>NC_092712.1:312687388-313287388 GCF_047496885.1 Scyliorhinus torazame
CCAGAGCGAGCGAGAGAGAGAGCCAGAGCGAGCGAGAGAGAGAGCCAGAGCGAGCGAGAGAGAGAGAGCCAGAGCGAGAGAGAGCCAGAGCGAGCGAGAGCCAGAGCGAGCGAGAGCCAGAGCGAGCGAGAGCCAGAGCGAGCGAGAGCCAGAGTGAGAGAGAGCCAGAGCGAGAGAGAGCCAGAGCGAGAGAGAGCCAGAGCGA
Organism: Scyliorhinus torazame; assembly: GCF_047496885.1. NCBI lineage: Eukaryota > Metazoa > Chordata > Chondrichthyes > Carcharhiniformes > Scyliorhinidae > Scyliorhinus > Scyliorhinus torazame. The sequence goes on from NC_092712.1 coordinate 312,687,594, forward strand.
GAGAGAGCCAGAGCGAGAGAGAGCCAGAGCGAGAGAGAGCCAGAGCGAGAGAGAGCCAGAGCGAGAGAGAGCCAGAGCGAGAGAGAGCCAGAGCGAGAGAGAGCCAGAGCGAGAGAGAGCCAGAGCGAGAGGGAGCCAGAGCGAGAGAGAGCCAGAGCAGCCAGAGAGAGAGAGCAAGAGCGAGCCAGAGAGAGAGAACAATGAAATGTACAGCACAGGAACAGGCCCTTCGGCCCTCCAAGCCCGCGCCGACCATACTGCCCGACTAAACTACAATCTTCTACACTTCCTGGGTCCGTATCCTTCTATTCCCATCCTATTCATATATTTGTCAAGATGCCCCTTAAATGTCCCTATCGTCCCTGCTTCCACTACCTCCTCCGGTAGCGAGTTCCAGGCACCCACTACCCTCTGCGTAAAAAAACTTGCCTCGTACATCTACTCTAAACCTTGCCCCTCTCACCTTAAACCTATGCCCCCTAGTAATTGACCCCTCTACCCTGGAGAAAAGCCTCTGACTATCCACTCTGTCTAGCCCCTCATAATTTTGTATACCTCTATCAGGTCGCCCCTCAACCTCCTTCGTTCCAGAGAGAACAAACCGAGTTTATTCAATCGCTCCTCATAGCTTATGCCCTCCATACCAGGCAACATCCTGGTAAATCTCTTCTGCACCCTCTCTAAAGCCTCCACATCCTTCTGGTAGTGTGGCGACCAGAATTGAACACTATACTCCAAGTGTGGCCTAACTAAGGTTCTATACAGCTGCAACATGACTTGCCAATTCTTATACTCAATGCCCCGGCCAATGAAGGCAAGCATGCCGTATGCCTTCTTGACTACCTTCTCCACCTGTGTTGCCCCTTTCAATGACCTGTGGACCTGTACTCCTAGATCTCTTTGACTTTCAATACTCTTGAGGGTTCTACCATTCACTGTATATTCCCTACCTGCATTAGCCCTTCCAAAATGCATTACCTCACATTTGTCCGGATTAAACTCCATCTGCCATCTCTCCGCCCAAGTCTCCAGACAATCTAAATCCTGCTGTATCCTCAGACAGTCCTCATCGCTATCCGCAATTCCACCAACCTTTGTGTCGTCTGCAAACTTACTAATCAGACCAGTTACATTTTCCTCCAAATCATTTATATATACTACAAAGAGCAAAGGTCCCAGCACTGATCCCTGTGGAACACCACTGGTCACAGCCCTCCAATTAGAAAAGCATCCCTCCATTGCTACCCTCTGCCTTCTATGGCCTAGCCAGTTCTGTATCCACCTTGCCAGTTCACCCCTGATCCCGTGTGACTTCACCTTTTGTACTAGTCTACCATGAGGGACCTTGTCAAAGGCCTTACTGAAGTCCATATAGACAACATCTACTGCCCTACCTGCATCAATCATCTTAGTGACCTCCTCGAAAAACTCTATCAAGTTAGTGAGAGAGCGCCAGAGAGAGCGCGAGACAGAGCCACAGCGAGAGAGCCAGAGGGAGAGAGCGAGCCAGAGAGAGAGAGAGAGAGAGCGCGAGACAGAGCCACAGCGAGAGAGCCAGAGCGAGAGCGAGCCAGAACGAGAGAGAACCAGAGTGAGAGAGCAAGAGCGAGCCAGAGAGAGAGAGCGAGCCAGAGAGAGAGAGAGAAAGAGAGAGAGAGAGCCAGAGAGAGAGAGAGCCAGAGAGAGAGAGAGCCAGAGAGAGAGAGAGCCAGAGAGAGAGAGAGCCAGAGAGAGAGAGAGCCAGAGAGAGAGAGAGCCAGAGAGAGAGAGAGCCAGAGAGAGAGAGAGCCAGAGAGAGAGAGAGCCAGAGAGAGAGAGAGCCATGGAGAGAGAGAGAGCGCGAGAGAGAGAGAGAGAGCGCGAGAGAGAGCGCGAGAGAGAGAGAGAGCGCGAGAGAGAGAGAGAGAGAGCGCGAGAGAGAGAGCGAGCGAATGAGCCAGAGCGAGAGAGCCAGAGAGAGAGAGAGCCAGAGAGAGAGAGAGCCAGAGAGAGAGAGAGCCAGAGAGAGAGAGAGCCAGAGAGAGAGAGAGCCAGAGAGAGAGAGAGCCAGAGCCAGAGAGAGCCAGAGCCAGAGAGAGCCAGAGAGAGAGAGAGCCAGAGAGAGAGAGAGCCAGAGAGAGAGAGAGCCAGAGAGAGAGAGAGCCAGAGAGAGAGAGAGCCAGAGAGAGAGAGAGCCAGAGAGAGAGAGAGCCAGAGAGAGAGAGAGCCAGAGAGAGCCAGAGAGAGAGAGAGAGAGAGAGAGCCAGAGAGAGAGAGCAAGAGAGAGAGAGAGCGCGAGACAGAGCCAGAGCGAGAGAGCCAGAGGGAGAGAGCGAGCCAGAACGAGAGAACCAGAGAGAGCGAGAGCGAGCCAGAGAGAGAGCGAGAGCGAGCCAGAGAGAGAGCGAGAGCGAGCCAGAGAGAGAGAAAGAGGGCGCCAGAGAGAGGTGAGAGGGCGCCAGAGAGAGGTGAGAGGGCGCCAGAGAGAGGTGAGAGGGCGCCAGAGAGAGAGCGAGAGAGAGCCAGAGAGAGAGAGCCAGAGAGAGAGAGCGAGAGAGAGAGAGCGAGAGCCAGAGAGAGAGAAGCGAGAGCCAGAGCAAGAGAGAGCAAGAGAGAGCAAGAGCGAGCCAGAGAGAGAGAGAGAGCAAGAGCGAGCCAGAGAGAGAGAGCCAGAGAGAGAGAGCGAGAGCCAGAGAGAGAGAGAGAGAGCGAGAGCCAGAGAGAGAGAGAGAGCGAGAGCCAGAGAGAGTGAGAGAGAGCGAGAGCCAGAGAGAGAGAGAGAGCGAGAGCCAGAGAGAGAGAGAGCGAGAGCCAGAGAGAGAGAGAGAGCGAGAGCCAGAGAGAGAGAGCGAGAGCCAGAGAGAGAGAAAGCGAGAGCCAGAGCGAGAGAGAGAAAGCGAGAGCCAGAGCGAGAGAGAGCAAGAGCGAGCCAGAGAGAGAGAGCGCGAGAGAGAGAGCGAGCGCGCGAGAGAGAGAGAGCGCGCGCGAGAGAGCCACAGCGAGAGAGAACCAGAGAGAGAGAGAGAGAGAGAGAGAGAGAGATAGAGCCAGAGAGAAAGCCAGAGAGAGAGAGAGGGCGCCAGAGAGAGGTGAGAGGGCGCCAGAGAGAGGTGAGAGGGCGCCAGAGAGAGGTGAGAGGGCGCCAGAGAGAGGAGAGAGGGCGCCAGAGAGAGGTGAGAGGGCGCCAGAGAGAGGTGAGAGGGCGCCAGAGAGAGGTGAGAGGGCGCCAGAGAGAGGTGAGAGGGCACCAGAGAGAGGAGAGAGGGCGCCAGAGAGAGGAGAGAGGGCGCCAGAGAGAGGAGAGAGCGAGAGCCAGAGAGAGAGAGAGAGCGAGAGCCAGAGAGAGTGAGCGAGAGCCAGAGAGAGAGAGCGAGAGCCAGAGAGAGAGAGCGAGAGCCAGAGAGAGAGAGCGAGAGCCAGAGAGACAGAGCGAGAGCCAGAGAGACAGAGCGAGAGCCAGAGAGACAGAGCGAGAGCCAGAGAGACAGAGCGAGAGCCAGAGCGAGAGCCAGAGAGAGAGAGCGAGAGCCAGAGAGAGAGAGCGAGAGCCAGAGAGAGAGAGCGAGAGCCAGAGAGAGAGCCAGAGAGAGCGAGAGCCAGAGAGAGAGAAAGCGAGAGCCAGAGAGAGAGAGAGCAAGAGCGAGCCAGAGAGAGAGAGCAAGAGCGAGCCAGAGAGAGAGAGCAAGAGCGAGCCAGAGAGAGAGAGCAAGAGCGAGTCAGAGAGAGAGAGCAAGAGCGAGTCAGAGAGAGAGAGCAAGAGCGAGCCAGAGAGAGAGAGCAAGAGCGAGCCAGAGAGAGAGAGCAAGAGCGAGTCAGAGAGAGAGAGCAAGAGCGAGCCAGAGAGAGAGAGCAAGAGCGAGCCAGAGAGAGAGAGCAAGAGCGAGCCAGAGAGAGAGAGCAAGAGCGAGCCAGAGAGAGAGAGCGAGAGCGAGCCAGAGAGAGAGCGAGAGCGAGCCAGAGAGAGAGCGAGAGCGAGCCAGAGAGAGAGCGAGAGCGAGCCAGAGAGAGAGCGAGAGCGAGCCAGAGAGAGAGCGAGAGCGAGCCAGAGAGAGAGCGAGAGCGAGCCAGAGAGAGAGCGAGCCAGAGAGAGAGCGAGAGCGAGCCAGAGAGAGAGCGAGAGCGAGCCAGAGAGAGAGCGAGAGCGAGCCAGAGAGAGAGCGAGAGCGAGCCAGAGAGAGAGCGAGAGCGAGCCAGAGAGAGAGCGAGAGCGAGCCAGAGAGAGAGAGAGAGCGAGCCAGAGAGAGAGAGAGAGCGAGCCAGAGAGAGAGAAAGAGCGAGCCAGAGAGAGAGAAAGAGCGAGCCAGAGAGAGAGAAAGAGGGCGCCAGAGAGAGGTGAGAGGGCGCCAGAGAGAGGTGAGAGGGCGCCAGAGAGAGGTGAGAGGGCGCCAGAGAGAGGTGAGAGGGCGCCAGAGAGAGGTGAGAGGGCGCCAGAGAGAGGTGAGAGGGCGCCAGAGAGAGGTGAGAGGGCGCCAGAGAGAGGTGAGAGGGCGCCAGAGAGAGGTGAGAGGGCGCCAGAGAGAGGTGAGAGGGCGCCAGAGAGAGGTGAGAGGGCGCCAGAGAGAGGTGAGAGGGCGCCAGAGAGAGGTGAGAGGGCGCCAGAGAGAGGTGAGAGGGCGCCAGAGAGAGGTGAGAGGGCGCCAGAGAGAGGTGAGAGGGCGCCAGAGAGAGGTGAGAGGGCGCCAGAGAGAGGTGAGAGGGCGCCAGAGAGAGGTGAGAGGGCGCCAGAGAGAGGTGAGAGGGCGCCAGAGAGAGGTGAGAGGGCGCCAGAGAGAGGTGAGAGGGCGCCAGAGAGAGGTGAGAGGGCGCCAGAGAGAGGTGAGAGGGCGCCAGAGAGAGGTGAGAGGGCGCCAGAGAGAGGTGAGAGGGCGCCAGAGAGAGGTGAGAGGGCGCCAGAGAGAGGTGAGAGGGCGCCAGAGAGAGGTGAGAGGGCGCCAGAGAGAGGTGAGAGGGCGCCAGAGAGAGGTGAGAGGGCGCCAGAGAGAGGTGAGAGGGCGCCAGAGAGAGGTGAGAGGGCGCCAGAGAGAGGTGAGAGGGCGCCAGAGAGAGGTGAGAGGGCGCCAGAGAGAGGTGAGAGGGCGCCAGAGAGAGGTGAGAGGGCGCCAGAGAGAGGTGAGAGGGCGCCAGAGAGAGGTGAGAGGGCGCCAGAGAGAGGTGAGAGGGCGCCAGAGAGAGGTGAGAGGGCGCCAGAGAGAGGTGAGAGGGCGCCAGAGAGAGGTGAGAGGGCGCCAGAGAGAGGTGAGAGGGCGCCAGAGAGAGGTGAGAGGGCGCCAGAGGGAGGTGAGAGGGCGCCAGAGGGAGGTGAGAGGGCGCCAGAGGGAGGTGAGAGGGCGCCAGAGGGAGGTGAGAGGGCGCCAGAGAGAGGTGAGAGGGCGCCAGAGAGAGGTGAGAGGGCGCCAGAGAGAGGTGAGAGGGCGCCAGAGAGAGGTGAGAGGGCGCCAGAGAGAGGTGAGAGGGCGCCAGAGAGAGGTGAGAGGGCGCCAGAGAGAGGTGAGAGGGCGCCAGAGAGAGGTGAGAGGGCGCCAGAGAGAGGTGAGAGGGCGCCAGAGAGAGGTGAGAGGGCGCCAGAGAGAGGTGAGAGGGCGCCAGAGAGAGGTGAGAGGGCGCCAGAGAGAGGTGAGAGGGCGCCAGAGAGAGGTGAGAGGGCGCCAGAGAGAGGTGAGAGGGCGCCAGAGAGAGGAGAGAGAGCGCCAGAGAGAGGAGAGAGCGCCAGAGAGAGGAGAGAGCTCCAGAGACAGGAGAGAGTGCCAGAGACAGGAGAGAGCGCCAGAGACAGGAGAGAGCGCCAGAGAGAGGAGGGAGAGAGAGCGAGAGCCGGAGAGAGAAAGCGAGAGCCGGAGAGAGAGAGCGAGAGCCAGAGAGAGAGAGAGCGAGAGCCAGAGAGAGAGAGAGCGAGAGCCAGAGAGAGAGAGAGAGCCAGAGAGAGAGAGAGAGAGCCAGAGAGAGAGAGAGAGAGCCAGAGAGAGAGAGAGCCAGAGAGAGAGAGAGCCAGAGAGAGAGAGAGCCAGAGAGAGAGAGAGCCAGAGAGAGAGGGAGCCAGAGAGAGAGGGAGCCAGAGAGAGAGAGAGCGAGTCAGAGAGAGAGAGAGAGAGCCAGAGAGAGAGAGAGAGAGCCAGAGAGAGAGAGAGAGAGCCAGAGAGAGAGAGAGCCAGAGAGAGAGAGAGCCAGCGAGAGAGAGAGCCAGAGAGCGAGAGAGAGCCAGAGCGAGAGAGAGCCAGAGCGAGAGAGAGCCAGAGCGAGAGAGAGCCAGAGAGAGAGAGAGCGAGTCAGAGAGAGAGAGAGAGAGCCAGAGAGAGAGAGAGAGAGCCAGAGAGAGAGAGAGAGAGCCAGAGAGAGAGAGAGCCAGAGCGAGAGAGAGCCAGAGCGAGAGAGAGCCAGAGCGAGAGAGAGCCAGAGCGAGAGAGAGCCAGAGCGAGAGAGAGCCAGAGCGAGAGAGAGCCAGAGCGAGAGAGAGCCAGAGCGAGAGAGAGCCAGAGCGAGAGAGAGCCAGAGCAGCCAGAGAGAGAGAGCAAGAGCGAGCCAGAGAGAGAGAACAAAGAAATGTACAGCACAGGAACAGGCCCTTCGGCCCTCCAAGCCCGCGCCGACCATACTGCCCGACTAAACTACAATCTTCTACACTTCCTGGGTCCGTATCCTTCTATTCCCATCCTATTCATATATTTGTCAAGATGCCCCTTAAATGTCCCTATCGTCCCTGCTTCCACTACCTCCTCCGGTAGCGAGTTCCAGGCACCCACTACCCTCTGCGTAAAAAAACTTGCCTCGTACATCTACTCTAAACCTTGCCCCTCTCACCTTAAACCTATGCCCCCTAGTAATTGACCCCTCTACCCTGGAGAAAAGCCTCTGACTATCCACTCTGTCTAGCCCCTCATAATTTTGTATACCTCTATCAGGTCGCCCCTCAACCTCCTTCGTTCCAGAGAGAACAAACCGAGTTTATTCAATCGCTCCTCATAGCTTATGCCCTCCATACCAGGCAACATCCTGGTAAATCTCTTCTGCACCCTCTCTAAAGCCTCCACATCCTTCTGGTAGTGTGGCGACCAGAATTGAACACTATACTCCAAGTGTGGCCTAACTAAGGTTCTATACAGCTGCAACATGACTTGCCAATTCTTATACTCAATGCCCCGGCCAATGAAGGCAAGCATGCCGTATGCCTTCTTGACTACCTTCTCCACCTGTGTTGCCCCTTTCAATGACCTGTGGACCTGTACTCCTAGATCTCTTTGACTTTCAATACTCTTGAGGGTTCTACCATTCACTGTATATTCCCTACCTGCATTAGCCCTTCCAAAATGCATTACCTCACATTTGTCCGGATTAAACTCCATCTGCCATCTCTCCGCCCAAGTCTCCAGACAATCTAAATCCTGCTGTATCCTCAGACAGTCCTCATCGCTATCCGCAATTCCACCAACCTTTGTGTCGTCTGCAAACTTACTAATCAGACCAGTTACATTTTCCTCCAAATCATTTATATATACTACAAAGAGCAAAGGTCCCAGCACTGATCCCTGTGGAACACCACTGGTCACAGCCCTCCAATTAGAAAAGCATCCCTCCATTGCTACCCTCTGCCTTCTATGGCCTAGCCAGTTCTGTATCCACCTTGCCAGTTCACCCCTGATCCCGTGTGACTTCACCTTTTGTACTAGTCTACCATGAGGGACCTTGTCAAAGGCCTTACTGAAGTCCATATAGACAACATCTACTGCCCTACCTGCATCAATCATCTTAGTGACCTCCTCGAAAAACTCTATCAAGTTAGTGAGAGAGCGCCAGAGAGAGGAGAGAGCGCGAGACAGAGCCACAGCGAGAGAGCCAGAGGGAGAGAGCGAGCCAGAGAGAGAGAGAGAGAGAGAGCGCGAGACAGAGCCACAGCGAGAGAGCCAGAGCGAGAGCGAGCCAGAACGAGAGAGAACCAGAGTGAGAGAGCAAGAGCGAGCCAGAGAGAGAGAGCGAGCCAGAGAGAGAGAGAGAAAGAGCGCGAGACAGAGCCACAGCGAGAGAGAGCCAGAGCGAGATGAGAGGATGTAGTCATTTTATCACATTCCACCTGAGCAGAACAAACGATTACTGTTCCCCGCCCTAAAAAACTAGAGATGATCAAAGGTTGCACACGAAAGCTCTAACAGGATGGTTTTGAGAGATGCAGGTACAGGAAGAGGGCAGGTTTGAATTGGTCAATTATTTATTTATAAGGGTCATCGCCCACACTACAGAATTCACAAAGATTAAATGATTCAAAAGAGCATCTGTGATGCTATCTGCAACCTCGAGGCAAGCACATCAAAAGGAGAAGCTCTTTTAAAAAAAAAAAATAGTGTTAAAGTGCCACGAGAAAGCTTTTACGCAGGGAGAGTATTCCGCTAGCTTCAGATTAACCTGGAAATGAAAAGCAAAACATTGCAGAAAGTGCTGGAAAATCCCACCTTTCATTTTTGCTCTCACTGAGGCCTGCTGAGTATTTCTTAGCGCTCCGTCCTTGTGACGGAAATCCTGGATTTTGTGTGCGTGCAAATTTTGCAAATCCTGGATTTGCACCCGTGCCAATTTTGCTAACATGTCCAACCCGCATCCTGCCGCTGTGTATGAATTGTGTCAGTGTTCAAACTAAACGCCACTTATGATTATCTGTGGGAGGTATTGGGACGGTTGGATTTGGGCGGGGCTTTATTGACTGGGTCAGGTTGCTGTATCAGGCTCCTGTGGCAAGCGTATGGGCGAATAGGACAACATCGGACTATTTCAGACTGCACAGGGGACGAGGCAGGGATGCCCCCTCTCCCCACTGTTGTTCATGCTAGCTATAGAGCCGTTGCCAATTGCTCGGAGAGCCTCAAGGGCTGGTCTGGGCGGGGGGTGGGGGGGGGGGGGGGGCGTGGAGCACAGAGTCTTGGCTCTATGCAGATGACCTGCTTCTGCATGTATCGGACCCAATAGAGGGGCTGGAAGAAATCATGAGGATTCTAGGGGAATTTGGCCGGTTTTCAGGGTATAAGCTAAATAGGAGGAAAAGTGAGATGTTTGCGGTCCAGGCGAGGGGACAGGAGAGGCGATTGGAGGAGCTGCCGTTTAGATTAGTAGGGGGAAGCTTTAGGTACCTAGGCATTCAAGGGGCGCGGGAATGGGACCGGCTGCATAAATTAAATCTGGCCCGACTAGTTGACCAAATGAAGGACAATTTTCGGAGGTGGAACGCGCTTTTGTTGTCACTGGCTGGGAGGGTGCAGACGGTGAAGATGACGGTCCTCCCGAGATTCCTGTTCATGTTTCAATGTCTCCCCATCTTTATTCCCCGGTCCTTTTTTAAACGGGTCAACAAAGTGATCACTGGCTTTGTTTGGGCGGGAAGACCCCGCGAGTAAGGAAGGTAATGCTTGAGCGGAGTCGGGGAGAGGGCGGGCTGGCGCTGCCAAATTTAAGTAACTATTACTGGGCGGCGAATATAGCCATGATCAGGAAGTGGGTGGTGAGGGAGGGGTCGGCATGGGAGTGTATGGAGGCGGCTCCATGCAAGGGCACCAGTCTGGGGACGTTGGTAACTGCACCTCTGTCGTTCCCGCCGGCACGGTACTCCACCAGCCCCGTGGTGGTGGCGGCTCTGAGAGTCTGGGGGCAATGGAGGAGACATGTGGGAGCAGAGGGAGCATCGGTCAGGTCCCCAATTTGTAATAATCACCGTTTGCCCCAGGAAGTATGGATGGGGTTTCCGGATATGGCGGAGAGCAGGGATTGAGAGGATGGGGGATATGTTTATAGAGGGGAGCTTTCCGAATATATGAGGGTGCTGGAGGAGAAGTTTGGGTTGGTGAGGGGAAACAAATTCAGGTATGTGCAGGTGCTGGACATCCTACGTAAACAGGTGTCAATCAACCTTCCCGCTCCTACCATCAAGGGGGATTCAGGACAGGGTAGTTTCCAGAGGGTGTGTAGGAGAAGGGAGCGTCTCTGACATTTACAATTTATGGGGTCAGAGGAGACACAGACCGAGGAGCTGAAGCGCAAGTGGGAGGAGGAGCTGGGAGGAGAGACAGAGGATGGTCTATGGGCGGACGTGTTGAATAGAGTCAACGTGTCCGCAACATGTGCCAAGCTCAGCCTGATACAATTAAAGGTCATTCGGTCGTTCACCAGGTTCACATGACAGCGGCCCGGATGAGCAGATTCTTTGGGGTGGAAGACAGATGTGCAAAATGTGCAGGAGGACCAGCGAACCATGTCCACATGTTCTGGACATGTCCGAAGCTTAGGGGATTTTGGCAGGGGTTTGCAGATGTCATGTCCACGGTGTTAAAAACAAGTGTGGCCTCGAGTCCAGAGGTGGCGATTTTCGGGGTGTCGGAAGACCAGGGAATCCAGGAGGAGAAAGAGGCAGACATTCTCGCCTTTGCTTCCCTGGTAGCCCGGAGATGGATACTATTAGCTTGGAGGGACTCAAAGTCCCCGAAGTCGGAGACCTGGCTATCGGACATGGCTGGATTTCTCGGTTTGGAGAAAATCAAGTTCATCTTGAGAGGGCCACTGTTAGGGTTCACCCGGAGGTGGCAGCCTTTCGTCGACTTCTTCCCAGAAAATGAATCGTTAGCAGAAGGGGGGGGGGGGGGGGTTAGTTTAGATTAGAGTAGGGGGTTAAGAAAGGTGGGACCTGTAAGGGAGGGAGACAGCTTTTGCACTATGTTTATAGTTTCATGTACATTGTTTATTTTGTTATCATACCCAAAAAAAACTCAATAAAATGTCTATTAAAAAAAAACTAAACGCCACCTTCTGGATTCTTGGCAGGCTGCCAAGAGGATGGTCTAATAACGGTCCCACAACTCTCAGGCAGTACTTTTCCACAGCTAAACCGCTTGATATATATCATTTTCCCCACAAACTATTTCGCAAGGCAGGGCTGGGAAATAAAGAGAGCAGTAATTCTTCACTCCTTTTAAAAGATCAAAGAAAGACCGGAGGTCTTATCAACAGGAAGTGAGTTAAACTGTGACTGCTTCATGACCCACGTTACGGAATAATACTTATGAAAGGGAAAACGATCTTCTATTAATTCCACATGCGAAGTAAGGGCTTCATCATCTGCACATGGAATGGGCTGTTAGCTGAAAAGCAGGAAATAGTTGGTGGGGGTGAGGGGGGGGGGGGGGAGGAAGAGTAGGGATTGGGACTACTCAAGTTGCTCTTGCAGGGAGCAAACAGCAGCATGAGGATGGGCCAAATGGCCTCGTTCTGTGCTGTAACCATTCTCGGATTTTATTCCATACCATTTTATTCAGATGACCACTTGCACTGAAATGTATTCCCCCCCCCCCCCGGGTCAATCGAGGCATTTGAAAGCATCATCCATCCGCCATCTTGCTGAATGGTGGGCACAGCAATGCTCATGGGGAATCCGGAGAAGGTCTCCCAGCCAGAGAGGGCCAATTTCCCAGTCTTTGGGAAGTTGGGTGAAAGTGGAACCCTGTCCGTAAAAAGCCTTATGGAACAAAACGCCCAAATCGCCAGCCGTTCCGTCCCATTTGACGGAGATTCCAGAAGGTGGGAGGGGTGGGGAGGGGGACACGAAAGGTCATAATCGAAAGGAAAAAAAAAAACAAAAAACAAAAAAAAACAAAAAAAAAAAAAACTTAATTCACCCACCTCCTTATGCCGTAAATGTAACAGATCCCAACGACTTCAATCAGAACTATCACCAGAAGAGCCAAGGTCGCCGCATAGTCATTGAATATGGAGAACCAATAATTTCCTGACCCAATGTTAAAGACCAATCCGATAAGACAAGCTACAAGGCACACAATCCCTGCGAGAGAAAGTAGTACAGGGTTCAATGCATCGTAACTAAAACAATCCCCATAAAATATAACCACCCCATTATAGCTCTGATTTACTATAACCCACTGCTCAAGTCATTTGCAAAACTACATGAAACACCCTCTTTCCGGGCAATAATTTTGCAATCGTACAAATTATTTAAAAAAGGTTCAGCTAAACGGTACATCACCCTTTTCACATTGCAGGTTACAGTAAATTGTGAACATAAAACTGCAAAGAATGTAACTTGCCCCAAATTTCACCAGGTTCAGAGTGATGAAGCACAGACAGAAAACTGCGGCCGCCAATGCTTTGAAGGAACTCTGCAAGATTCGGCAGACGCACCGTAGCCCAAGCAGTTCTGTTTGTTTCACTTAGCCGTGGAACATGTTCCCAAGGGACCATTTTAACCCTGCTTGGCTGGTGGAAATTGGATGGATTGTTTTAATTGCCATGGGGTCTTACCTGTTTATAACCCACCATTTCCCCATCATCTTCTGAGAGGGGAGAATCGTTAATCCAATCCCAGGCCAGTTGATAATAGACACTAATACGTTTTTGATAATAGGTTTGTTCACGTAATGCAGCATTACGCACGCCTGCTTCCTACCCACCAACATCAGTAACCGAGCAGTCTCTCTTTACAAGTGCTCTAGGTACTTCACCAGTGTACCTTCGCAATATGATAACATACTAGGAAGGATAGCCACCAGGTTCTCCTTCAAATACTTAGAGGAGGCTCCCAATGGCATCAATGGGGCTCAAACAGGGGAGTGAGGTGTCTTTCCTACCAGCTCTAGCTAGTGCGAGGAGGAGCCAGGGCTAGAAGAGACCCAGAGAGGTCAACCTTCTTTAATGTTTCTACTTTTCCTTTCCTTGTAAAAAGTCAGGAGGAGCAGGAGTGCACTCTTGAGTTCACAAGGTTGTGGGTTCAAGTCCCATCTCAGGATTGAAGCTAAAAGTTCGACGGTTGACCCACCAGTCCAGTACGGAGGCGCAAGTGCTGCACTGAAGGTGCTGTCTTCAGACGAGAAATTAACCCACTTGCTCAGGTGGGTGTAGAAGATTCCATGGCCATTCCAAAGCAGGGACGTTATACCTGGTGCCTTGGCCAATATTCATCCCTCAACATCAACGTTGGAAAAAACAGATTACCGGGGCATTATTACATTGCTATTAATGAGAGTTTGCCGGGTGCAACTTGTCTGCTGAGTTTCCTACAATACAACAGTCACTCCAAAAGTACTTTAGAACCTTGTTACAGCATTGTTACAGAACAGGAGACCACCTGTTCGACCCTCATGTATGCACCAGATCTCTGAACGAGCAACTCGCCTGGCCCCCCCCCCCTTCTCACCAGAATCCTCAACATTTTTGGTGAATGGGTCTCAATAAGAGTCAGGTCACAGGCAGCAGAGCTTTTGCACAACCTCAAGTTAATCGGAGGGTACATTAAGAACCAGGAGCAGGAGTCAGCAATTCAGCCCCTCGAGCTCGCCAAGTCATTCAATACAATCGTGGCTGATCTCATCTCGACCTCAAATCCACTTTCCTGCCCGTTCTTCATAACCCTTCAACCCATTACTAATTAAAAATCTGCATGTGCCCTCCTTAAATTTACTCAAAGTCCCGGCATGCACCGCACTCTGGGGTAGCGAATTCCAGATACGTGATCCTTGGAGAGAAGCAATTTCCCCTCATCTCGGTTTTAAATCTGCTACCTTTTATTCTAAAATGATGACCTCTCGTTCTAGGTTGCCCCACAAGAGGGAAAAACCGCTCTACGTCTACTTTGTCAATCCCCTTTATATGGGAGACCAGCCGGGATTTCCCATCAGTTTGGGCTGAAACAGCTCCTAAAAACAAAACCGGGAGACCAGCTGGGACTGTGCGTTATTTCCTCCGAAATCTCCTGGAATTGGAAATGGCTGAAAGCAAACGATTTAAACACAGGAATAAAACCACTTGGGTGAACGTGTTCATAGAAAGATTTGCAACAATAACAGAATGAACTTGCATTCATATAGCGCCTTGAACATAACGGAACACCTCAAGGCGCTTCACAGGAACGTTATGAAGCAAGATACGACACCAAGCCACATGAAAAGCTATTAAGTCAGTGGTTGGTTAAGGGCATTTAATAATAATAATAATAATAAAAAGGGGGAAAGTGAGGCAGAGGGGTGTGGGGAGGGAATTCCAGACCTTCGGGCCTCGATAGCTGAAGGCACGGTTGCCAACTGGCGAAGCTGAAGAGGCCAGAATTGGCGGAGCGCAGATATCTCGAGGGTTGCGGGGCAGGAACGAAAGGGGAAGGAAAAAGACCAGCATGTTCCCACAGGAGATCTTTATATATAAACAAAAAAGATTCTTCACGATGGTTTATCAGCACAAAAGGGATTTTCCACACTTTACTTTTGTAGAAATGGACAATCATTTTGCAAAAGGTTAGCTTTATTATGTCCTGCAGCTCAGAGGACACCTCCACTGTAAATCTCTACAATCTCTGGCACAATACACTTACACCAACAGGAAATTCTCCCTCTCTGACATGCTGGTAATTGTCACTATTATTGGTTGGTGTTGAAACGCCCTCTTATAACATACTTGCTGCACAATTGTAATATTCTCAATCTCACCCACAGTGTATTAACTCATAAACTAGGCCAAAGTCAACCGCTATATCAGGAGGGGAATTGGCCATTATCTGCATCATGTCTGTTATCTGTGCCATCGTGACTGAGAGGCAGGCTATAAAACTGATAAGCGAATTGAGAAAGCCTGAAATCAGCAAGGAGTTACTTCCTCCTCCTCGGTGTTCAAAGAGGATGATGCCAGAGCTGGAATGTGGCAATCGGAGATTACTCTATGATCATGGACAGCAGAACCAGTTAAGTAGGTGCACTATGTTGGGGAATGGCCTTGTGCTGGCGTGTCTCACCTCAGGGGAAGTCCTGGCCTCTATAGCGGGTGCTGAGTATTGGTGAACACTGGGAATAGTCGGTGTGGCGTTGGGGAAGTTGTAACAGACTGCACAGGGGCACAGGAAGAAAAAGCTAAAGAAAAAAGGTGGGAAAGAAATCCCTATTTGTTCTTCCGTTGATTCAAAACGGTTGGGTCAGAAACTCAAGAACATGAGAAATAAAAGCTGGAGTAGATCATTTGGCCATATGCACTGGTGCTGGTATTCAACAAGACCATGACTGATCTACCTCTACTCCACCTTCCTGCACTATCCCCGTATCCCTAATTCCCACAGTATTCAAAAACCTATCAATCTCTCTTTCCTGAATACGCAACAGTGAGCATCCACAAACCTCTGGGGTAGATAATTTCAAAGGTTCACCACCCTCTGAGTGAGTCTTAAACGGACCCCCCCCCACTCCCGCCATATCTGCTTCAATCAGGTCAAACCTCATTCTTCCAATTTCCAGGAAATATAAGCTTACTCCAATAGGACAATCCCTTCATTCCTTGGAAACCACTCTGGTCAACCTTTGCTGCACTCCTTTTAGAGCAAGTGTATAATTTCTTAGGTACGGAGACCGACTGTACCCCACGTGCACTATCGCCAATGCCCTGTACAACTGTAGCAACACTTCATTACTCCTGTACTCAAACCCCTTTGTAACTATAGCTTAAAAAACACCAATTGCCTTGCTCGCTGTACCCAATGGTCATTTTCTGTGATTTAAGTAGAAAGATATGTTCCTTTGAATTCAGACATTCCCAGTCTATCATCCCAAACAATATTCTGCTTTTCTATTTTTCCCCCCAAACAATGCAGATACCACATCTTGCGTTCAGTATGCCAAGCGCTTGCCCAATCTGTCCATATAATAATAATAATCTTTATTATTATCACAAGTCGGCTTACTGCAATGAAGTTACTGTGAAAAGCCCCTAGTCGTCACATTCCGGCGCCTGTTCGGGTTCACAGAGGGAGAATTCAGAATGTCCAAATTACCCAACAGCAACTCTTCGGGGCTTGTGGGAGGAAACCGGAGCACCCGGAGGAAACCCACGCAGACACGGGAAGAAAATGCAGACTCCGCACAGAGAGTGACCCAGCCAGGAATCAAACCTGGAGCTGTGAAGCAACAGCGCTAACCATTGTGCTATCGTGCCGCCTGTACAGTATCTATCCCTCTACAGCAACATCACTCTGCAGCATATTGTCAGGAGCAGGTTCCCTACTCATTGAACCTACTCCTGAATAACATGTCACAAGCCAGGGATGGTAGACCAAATACAGGGAGGAATGGCTGGAGAACTAAATCAGGCAGATAAGCAAGAGTACATTAAATATACAACCGACCATCCAGATTATCATCTCACCTATCAACAGGCACCATCCAGATAACAGCTTATCTATAGTTTCACAAAGCTTTGAGACAGCACCACTAGGAATTAACTCAAGGTTGTAAAAAGTAGGGGTTGGATAGGGTGGACAGTGAGAGCCTTCTCCCGCGGATGGATATGGCTGGCACGAGGGGACATAACTTTAAACTGAGGGGTAATAGATATAGGACAGAGGTCAGAGGTAGGTTCTTTACGCAAAGAGTGGTGAGGCCGTGGAATGCCCTACCTGCTAGAGTAGTGAACTCGCCAACATTGAGGGCATTTAAAAGTTTATTGGATAAACATATGGATGATAATGGCATAGTGTAGGTTAGATGGCTTTTGTTTCGGTGCAACATCGTGGGCCGAAGGGCCTGTACTGCGCTGTATTGTTCTATGTTCTAAGTAACCAAGTAAAACAGGGGACTCGCCAGGTGATACAGAACTTGAATATTGCTGAATATTTGCAACTGTCGTGGACAAGGCCAGCATTTGTTGCCCATCCCTAATTGCCCTTGAACTGAGTGACTTACTAGGCCACTTCAGAGGGCAGTTAACAGCCAACCACATTAATTTGGATCTGGAGTCACATGTAGGCCAGATGCAGCAAGGACGGCAGATTTCCTTCTCTTAAAAGGAGGGCATTAGTAAAATATGTTTTTTTTTTTCCATCAATTGATGAGAGTTTCATAGTCACCATTACGAAGACGAATGTTTTAATTCCAGATTTTATTAATTGAATTTAAATCCTACTAGCTACCACAGTGGGATTTGAACCAGTGTCCGCAAAGCATTGACCAGGGCCTCTGGATTACTAGCCCAGTGACATTAACACTGTGCCGTCTTCTCTCCGCTCCCCCTTTTCAAAGTTTTTCATCTTGCACTCTTCAGGACAAATGCAAGAATACCAAACTACAAACAATTGAGATGACGGGATGCGGACTGATTGGCATATCAACTCTGATTGGCCGAAGCGTTGTCTTGTTGAAAGCAACAGGGAACTATAGGCTCCTCCAGCTCCTGGGTGTTTCAAAAAAGGTGGCTTGAACATATTCCATTCGTTTGCAGAGAATGGATTCTTGTGTGCGAATCAACGTCATTTCTAGCAAATGTAAATGAGCCACGTCACGAGCGCGACAGGTTATCGAAGTTGATTGTTAGTGTAGCTCTCGGCGCACTCAGGATTGTTCAGCAAGTGCTGCCCAGTCACAGAATCACAACTAGCAGTAAACAGCTTTGACAAAGAGTCATCCAGACTCAAAACGTTAGCTCCCTTCTCTCGCCACAGGTGCAGTCAGACCTGCTGAGATTGCCCAGTATTTCCTACTTTTGTTTCAGAATTCCAACATCCGCACTAATTTGCTTTTACCTACAGTAAATGCTTTGGGTTTTGCAAACACGGGCTGGTTGAGTACGTCTGTACGCTGCCTGCTGCAAACATCCAAAAGGAACATGCTATTTTGTGTGACCAGCTCATCACTGGGTTGTACAACCTACGTACCTGGCACGGCTTTTGGCAACATGTTTGTCTTTCCAGCAATAACCAGAGTACTTGTGAGAGATGTTCCATCTAATTCGTGGGTTAGTGATTTGGGGGGGGGGGGAAAGGGGAGGTGCAGGAGGTACTCCTGCCTGCCTAATATTCCATTAGGCTATTAGGCTAACGTTGGATCTTTATATTGGGGCCGTAACAATATACTTGGGGCAGGATGGCAGGCATACTGTTGTTGCTTACCAAGTTAGCATTGCTGGGGGGAGGGGGAAATTGAGTGATGTCCAGGCGTTTGAAAGGTCACAACAAACAAAGAGAGCTCCCATCTTGGGAGAGCAGGAGCTACATAATACTTGAAAGAACAGCAGCCCAGAGGAAGTCAATAGCGGGGCGGCCATAAATACACCTGTGGATAGAACTACTAAGGGCAAGGAAGGGAAGACCCCTGGAGGCCGAGTGTAGGAAATTCCATGAATAGGGTGGAGAGTGTATGGAGGATATTGCAAGCTTCCCCTTGATGGCAATCTTTGGAGACACGGGGGGGGGGGGGGGGGGGGGAAAGGTAGGCATGGGTAAGTGTTACAGCCAATTACACATCAGCATCATGATCCTCATGTTGTTTATCCCAACTGAAAACCCTTTCACGGTTGTATTTTGAATGTATTCTTTGCTTAGCTATCTGATTATCTCTCTAACCCCGTCTCCCTGTATTATTCCACGTTTTGAAAGCTGCTGAAGGTAAAAACAGCATTTGCTCTTCGAAGACTGCAATTGTTCGAACACTGCTCCTTAAGCGGGACTCTACCCATTCCTTTTTCCAAAAAAAGCACAACTCAATCGACGGTCATTATTTTGAAGATTTAAACCGATGGAATTGCAGTTAAAAAAGGGACCAGAAAACACAACCAGCTCAGCAGCGCTGAACCCCTCATGCCCCTGCCTCCCCCCCCCCCCCCCCCCACCCCCATAGCGGGGGGGGGGGGCTGCTGTTCTTCAGCACTGACATCCCCTGACCTCGGCGAGCACAGGTGACGGAGGAAGCCGCGGCAGAGGAATCTTACCTATCATGACCTCCCTTGGCAAGTACTTGGAAATGATCTTAATGTCACTCAGAGGGGTGATGACTCCCGCCGTATTGCCCAACATGCTGCCGATGCCCAACATCAGGAGCATTAAAAAGTACAAAATTGACCAGATCTGAGATGGTCCTGGCATGTTCACAATTGCTTCGGTGAAGACTATAAATGAAAGCCCAGTGCCTTCCGCAGCCTAGAGAAAGAGAAGGAAAACTCCATAAATATAAAAACATAAATAGATATAAACATTCGGTCCCAGTCCTGGGACCACACACATTCTGTGGACAGAGCTATTTCCATCCAGAATTCATTCAGCAACCCATCCCAAACTTGGTAGCTTTTCTCCTAGAGTGCAGTCGACCATGTAAGTACCTCCTCGTTATCTATTTTTATCCTATCCAATTTCTCCACTATCTCCTTTCCCGTGACGTTGGCAGTGTCCACTTCTTTAGCGATGACAGGTGCAAAGTAAATATTTAGTACCAGAGCCATGACCTCTGCTTCTCCCCGTCCCCAAACACTTTTTTCTTATCCATTACATTTGCAAAGGGCTGTTTGGGTTCCTTTGTGTCCACAGAATCATTATGGAGTAGGAGGCCATTCGGCCCCATCACATCCACACTGACTATCCCTCCCGCCTCTTACCCATTCACCTTTTTCAAACATCCAATTCCCTTTTAAAAGGCTTCAATTGAACCTGCCTCCGCCACATCCCCGTGTTACCGCTAATCTATTCTCAGGACACTCACTTTGATCCCATTATGAACATTTTCAGTTCCCCCTGTACTTAAGCAGTTACATGACTCCGAAGGAAGACAAACATTCTAACCTCGGAGTTTGTGACTCCCAGGGGCAGTAATGTAGCTGAAAACCCGAGAACTGCCTGACTTATTCGAGGAATCAATGGGATCCGTAAAGATCCCAAACTCCCCCCAGTTCAGCCTCCAGTTATTCTTAGTCAGGATTTCAGCTCCATTATTGAATCATAGAATAGAATCATAACATTTACAGTGCAGAAGGAGGTCGTTCGGCCCATCGAGTCTGCACTGGCCCTTGGAAAGAGCACCCTATTCACGCGCAGACCTCCACCCCATACCCCATTCTCACAACCCAGTAACTCCACCTAACCTTCTTGGACACGAAGGGCAATTTATCATGGCCAATCCACCTAACCTACACATCTTTGGACTGTGGGAGGAAACCGGAGCACCCGGAGGAAACCCACGCAGACACGGGAAGAACGTGCAAACTCCACACAGACAGTGACCCAAGCCGGGAATCGAACCTGGGACCCTGGAGCTGTGAAGCAATAGTGCTAACCATTGTGCTACCGAGCTGTCTCGAATGGGCTCCTCCCGCACTGGAACAATTCTGTAAGTACAAAAGGCAACCAAAGAGCCTTTAATATGGGTAAGGAAAGGGTATTCAGGAAAGCAGGAATTCTGGAAGTTCACATGAAATAGCAGCCCTGTCATAGCAAAATGAAAACATTTGAAGTAAAGTCAAGTCAGCAGATGACCATGGGCTGCATTCCCCTTTGAGGGGGAGCTGACTGGTGGTGATTTAACCCGAGGGTCACCACACCTCAGGCGAGGGGCAAGGTTGAGAAGGCAGAGCCTTCATGAATAACTTCAGCTGGCAGGGGAATTGAACCTGCCCTCTGGATCACGAACCAGCTGTCCTGCCAACTGAGCTAAAAGCAAGCACATCAAAGCAACCTCATGGAATTTTGCCAGCTGGATTTGCCTTCCTGGGGAAATGAGGGGTTGTTAGTCTGGTGTCCACAGCTCTGTCTCACGGGGTGGGGAGGATGCTTGCAGCCCCCTCCTGTGCTGGCACCAGGCTAAAGAAAACAAGATGCCCTCCAGATCGAAAATCGCTAAACCCTGCCGCGGTGTTTGGCCATCTCATCTGGGGAAGGGGTTATCGATAAACCTCATCATCCCAAGGCTACAAATGGTGTGGGGGAAGGGGCACAGCCAGCAAATATCACTGTGCAGCATTTAAACAACCTGGCTGGTGAGGACACCTTAAAATGGCAGCACTTACTTACCGTGTCCAGGTGAGATTGTAGGTCGCAGGTTTCAATCTGTGAAGCAATTGTTGCAAACTTGTCGGATTGTGTTGCATTCAGGAATGACATCCACTTATCCAGAGTTTCTGTATTTACTGCAGTTTCCTCTAGGTCAAATGTGTTGGTTAGAAGTAGCCTCATCCTGTGAATCAGATACACCATTAGTCAGTTCCAAAGGTAAGCAATCCAAATGGTTTCCCATATTAGAACAATAGTCAACCAGTAACTAGGGAGTGGTTACTAAACACTAACATACTGTTAGAGACAAGATAAAGCCAAGGTCTTCTTCTAACTGCCTTCTTGATTAGATTGCACACACCAAACACTTTCTCGTGTCTGTCATTTCTATTTCAACTTTATTCAGGTGGGAGTGGGTTTAGAGTTGATCTGAGTGTTTCGGGGTGAAGGTGCCATAATATTCTTTAAACATGAAAAAAGGATGAACAAACTGCGTATCATTATCAGGAGGGGGAACGGACCATTTGTCTAATCCTATCAGTTTATCCCTCGACTCCTTTCTCCCTCGTGTACGGTATGACTGCGACTGCTTTGCATTCATTCCGCTGTCGTCTGCAGTTTGGGACTGTGGGTGTAACATCGCCTGGTAACCAGGTCCAGGTGACGGGGACTACGGCTCGGATTCTCTGGAGCGCTCTAGGCTCTGTGGCATCCACCTATTCAACGGCGTTTGGAGCTCAGGCAAAAGTATCCCCAGGCACCTTATAGCCAAGTGACCCACGAGAACCCAAGTACCGAGTTTGGGTTACGGGCAAATACACAGGAAACTGGATGGCCGTTGCCACAGCCACATTTAAAGTGGATATGAAGGTTTGTGCGCACTATTTGCTGGTAGATGCCATTTACCACGTTTACGGGTAAAATGGTAAAATTCATATTTTTGTGGTGTGGAGATTTTGCTTAAATATCCTGGGTTGGAGGGGGAGGGGGGGAGGAGGAGAGGGAAGATGGGGAACGGCAGCATTTAATTGCTGCCAAGGGCCTCGAGACAACTTTGGCGTGCGTGGACTGGAGTCACATGTAGGCCAGATCAAGTAGCTACACACCAGCTTACTGTCCCTAAGGGACGAGAGTTGGGGTTTCCTGGTCCCAGCTCAGAGACGACCAGATTTTGGCATCGCCGCAGCTGCCCGAGATTCGGTCCAGTAACAGCTCCATATTTAAGCATGCTGCCCAGAAGCGGGCGGTAACCGGAAGGAAAATCTAGGCCTCAATCTTCCATCTGCCTTTCCTACTTTCTCCAAGCTGAACGTTGCCAAGTTACTCTCTCTCTCTCTAGGACCCCCATGGCTGAACTTGCAGGAAATGATCAACTATTCTCCTGAATACGGCGTAACCGGGAGTCACTGTGTATCCCACCCATTTATTCCCCATCCACCAACATCCATTCTATAAACAAAAATGATCTGAAAGCCCCCATTTTATTTGTAGTTGCTCTGGGGTATAAAACATGGCGCACTCAACTCGAGTGTTCACTAGAACCACTCACCATCTCTTTCCTGTCAGCTTGCCCGACACCTTATGTACGTGAAGACACTGAATAGCATTGTCATCAAGCACAAGATAAAAATAAGGAATGCTCTAACAAAACATGTGTCAATTATGTTAGGATCACACAATATATTGACAATTATCCACCGTCACAATATTACATAGGATGACATGGGGATATGCACAGAAACAGGCTATTCGTCCCAACCAGTCCATGCTGGCTTTAATGCTCCATTTGGCCTTCCTCCCATCTTTTCTCATCTAAATACATCTTCATAAAACTCCCTATTCACTGCCCCCCCCCCCCCCCCCCCCCCCCCCCCGCAAACCTCACTCCAATTCCCCTTAACTGCATCGACACAGTTCATTTCAATCACTCCCTGTGGCAGCGATTTCCACATTCTCACCACTCTCTGGGTGAAGGCGTTCCTTCCGAATTCCCAATTGGGTATCTTGGCAACTATCTCATATTGATCACCTCTAGTTAGGCCCTTCCCCAAAACAGAAAACGTTCCCTCATTCGGTGCTACAATTTGTACTTTTTTAAAAATAAGACCCGCATGATGTCACCCCCCTCAGCCTCTTTTTAAAAACAAGATAAACCCAGCCCGTGAATCCTTTACCAGTATGTACACTCTATGTTTCTGGTATCATCCCTGTAAATATTGTCTGCACCCTCTCCAGTGTCTAGATATCCTTTTAATAATAGTGCGACCGGAACGGCACTCCCAATGTTTGATACATATTGAGCACAACTTTCCTATTTTTCAATTTTGTCCCTCTGGAAATCCTAGCGCATGTTTTTAAAAAAATATATAGCCTGTGGTACAACTTTCAGTGATTGATGGATTTGTACTCCCGAGATCTCTTTGCCTCACCCAAACTTGACCCTTCCAAGTAATAATTCCCAAACTTGATCCTTCCAAGTAATAATTGACCTCCGTATTATATTTTTCCTACAAAAATGCACTAGCTCACATTTTTCTGCGTTGAACTTAATTTGTCAATTATTTGCCCGTTCTGCAAGTTCATTGATGTCCTCCTGTAATTTGTTTCAGTCCTCCTCCAGGTACTGATGTCACCCCCCCCACCCCCACCAATCTGATGTAATTCGCAAATTTAGAAAATGAGTCTTCGGTTCAAAGTCCGAATCAACAGCGCTGGTGCCAGGACGGATTGTGGTTGAACATTACTTTCAAACTTCCGTCACTCTGAATAACTTGCTCTTGATTCCCACTCACTTGAAGCCAGCTAGCAATCTATTTTGCCACCTGTACCCCGACTTCACATTCTTTGACCTTATTCCTTAGTCGATTACGGGGCACCCAATCGAGGGCCTTTCCAAAGTCCAGATCCACTCCCCCACTATCTCCCCCCAAAATCCAGCCAGGTTGGCCACGGTGTTCTCTTTTGAAACCCATTCTGACTATTCACTGTTCTATTTTCTTGGTCATAGTAACATTTCTGGGATTCCCATTCGATCCAGCTAATTCCTGCTCATCATCACCAAGCTCCCTGAGTAAATTTTCTGCTAGGTTAAAGTGTCAGTCCAGTTGTCCGATACATGCTTTGCTATTATGTAATCATTTTACAGTTTATTTCCGTACATTTCTATATTAACAGTTAAAAATAAACCTCAGTTCTCAGGTTTCTCAAGGCATGTTATGTAATAGAGGCACTCAGTTTATTGATTGCGATGAGATCAAACTACAAAGATAATGCTTTTTAAAACAATTAAAATGGTACATAGAAACACAGAAACAAGAGGAAGCCATTGAGCCTGTTCCACCACCATTCAAGGAGACAGTGGCTGGTCAGTCACCTAGCTCCAAATACTCGCCTTTCCTCCATGTCCCTTAATACCTTTGGCGAACAAAAATCGATCAGCTGCAGTTAACAAATTAACAATTATTTGAGCATCAATTGCCATTTGTGGGAGAGTGCTCCAAATCTCTACCACCGGTTGCATGTTGATTGGTCCCAGATTTCACTCCCGGAGGATTTGGCTCTAATTTCTTGATTATGTCCCCTAAATCGTAGACTCCCTGGCCACTGCAAACAGCTTCTCCCAATCAGCCTCATCTGTTCTGCTTAATACCTTCGCTGTTTGAACAAATGACCCCTTAAGCTTTCCAAATTCCAGGGAATACAACCCTCGTTTGCTTAATTTCTCCTTAACCCTTAACCCTTGGAGTTCAGATTACCATCAACAATTTCCTGATTCTGTTACATTGAAGGGAGTGTCCTCAATTACATATTTTCTCATTTGTTTTTGGGACATGGGCAAGGTGGCATTTACTGACACATCAGGTGCCCAGAGAAGGTGATGCTCGACCTTCTCTCTGAAACATTGCAACCCTTGTATTGAGGAAATGTCCACTGCGGTGTTGGTCCAGCAGTTATGAAGGAAGAGTGTCATATGTCCCAAATGAGGACGGTGTGTATTAATGGTGTTAACGCAAAAGGCTTCACCTGTGGACACCCAACAGAATCAGAGATCCACAGGTTCCTAGGCTCCAAAGTAAAATGAGCCCTGAAAAGCTATGGTGGTCCCACCATAATCCCAGCAGGAGGGTAGGTGGAAGGACCCGTTGTGTCGAGATGCAGGCTCTGCCAACCCTGTGCAAGGTTAAGTGTTGCCAATGGGTTACAGCGAGCTGCAGGATCTCGAGCATTAGGAGTTTTTTCTTGCCCGACTTGAGAACCGGTATAATACTGGAGACCATGCGCCAAGTGGCACGAGATGCCCAGCAGGTGAGTGAAAATAGGCATTCACTGGTATTGCTCAACCAAACTAGAGAGATAACCTTTCTGCAACAATTCCCAATTGGTCAAGGCCTCCCACCTAGAGGTAGGCAGACAGAGCGCCACCCTCGCACCATCACAATCCCTCTGATCCCATGGATTAGCAGTGCGGGGGGGGGGGCTTTTAGTTCTGGGATCATGGTCCCAAGGCTCCCTCAGAGTGGAGGTTTTTGGCCGTCAAAAGGCCTGAACTAGGAAAGGTTTAATTAAACAGTGGGTGTTTGAGAGTATTTCATCACTGCTCCCGCAGACACTTGCCTTTAAAAAGGTTCCAAAAGTACTGGATACATCATGGTGTGCGCGAGATGCTACACAACGTCGCCTCTTTTTAATGTAGTCCAAAATTTGACACAGAAACTTTAAAATGTTATTCGTATCTTCTTGAAGTACTGTTATTAATAGATTGTTGCAGGGCAGCACGGTGGCGCAGTGGTTAGCACTGCAGCCTCACGGCGCCGAGGTCCCAGGTTCGATCCCGGCTCTGGGTCATTGTCCGTATGGAGTTTGCACATTCTCCCCGTGTTTGCGTGGGTTTCGCCCCCACAACCCAAAAATGTGCAGGGTAGGTGGATTGGCCACACTAAATTACCCCTTAATTGGAAAAAATGAATTCGGTAAAAAAAATTTTTTTTAATTAATAAATTGTTGCTGATATTTCATGTTTGGGTCACTTGTGTAAATATTATATACTACCAAATAAGGATATATTTATTTTATGATCTTCAGTGTATATGAGTATATACTTATTGCCCCCCCACCAAATCAGCGACCCCACTGAATAAACAGATGAGTCGATCGTCACAGTTCCAGATTACCAATTGGTTTCCTTGTGGAGTTCATGGGGAGCTGCCAAGAGCAGATACGGGCATTCCCAATAGAATTAGCTGGGGCTGGGACAGGGCAATGAGAAGGCAGGTCTGCCTAGCCCTCGAGCTTACCGGACATAGCGATCAATGTGTGGAGTTTGCACATTCTCCCCGTCTGGGCGGGTCTCACCCCCACAACACAAAGATGTGCAGGGTAGGTGGATTTGCCGCGCTAAATTGCCCCTTAATTTGGAAAAATAAACATTTAAAAAAGGAATTTAGGACATAGGAACACCAGGAACAGAGGAGGAGGCCATTCAGCCCCTCAAGCCTATTCCACCATTCAATGAAATCATGGCTGATCAGCAACCTAACTCCATATACAAGCCCTCCCCCACCATTGTCCCACATCCCTTAATCCCTCTAGCTAACAAAATCTATCAATCTCAAATATAAAATTCACAATCGATTTCGCATCAATTGCCACTCATGCACGAGAGTTCCTAACCTCGACCACCCCGTGCGTGTAGAAAGTTTTTCCTCATTTCATTCCTGACAGGCTAGGCGCCAATGGTTACACAATATCCTCTGAATCCAGACTCCCCAATCAGTGGAAATATTTTCGCGGTGGACCTTAACATCGCGAAAACTTCAATCAAATCACCCCCTTGGCTTCCCCAAAAGGAGAGAAAACAAATCCAGTTTTCAGTAATATGGCCTCGATTTAAACTCTGGAGTCCTTCTGGTAAATCAACCCCTTCCAAGGCCAAAATCTTGGTCCAAAGGTGTGGTGCCCAGAACTCTCCCCAGTGACTCCAGCTGTGGTCTAACCAGGTTTTCTATAGCTGAAGCATGACTCTACCACCCCCATCCCAACGCCCATCTCTGCAATCCCCTCCCCTCCGTATTCCTGTCCCCGAGCTATAAAGGCCAGCATTCCATTAACCTTTATGATTATTTTCCGCACCTGCTCATGACACTACCTGGCACCACACCACATGTGGAATCCCCTCTTGCCCCCCCCCCCCCCTCCCCCCACCCCAAAATCCTCTCTGGACCATCCCTCTTCTAGCTCCTCACCATTCAGAAAGTACCCCGCCTCTAACCCTTTCAGATCCGAAGATCGACTACACTGAAATCCATTTGCCGCAGTTTTGTGTGCGTGCCTGGCTGGGTGTAGTAGGTCATGTATTTGCTGCTACTTACACTGGTTTTAATCGGTTTTGAGATTCACTCCGGTAGAGCGAGGAAGGCTAGACTGCAAGGCAATGTGGAAGGGAAGAGACACAAAAAAAAAGGAGAGAAAAAGTGCAAGGGACAGCACAGGAAAAGGGCAAAAAAATAAAAAAAAATAAACGAGAGATAGAGAACCAAAAAAAAAAAATGAGAAAGGGAGAGGGAGGAAGTGCTAGGGTGTGAGAGCGAGATTCTGCCTATAACATACTCTTACCTTTCAAGACATCTTTCATAATTATATGTAGCTTTGAAACCATATATGGCAAAAGTGACAACGCTGGCAAATACGGATGTCAGACTGTTAATTAAAGCAATGATAACTGCTTGTTTCTCACAGTTGTTGTTTTTCTGGTTGTAACTGGCAAACGCGATCAGACTCCCAAATCCCAGGCCAAGTGAGAAGAAGATCTGTGTGGCTGCATCAATCCAAGATTTTGGGTCCATCAGCTGCTCAACCTGAGCATTAGAGCACAACAAAGTTCAGTGGGAGTCATGGCGAGGAACTCTACCCTAAAATAGGGTAAAGTTCCACACTACAGGGCTGCTTGGGAGATCAAAGTTTTGATTTAGAAACTAAACATTCTTTAAAAATCGACCACAATTCTTAACTGGCTTGCCTTGTCTGAAAGGACACGTGGAATAAGCCCCCCCCCCCACCCCAAAAAAAAAAAACCTGGTAAATAAAAGCCTTGCTCCAGAACAGGACGAACTCCAGATTGAGAAACCTTTGTCCGAAACCCTCGGGGTCCCTTCGCACTTTGAATTCAGATCATTTCAGTTTTCGAATACTGCATATAAAAATTTACATTACGATAGATAAGTAAATGAAATGACTGGAAAATTAAGATGCATCACTGAATAATAAAATACAGGGCACATATAATTAGGTCTGACATGTTCACCACAAAAAAACATACGGTAAACAGTACAGACAAACCACTAGACATCCCGAGCGAAAGGGAAGGCGATGGTGCAGTGGTATTGTCACTGGACTCGTAATCCAGGGACTCAGGATAGCACTCTTGGGGCCCAGGTTCGAATCTCACCCTGGCAGATGGTGTAATTTGGGGCGGAACGGTAGCACAGTGGTCAGCACTGTTGCTTCACAGCTCCAGGGTCCCAGCCTTGGTCACTGTCTGTGCGGACTCTGCACATTCTTTACCGTGCCTGCGTGGGTTTCCTCCGGGTGCTCCGTTTGCTCCTGCAGTCCAAAGATGTGCAGGTTCGGTGGATTGTCCATGCTAAGTTGCCCCTTAGTGTCCAGAAAGGTTAGGCGGGGCTACTGGGATAGGGTGTGGGCTTAAGTGGGGTGCTCTTTCCAAGGGCCAGTGCAGGTTTGATGGGCCGAATGGCCTCCTCCTGCGCTGTAAATTCTATGAAAGGCCGTGGAGATTTTTAGAGAGGCTTTTGAATTTACTGTTATGATCCCAGTTGATGTTATAACTGGACGGAAAGATTTCCGAATGGAACCCTGGCTCAAAAGACTAACTTTTACTTTAAAAAAAAAAAAGTGGAGTAACAGAGTCACAGAACTGCTAATTAGTTTTTAAACAATAATTTAAAACAAAACATGAAAAGGTGGATTATTATACAATACTCCTTTATTCCCCTCCCAGTTGCAGAGTTACACACAGATTTTAAGGTCAACACGGATTACCAAGTACATTGGTCTCATTAACACGCAAAGTCCCTTGTAAGCACACAAGATGACTGTGGTAAGACACACTGCCCTCTAAATCAAGTGAACATCAAACCCCCTCCCGTCCCAAATGATTATTATACCGTGTGCCACCCTGTGTCTCTGAACTCCGGCTTCCACACGAGTGATTTCCAATTCCACTTTCAAATTTTCTTTTAAATTATTCTTTCCCTCCGCTGTTTCCATCAAGGTCTCGCTTTCAGGTTTTACACCTCTCCCCTCAGGTTTCCCTGGTCTTAAAGGCTTTTACACAAACTCCAAGGTCCAGTCACCAATTTCCACAATTATTCCAAATAATGTCTCCCAAACTGTCGTAATTTCTAACAAACACTACTGCCAATTTCTTCCTTGCCTCTCACGGTCCAATGCTTTTTAAACTCTTGTAACTTTACTGAACAATAATCTGTCCTGGTTCCCAGCTTCCTCTATTCTGTTAATCCAGACTTCTTGGATACTTCTCTTCATTTCTCTAGCTTCTTTAGCTAGCTGGATGACTTCCGGCTTTGGTTTTCTTAGCCAGTATTCCATAGTATGGCTTTTCATCTAACAAGGCTGTTTCCTCTTCAACCTTCCAAAACCAACTGCTTCTAGCAGAGCTGCAGACTCTCTCACTATCCATCTCCCAACTGCAATTGAATTAGCTAAACTAAAATGCCAAGAGCTTCTCGACCGTACAAGGTCTCAGTTGCTAAGCAACTGCTGCTGGTTTATTTAATCTTCACGCTGTAACCCTCTAAGCACAACAGAATCACAGTCAGGATCGAAACAAACACC
Source organism: Scyliorhinus torazame (assembly GCF_047496885.1). Lineage (NCBI taxonomy): Eukaryota > Metazoa > Chordata > Chondrichthyes > Carcharhiniformes > Scyliorhinidae > Scyliorhinus > Scyliorhinus torazame. The sequence continues at coordinate 312,717,202 of NC_092712.1, forward strand.
TACACATGCAAATACCTTTGTCCAGCATGAATCTAACTATAGGTTTTACCTTTCCCGGCACACATACAATAAATTAAAGACACTTAAACCTATGCCTTATTTCTAATGTTTATCAAACAAAGAAATAAAAATCCCTTAAAATTACCTTTGTTTTCCTAACAATACGTATTTTAAAAAAATGCCACCTGGAGAATAGAATTCTATACAATTTTATAAAATTGGATATTAAAGAGGCCAGAGTAATTGACCAAAGAACTTAGTTCTTCAGTGTCAAAACTGCTTTTGACTCTCAATTAGCTGTGAGGTGTTGGATGTCTTTCATGTTTCAGATTTTGCCCTTTACTCAAGCTGAATCTTTGCATTCTGTAATTTTCCCAGACATTCCTTCAGCTTCATGTTTTTTTGAGGGCAGCTTTAAGCGGAGGTGACTGATTGGGCTGTCTATTGAATCCATGCCAAGATTAAATTCCTAAAATCCCACCAGCTTCGTAACATGTGACAACTTGGCTCACGGGTGGCGGTTTCCACTATGCTCTTTAGAACTCTATGTTTTCCCCCCTTCTTTGCAATTCCAGTGTACTCCATCCCGAGGCTGTTGGATCAGCCTAGACCCTGTACCATTTTAGACTTGTGAAAATATCATCCCAAAGCCCCGTTGATTAAACACCAGTCCTGCTGCCTAAAGCCTGCAAGTGAGACTGGCTTGGAAAATACCATCCGAGTGTTGAAATTTAATGACTGGAAACTTGAATCCTGCTGAAAAAAAAAGTTTTTCATATTGCACTCAATCAGGACAAATGCAAGAATGCCAAATTTCAAACCATCGCAACAATTTATACTACGGGAAAGAAAGGTGCTGATTGGTTGCCAAGCTGCAAAGTATCAGTGATTGGGAGCACAACTTCACAATATCTCAAATTATTGAAGCATCTCCATCAGGATTGGAAAGTACAACAGACAAAAGGGCTACTTCTAATTCTAATGTGCAGTTTGTCAGCAGCAATTCATTTTAGTGAGGTCCTTAGAAAGCATCAAGTCTGGCAACAATGAAGGGCCCGCAGGGGAAGATTTCGGTCAGTGAAGTGACCCAAGGTCACTCGTGTCCACTCATGCCACCAAGCCATAGGTGTCTCATTGTGCCGTTTCAATAATACTCCCGGAACAGAGTACATGATGCATCATTAAAAGTAGATTAAAAGCAAATTACTGCGGATGCTGGAATCTGAAACAAAAACAGGAAACACTGGATAATCTCAACAGGTCCGACAGCATCTGTGGAGAGGGAAGGCTGCTAACGTTTCACGGAGACATTTCAGGACCTCCGACATATTTCCAAGTAAGGGTGGTGTGGGGCTTGGAGGGAACTGTCAGGTGGATGTTGAAGGTTGCCATGGTGAATATGCAACCATGGAGGCCTTTCCCAACTCAGTAATTCTCCCACATCCCTTATTAACTTGCATTCTCTCAGAACTGTAAATACGCGAGTATTTCACAATAATATAACACTGCATCCTCAGAGAAAGAGGAGGTGGTCCCAGTAACGCACAGAGCCCAGTGCCAAACGCTAGCAGATATCTCCATTCCCGGGGATCGGGGCTGGAGGGCTTTAGAATTTAAACGGGGAGCATTTGGTGAAATATCGGGAACAATGGAGGGAAGCAGCTGCCAGTGGAACTACAGCACCTACATCCTGATAATCATGAAGCGAGTTGGAAGCGATCCATGGGAGTAATTTATTTTTGTAGACCAAGCCACCCATATGATTTGTACATCAGACCCATGCTCTTAATCTTTGTGCATCTGATGTGGGGGTAGCCTGTTGCTGGGCCCAGCCAAAAGGGACCCATGTATAGGTCCAGGCGAGAGTGAGTCGTTGGAGAGGGAGAACGCAGTGTCAGTCGCTTCAGGCCTTCGGTGAACTCGACTACGTCATCACCATCATCTAGAAGGACAAGGGCAGCAGGCACATGGGAACACCACCGCCTGGAGATTCCCCTCCAAGTCACTCACTATCTTGACTTTGAAATATATCGGCCATTCCTCCACCGTCAATGGGTCAAAATCCTGGAACTCCCACCCTAACAGCACAGTGGGTGTACCTACACCACATGGATTGCAGCGGTTCAAGTCTCACCACCATCTTCTCAAGGGCAATTAGGTATGGGCAACAAAAGCTGCCTAGGCAGCAATGCCCAGAGCAATTTAATCCAATCAGGTTTTCTTAAAAGCTTTGTGTTTTCGTTACAATACATCAGAGGTGCCTCTTTCAGAAGAGGTACTTAGCTCCTCGTTATTGGTAAACTGCCGGTTGGATTGAAGAGCTACAGAACTTGGTGAACACCTCAAAAAGGAATAAGCAGCCCGGAGAGTGTCTTCACCGTGTTGGAGAGCATGCACACTCCAGGGTTTCGGAGTCAGAGCATCCACTGGTCCGTTTCTTCAGCGCAGGCACGATCTACGGGTGGAGACAGAGACACCGGGCTCAAAAAGTCGGTGTCTGGATGGATTCTCTGATGCCAAGGGGGCGGCACGGTGGTTGGCACTGCTGCCTCACAGCTCCAGGATCCCAGGTTCAATTCCGGCCTCGGGTGACTGTCTGTGCGGAGTCTGTACGTTCTCCCAGTGTGTGCGTGGGTTTCCTCCGGGTGCTCCGGTTTCCTCCCACAGTCCAAAGATGTGCAGGTTAGATGGATTGGCCATTCCAAATTGCCCCGTAGTGTCCAAAAAGGTTAGGTGGGGTTACTGGGATAGGGTGGAGGCATGGGCTGTAGTAGGGTGCTCTTTGCAGACTCGATGGGCCGAATGGCCTCCTTCTGCACTGCAAATTCTATGAAGACACTGGAGCCCTTTAGTCTTCTCAAATGCGAATGCCCCACAGGGGTTGGAACACATGCCACATGAGCAGTCCATTGTGACTTGTGACTGCAGCACAGAGGGAGGGCGACGCTGCCGGAGGTGCCAAAGTTTAACTGAGGCATTATTACACCGTGACTCTGCTTGGCCTTGCAGGGGTATATAAAAATCACCTGGTGCCATTTTGAAGAGGAGTTGGCCGGGGAGGAGGGGGGGGGGAATGGGCGATGATCAGAGTTATCCATTATCACATTGCTGTTTGTGGGAGCTTGCTGTGCACAAATCTGCTGCTATCTTTTCTACACTGTAGTAGTGACTTCAAAAGTATTTAACTGGCCATAAAGTAGTTTAGGATGCCCCGAGGCAGTGAGAGGTGTTATATAAATGCAAGTCTCTCCTTTCACTGAAGAACAGCATTATTAGTAACAGTCACTTGCTAGCACAGACCTTGAACGATGCGGCAATGAAAAGACTTGTTACCGAAGATACTCATCTTGTAACATCGGGCCGAATAGAAGAATATCACATTTCAGCAAAACGCCTCTCACTGCCAATGCTAATATGAATAGAATGTTGGCTTTATTGATGCCTTTTAAAACAAGTGTCAGCCTGGAGTGTAACCGTAAATTATCAAAGACACGACGACACAATACCTTTGGAGTGAACATGTACACGAGCCCATTGCCTGCTCCATGCAGTGTTACTCCTCGAATTAGAAATATAATCAGCACCACATACGGAAAGCAAGCCGTCACATAGACCACCTAAATCAAGGAGGAGGTGGTTAGAATCGGCCTCTCATAAATAATATTTAACTTTAAGCTTTCGTTCAGCGTTATCCATTACGAAATGGTTAATCATTCCAATGTACCAACTCCCATTATTAACGGAGCCCTGGGATGCGAGGGTGGGTTCTGGGTGCCAGCACTGCGGGCAAGAAATGCAAAGGAATAAACCCCATCAGCCTTTGCTCAGATCGCACCTGTTGCCCGACAAAAACCAATGGCCGTCTCCGGCGCCTGTTTCTTATGCTCTTAATGCAGTGGCACTTTTCAGGAAGAGCGGGGGTTTGTTGGATGGGAGTGACATCATAATGGACGACTCATCCTCTCTCCCCCGTCCCTTGGCTGTTCCCTGCAAGCTCAGGTGGAGTCTTTCTTGGGAATATTAAAACAAATTTATCACGGTCAGTGTGGAGTTTGCACATTCTCCCCCTGTCTGCGTGGGTTTCACCCCCACAAGCCAAAGATGTGCAGGTTAGTTGGATTGGCCATGCTAACTTGCCCCTTAATTGGGACAAAAAAAATAATAATTCGGTACGCTTAAATTTATATATAAAAAAACAAATTTAGTCTCCCTTTAGGTCAGCTTCTTGCTTGGTCTGGCGATGCAGCAAGCAGTCCGCTGCCACGGTGCTGCCAGCTTTTCCTCACTCGCTCACTCACTGGGGAGATCCCACAGTGAAAGCCTACCCGGCATCTCGAGTTAAGGCCAGGATTTAGGGTTCGGTCGCCAACACTCTGGAGTGTCCAGGAAGCAACGGCCAATCTCTTGGACACGGCTGTGGGCAAGATCCTGGAGGAAGTAGATTGAGAGTAGTTTTTCCTCAGAATATACTTTGGTTCGGTTATGTCCGAAAACATTTTGGCGATCGGAAAACAAGGCTGTTCAGCCCTCGAATGGCCATTAATTGGGCTCAACTGGGGTTGTCGGAGTTTGTTTGCCTCCTGTTGTGGGGGCGGGGGAGCGATTGGGTGAGGAGCTCCAAACGTCTGCTCCTGCGCCGTCAGTTACCTCCGCTGACTCCCATATCAAATCTCCCCCCCCCACCTCCTTGGGAGAACAACCCCAGCTTCCCCACCCTCAGCTTGCAACTAAAATCCCTCAGCCCCCCTCCCCCCCCCCCCCGGAACCATTCTGGTAAAGCACCTCTGCACCCTCTCAAGGAGGCCCTCGCACCCCTGTAGCAGCGCAGCAAACCAACTGCTCACATGAAAAATCAGGCGCCAGCTAACCATCTCAGCTGAGGAAAAGCATCTCGTGCTGATTAAAGTCAAGTCGGCTCTCCCCACCCCCCTCCCACCCGCACCTCAAACCACTTTGTCCAAAACGAAAGTCCTGCTGACTCTTCTGTATTTATTTGGAACATGTTTAATCACAGATGAAGCTAATGGAGCGAATCTGCAAGCCTTGTGGCTCACCAAGCATCGGAGCGACTGGACTAATCAAACAATTACCATATTAATTTCTCTATGATCGGACAGGAATCTTAACTCAAAAGTGGCCCTGTCCGTCAGACTGAAAGTGCCAGCGCTGCACCTCACCGTTGAAACTATAAGCCCTCAGTGTGGCATACCCATCAACAAAGAATCTGACCAGGTCATCGTAAAGACGCGCGACGCACCCATTTAGTTATGCTGCCAGTTTGCCACGTTCCCTGAGCCACAGATGTCTAGTATTCGCCCACAGTTTATTAGCACCAGATGCACAGACCTCTAAAGTCTGTGCACCTTCACGATAGTTACGGTACCTTGCCAGTGGATTCGGTCCCTCTAATAATGCAGAGATAAACTATAAGCCAGGACAGGATGAGGCACAGAATCAACCCCCAGTGCAATGACCCACTATCATTGATTGTGGGAGAGATGTTCAATGTCTCCCTGTACCAGAAGTACTCGGTTGCAGAACTTTTTGCACATTCTTCCACTATCCCAGTATTGTTGCTGTTTGCTGGACAATTAGCCCAAGGTAAAGGATTCTGCACAAAGAAGAAACAAAACAAAAAAACACCAACATTAATAATGCAAGTAAAACCAATAGATATGGATAAACAATCTCACCCCATCGAACCTGGTTGTGTGTTTATTTTTAAAGTAGCATATTTTTCATTGCTACGATTGTATCAAATCGAACAGGCTACAAAAGAGTCACTAGGGGTTATTACTATTGGACAGCAGAGTCTAGATATTGTCCAGATGAACCTACGAGGCCAGTGCAAAAGACTGAGAGGCAGTTACCCACAACATGGAGCATTTCTGAGCAATAGGCCAATTGTTGAGAGAAGGCAGGCTGTCTGTTGGCCTAATTACAGGCCTGGTTAATGGCTTTTTTCCCCAGCTGCCGGGGATGGGGGGGTTCTGCAGATAACCGTCTGGCTATCTGGATAGATTGAAGAAGCTCGCTCTGTTTTCCTTGGAGAGATTACATAGAGGCGTTGAAAATCGTGAAGAGTCTGGACTCAATAGATAGGGTCAAAATGTGGTGGATGGGCCCAATATCTCCGGACCCCAAAGACTCCACGGGGCGGTCTCCCATTCATCCAGCAGGGCCTTTCCCATTCTGCCACCTAATCTTTACAACTGAATTTGTGCGCTCGAGGGTGCGTCCACATTGAGGCCTCTGCCCCCTCCCCCAACCCGCCCCTAGCAGAGGTGGCTGCCTTTCAGCCTATGGGGTGAAGGGGATCAAAGGGGAAGGGGGAGGGGGGGAGTGGGATTAGGCTATTTTGAGTTGGATGATCAGCTCTGATCACAATGAATGGCTTCATTGTTTTTCCCCTGCTCCTATTTTCTACGTTTCTATATCCATGTCAGCTCCCCCACCCCGCCCACCCTCCCCAAACCAACCACCCCACCTTTGCACCCACCTCTTAAGCTTGTTCTCTTCAGGCTATCATCTAATATCCTTTAAAAAGCAGACATTGAATCTGCCTCCCAGACAGTACATTCCAGATCCTAACCACCCCTCATGTCGCCCAATTCCGTTACCAGTCACCTTAAACCCACATCCTCTGGGCTTAGGCCCGTCAATCACAGTTTGACCTAATCTATTGTGTCCAGACTCATGATTTTCAACGCCTCTATCAAATCTCTCCAAGGAAAACAGAGCGAGCTTTTCAATCTATCCAGAAAACTAGACGTCCTTCATCACAGAATTATGACGACGCAGATCTCACCCAAAAAGTATCCAGAATGGTTTAGCACAGGGCTAAATCGCTGGCTTTTAGAGCAGACCAAGGCAGGCCAGCAGCACGGTTCAATTCCCGTTCCAGCCTCCCTGAACAGGCGCCGGAATGTGGCAACTAGGGGCTTTTCACCGTAACTCCATTTTTTTTGTGTGTGTTTATTCAAATTTTCCAACAAAATTTACAACCCCCCCCCCAGTAACAAAAAGAAAGAAACGCAAACAAGTCAAATATTATACAAAACTTTTACATTGGGTTTCCCGGTATACAGTAACCCCCCCATATGACATTCAAAGATACCCGTAGGGAAGCCTCCCCACCCACCCGAATTCCCTCCCCGAAAGAAACCCGCGCGGCCCCCCCCTCCCCCCCCCGGGTTGCTGCTGACCTCCTCCTAACGCTCCACGAGATAGTCTAGGAACGGTTGTCACCGCCTGAAGAACCCCTGCACAGACCCTCGTAAGGCGAACATTTTCCTCTCCAGCTTAATGAACCCTGCCATGTCATTTATCCAGGCTTCCACACTGGGGGGCTTCGCATCCTTCCATAATAGCAAGATCCTCCGCCGGCTACCAGGGACGCAAAGGCAAGGGGACTGGCCTCTTTCGTCTCCTGCACTCCCGGCTCGTCCGTTACCCCAAATAGTGCCAACCCCCAACTCGGCTTGACCTGGACTTTCACCACCTTGGACATAGTCCTCGCGAAACCCCTCCAAAACCCATCCAATGCCGGGCACGACCAGAACATTTCGACGTGATTCGCTGGGCTTCCCGAGCACCTCCCACACCTGTCCTCCACCCCAAAGAACCTACTCAACCTTGCCCCTGTCATATGCGCTCTGTGAATGACCTTGAATTGTATTAGGCTGAGCCTGGCGCCAGAGGAGGAAGAATTAACCCTACTCAGGGCATCAGCCCACAGACCCTCATCTATCTCCTTCCCAAGCTCCTCCTCCCACTTGCCCTTTAACTCCTCTACCGAGGCCTCCTCCTCTTCTTTCAGCTCCTGGTAAATCGCTGAAACCCTGCCTTCTCCAACCCATACACCCGAAATCACCCTGTGCCGGGAGAAGCGGGAATTCCCTCATCTGCCGCCTCACAAACACCCTCACTTGCATATACCTGAAAGCATTTCCCGGGGGTAACCCAAACTTCTCCTCCAGCGCCCCCAGGCTCGCAAACGTCCCATCTATAAACAGGTCCCCCATTCTTCCAATCCCTGCCCGATGCCAGCTCCGAAATCCCCCATCCATCCTTCCCGGGACGAACCGATGGTTCTCCTGAATCGGGGACCAAACCAAGGCTCCCACCTCGCCCTTGTGTCGTCTCCACTGCCCCCAGATCTTCAACGTCGCCGCCACCACCGGACTCGTGGTGTACCTTGTCGGCGATAGCGGCAGCGGTGCCGTCGCCAGCGTCCTCAGGCTCATGCCCACACAGGACGCCATCTCTAACCTCTTCCACGCCGCCTCCTCTCCCTCCATTACCCACTTACGGATCATCGCCACATTGGCTGCCCAATATAGTCACACAAATTCGGCAGAGCCAGCCCTCCCCTGTCCCTACTATGCTCCAGAAACACCCTCTTTACCCTCGGGGTCTTATTTACCCATACAAAACCCATGATACTCCTGCCTACCCATTTAAAAAAGGCCTTGGGAATCATAATGGGAAGGCACTGGAACACAAAGAGAAACCTCGGGAGCACCATCATTTTAACCGACTGCACCCTGCCCGCTAGCGAGAGTGGCAGCACATCCATCTTTTGAAATCCTCCTCCATCTGCTCCACCAACCCGTCAAATTGAGTTTGTGCAGGGCCCCCCCAACTCCCAGCCACCTGGATCCCCAAGTACTAAAAGCTCCTTTCCGCCCTCTTCAACGGCAGGTCGTCTATCCCCTTTCCCTGGTACCCTGGATGCACCACAAAGAGCTCACTTTTCCCTACATTAAGCTTATACCCCGAGAAGTCCCCAAACTCCCTTAAGATCCGCATGACCTCCGCCATCCCCTCCACTGGATCTGCCACATACAGCAACAGGTCGTCCGCATACAGCGACACCCAGTGTTCCTCTCCCCCTCGGACCAGTCCCCTCCATTTCCTGGACTCCCTTCGTGCCATGGCCAGAGGCTCAATTGCCAATGCAAACATCAAGCGGGACAGGGGGCACCTCTGCCTTGTCCCTCGGTACAGCCGAAAGTACTCCGACCTCCGCCGATTCGTAGCCACATTCGCCACCGGGGCTCTGTATAGTAACCTGACCCAGCCGATGAACCCCTCCCCGAACCCAAACCTCCGCAACACTTCCCAAAGATACTCCTACTCCACCCGGTCGAAGGCCTTCTCCCCGTCCATAGCTGCCACTACCTCCGCTTCTCCCTTCACCGAGGGCATCATAATCACATTGAGGAGCCTCCGCACATTAGTGTTTAGCTGCCTGCCCCTTACAAATCCCGTCTGGTCCTCATGAATCACCCCTGGGACACAGTCCTCAATTCTCGTAGCCAGCACTTTTGCCAGCAACTTAGCATCCACATTGAGGAGCGAGATCGGTCTATACGACCCACACTGCAGTGGGTCCTTGTCCCGCTTCAGGATCAGAGAGATCAGCGCCTCGGACATTGTCGGGGCAAGATCCCCCCCTCCCTTGCCTTATTGAAAGTCCTCACTAGCAACGGGCCTAGCAAGTCCACGCATTTCCTGTAAAACTCGACCGGGAACCCATCTGGCCCCGGGGCCTTCCCCGCCTGCATGCTCCCAATCCTTTAACCAGCTCATCCAGCCCAATTGGCGCCCCTAAACCAGCCACCTCCTGCTCCTCCACCCTCTGGAACCTCAGCTGATCCAAAATTTGTCGCATCCCCTCTTCCCCCGCTGGGGGCTCAGATCTGTACAGATCCCCATAGAAGTCCCTAAATACCTCATTTATTCTCACCGCACTCCGCACCGTATTCCCCCGCTATCCTTAACTCCACCTATCTCCCTCGCTGCCTCCCTCTTATGAAGCTGGTGTGCCAGCATCCGACTCGCCTTCTCCCCATACTCGTACGTCGCCCCGAGCTTTCCTCCACTGTGCCTCGGTTTTCCCTGTGGTCAACAGGTCGAACTCCGTCTGGAGGTTCCGCCGCTCCCTGAGTAGTCCCTCCTCGGGGGCCTCTACATATCTCCTGTCCACCCTTAAGATCTCCCCCACCAACCTCTCCCTGCTCTCTCTTTTCGCCCTGTGGGCCCTGATGGAGATGAACTCTCCCCTGACCACCGCCTTCAGCACCTCCCATACTACCCCCACCTGCACCTCCCCGTTGTCACTGGCCTCCAAATATCTTTCAATGCACCCCCGCACCCGCCCACACACCTCCTCATCCGCCAATAATCCCACATCTAGACGCCACAGCGGGCGCTGGTCCCTCTCCTCTCCCAACTCCAGCTCCACCCAGTGCGGGGCGTGGTCTGAGATGGCTATGGCCGAATACTCCGTTCCCTCCACTTTCGGGATTAGCGCCCTACTCAAAATAAAAAAATCTATCCGGGAGTAGGCTCTATGGATATGAGAAAAGAATGAAAATTCCCTGGCCTGGGGCCTGACAAACCTCCATGGATCCACTCCCCCCATCTGGTCCATAAACCCCCTGAGCACCTTGGCCGCAGCCGGCCTCTTACCTGCCCTGGACCTAGAGCGATCCAGTGCTGGGTCCAGCATCGTGTTGAAGCCACACCCCCATTCTCAAGCTTCCTACCTCCAGATCCGGAGTCCGACCCAGCATGCGTTTCATAAATCGGGCATCATCCCAGCTCGGGGCATATACGTTCACCAGTACCACCCGCACCCCCTTCAACCTACCGCTCACCATCACATATCGACCTCCATTATCCACTACAATATTCAGTGCCTCGAACGACACCCACTTCCCCACCAGTATTGCAACCCCTCTGTTCTTCACATCCAACCCTGAATGGAATAGCTGTCCTACCCATCCCTTTCTCAGCGTAACCTGATCTGCCACCTTCAAATGTGTCTCCTGGAGCATAACCACGTCTGCCTTCAGTCCCTTTAAGTGCGCGAACACCCGGGCCCTCTTGACCGGCCCGTTCAGGCCCCTCACATTCCAAGTTATCAGCCGGATTGGGAGGCTGCTCCACCCCCCACTAGCCATCTCCTTTTCTAGGCCAGCCACATGCCCGCACCTCCCAGTCCCCCAGACAGCGGAGCCCCGCCCCGACCACCTCTCCTACTTCCAGCTCCCCTTTGGCCAATGCAGCAGCAACCCTATACCCCCCCCCCCCTCCCCCCGCTAGATCCACATCTAGCCCTTTTGTTCCCCCCATAACACTCCCGTAAGTCAGCTGACTCCTGCTGACCCCGGCCTCTCCCGCCATTCCATCGACCACCTCCAATGTGAGAATCCCCCCTCCCCCTCCCTGGCAGTCAGTGTACGCTCCTCTCCAGCACCGCCCCCCCCCCCCCGCCCTTCCCTAGCGTGGGAAAAAGCCCGCGCTTTCATGAGCCAGCCCCGCCCACTCTGGCGCAGCTCCTTTTGCGGCCTTACCCCAATTCCCCATCCCCGGGCCTCCACTCCCCCTCTTCTTTCGTGGTGGTCTGCCCTTCCAACACCGATGCCCACACTCTCCCCATCCAATCCCTTCACCCATCCCCATCCAGCACCCAAACCAGAGGAACATTCCCTAAACGTAATAAACAATATATACACAGTAAACATCCCCCCACAACAAACCCTCAATTTGAGTCCAACTTTTCAGTCCGTATAAAGCTCCATGCCTCATCGGGCGTTTCGAAATAGTGGTGCCGATCCTGGAACGTGACCCACAGTCGCGCTGGCTGCAGCATACCGAACTTCACCCCCTTTCGATGGAGCATCGCCTTAGCCAGATTAAAACCCTCTCTCTTCTTAGCCACCTCTGCACTCCAGTCCTGATAGATTTGGATCTCCGTGTTCTCCCACCTGCTGCTCCGCTCTTTCTTGGCCCATCTCAGGGCACACACTCTGCCCATAAAGCGGTGAAACCTCACCACTACAGCCCTTGGCGGCTCGTTGGCCTTGGGTTCCTTGCTAGGACCCGGTGAGCCCCATCTAGCTCTAGAGGCCTCAGGGAAGGCTCCTGCGCCCATTAGCGAATTGAGCATCGTGCTCACATATGCCCCAGCATCGGGCCCCTCCACTCCTTCAGGGAGACCCAGAATCCGAAGATTCTTCCTCCTCGACCTATTCTCCAGGTCCTCAAATCTTTCCGCCCACCTCTTGTGCAGCGCCTCCACCTTCACCGCCAGGCCCAAGATCTCGTCCTCGTCCTCAGAGGCTTTTGCCGCACCTCCCGGATCGCCGCCCCTTGGGCCTTCTGGGTCTCCACAAGCTTCTCAATCGCCGCCTTCATTGGCGCCAGCATTTTGGTTTCCAGCTCCTCAAAGCAGCGTCTCAGAAACCCCTGCTGCTCCTGCGACCACTGCGCCCATGCTGCTGGGTCTCCACCCGCCGCCATCTTGTTTTTTCTCCCTCTCACTTTTCGCTGCTCCAAGATCACTCCTGGTCCAATCCATATAATGTCGGGGGGACCTTTCTGTCACCTTCCCACACTGGAAGTCGTCGAACAATTGCCGTTGGGGCCCCTCTAGAGAGCCTAAAAGTCCGTTCCCGGCGGGAGCTGCCGAACGTGCGACCTACCTAGGCATAGCCGCAACCGGAAGTCACAGTAACTTCATTTGAAGCCTACTTGTGACAATAAGCGATATTCATTTCATTTTTCAATTCAGTTGGGGCTGAAGCCAGTGTTTTGTGCTTCTATTTACAAAGCCCAGGAGCCCACATAAAGCAAGCATAACTTTAGCCTACTTTGCCACGGGGGAGTAAAAGCAGAGACTTTATTGTAAGAGTCAAAGGACTCGAAACATTAACTCGGTTTTCCTCCTAATTGATGCTGGCAGACCTGCTGAGTTTTTCCCAGCGTCCTCAATTCTTTACTCTATTGGGCAGCGTATAATACAGCAGATTGTGGTGGTGCTACTTACCTCAAATGAATGGAACAGATACCACAGACTCCAGGAGACAATGGCATTGTAGTAGACACAAACCAGGAATGATATAACCATACTTCCGACACCTATGTGGGGGACAGGGAAAAGGTGACTTAACAAAGTTAATGGCGCACCTCAACGGGTTAAAGTTCAAGAAAGAGAACAAAATGTGAAGTTACATACCAACACCAACCAAATATGGGTTCACTGCTTTCCAGGCTCCAATGCTGCCCTTCCTCATCAATTGACCCAATGTCAGTTCCAGGTAAAACAAAGGGAGTCCTTCCACAATTAACATAATCGCGTAAGGAATTAAAAATCCACCTGAAAGAGACGAACACAGGATCAGCTGTGGAAATCTAATGGGTTTTATAAACATTGTAACTCCACACAGTCACCCAAGACCGGAATCGAACCAGAGTCCCCTGGCGCTGTGATGCAGCTGTGCAAATCACGGTGCTGCCCCATATTGCTCAGTAATTGCATGCCGGTGGTGGGCATTAACTGGGGATTCAATTCTGCCCTTTAAATAGGAACAGACTGAAATTGCGGCTGCTGCGTTAGGAGATATATGCTTATAATGTGCATCTCTGTAAATAAATGCTTAGAATACGGAGTAACGATTGGCTCCAGTTCTATCCTTCCCCACTGGGCCTTCAAGACTAAAATATTTACAATTGTTTGTCAATATTTTGTTCCATTTTCCCTTTAAGACCTTGGGCGGGATTCTCTGATCCTGATGCTCAGTGTCGACGCCGTGGTAAACGCTGTCGCGTTTCTCGACGGCATCAACATGGCCTCAGGAGCAGAAATTCTGACTCTTACAGGGGGCCAGCACGGCACTGGAGCGACCCACGCTGCTCCAGCTGCCGATCCCCGGCGTCAGACGGGCGCCGCGGGTCTGCGCATGCACAGTGGGACCGGCGCCAATGCGCGCATGCTCCCTTCTCTGCGCCGGCCCTGACGCAACCTGGCGTAGGTTCTTCTGTTGCTAACTACCTGGAAGTCCACGATAGCCGTCGGGGAAATGTACTGATTCCCCACCTCTCTGGGAGAGGAAGAAGCCTACTTGTGACAATAAGCGATTATTATTATTATGATATGCCCAGTGCTCAGTACAAATGACAGGGACGGACGACAGAAAATGCTTAATGGTGTGCGACATTTGTTCTGCACTCCACAACAGTGCGTTTGAATGGTTTCACAACCACCTCAATCTTTGAATAAAATGAATAATGCCAAAGTCAATTACTAAATGACAATTAACCTTTTATCTAACACCGTGTGTCAACCTTTGATTAGACAATGTTATAGGACATCACTGAAACTGTGAACAGTAGATGACAGCTGCAGGAATAATAAGTTATGAACCTTCACTGCATAGCATTTTACTTCCTTCTTGTGCACGCAAGCTGCAAATTTGAACAGTTATCGAGCGGTTTCTGCTGTGCTGCGCACTGCTGTCAGGTCGGAATGCAATATTAATTCAAACACGAAAGGAAGCAAGCTCATTCCACTGATGTCACGTCAAGAAATAGGAGCGGGAATAGACTATTTGGCTCCTCCACTCCATTCATGACTAATCAATCTCCTTTCAACCTGGTCCTCTGGTGTCCAAAAACAAATCCAGCGATCTCCAACCTAAATATACCCAATGGCAGAGTATCCACAATGTCCACGGTAGAGAATTCCAATGATTCACAACCCTTTAAGTGAAGAAGTGTCTCCTCAGCCCAGTTCAAAGTGGCTGACCCCTTATCCTGTGAAAATGAGATCATCTCTCGTTCCTTGAAACCCCAGAGAATAGAACTCAATTCTACTGAACCTCCCTCAGCAGACAACCATCCGCGGAATCAATCTCATACCAGCTAGGGGTGACCTCTGCGGGGTAGAGATCTTCTTACCATACAATCTCTTATCAAAGCTGGCTGTGGCATCCTGAAAGATAATCATACAAGAAGACATTGGAGCAGAAGTAGCCCATTTGGCCCATCGAGCCTGTTCCCCCATTCAATGAGATCTGGCAAAATGGGTTGGAGCTTGATGCTCTCCCGCTAGCCAGAGGTGAATCTGGGCCTCAAGACTCTAGTGTTTTCCCTGTAGCTTAACACCAGTTTCCTCCATCACAGACGGGGGTGAACTCACCGACAACTGCAAGCATCTGACTTCACAGTTAACCTGGCCAGTTAATGGGCCCGTGCTGCAATTGGAGCATACTAATGCTCTCACAACTACTTTCCATCATTCACCAATTTAATTAGCTCCAGAAAAAGGGGCGCGACAAGGTTGAAACACCAGCAGCAGACCAACTTTGCCCTACTTCCTCAATAGAATTATTACTGCATCCAGCCATGTTATTCATTGGCTCCACTCACTGGCGGGGGCCCATTGCCAATTGAAGCCAGTTTGCAACCACACGGGAAGGGTGCATTGCGGCCACAGCAGGTACCGAGAGGCACGCACAGGGCGAATGCCCCCGGAAAACAGTGAGACAGGGCACAGCATGGGAGAGAGCAGGCTCCGAGGTACTCGGATACTGAACTGGGGGTCTTGGGGTAGGAGATGGAAAGGAGGAAAGATGCCCTGTGCCCACAGGTGGGGGCCAGATGGTCCTCCAGGCACATGCTTAAAAAGGCAGGGAAGGTGAGAGAGCTGTGGCGGGCAATGCCAGGAGTCAAGCTTCACGGAGCTGCAAGAGATTCAATGACCTCACACAAGTGGTCAAGGTCACTGCCGTCCTTTTGAAACAGCACATCCTACCAACTGCACCATCGTCCTCACACAATTTCATCAATCTGCCTCCACCAAGAGAAGGAGACGTATTTAGCTCATTAAATACAGAGCTTCATTGACTCAGCAGTGAGCAGAAAACTGAAAGATGTTTCAAATATTAAAAGGTTTGTCACAGTGGTCACTTCAGAGCCACTGAAAATGTGACAACTGCTCAGCTTTGATGCTAGAATTACGGCTGCAGGTGGAAGCTTCCAGTGAGACGCTCCTCACTGATTACACATTATCCCTTGCTGAGGTTCAGAGGGGAAAATGGTTCCCAGGGCGGACACAGCCTCCGATTCCTTCTCCCCTTCCTCCTCCAGCTGCTTGTCCTGCTCGGCGTGGCCTCCGTTCATGGTTCAGCTGTTCAAGGTTAAGACGGCGGCATTAGCATCAAATCAGTGTTATACATTGGCTGATGTCGCAATCTGTTGCTCCACATACATACAGCAGACAGGAGCTGCACAGGCAGACAATGTCCGGACAGCCGGCATGTTTCACGGCCAACGTGCGTGCGCAAATAGGACACTATATCGATCCCCAAACGGTACCCGCCACACGCAAACAACGGGTGCTACCAAGTCTAATTTCACACTGAGGTGGTCTTACGTCCATCTAAGGGGCTGTGCAGAAACCGGTCAATCCTTGCTCAGGCCATGTTTAATTTGACCCCTTTCGATTTTACCATCTGTAAGCTGTAAAAACATTTAAAACTTTTTTTTAAAAGGGGCCTAGCCTTTAAAGAAACTGCCCGCGCATTCCAAAAACATTACTTAAAAGGAGATAAGAATTAACTTGGTCAGATAATTACTGTTCAAATGTAACAAACTGCACATTACCATAAAACCATGAGCGATTTCGGTCTTATTAGTAATGCTTGAGAAGCCTAGGAGAGCCCGGAAGTGGTTCAGATCTATCGTACAGCTGTTAGCTAATGTTTACAACATGCGGGCCAATGAAAGGCACATTTGAAATGCATGGAGCAATTACCGGTGAAATCTGCTGTCTAAACAGTAATGAATTGAAGTTTGCCCTCAATGAAAGGGAATTAGTTTCGGCAAATTAGGTTCTCCACCATCACCAGCCCCCACACCCAAGGCCTTTCCTTAATGCTGTTCTATAAGTGGGTGTTGGACATGTGGAAAAGCAGCACTAGCGGGAGGCAACTGCCACCCAATTAGCATGGCCCTTCCCAGGACTAGGAAGAAAATAAAATGCCAAAGCACACCAGGAAGACAATGGCTTGGTCAAAGGCAAAGGTGAACACAGAAGGAAACTATGAGCCGGCAGGGTTCAGGGAGCAAATTCTGGAGAGTTCAAATGCAATGGCGGTCTACGGCAGGGCAAAGAGAGGATGCAAACAGTGGATAGTTTGGGACTGGAGAGGGGGGGGGATGGAGGGGACAAAGCTAGGCCGGGGCAAGACTGCGGGAGGATTTAAACACAATGGTTAATTGTAGGCTTGAGCCAACGAAGGTCTGGGATTAGAGAGGGTGAGCCAACAGAGTGTGATGTAGAATAAGGCAGAAGGAACAGAGTTTTGGATGACCTGGATGAGAGGGAGACTAGCGAGAGGAGTATTGGAACAGGGGGGGGGGGGGGCAGGCGGGGGGGGGGGGGGGGGGGGGGGGGGGAAGAGGATGGCGGTGTGGCAGTAATGTCACTGCTTTGGGGGGCAGGGCGGGGGGGGGGGGGGCAAAACTCCCCACAGCAGCGTGTGGAATTTAAATTTTGTTAATAAATCTGGAACATAAAGCTGGTCTCAATAACTATGATAGTTCGAAATCCATCTGGTTCACCCTATGTCCTTTAGGGAAGGAAACCGGTCATCCGGACCAAGTCTGGCCGACATCCTACACGTGACTCCAGGCCTACATTAATGTGGTTGACTCTTGACTGGCCTCTGCCATTATCTTGCAAGCCACTCAGTTCAAGGGCAATCGGAATGGGCAACAAAAGCCAGCAGAGCCCCCATCCCAGGAAAGGGCCAAGAAAAAACCTCAACAGTTTTCTTATGCGGACGGAGGAAAGGATTATTTATCATTGATCCTGGGTTTCAGTCCGCTGGATTATGGAATTATAAAAGCAGAAAAGGAGGCCATTCAGTCCATGACATCCATGCTGGCTCTGTGGAAGCAATGCTTGTCTTCTCTTTGGAGACCCTGCCCGTTATTACTTTTCAGATAATGATCCAATTCCCTTTCGAAAGCCTGGATGGAACCTGCCTCCACGCTCAGTGCAATTCAGATCCTAACCACTCACATAATTCCGCCTGTGTTGCGCCTGCACGTTATCCCCGTGTGTGCGTGGGTTTCCTCCGGGTGTTCCGGTTTCCTCCCACAGACCAAGGATGTGCAGGTTAGGTAGATTGGCCATGCTAAATTGCCCTTAGTGTCCAAAATTGCCCTTCGTGTTGGGTGGGGTTGCTGGGTTGTGGGGATAGGGTGGAGGTGTGGGCTTGGGTAGGGTGCTCTACCGGTGCAGACTCGATGGGCCGAATGGCCTCCTTCTGCACTGTAAATTCTATGATAATCATCTGTAACATAATCACGGTGTTACTGTACACATGATACCATATGTCAAGCCCCACCTGTGATTATGGGGCAGAATTTAACAGGGGTCCCTCCCACTGGTTGTGGAATGGGCAGGTGCCTCACATAGCTTTCCTCGGAGAGGTCTGATCTGGCCAGCGTTGGACCTCCCCCTTGACCAAGTCCTCTGGCCGGCAGGAATCCCACCCCAACTGGCCAATTACAGGCTGACAGCTCTCTAGACCACGCAGTACCACCGAATGTGGCTGCCGGTATTAGCCAGAGGTTTTAATCGGGCATCGCCCCCCCCCCCCCCCCATTTCCCCGAGGAGAGGCATATGTGGGTAAGATGGGGTACGGAGGGAGGGGGCGGGGATGGTATTGGAAGCATAGAGCAAGGTGGCTTTCAGAGGTGTTTCTTCCCCATCCCAATGCCCAGTCCTTCAAATCGGACCCAAGGTGACCGAGAATGGAGGACACCCGCTACAGGCTGGGCATTCTCCTCACGTGGCAAGTTTCCTCCGCCTGCTGCTGGCTGAATATGGCCACCCTCCACTCCACTCAAGGTTTCGATCAGAATTGAGAGGACATTTTGCCCTTTTTCTCCTCCTGCTATACAAGAGGGTGGGAAACTGGATCACCTTTCCCTCTGCATTTCGCCAGCAGATGATAAGAAACCCACGGTTTTCAAAAAGGAATTGAATTATTAACGGAGGAGAGAAAAAAAACACAAACTCGCAGGGCTACGGGGAAAGAGCAGGTAAGTGGGACCAGGCGAGTGGCTCTTGCAGAGACCCAGCACACTCAAGTTCAAAAGTCCTCCTCCGCGGCTGTAACCAACGAGGTTATTTGCAGTGTCCTGTTGTGTTATGCACTCTGGGATAACACAGGCTGCAACTCAATGCAGCTTTGACCAAAAGATACTCCAGACTTTGAAGCAAGTTCAATGTGATTTATTGAACCATTAGCACAGTTCTCTAGGAGTTCAACTCTCCTGCTAATCTTGCTATAGTAACTCAGTCTAACTAACCAGTCTGCTCGTAGCCACGTGGTGGGTGTGATGCTTCTGATCTGCCCCTGTCCTACTCTCTAAGTGTCGTCTGTGGAAAGAGACAGGGCACGTGTGCCCTGTCCTTGTATATGGGTTGTGTAATGCCCCCTTGTGGTAGTGTCACTTCTGGGTGTCTTGACTGCCCATTGGTCGTGTCCTATTCTCTGTGTTCATTAGCTGTATGTCTGCATGTCATGACGTCTCTGGTGCTCCCTCTAGTGTTTACTTAGTCGTAGTGTATTTACATTAACCCCTTGTGTGTTTACAGTGATGCATATCACCACATGTCCCATCCTGCTTTCCTTCCTATTGTACTCCCCGTTCAACCGATCTATTCTATTCACCTCAATCAGGGGTACAAAAGCCCACATCCCCACCGTGCGCTGAATAAAGCAGCTTCCCCTCAATGCCTCATTGGATTTCGTAACACCCACCTGTACATTCTCAGCCTTTATTCCCCCCTGAAAAGTCAATGGAACGGAGAGGAAACAGTCAAAAAATGCCAGGTGGCATAAGAGACGGGGTGTTCAAGAAGGACAGGTAGGTGGTCGCGCATTGAGCACAAGAGGGACTAAGGGAGCAGGATCTGGACTTGGTGTAGGAGGCAAAGTTTGAGTTGAGGTGGAGGATGGAAGGGTTCTACAATTCATGGGAATGGTTTATCCTGCACTTTCGAGAATTGGATGCCATCGGACATTGTGGTGGTGGGGGGGGGTTTGAGTGGATGGTTTATTGGTTCTCATGTATGGGATGAGCATGGATTCTCTTTTTCCTTCTTGTTTTGTATTTGGGAAGTAGGGGGAGGTTTGAGTTTATAGGACAAAGGGGTTGTGGGTCGGGGGATTGCTATTGTATTTGTTATTGTTGGTTATATTTTGTTGGATGAATATTTGATGAAAATGTGGAACGTGAGGAGAATAAAATTTTTAAAAATAAGTTTCTTAATCTAATGGTCAGAACTCTGCTGACAATTCAAACTTCCAATGTTCCCACGGTTTAATGCTGGTAGCAGGGACTTGTAAAAGGTCCAGCTACATTCAGCTACTGCTTTGAACCACCATGTTGTTTGGCACCAGTCTACAGCATAACAACATAAACCCTAGACATGCGTGTTTCGTGGCCCAAGCTCACTTCAGAGTTCAGGAACAATGGGTTGGTACACATCTTGTGTCACAGACTAATTGTGAATATTATTGGCACCGATATCATGCAGCTGTGAACACAATAGTGGATAACATTAATCAACAATTCACCAGAGCATAAGCCATTTCGACAGAACCGGTAGTTTTCTCTTGAATATCAGATATGTTAAGATACACACTTTTTGTTACTTTTTCCTCTTGAAAAGTAAGGAACCAAAAGGTTAGTGAACAGCACACTGTTCTCAATCATTGCATGCTTATCAGTGTACGATATCAAAAGAGTAGTCAGGAGTAAAGGAAGTAATTTATGCCCTTGAGCCTGTTCCAATGTTCAGTGAGATCATGGCTGATCTGTGACCTCACTCTACATAGAATCCCTAGAGTGCAGGAGGAGGCTATTCGGCCTATCGAGTCTGCATCGACCCTTGGAAAGAGCACCCCTACCTAGGCCCCCATCATATCCCTGTAACCCAGTAATCCCTTCCAATCATTTGGACACTAAGAGACAATTTAGCATGGCCCAACAAGGAAGTATACTACGAAAGGTCTGACGCTGGGAAGTTCCGAAGAACAAAGGGACCTTGGCGTGTTTGTCCATAGATCTCGGAGGGCAATCGGCAGGTTAATAGGATGGTGGAAAAGGCATATGGGACACTCGCTTTTATCAATCGAGGCATAGATTACAACAGCAGGGAGATCGTGATGGAGTTGTATAGATCTCTGGGCCCAGTCCTGCCGGCGTGGGTTATGTATGGTATACTTCCTTGTTAAATTACTCCTCCCAATATCACCTCATACTTTTCAGGGTTAAATTCCATCTGTCACTTACCTGCCCATTTGACCATCCCATTTATATCTTCCCATTGCCCAAATACATTTGGTTAACAAAAACAAAAATTAATCTCATGATTTCAAAATCAGCAATTTGTGGGAGAGAGCTCTGAACTTCTACCACTGTGTAGAGGTGTTTCCTAATTTCACGCGAGACTAGCTCTGCCCCCAAGTGCTAGACATCCCAAAACAGTTTCCATCAGGGGAACGGTAGTGTTTCAAAACACTAAACACTAGTGTTTCAAAACACTAAATGGGCCAAACACAGGTTTCGGAGTTCAGAAACATTCACAAATGGGGAACATTTCTTTGAGTCTATTTTGGAGAACGGTGGTCAGGGTATGCCTGAATGCAAAATCCCCTGTTGTTAAAAACTGCCAATCAGGGGCATGGTGGTGGCTGGTTTCGCTCACTTGGCTGGACAGCTGGTTCACGATGCAGAGAAAGAACAGCAGCGTAGGTTGAATCCATGTACCGGCTGAGGTTATTCCTGAAGCCTTCTCAACCTTGCCCCTCGCCCGAGGTGTGGTGATCCTCGGGCTAAATCACAACCAGTCAGCTCTCCTCCGCAAAAGGGGAAAGCAGCCTACGGTCATCTGCGACTATGGCAACTTTGCTTTGATGTCAAGGCTTTCCCTTGCAAGATCTCAGATGAAGAAATTGAGGAAGCCAGGAGCAGTAAACTGCATATTTATGCAGTGAAGAAAAAATAACTGTATTCCAAACAAGCACTGTACAATGCGCATGAATACTCCTAATTTACTTATTGCCCCAAGAGATTAATAACAGGTATAAATGTTCAAAAACTGCGGTCGAATTCAACCATAGCAAAAACATCAAGCTGATGTTACAATCTACGCTATCCAAAATTAATGATGTTTCCTAAACAAATGTGCATTGCATGCAAGGCATTTAAGCTACAGCTAGACATATTCTTAGAATCTTTCAGTTCCCAGTTTAATCAGGTACCTGTCCAGCTTTTTAAAGGGGAGTTTTTGATGGTGCTCTATTGCCTATTTAGCCATTTAGGTGCTTCACAAAGTTTGGATATTGAGAGCTCTGAGCACACCACGCTTTCTAATTCGGGCTCCCATTTCAGCGAGATGCAATGCTGGGAGCAGAGTCTCTGATGAAAATTTACCCCACTGAAGACCATCATGGCGTCGGGAGCTAAAAAGATGAGATTGTCATTTGGACAAGTGTGGATTCATTAGGGAAAACCAGGATAGATTTGTTCCAGGCAGAGTTGATCCTGGCTTTCAAAGTTAAGCTCCTGAAAGGAAAAATTGCAGAATTGCGAGGGCAAGGGGGAGGGCCAAGGGCCATGTGTGATTGAGTTTCTTGATGAGGTGACAGGGTTTTGGTGAGGGGAATGCTATTGATGTGGTGTACATGGACTTCCAAAAGACATTTGACAAGGTGCTGCACGTCAGGCTTGTCTGCAAAGTTAGTGTCCTTGGAATAAAAGGGACACTGGACACAAAATCAACAGAGTGACAGGAAACGGAGAGCAGTGATGAAAAATTGAGTAAGGTATGAAGTGGGATTCTCCCAAGGGTCAGTATTAAACCTCTACTTTTCTTCATCTACATTAATGGCTCGAGTGTTCAGGGCACGATTTCAAAACTTAGAGATGGCACAAAATTTGGAAGTATTGTGATCTATGAGATGTGTGATGGACTTCAAGAGGACATACAGGTGGTGGAAGGGCTGGACACATGGCAGATCAGAATTAAACGCAGATGAGCATGAAATGACACATTGATAGGAAGGAAGAATGAGGAGACACCTTAAAGGTAAAGAGTACAATCTAAAACGGGAAGGGGGGGGGGGGGTGGGACCTGCGTGTACATGAGCAGGTTGAGAAAGTGGGTGATGGGGCATAGAGGATCCTGTGCTTTAGAAAGAGAGGCATCGCAGACAAAAAATAGTTATGGTGAACCTTTATAAAACACAGGTTTGCTCTCAACTGGAATAGTGGGTCCAATCCTGGGCTTTAGGAAGGATCTGAATGCATTGGAGAGGGTGCAGAAACGATTTAGGAGAATGGGGGCGATGAAAAACAGACCACTCCCACCGTCCTGTCCCCACACCACCATCCCCACTCCTACCACCACCACCGCCGCCATCGGAGCTGTTTTTAAAAAAATTCTTTTTAAAAAGTGGAATATTAAAGAGTATGGGAAAATGAGCAGGAAAGCAAGATCAGCCAAGGTAGCTCAGACTGATAACTCCTAAAAGGTCGCTGGATGGATCAATTTTTTCTGAAGCATATCGTCACATCCAGTGGTATCTTTTGGCCCTATGGTAACGACGCTACCACTGACTGCCTTAACCAGAGTGGAGAACGTCGTCATCGGTCCCAATACCTCTCGCATGCAAAGCAAGCGCTCCCATCATTCAAGCCAATTCCCCTAGCTGGACAAAGAATGCGTAAACAGAACCTGGTCTCTCCTGAGGATTGAACAGAGGACCATCCAAGTTATGAGACTGATGCACTGCCTGCGATGCTAGGGCGGCATGCTTTAAAAATTTCCGCCCAGATCGGGAACGTGTCCGATCTTAAAATGATGAGAACACATACTACATTTGATTTAGTCGAAATATTTGGAACTGTGTGGTAAACCGGTACATGCTTCAAGTTAGTTACTTGGTGCGTCTGCCCCCAACTGGGGAAAGATTAGGAAATTATTGCGAGAGTATAAAAAACAGTTCACACTGGGTTTTGGGGTGTTCGGGGGGGGGGGGGGGGGAAACAAGAGGATTCTGCACCTCCACTTTGTAGGCATGGAAATAAAGGGGGGAAAAAAAACTTCAAACTTCAGATTTATCCTATCCTCAATCTATAAAAAAAATAATTAAATTAACAAATGACATAACATATAACATAGAATTTACAGTGCAGAAGGAGGCCATTCGGCCCATCGAGACTGCACCGGCTCTTGGAAAGAGCACCCTACCCAAGGTCAACAACTCCACCCCATCCCTATAACCCAGTAACCCCACCCAACACGAAGGGCAATTTTGGACACAAAGGGCAATTTATCATGGCCAATCCACCTAACCTGCACATCTTTGGACTGTGGGAGGAAACCGGAGCACCCGGAGGAAACCCACGCACACACAGGGAGGATGTGCAGACTCCACACAGACAGTGACCCAAGCCGGAATCGAACCTGGGACCCTGGAGCTGTGAAGCAATTGTGCTATCCACAATGCTTATCCACATATGCCCCACACATATTGTGTGATGTCATGATATGCAGATAATGATATGCAGATAGGCACCTAATGAACACAGAGAACAGGACATGACCAATGAGCAGGCAGGACACTCAGGGGTGGTATCTCACTATAAAAGGCACGAGGCACTTACACTTCGCCACTTTCCACTGATGAACATCTACAGAGTGAGTCAGGATGTATGTACAGTATCACACCTCCAGCACGTGGCTAAGAGCTAATCTGGTTCAGTCAGACAGAGTAACCACACTTAGGTTAGCAGAGTCAAACTCACAGAGAACTGTGCTACTGGTTCAATAAATCAGATTGAACTGACTTCAAGGTCTGGAGTATCTTTTGGTCAAAGCTGCATCCAGTTGCAGCCTGTGTTACCCCAGGGTACATAACACATCATGTGACAGCATTTAAAGTCCTAGATCATGAACCCGCTTGACAGCATTTAAAGTCCTAGATCATGAACCCGCTCAACTCATTGAAAATATTAAATTCTTCAAAAGCCCTTTCTAGTCAATATTTTTTTTTAACTGCAGTGTCATTCTTTTGAATTTTGATGGTCACATTAAAAGCAGTAACCATTACATTGGTACAGATTACTCGTGGGCACTTGACCAATATATTGTTTAATATATATTGTCCTGGAAAGAGTCACTAAGAAACCCGCTCTCGTACAAACTCGTTGACACAACAAAATTACATGGGGAATGTTGACATTATAATTTACAATGATTCTGAGAAACGCAACCAAAACTCATTGGCAACAGAAAACACCATTCCTCAAGAAATATTCTCAGGTCTTCTTCATTCTAGCCCTCCTGAGCTGGTGTGAAAATACAGTAACTATACCCGTTCACTCTTCTGCACCTTTTGTTTTGTCAAAGCTAACCATCTCTTTCTACTTAACGCCGCTCACTGGGGTGGTGTGCCTCAGGTCTGGCAGCTTCCATATGGGGATTGTTGAAACCAAGTTCATGTTCTCCCATTATAGGTTTAAATTTATATCACTTAGCCATTCACCGGAGTGAACATCAATAATGTGCTTTTATAAAGTAATGTCATGTGGGAGTACCTTTAAGAAATGGAGTAAGAAGTCTTACAACACCAGGTTAAAGTCCAACTGGTTTGTTTCAAACACTAGCTTTCGGAGCAGTTCTCCTTCCTCAGGAGCAGTGCTCCGAAATGGGTGTTTATAAATGGGTGCGTGTATAAATATCTGTAGTGAGAGTACCTTTAAGAAATGGGTGTTTACTACTGCAGTGATGTCAGAGAGTGGGTGGAGCTGGGCTGTCTGTCAGCTTTATACTTTCGTTTTAGGCTGTTTGCTGCAGGGTGTGTTTCAGTTCTGTTTTCAGTATTGGAGCTGAAGCCAGACAGAGCAGGTGTACTGTTGATCTCTCTACCATGAAAAGACTATCTCTTGATCATTTGGCGAATTCAGAATTATAAATGTTCTCAGTAGTGAATGTAAACCTAATGTGCTTCTGTTGAAAGGGGCTTCTTCTGTCTTCTGGATGTTGTTTGGGAAATTATTAAGGATTACTTAGTGTTGTATTTGAATTGATGGTTGCTAAGAGGTTCGCTGCATGTTTTAAAAAGGTTAACTTGAGTTCCTAGAATAAACATTGTTTTGCTTTAAAAAATACTTTTCCATTTCTGCTGTACCACACCTGCAGAATGGGCCGTGTGCTCCCCATACCACAATCTATTAAAAGTTGTGGGTCAGGTGAACTCCATGATACACTTTGGGGTTCTCTAAACCCTGGCTCATAACAGTAATCCTGAACCAGAAAAATATACATGTGAAAAACTGAATGGCTGTGGAGGCACAAAGAGACAATGGAATGTGAGGTGACGGAGAGATATTTTTGAAATCTTTATTCTGGGGAGTGGCTCCCAACAGTGAGAAAGCCAGCATTAATTGCCAAACCCCAGTACAATGGAGTGGCTTCGTAGCTGATTTGAGAGGGCAGACAAGAGTCAACCACATTGCTGTGAGTCTTCCATTACATAGACATAGAATTTACAGTGCAGAAGGAGGCCATTTGGCCTGACGAGTCTGCACCGGCCCTTAGATAGAACACCCTACTTTTTTTTTTTTTAAATATAAATTTAGAGTACCTAATTATTTTTTTTCCCCAATTAAGGGGAAATTTAGCATGGCCAATCCACCTAACCTGCACATCTGTGGGTTGAGAGAGTGAAACCCACAGACATGAGGAGAATGTGCAATCTCCACACAGACAGTGACCCAGGGCCGGGATTTGAACCTCCCGTCCTCAGCGCCGTGAGGCAGCAGTGCTAGCCTCTGCAACACGTGCTGCCCCGCGCCTACTTAAGCCCACGCCTCCACCCTATCCCTGTAACCCCACCTAACCATTTTGGACATCAAGGGAAATTTAGAATAGCCAATCCACCTAACCTGCACATCTTTGGACTGTGGGAGGAAACCGGAGCAGATATGGGGGGAACGTGCAGACTCCGCACAGACAGCGACCCAAGCCGGGAATCGAACCTGGGTCCCTGGCGCTGTGAAGCAACAGTGCTAACCACTGTGCTAACCTGCCGCCTCTAATGCTCATTAGTGAACCAGGAGGTTTAAAAAAAAAATAGAGCAATTCACTACTTTCAGGGTCACTGTTACTGATGCCATTTTTTAAAAAACGTGTTTAATTGGAATTTTAAATTCCCCAGTTGCTGCAGTGGTATTTGAGCTCAGGTCTCTGAATCTATTAGATTCTCAAAGGATCTTCAGAAGATGTCACATTGTTAAGAAATAATACGTATTGCACACCAATCTGTAAAGCATCAAACCAGCCCTTGCTGTGCACCACTTTCTCTACCACAGGGAGTTCCTGAGGGATGGTTATATAATAAAAACATTCACATATACGTCAGTGTATCATACTAAAATGTAGACGAATACCAATGTTATACTTACTGACCCACCTGTCAGTCATACCCTAGCAATGCCCCCATCACCCAGCATTGTTAGGAACGGTCTGAGGAGGATTTTAAACTTAAAATGATGTTTTAAACATCCAATTAGTCATAAAACCAAAACGTAACTTTTTAAAAAGTCCTAATGTTGCCTGGTCCAATTGTATCCAACCTGACCCTCCTGTTTCAACTGGGTGCCACAATCACTGCCTATAATATTTAATGTTTCAGACCCCAAAAGGGGGGGGGATGGGTCAGAGTCGGAAACAGGGGGTACCAACCTCCTGTCACGGGGGTGGCATCACCATGGCCCAATGTGTGGCTCTCTCCGTTCCGTTGACAAGGTTCTGGGTTCACGTCCCA
Source organism: Scyliorhinus torazame (assembly GCF_047496885.1). Classification (NCBI taxonomy): domain Eukaryota; kingdom Metazoa; phylum Chordata; class Chondrichthyes; order Carcharhiniformes; family Scyliorhinidae; genus Scyliorhinus; species Scyliorhinus torazame. The sequence continues at coordinate 312,744,913 of NC_092712.1, forward strand.
CTGCAACAACAAACAGAAATAAAACTGACTCCTATCTCTCTCTCCCTCTCCACCCCCCCCCCCCCCCCCCCCCAGTGTTGTACTGAGAGAGTACATTGGTGAAGGTGTCGTCATATGAATTGGGTGAGCTGTTAAATGGAGGCTCTGTCTGCTCTCCGAGGTGGGTATAAGAGGTCCCCCACAGCAGTATTTTGAAGGGGGAGGAGGGGAGAGTTCTCCCTGGTGTCCTGGCAAAAACAGATCATCGACTGCATGGGTTCCCTCCGGGTGCTCCGGTTTCCTCCCACAGTCCAAAGACGTGCAGGTCAGGTGGATTGGCCATGAGAAATTGCCTTTAGTGACCAAAAAGGTTAGATGGGGTTATTGGGTTAGGGTGGGCTTAAGTGGGTCGGTGCAGACTCAATGGGCCGAATGGCCTCCTTCTGCACTGTATGTTCTATATTCTATGAATCTTGTTGCATGGGATCTCGCTGAGCACAAATCAGCTGCCACATTTCCTATAGTACAACAGTCACCACTCTTCAAAAGTGATTGTGTGAGGTGCTACGTAAACGCAAGTCTTTCTTTCCGGTTGACGTCAAAGCCAGGAAATTCAGCAAAACGAGTGGGACTGGCTTCCAACAACTTCCCTACCACCTACATGAACCTGTCCCCAAGTCGTCGCTCAAGAGCCAATTAAAATTCAATGTTCGAGGCCTCAAAAGTGGTTTGCCAGAAGGGGAAGAAAAGCTACATTCGGTGCAGGCGGGTGGCTCGGAAATGTTGGAACCCAGGCACATTGTTCGGGAAACTTGACATGTGTTCGCAGCTGTTACAGTTTACACAGGATTGTCTCCAAATGGCAATGGATGCCTGGGCTGCCACATGCTCTATTCCCAGTGCCGCTCGCTCACCTTGGGCGCAAGAGGCCCTGGAAAGGGGTCAATAGCCAAAGCGGAATTCTTCACTATTTTGCAATACCGTGGAGGAGTGACTTTCCTTTGTGCAAATTCAAACCCCTTAAACCTCTATGGTTACACGAGCCACAATTGGACTCTCATGGATTCAAGTCCTTTGGGATATTTTGCAATGCGTAGGCATACTTGCTTCATTCCCCAGATGCCAGTAAATCAAATAAGTGAACCCAATGTTCCAGCTCTTATTGACGTAATTGGTTTCCCTTTGTTAATTTCTCCATTGATTGAAAGCCAGGTTGCTTCTCCCACTGTACCAGGTTACAATGGTGATCAAACTGCCAACCCTCACTAAATATTGGGCGAATATTTAGAGATCCTTTGCTAGGAATCAGCTCAAACTCCGGTAGAGGGCGGCGGGGGGGGGGGGGGGGTTACTGTCAACAATCCCCCTTAGAATGACATTGAAAACATTTTGGCAATGATAATACTCTGTCGACATCTCCTGGTGCAGTATCACATGGGAATGATTCAAAAGGCTACCACAGAATGTGTCATCTGCATCGGATTCAGGGTTTAAACAAAAAAAGCAGCTTCTGGAACGGTGAACAATATCCGTTTTGTGTGTTCACCAGATCCGTGTAGGTACTAAAAACAGAAACCAAAAGCGCCCATTTTCGGCAACTGGGGGGGGGGTGGGGGGCAGCATTTTCACCGACTAGACAACGGTCTTCACATGAATTAAACATGTGCCAGGAAACACCACTCAGCAACCGGCAGAGAAATTTCCACTTTTATCTGAAGATACATTTTGGGGGATTAAAAGAAAAATGGATTGCCGGGGGGGGGGGGGGGGTGCAAAAGGAGAGTTTTTTTTTTTAAAAAGCCAAGCGGCATTTGCAGGCCCCTGAGGAGAGAGCGCGCGTTTCGCCCGGCTGGTCAGAGCGGCGGCATTCGCCCTTCGTGCTGCACACACGTGGGGCCCGAATGGAACCAAAGCCCCCCCCACTCCCCCCTCCCAAAAAAAACAAGACAGACAGAAAGACAAAGCTACAGATTTTCCGGGGGGGGGGGGGGGGGGGCAACACCAGAGGCTGGGGGGTTTGGAGGGAATTTATTGGGGTAATGGAAGGGGAGGTAGCGTTTTACCCAGTCACCAGGGTATCGGATTGAACTCAGTTGGATACAGTAACACCGCTCCCCGGATACATTTGTAACCCTTTTGTTTCGGGATGGTCCGACGCATCCGTCCCTCCTGACCTCCCTCCATCCATCCTTCCCTCCCTGCCTCAGCAGCTGCAAAGTGGTCGGCAGAGGGGCCCGGCTGTCATTCAGAATGGGGGAGATTTTAGACGAGGGGGGGGGGGGGGGTTAAAAGGTCCAAATCCGGCCCTCTGCCCCTCGCCACGGGATTGGGCCATTTCGGGAACTAACAGCCCAGGGTTTGAGGTGGGGAACATCCTTTAAAAAAAAATAACAAGAAAAGAAATAAGGGAAAGATTGCCAGCTCACCTCCTCCGTGCATTTGACACAGATAGGGGAAACGCCACACGTTGCCCAGTCCCACCGCAAAGGAGATACAGGCGAAGACAAACTGCATCGGATTGTCCCAGGACGGTCTGACCTCCTCCATGTCTCTGACTGACTGAGCGGCTCCCTCTGTGTGTGTGTGGGGGGTGCAGCTGCCGCCCGCTCTCTGTCTCTCTTTAACCTCGGCTCGCTCTAAAGTTGGTGACTGAGCAACCTCCAGGAATGTGCCACATGTGTGGGGGGGGGGGGAGAAAAAAAAATCAAGATGTTTAATTTTTAATCTGATTAACTGGGACGCGGTGACTATTGGTCGAGAGTCAGGCAGCGCGCCTCAGCTCAGCCGAATGAGGACAAAGGCACTCAGAAAATGTGCCTCTCCTCTTGGCAATGCTGAGGGGAGGGGGCAGCCAGTCTCCTCACTGAGGGGAGGGGAGGGGAGGGGACAGCCAGTCTCCTCACTGAGGGGAGGGGAGGGGAGGGGGCAGCCAGTCTCCTCACTGAGGGGAGGGGGCAGCCAGTCTCCTCACTGAGGGGAGGGGAGGGGGCAGCCAGTCTCCTCACTGAGGGGAGGGGAGGGGAGGGGGCAGCCAGTCTCCTCACTGAGGGGAGGGGGCAGCCAGTCTCCTCACTGAGGGGAGGGGGCAGCCAGTCTCTTCACTGAGGGGAGGGGGCAGCCAGTCTCCTCATTCTGAGGGGGGGGGGGCTGCCAGTCGCCTCACTCTGAAGGGAGGGGGGCTGCCAGTCGCCTCACTCTGAAGGGAGGGGGGCTGCCAGTCGCCTCACTCTGAAGGGAGGGGGGCTGCCAATCTCCTCACTTTGAGGGGGGGGGGGGGCTGCCAATCTCCTCACTGAGGGGAGGGGGCAGCCAGTCTCCTCACTGAGGGGAGGGGGCAGCCAGTCTCCTCACTGAGGGGGGGGGAGGGGGGGGGAGGGGGCTGCCAGTCTCCTCACTGAGGGGAGGGAGGGGGCTGCCAGTCTCCTCACTGAGGGGAGGGAGGGGGCTGCCAGTCTCCTCACTGAGGGGAGGGGGCTGCCAGTCTCCTCACTGAGGGGAGGGGGGGGGGGAGGGGGCTGCCAGTCTCCTCACTGAGGGGAGGGAGGGGGCTGCCAGTCTCCTCACTGAGGGGAGGGAGGGGGCTGCCAGTCTCCTCACTGAGGGGAGGGAGGGGGCTGCCAGTCTCCTCACTGAGGGGGGGGGGGGGAGGGGGCTGCCAGTCTCCACACTGAGGGGAGGGAGGGGGCTGCCAGTCTCCTCACTGAGGGGAGGGAGGGGGCTGCCAGTCTCCTCACTGAGGGGAGGGAGGGGGCTGCCAGTCTCCTCACTGAGGGGAGGGAGGGGGCTGCCAGTCTCCTCACTGAGGGGAGGGGGCTGCCAGTCTCCTCACTGAGGGGGGGGGGAGGGGGCTGCCAGTCTCCTCACTGAGGGGAGGGAGGGGGCTGCCAGTCTCCTCACTGAGGGGAGGGAGGGGGCTGCCAGTCTCCTCACTGAGGGGAGGGAGGGGGCTGCCAGTCTCCTCACTGAGGGGGGGGGGGGGGGAGGGGGCTGCCAGTCTCCACACTGAGGGGAGGGAGGGGGCTGCCAGTCTCCTCACTGAGGGGAGGGAGGGGGCTGCCAGTCTCCTCACTGAGGGGAGGGAGGGGGCTGCCAGTCTCCTCACTGAGGGGAGGGAGGGGGCTGCCAGTCTCCTCACTGAGGGGAGGGAGGGGGCTGCCAGTCTCCTCACTCTGAGTGAGGGGGCTGCCAGTCTCCTCATTCTGAGGGGGGGGGGGGCTGCCAGTCTCCTCACTCTGAAGGGCGGGGGGCTGCCAGTCTCCTCACTCTGAAGGGAGGGGGGCTGCCAATCTCCTCACATTGAGGGGGGGGGGGCTGCCAGTCTCCTCACATTGAGGGGGGGGGGGGGCTGCCAGTCTCCTCACTCTGAGAGGGGGGGGCTGCCAGTCTCCTCACTCTGAGGGGGGGGGCTGCCAGTCTCCTCACTCTGAGGGGGGGGGGCTGCCAGTCTCCTCACTTTGAGGGGGAGGGGGCTGCCAATCTCCTCACATTGAGGGGGGGGCTGCCAGTCTCCTCACTTTGAGGGGGGGGGGCTGCCAATCTCCTCACATTGAGGGGGGGGGGCTGCTAGTCTCCTCACTCTGAGGGGGGGGGGCATGCCAGTCTCCTCACTCTGAGGGGGGGGCTGCCAGACTCCTCACTCTGAGGGGGGGGGGGGTGCTGCCAGTCTCCTCACTCTGAGGGGGGGGGGTGCTGCCAGTCTCCTCACTCTGAGGGGGGGGCTGCCAATCTCCTCACTCTGAGGGGGGGGGGGGGGCTGCCAGTCTCCTCACTCTGAGGAGGGGGGCTGCCAGTCTCCTCACTCTGATGGGGGGGGGCTGCCAATCTCCTCACTTTGATGGGGGGCTGCCAGTCTCCTCACTCTGAGGGCGGGGGGGGGGGGGCTGCCAGTCTCCTCCCTCTGATGGGGGGGGGGGGGCTGCCAGTCTCCTCACTTTGAGGGGGGGGCTGCCAGTCTCCTCACTCTGAGGGGGGGGGCTGCCAGTCTCCTCACCATGAGGGGGGGGGTGCTGCCAGTCTCCTCACTCTGAGGGGGGGGGGGTGCTGCCAGTCTCCTCACTCTGATGGGGGGGGGGGCTGCCAGTCTCCTCACTCTGAGGGGGGGGGGTGCTGCCAGTCTCCTCACTCTGAGGGCGGGCTGCCAGTCTCTTCACTCTGAGGGGGGGGGGTGCTAGTCTCCTCACTCTGAAGGGGGGGGGAGAGGGGGCTGCCAGTCTCCTCACTCTGAGGGGGGAGGCTGCCAGTCTCTCCACTCTGAGGGGGGGGGGGCGCCAGTCTCCTCACTCTGAAGGGGGGGGGGGGACTGCCAGTCTCCTCACTCTGAGGGGGGGAGGTGACTGCCAGTCTCCTCACGCTGAGGGGGGGGGGGGGCTGCCAGTCTCCTCACTCTGAGGGGGCGGGCTGCCTGTCTCCTCACTCTGAGGGGGGGGGGCTGCCAGTCTCCTCACTCTGAGGGGGGGGGAGTGGACTGCCAGTCTCCTCACTCTGAGGGGGGGGCTGCCAGTCTCCTCACTCTGAGGGGGCGGGCTGCCAGTCTCCTCACTCTGAGGGGGGGGGGCTGCCAGTCTCCTCACTCTGAGGGGGGGGGGGTGCCAGTCTCCTCACTCTGAGGGGGGGGGGGTGCGGCTGCCGTCTCCTCACTCTGAGGGGGGGGGGGGCTGCCAGTCTCGTCATTCTGAGGGGGGGGGGGCTGCCTGTCTCCTCACTCTTGGGGGGGGGGGGGCTGCCAGTCCCCTCACTCGGGGGAGGGGGCTGCCGGTCTCCTCACTCTGAGGGGGGGGGCTGCCAGTCTCCTCACTCTGAGGGGGGGATTGCCAGTCTCGTCATTCTGAGGGGGGGCTGCCTGTCTCCTCACTCTTGGGGGGGGGGCTGCCAGTCCCCTCACTCGGGGGAGGGGGCTGCCGGTCTCCTCACTCTGAGGGGGGGGGGCTGACAGTCTCCTCACTCTGAGGGGGGGGGGCTGCCGGGCTCCTCGTCTCCTCACTCTGGGGGGGGGGGTTGCCAGTCTCCTCACTCTGGGGCGGCGGGGGGGGGGGGGGGGGGGGGGGGGAGAGAGCTGCCAGTCTTCTCACTCTGAGGGGAGGGAGGGGGCAGCCAGTCTCCTCACTCTGAGGGGGGGGGGGCTGCCAGTCTCCTCACTCTGAGGGGGGGGGCTGCCAGTCTCGTCATTCTGAGGAGGGGGGCTGCCTGTCTCCTCACTCTTAGGGGGGGGGGGCTGCCAGTCTCCTCACTCTGAGGGGGGGGGGCTGCCAATCTCCTCACTCTGAGGGGGGGGGCTGCCAGTCTCCTCACTCTGAGGGGGGGGGGGCTGCCAGTCTCCTCACTCTGAGGGGGGGGGCTGCCAGTCCCCTCACTCGGGGGAGGGGGCTGCCGGTCTCCTCACTCTGAGGGGGGGGGGGCTGACTGTCTCCTCACTCTGAGGGGGGGGGCTGCCGGTCTCCTCACTCTGGCGGGGGGGGGTGGTGGTTGGGGGGGGCTGCCAGTCTCCTCACTCTGAGGGAGGGGAGGGGGCTGCCAGTCTCCTCACTCTGTAGGGGTGGGGGCTGCCAGGCTCCTCACTCAGAGGGGGGGGGGGGGGGGGGAGGGGGATGCCAGTCTCCTCACTCTGAGGGGGGGGGGCTGCCAGTCTCCTCACTCTGAGGGGGGGTGGTGCTGCCAGTCTCCTCACTCTGAGGGGGGGGGGGGAGGCTGCTAGTTGCCTCACCCTGAACGGGGGGGCTGCCAGTCTCCTCACTGTGAGGGGGGGGGGTGCTGCCAGTCTCCTCACTCTGGGGGGGGGGGGGGGTGGGCTGCCAGTCTCCTCACTCTGAGGAGCGGTGGCTGCCAATCTCCTCACTCTGATGGGGGGGGGGGGGGTGGTTGTCAGTCTCCTCACTCTGAGGGGGGGGGGCTGCCAGTCTCCTCACTCTGAGGTGGGGGGATGCTGCCAGTCACCTCCATCTGATGGGGGTGGGGGGCTGCCAGTCTCCTCACTCTGAGCAGGGGGGGGGGGGGGGCTGCCAGTCTCCTCACTCTGAGGGGGGGGGGGAGGGGGCTGCCAGTCTCCTCATTCTGAGGGGGGGGGGCTGCCAGTCTCCTCACTCTGAGGGGGGGGGGGGGCTGCCAGTCTCCTCACTCTGAGGGGGCGGGCTGCCAGTCTCCTCACTCTGAGGGGGGGTGCTGCCAGTCTCCTCACTCTGGTGGGGGGGGGGGGCGGTGGAGGGTTGCCAGTCTCCTCAGTCTGGGGCGGCGGGGGGGGGGGAAGAGAGCTGCCAGTCTTCTCACTCTGGGTGGGGGGAAACGGAGGAGCTGCCAGTCTCCTCACTCTTGGGAGGGAGGGGGGGAGCTGCCAGTCTCCTCACTCTGATGGGGGGCGCGAGGCTGCCAGTCTCCTCACTCTGAGGGGGGGGGGCTGCCAGTCCCCTCACTCTTGGGGGGTGGGGTCTGCCAGTCTCCTCACTCTGAGGGGAGGGAGGGGGCAGCCAGTCTCCTCACTCTGAGGGGAGGGGGGGTGCTGCCAGTCTCCTCACTCTGGGGGGGGGGGAAGAGCTGCCAGACTCCTCACCCTGGGGGGGGGGGGGAAGGCCAGTCTCCTCACTCTGAGGTGGGGGGGGGGGGCTGCCAGTTACCTCACTCTGAGGGGGGGGAGCTGCCAGTCTCCTCACTCTGATGGGAGGGAAGGGGCTACCAGTCTCCTTACTCTGAGGGGGGTGGTGCTGGCATTCTCCTCACTCTGAGGGGAGGAGGGGTGGGCTGTCTGTCTCCTCACTCTGTTGGGTTGGGGGCTGCCAGTCTCCTCACTCTGAGGGTGGGCGGGGGGGGGGGGGGTGGGTGCTGCCAGTCTCCTCACTCTCTCTGAAGGGCTGTAGTTGTCCCTGCGTCAATGTGACGGCTTTGACCAAATAGGGGGGGGGGTGCCAAACATTCTTGTCTCCGATATATGTGCGCACGGCATTAGGCAAATTGGGCCACGATGTCGCCGCGTGGAGCAGCAGAAGCCAGCGATGTCAGTGGGCCCGCCTGACTCAAAGTACCGTTTCTACCAAACGGATTTATTTGAAGGCAACAGATAATTTGCTGATAGGCTTGGCCAACACCCGCCCCTAGAATTGGCCTGGGGTCTCCAGGGGTTGAGGATCTATCTCCAGGGTAACACGCTGGCACAGTGGTTGGCATCGCTCCGTCCCGGCCCCGGGTCACTGTCCATGTGGAGTTTGCACATTCTCCCCATACCTGCGTGGGTCTCACCCCCCACTACCCATAAATTTAGCGTGGATTGGCCACGTTAAATTGCCCCTTGTTTGGAGGGGGCTGGGGAAATGAATTGGGTACCCTAAATTTTTTTTTTTTAAAAAGAGGATCAGTCTCCAGGTCGCCACTGTCAGCTTTGACAAAGAGTCATCCGGATCTCTTCCCTCTCCACAGAGGCTGTCAGACCTGCTGAGATTGTCCAGCATTTTTCTGTTTTTGTTTCAGATTCCAACATCCGCAGTAGTTTTGTTTTTAGTTTAGCTTCACAAGGATGGATGTTATTGGTTGAATCATGACTGGAGTGAAGGGGAAAGTCATGTGATGAATGCCCCCCCGCCACCCCCCCCCCCCCCACCCCCCACCCCCCCCAGGAATACATTTAGTCACATTTGACAGCTTTAGCACATGCTCAGAGGTTTAATAAACCTGTCTGCTGCAATACTTTGAATAGCGGCACAGTTTTTAAAAAAAACTTATGTATTACGATCTCAGACCAGACCCCAATAGTGGCTAGGAAACTGGACTGAAACCCCAATATTTTAGTTTAGTTTAGGACTATGTGGAAAGAATGATTTGCTCCAGGAGTGATTACATTAAGAAATAAGGTTTTGGTATTTCTAAAACAAAACTTTATTATGAATACAATATTAAACTTTTAACTTCACGCCCGAAAAGAGCAGCTTACAGTTACCCCTTAACACTACTATACAATTTCCCACTAAACAACAAGAAAATAAACATGCAGCTATCAATCCATCTTACAATTAGAAGGGCATAAAGTAATACTTGCTTAATCAGCTTTGGGTCTGGTTGAAACCCCTTCAGACTCTGGCTGAATGTCTTCAAATAGCTGCTTCAACTAGATTGTTGCAGCCTCTTCCTCAGCTTCAAACAAGACTGCTCTGTTTTAAAATAGTTTTACATTTTTAAAAAACTATCATACTTGGAAAGAATTGTGGACTCACAATCAGGCAGATCAGAACGCGGCTCCTCCCTCAAAGCTCCTCGAAACCCACTGCCTTTCTTGGCTCCATCCAGCAATGACCTCATCTCCCCAAGCTAAAAAACAAATTCTCTCTGCAGGCTGCAAAAGCACAGTCACTCCCCAAGGACCTCCCCAGTTAAACCACAGTCCATTAGCCTAGACTGAAAAACACATTCCTTTGCCAATTTCACCTTCTGTTTTCTAGAAGCAAAACACAGTCATTTTTAAAAGACACAATACCCCCAGGCCTTTAACCCTTAAATTGCCCAATACTTAGAATCCAATATTCTTAAAGTCTTCCAATCGTCACACATAAAACTCACACCTAGAAACATTTCAAATTATGAACCCCAGTTAATAACAACTGTCATGGCGATGGGATATGAAGAAAGATTCCCCCCCCCCCCCGCAAGAAAGGAATAAATAAAATAAGTTTTATTTACATAGCAGCGTATTAAGTGTTGTGCTGCAATATGCCTGTGTTAAGATGCTATAGGCAACCACTAACATTTAAAAGCATTGCAAATTTCCTTACCCTAAATGTAATTATAAATACATCTGCATCCCACAGCTTCAAAAATATATTTCTGAATATTTTAGAAATGATTTCATAAAGATTATTTATTGATTTGATCATTCTGGCCATGCTATAATGACTGAATCAACAAATAATCATTATAATATTAATTCTAAAATATTTGATCATTTTAGTCATGTGATGGAAGGAAATTGGAGCCTCCACCATCACTATTTTTTGGCTCCAGACTACACCATGAGTGTAAAATTGCATGTTGCCACAGCAACCCTGACTCCTTGGGCGGAGTGGAGGGTACAGTTGGTTCAGTTGACTGGGCATTGGTGTGGATCAGATTGGTGCCAACAGCACGGGGTTCTATCCCCATTCTGGCTGGGGTAGACTTGGGACGTGCCCTACCCGTGATGGAGGTTGTGGCACTGTGGGTCGGATCTGCCTTCAGCCAGAGAACTTAGTCATGTTATGCTTTGTCCACATCATTTAACCTCTTCCTCCATGTGCTAAGTAGAGGCCCCTGAAACAGCACAAGTAACAGTGAGATAGAATGGGATACAAGATATAGGAGAGGAAGTTCAGCACAAAGAAGGGCAGCACGGTAGCACAGTGGTTAGCACTGTTGCTTCACAGCTCCAGGGTCCCAGTTTCGATTCCCGGCTTGGGTCACTGTCTGTGCGGAGTCTGCATCCTCCCCGTGTCTGTGTGGGTTTCCTCCGGGCGCTCCAGTTTCCTCCCACAGTCCAAAGATGTGCAGGTGAGGTGGATTGGCCAAGCTAAATTGCTCTTAGTGTCCAAAATTGCCCATAGTGTTGGGTGGCGTTACTGGGTTATGGGGATAGGGTGGAGGTGTGGGCTTGGATAAGGTGCTCTTCCCACAGTCCAAAGATGTGCAGGTTAGGTGGATTGGCCATTCTAAATTGCCTTTGGTATTCAAAAAGGTTAGGTGGGGTTACTGGGTTACGGGGATAGGGTGGAGGTGTGGGCTTAAGTAGGGTGCTCTATCCAAGGGCCAGTGTCGACTTGGTGGGCCGAATGGCCTCCTTCTGCACTGTAAATTCTATGATATGGCCCATTGAGTTTGCTCCGCTATTCAATGTCATCATGGATAATCTTGGGCTTCAACTCCACTTCCCTGGTCACTCCCCAGATCCTTTGATTCTTTGACATGGGAGGTAGAGGCTACAGATATAGAAGGTGTTATGAAGGAGTATTGGCGATGTGCTGCAAATGCATTTTGTAGACGGTACAAACCCCTGCCACACTGCACATTGAGGGTGGGGGAGTGAATGGTTAAGGCGGATAGTGTGCCAGCCAATTTATTTTCCTTGTCCTGGCTGGTGTTGAATTTCTTGAATGCAATTGGAGATGCAATCATCCAGGCAAGTGGAGAGTATTGCATCACACTCCTGATTTGTGCCTTGTAGATGGTGGGACAGGCTTTGGGGAGTCAGGAGGTGAGATTCTCATCGCAGCATTCCCAGTCTCTGACCTGCTCTTGTAGCCACAGTATTTATATGGCTGGTCCAGTTCCATTTGTGGTCAATAGTAACCCCCCAGGATTTTGGTAGTGTGGAATTCAGACATGGTAATGCCATTGAATGTCAAGAAATGATGGTTAGATTCTTTCTTGTTGGAGATGGTCATTGGCTGGCACTTGTGTGGCACGGATGGTACCGTCCACTTATCAACCCAAGGCTGGATGTTACTCAGGTTCTGCTGCATATAGACAAGGACTGCTTTAATTCCTGCAGAATTGCGAATGGTGCTGAACACTGTGCAGCCATCAGTGAACAGCTTCGCATCCGACATTATGATGGAAGGCAGGTCATTGATGAAGCAGCTGAAGATGGTTGGGCCTAGGACACTACCCTGAGGAACTCCTGCAGTGATGTCCTGGAGCTGAGATGATTGACCTCCAACTAGCACAAACATTGAATCCAACCGGCAGAACATTTCCTCCGTGATTCCCATTGGCTCCAGTCTTGCCAGGGCTCTTTGTTGCCGTACTGAGTCAAATGCTGCCTTGATGCCAAGGACAGCCACTCTAATTTCGGCTCTGAAATTCAGGTCTTGTTTCCGTGTTTGGAATAAGGCTGCAATGAGTCCATTTGCTGACTGGCCCTGGCGAAAGCCAAACTGAGCCTCAGTAAGCAGAGAACACTGCTGTGTAAATGCAGTTTGATAGCCCTGCCGACGACACCTTCCATCACTTTATTGATGATTGAGAATGGATTGATGGGGCAAGCAATTGCTGGGTTGATTTTTCCCCACTTTTTTTGTGGACAGGAAATTCCTGGGCAATATTCCACATTGCTGAGTAGATGCCAGTGTTGTAGCTGCACTGAAACAGTTTGGTTAGGGGTGCGGCTAGTTCTGGGGCCCTGCGTTTTCAGTGGTTTCTTGATGTCAAATCGAGCGAATTGAGTTGGCTAAAGATTGGCATTTTTCTCTCACATGTTTCTTCCACCTGTTTAAAAAATTTTTTTTTTTTTTACAGTATCCAATTCATTTTTTCCAATTAAGGGGCAATTTAGCGTGGCCAATCCACCTACCCTGCACATCTTTTGGGTTGTGGGGGCGAAACCCACGCAGACACGGGGAGAATGTGCAAACTCCACACGGACAGTGACCCAGGGCCGGGATCGAACCTGGGACCTCGGTGCCGTGAGGCAGCCGTGCTCACCACTTGCGCAACCGTGCTGCCCACTGCTTAACACGTATGTAGTCCTGTGTTCGCGAGTCATCGGAATTTCAACACATTTTTAGATCTGCATTGTGCAGCCCTGACACATGTTCCCTCACTCACTCCTCATTGACCCACCGTTGGCCCCCTGGTTTGGTGGAAATGGCGTTGCTCATCTGCCATTCCGTGAGGTTACAGATTTTGGTTCTGCTGATAGCCCCCAGCACCTCACCGAAGCCCAGGATCGAGCTGATAGGTCAGTTCACAGCCTATCCCATTTCACTTGGTGGTAGTTTACTCCCATTACTGAGGGAGTCGATGGCCCCTTCTGCCTAGTTAGGTGAACATAAATCATTCCATGGGACTCTATTTGAAGAATATTAGAGGATCCAGAATGCTGCCTGGACTGGACGGCATGTCTCATGAAGAAAGGTTGAGGGAGCTGGGGCTTTTCTCACTGGAGCAAAGAAGGCAGAGAGGTGACTTGATAGAGGTGTACAAGGTGATGAGAGACATGGATAGAGTGGATAGCCAGAGACTTTTCCCCAGAGCGGAAATGGCTGTCATGAGGGGACATAATCTTAAGGTGATTTGAGGAAGGTATAGGGGAGATGTCAGAGATCGGTTCTTTACATGGAGAGTGGTGGATGCGTGGAATGCACTGCCAACGGAGGTGGTGGAGTCAGAGTCATTCGGGACATTTAAGCGACTCTTGGACAGGCACATGGACAGCAGTAAATTGAAGGGGTGTGTGGTGCTATGCATCACTGTAAATGCACAAGGGGTTAATGTAAATACACTACAACTAAGTAACCACTAGAGGGAGCACCAGAGGTGTCATGACATGCAGACATACAGCCAATGGGTCATTACAACAGGACACAACCAATGGGTAATCAGGACACCCAGAGGTGGCATTACCACAAGGGGGCACTTCACAACCCATATAAAAGAACAGGGCACACATGCTCTGCATCTTTCCACAGACAGACATCGAAAGAGTACATCAGGGTTGATCAGCAGCATCACACCCAGCACGTGGCTTAGAGCAGGCTGGTAAAGATAGACTGAGTTACTACAGTTAGATTAGCAGAGAGTCAAACTCATTTAAGAACTGTGTTAATAGTTCCATAAACACGTTGAACTCATTTCATAGTCTGGAGCTTCCTTTGTCAAAGCATATATCAAGGAAGCAGTTTATGCTACTCGAAGCGGCATAACACAACATGATACCAGGAGTGCCTGTTCAATCTATTTAGTTCAACTCAGCAAGATCCGTGACATACAGCAACCGAACCCAGGCACGATGATCAAGATTACGTTTCCTAATCCACTCAGGTACCACGGAAATCTCAGTGCCAACTGGCGTGCATTCAAGCAAGGATTTCAGCTTTACATGGGAGCATCTGACCTAACTGGCGTGGCCAATGCTGAGAAGATTGCTCTTCTACTCACCATTGCGGGTGAACATGCAACAGAGATCTTCCGCTCCTTTAAATACTCCAAAGGGCAGGATGGAACGCAATTCCAGACAGTCCTGGACAAATCTGAAAGCTACTGCAAGGTAAACACAAAATAAATCGGTACAACTGGCACCAATACTCACAAAGAGGCAGAGGTACGGTTGCAACAGAAGCAAACGGCAATTTTGATTGGCAGCCATCTTGCGCGTATCCAGCCGGCCCAGTCCGCACATGCGCAGTACCCTGGCAACGCGAACCGGCAAAACAATGTTTTGTGCATGCGCAGTTGCGAAAAGAGCGCACAGTAAAGGAAAAGCGATTTGCGCATGTGCAATCCATTCCTACGCTTTACGTCACGAGCGTCATGACGTCAGAGGCCCCGGACCACGCCCACTTAAAGGGGAAATGTCCGAAAATTAAAAAGAAGAGTTTTAAAGCCGCAAAACACCATTCTTTCGCCTCGAAAGACAGAACAATGCCTAAACTTCTCCCAGTAGTTGAAATCAACCTTCGCAGAACCATGCAACAAGCAGTTAGCACCGCCCAAAGAGATGATTTGGTCCTTGAAGACTACTACGCAGACGATCATTTCTTCCTTGGACACAGAGAGTGCAATGACAACACCGAAACAAAAAAAGGTCATTGGTTTATCGAAGAATACTACTCAGACATGGCTGAGTTATTCGGATATGATGATCACAGCATCAGCAACACGGTTGCAAAGCTCAACACGACTCTACTCATGGTAGATGAATCCAATACCATGATGCCATGGCAGATCGTCGATACATTGGATGACAGCAACCTGTCAAATACCCACGAAGAAGACGAAGCCACAGAGAGCGGCCTGATGCCACACGAAAAATGGTCCACGCACCACAAAGAGTCCCCGACTCCACACAGAGAGACCACTGCACGACTCCGTTGAGAGCGCACAGATCGACTCCACAGCGAGACCACTGCACAACTCCACACAGGGAACGATGCCAGACTCCACAGAGAGAGCGAGACCAGCCTCCACAACAAACTCGTTGACAGACTCCACAATGGGAGCTGCTCAAGACTCCAGAGCGCAGTCCATGCATGAACAAGACCATGAAAGTCTATCCACCTTATCTGAGCAACCAGCAGCAGACGATGCAAGTCTGCCACGCTCACGTGAACAACAGAAAGACTATGACAGTCTACCCAGATTACTTGAGCCACCAGAAGAAGACTCTGACAGTCTACCCAGCTCATCTAACCAACAAGAAGACACTGCAGGTCTACCCACTGTATGTGAGACAAGTGACGAAGGCATCACAATTCCCATACAAGATGTGCAACATCACAGCGAGACTGACAGGTCTCCGCTCGTATGCACCGAGGCACTCGACAATCCAAGTGAAACTACTCGTGAGTCCAGTGCGACCACGTCAATTGAAACCTCATCCACTCGAGCCTCTCCACAAGAAAATGAAATCTTGAACATTTTGACTCCAGACGAGGAGCATCAAGAAACCAAAGGTGATTCAGGTGAACCAGAATGGACTCCAAACGGGGAGCATCAATATGCCGAAGATGATTCAAGTGAACCGGCCATGACTCCAGATGGGGAGCACCGAGGAATCATAGACAAAACGCTCAATGAAACAGCAGATGCCACAAAGGACACTGACACAAGTAACTTTGTGAAGGACTCGAATTCTCCACTCGGAATGATCATTGAGCGCAACAAACAAAACAACGAAACCTACAAAAACAACTACACAGCCAACAACAAGAAGCGTACCAAAGGCACCAACGTCACCACCAAGCACGCCAAAACCAACAACACTGGAACAACGACTGGTATGACATGGTATAACTCTGCAAATGCAGGACAATGTGACAGCACAGCTCAAGACAACAGCAAGTGTGCAGACATACCATGGCATGATAACGCATCTTACAAATTCACATTTGCTACAGTACAAACAAGCAGACCAGCTTTCAAGGCAGCTGACATATGGCATCAATACCGCAAACACAGACACCAGTCCAGGTCAGATGGAAAGATGTCGTCAAGAATGGCGACCACAAGCATCGGGAAAAATAAAAAGAGTCCAAATCAGACAACAAAGTGATTTGACCATTTGAACACCTCTTGATAACTTCTTGGTTCCTTAAGCACAGGGACACTGACGGCGTTCACAAGGAAATGACAACATCAACATTGACACTTCAATAACAAAAGAAGAAAGCCACTCGACCATATAAATTCATGACCTTTGGACTCATAAATATTATCTGTTATTGTATAATCATCACTGTCATCATGACTTGTACATGACATCTCTTATCTACCTATTTTGTTCAATTTTCTTAAATCAAGTACAGAAAATATGTAACACGAAAAACGGGGAGATGCATCACTGTATATACACAAGGGGCTAATGTAAATACACTATGTAGTACCCTCAATAACGACACGAGAGTGTGGAATGGTAAATGAAGGCTTTAATAAGCAGAGAACTAGCCAGCTACAGAGATGAGTGCTCACTGAGTGCCGCCTACAGGGTGTCACCTCATATACAGCTCCCTTGTGGGCGGAGCCGGAGGCGGAGTCCCCAGGGTCCAAACCCGGTCTTAAAAGGGCATCACCTACATGGTGTTAAGGGTACAGTAACCATTCATCACATTCACCCCCTGTTTAAAAAAACGCAGAGTCCGTCGGGGGGTGAAGTGGAATTACATGTCTATTCTTTTTGGCGGCCTGATCGTCCTCGTCGACCTTCTCAGCTCGAGTGGTGGTGCGGCGGACACGGACGTCTTTGGTGAGGGTACATCCGGGAGCACGGTGGTCGGAGCTTTCGTCCGGGTCGGGGTAGGGTGTCAGGGGGGCAGGGGGAATAACTGGGGGAATAGCTGGGGGCAGCGGTGCCGGCGCCGGTGGGGGGTGTGGAGGGAGGGGCGCTGGGGGGGGGGGGGCACGGTCGGTGTCTACCGGCGGTGTGGGGGCTCAGGGGGGGCATCAGTGGGGGAACAAGCGGGTGCCAGATACCGTAGGGAAACCGCGAGGGGGGGCGTCAGTGGGAGAACCAGCGGGTGCCAGATCCCGGAGGGAAACCGTGTCTTGCCTTCCGTCGGTGTGCGCGACGTAGGCGTATCGGGGCTTCGCATGTAGCAGTTGGACTACATGGGGGTCCGTCTTATGGCTCCTCGCGTGGCTCCGGAGAAGAACAGGTCCCGGAGCCGTCAACCAAGGTGGAAGCGAGACCCCAGAGGTGAACTTCCTGGGGAAGACAAACAAGCGATTGTGAGGGGTCTCATTCGTGGCCGTGCAGAGGAGTGACCTAATGGAGTGGAGGGCATCGGGTAGGACCTCCTGCCAGCGGGTGGTTGGGAGACTTCTCGACTATAGGGCCAGAAGGACAGCCTTCCAAACTGTCGCGTTCTCCCTCTCCACCTGCCCGTTTCCCCACTGGTTATAACTGGCCGTTCTGCTCGAGGCGATGCCCTTGCTGAGCAGATACAGATGCAGCTCATCGCTCATGAACGATGTACCCCGGTCGCTGTAGATATAAGCGGGGAAACCAAACAGGGTGAAGATGCTGTGCAGTGCCTTTATCACGGTGGCCCAGGTCATGTCGGGACAGGGAACGGCGAATGGGAAGCGGGAGAACTTGTCGATGACGGTTAGGAAGTAGATATTGCAGTTGGTGGACAGGAGGGGGCCTTTGAAGTCCACGCTTAGTTGCTCAAAGGGCCCCGAGGACTTTACAAGGCGAGCCTTGTCTGGCCGCTAGAAATGCAGTTTGCACGCCGCGCAGATCTGGCAAGCCCTGGTCATGGCCTTGACCTCCTTGGTGGGGTAAGGTAGGTTGCGGGACTTGATAAAGTGGGCGAGCCGGGTAACCCCCGGGTGACAAAGGTCATCGTGGATAGCCCACAGGCGATCCTCCTGCGTGTTGGCGCACGTGCCGCGGGACAGGGCATCTGGGGGCTCGTTGAGCTCCCCTGGGCGATACTTAATATCGTACGCGTAGGTGGAGAGTTCGATCTTCCACCTCAAGGTTTTATCATTTTTTATTTTGCCCCGTTGTGCGTTATCAAACATAAAAGCTACCGACCGTTGGTCGGTGACGAGGGTGAACCTCCTACCGGCGAGGTAGTGCCTTCAGTGCCGCACAATGGCTTGTGCCTCCTTTTCGACTGCAGAGTGCCGAATCTTGGAGGCGGTGAGGGTCCGGGAGAAGAACGCTACTGGCCTGCCTGCCTGGTCGAGTGTAGCAGCCAGGGCGATGTCTGACACATCGCTCTCTACCTGGAAAGGGATGGTTTCGTCCACTGCGTGCATAGCGGCCTTGATGATGTCGGCCTTCATGCGACTGAAGGCCAATCGAGCCTCAGCCTTCAGGGGAAATGTTGTGGTCTTTATGAGTGGGCGCGCATTGTCCGCATATATGGGGACCCACTGGGCGTAATAGGAGCAAAGCCCCAAGCACCTTTTGAGGGCCTTGAGGCTACGGGGGAGGGGGTGTTCCGTTAAAGGGGCGCATGCGGTCGGGGTCGGGACCTAGGCTCCGGTTTTCCATGACGTAGCCGAGGATGGCTAGTCGAGATGTGTGGAAAACGCACTTTTCCTTGTTGTAGGTCAGGTTGAGGGTCCGGGCGGTCTGGAGGAACTTTTCAAGGTTCACGTCATGGTCCTGCTGATCATGGCCGAAGATGGTGACATTGTCCAAGTACGGGTAAGTAGCCCACAGGCCGTACTGGTCCACCATTTGGTCATCGCCCTCTGGAAGACGGAGACCCCATTTGTGACGCCGAAGGGGACCCTGAGGAAGTGGAAAAGCCGGCCGATTGCTTCGAAAGCAGTATAGAGGCGGTCTTCCGGTCGGATAAGGAGGTGGTGGTAGGTGGGTTTTAGGTCGACAGTGGAGAATATGCGGTATTGAGCGATTCGATTGACCATCTCTGCTTTGCAGGGAAGGGGGTACGCATCGAGCTGCGTGAAGCGGTTTATGGTCTGGCTGTAGTCCACGATCATCCGTTTCTTTTCCCCGGACCGTACTACCACCACTTATGCTCTCCAGGGGCTGTTGCTAGCCTCGATGACCCCCTCTCCCAGTAAACGCTGGACCTCTGACTTGATAAAAGTCATATCTTGGGCACTGTACTGCCGGCTCCTGGTGGCGACGGGCTTACAGTCGGGAGTGAGGTTCGCGAATAGAGAGGGGGGTGCAACTTTCAGTGTTGCAAGGCTGCATACCGTGAGCGGGGGCAGGGATCCGCCGAACTTCAGGGTCAGGCTTCGGTGGCTGCATTGGAAATCCAGACTGAGCAGCAGGGGGTGGGGGGCGCAGAGGTGAGGGAGGATATGGGGCGCAGAGGTGAGGGAGGATATGGAGCTTGAAACGAGCGTATTCGGCGCACTGGATCGCGAGATTCGCAATACAATATCCCTTGATTTGGACTGAGTGGGACCCGGAGGCGAGGGCTATGGTTTGAGAAGCGGGATAGGTGTGCAAGGAGCAGCGCCTTACCGTTTCTGGATGGACAAAGCTCTCCGTGCTCCCGGAGTCGAAGAGGCAGGGAGTGTCGCGCCCGTTGAACTGGACCTGCATCATGGAGTTCTGCAGGTGCTTTGGCCGCGATTGGTCGAGGGTGATCGCTCCCAGTTGCGGGTAGTCCGAGTCCTCAGCCCAGTCGGATTCACAAAATGGCTGCCGCCGTCGGTCGCATGTGTTGGGTTTAGAAGATGGCCGCCGCCAAGATGGCCGCCTCCATGACTCGCACAAGGCCGATGACGCATCAGAAAGGGGCGTGTCCGGCCGGTGCGCAGCCGCGTTGCGGGGCCTGCGGGCCTGGTGAGCTTTTTGTTTCTGAGCCTTGGGCTTGGCCAGGCAGACCCTCGCGAAATGCCCCTTCTTTCTGCAATCGCTGCCGATGGAGGAGCAGGCTGGGCAGCGTTGACGTGGATGCTCGCTCTGCCCACAGAAATAGCACGGTGTGCCCCCGGTTTGAGCGGGTCGCCACGCGGCGCAGGCCCGTAGCGTGGCCGAGTCTGGGGAAGTTTGAGGGGGGCTAGCAGGGTCCGCGGGGTATGTGCCTAGGTTGTGGCGGGCCACTTCCAGTGAGGTGGCGAGTGTTACCGTGTCCTAAAGGTCTTTAGCTCCATTTTCGAGGATGCGCTGCCTGATATAGGTCGAACGGATGCCGGACACGAAGGCGTCTCGCATATGCAGGTTCATGTGGACTTCCCCCGTCACATCCTGATGGTTGCAGTTCCTGGCGAGCGCAGTGAGCTTTTCCACGTACTCGTCCAGCGTTTCCCCTGAGCGCTGCCGGCAGGTATAGAGCAGGTGCCGTGCATGTACCTCATTTATGGGTTTGATGAAACACTTACGCAGGATCTCGATCGCCTCGTCGTAAGTGGTTGCCTTTTCGATCATAGCGAAGATTCTATGGCTCACCCGGGCGTGGAGTAGGCGCAGCTTGCGAGGCCCTTCGACGGGAGTTGCCGAGGATTCCAGGTAGGCCTCGAAGCAGCGGAGCCAGTACTTAAAAACTTCTTTGGCCTCCGGTGTCCGTGCTTTCAGGTTGAGCTTTTCTGGCTTGAGACCGGCGTCCATCCTAACGTACTCTGCTTATTAAATTGTAGCCATGATGTGGAGATGCCGGCCAATTTTGGACTTTAACCTGGTGTTGTAAGACTTCGTACTATTAAATTGTAGTACCCTCAATAACGACACGAGAGTGTGGAATGGTAAATGAAGGCTTTAATAAGCAGAGAACTAGCCAGCTACAGAGACGTGATGCTTCCAGGGCGTCACCTTATATACGGCTCCCTGGTGGGCGGAGCCAGAGGCGGAGTCCCCTAGGGTTCCAAACCCGGTCTTAAATGGGCATCACCTACATGGTGTTAAGGGTACAGTAACCATTCATCACACACTATAACTAAGTAACCACTAGAGGGAGCACCAGAGATGTCATGACATGCAGACATACAGCCAATGAGTCATTACAACAGGACACAACCAATGGATAATCAGGACACCCAGAAGTGGAATTACCACAAGGGGGCACTTCACAACCCATATAAAAGAACAGGGCACACATGCTCTGCCTCTTTCCACAGACAGACATCTAGAGAGTACATCAGGGTTGATCAGCAGCATCACACCCAGCACGTGGCTTAGAGCAGGCTGGTACAGTTAGACTGAGTTACTACAGTTAGATTGGCAGAGAGTCAAACTCATTTAAGAACTGTGTTAATAGTTCCATAAACACGTTGAACTCATTTCATAGTCTGGAGCTTCCTTTGTCAAAGCAGACATCAAGGAAGTAGCTTATGCTACACGAAGCAGCATAACACAACAGGGTGTAGGTTGGTTGATCTTAGATTAGGATGAATGGTCGGCACAACATCGTGGGCCGAAGGGCCTGTACTGTGCTATGTTTTATGCTGTATGATCTAGGCCAACATTCTTCCATCAGCCATCAGCGACAAAAAATAAACAGATTAACTGGCTGTTCACCTCATTCACTGTTTTGGGACGTCACGGTTTGCAAATTAACCCCTATGTTTGCCACCATCCCAGTGATTGATATTTGAAATGATGCATTGGATGTGAAGGACAGTCCAAGAATGTGATGTGGCGCTTTGAGAATCGAGTCTCTGGAAAGAAAATAATCGTTTGCAAATCATCTCCAGTTTGTTACCCGCCAGCCATGTCAAAGGGAAGTGGAGGGGTAGCTTATCATTGTAACAGCCAACGGGATTGCCACTTTTGGGAGGGCTGTTCCTGTGCCGTGCGGGGACAGCGTTTTGACTGGAGGGGCTCAAACAC
Organism: Scyliorhinus torazame; assembly: GCF_047496885.1. Taxonomy (NCBI): domain Eukaryota; kingdom Metazoa; phylum Chordata; class Chondrichthyes; order Carcharhiniformes; family Scyliorhinidae; genus Scyliorhinus; species Scyliorhinus torazame. The sequence continues at coordinate 312,766,595 of NC_092712.1, forward strand.
GGAGTTGCAGGTAAATAGGAATGGAGAGGGGGGGTGACGACGCATTCAGGGACTTCGAAAAGGGACCTTTTTGCTTTGTGCAAAAGATCCCATCGCAGTATTCCAAGGAAAGGACAGGGAGCATCCGTCGGAGCCCTGGCCAGTTTTACTCTCTCAACACCAGGAAGCAAGGAAAACGACTGGTTATTTATTCCGTTTGCTGTTTACGGGAACGTTTGCTGTGTAAATCCCTTTTTCTGATTTCCTACTTAGCAACTCATTGCCAGGGAAACGTTTTGCGACATCTGAAGGATATGGAAGAATGTTATCTAAATGTGAGTTTTTTTACTTGTAATGTGGTATTTTATCAAAGGCGTTTTGAAAGTCAGGACCGCCTACATATGACCCCATTGCATATTTTCTGCTGTACTATCAAAATATTCCATCGGGTTAGTCCAGGGGAGTGTCGTTCATGACTTAATGCTGACGGTCCGTAAGCATAAGGACTGTCCGCCCTCTTAAAAGTTAACTTGCTCTCTGGTAATTTTCCAGTGGCAGAAGTGGCTAAATGCCAAATATCGTTTTCTTCCTGTTGAACAGATTTCGAGCATTTACCATCCCCCAAACTATAGAAACAACTTTTATCTCGAATGAAATTTTGAAAACTTAATTGTGAAAGCCAGGAAATGTTATTTGTGCTGTTACTTCCTCAGTAACCTCCTTCAGAATTCTGGGGGGGGGGGGGGGGGGGATCTAACAATTCTTAGTGCCTTCGAAACCTAATGAAAACCTTATTCTTTAATTTATCTATTTTCCAAGGCCCTACAGTACCGCACCCAACCCTTCTATTTCATCATCCACGTTAGCCCCTTCACTCTCTCTAAATTTTGAAGAAAATATTCACGGTGCTGCAGTGGTTAGCACTGCTGCCCCACAGCACCAGGGACCCGCGTTCGATTACAGCCTCAGGTGACTGTCTGTACGGAGTCTGCACGTTCTCCCCATGTCTGCGTGGGTTTCCTCCGGGTGCTCCGGTTTCCTCCCGCAGTCCAAAGATGTGCAGGTTAGGTGGATTGTCCATGATCGATGGGTGGGGTTACAGGGATAGGATGGGGAGTGGGCCTAGCTAGAGTGCTCTTTCGGAGGGTCAGTGCAGACCCGATGGGCCGAATGGCCTCCTCCTGCACTGTAGGTATACTATGGATAATTATTTAATTTTCTTACCGAGCACAATTTAAATATGCTCATATTTTATACCAGCACTGCCTTCTTACTCATTCTGATGAAGAGTCATATTTGACTCGAAACATTAACTCTGTTTTTCCCACCACAGATACCGCCAGATCTGCTGCGTTTTCCCTGCATTTTCTATTTTTATTGCGTATTTCCAACATCCGCAGTATATTTCACTTTAATTTCTTTAATACCTGTTTTCCCCATTGCTTTTTCATTATACCGAGGGTGCATTTTTTCACACCTGGGGCGAAATTCTCCGGTATCGGCGCGATGTCTGCCGACCGGCGCCAGAAACGGCGCAAATCAGTCGGGCATCGCGCCGCCCCAAAGGTGCGGAATCCTCCGCATCTTAGGGGGCCGAGCCCCAACCTTGAGGGGCTAGGCCCGCACCGGACTAATTTCCGCCCCGCCAGCTGGCGGGAAAGGCCTTTGGTGCCCCGCCAGCCGGCGCGGAAATTACATCGCCGGGCGGCGCATGCGCGGGAGCGTTAGCGGCCGCTCACGGCATCCCCGCGCATGCGCTGTGGAGGGAGTCTCTTCCGCCTCCGCCATGGTGGAGACCGTGGCCAAGGCGGAAGGAAAAGAGTGCCCCCACGGCACAGGCCCGCCCGCGGATCGGAGAATTCGGCAACCGGCGGGGGCGGGATTCACGCCAGCCCCCGGCGATTCTCCGACCCGGCGGGGGGGTCGGAGAATCTCGCCCCTGATCTTAATTTGTTCACATTTGTAAATTACTGCATTTCTTGTGATTCCTCTTTTACGTCACTGGTTTTGGGTTTGCCCTATACATATTTTTGGGCCGGATTCTCCGTTTTGGAGACTAAGTCCCCACGCCGGCGTGAAAACGGTGGCCTTTTACACCAGGGAAACAGGTGTAAAATGGCCATCGATTCTCCATTTTGCTGGGGGCTAGCAAGGAGCCGTCGTAGGGCTCGCAGCTCCAGCGGCCGATACGGGCCCAAGCACTTCCGGTTCAGAGGCCGCGCATGAGCACGGCGGCAGCCTGCAGCAGCCGCGCCGTACTCCATGGCGGACTCAGCCCGCGGACCTGGATCGCCAAAGTAGTGCCCCCCCCTTCGGCCGCTCATGCGCCCCATCCCCGAATGAAGCACCCCCCTGCCCGTGGACCGGCCCTCCCCCCCCCCCCTCGGCTGAGGCGGCCCCGGACTGAGTCCGCAGCCGCCATGCCGCGTTCACGAACGGTGTCTGCACACGTAGCCCACGCCGTCGGGCACCCGGCCGGTCGGGGACGGAGCATCGCGGGGCGGGCGTCAGGCAATGCCGATTTTGGCGTCGGGGAAAGGAGAACCCAGCCCCTTGTTTCAAATGTCTTTTAAGTTAAGTCTTAACTCTTTTAAGTTAAGCTCAAACTGGGATGTGAGATGGGGATCGTAACTAATTCTGCCTGGAGACAGGCTGCTGTGATCTGTAACTGAAACCTACAGAAAATCAAGTGACAGGCCTCACACCGGGAATGCAGCAACCAAGGATACAAAGGACTTAATGCTGTGGGGAGAAGCAACCTCCACGGCTGTGGTGAGCAGGATGAAGTGTATTTGTGCTAGCAGCTGACCAGAATTCCTGCAAAGTTGGTTTTACGTTGGAGAGGAGGAGAACAGGACTGAAAGGACATTTTGGGACTTGAGGAACAAGGAGTCGATGAGCTGGGCCTTGCTGGTGGAAGTCGGTGCTGGAATTGGAATCATTTCCCCAGGACATTGTTAGTTTTAATCTGCTTTGGGTGGGGAGAAGTGAGCTGGTTGGAAGCTAGGAGTTCCTGGAGACTCAATCATGTACTGTTACCCATAAGACCATGAGAGGTAGGAGTAGCAGTAGGCCATTTGGCCCATCAAGTCTGCTCCGCTGTACAATGAGACTGACCTGATGTAATCCTCAACTCCACTTTCCTGCCTTATCCCCATTACCCTTGAATCGCTTATTGATTACAAATCTGTCTAGCCCAGCCTTGAACGTATTTAGCAATCCAGCCTCTACCGCTCCTGGGGTAAAGAATTCCACAGATTCACTATCCTCTGAGGGAAGAAATTCCTCCTCATCACGGTCTAAAATGGGCGATATCTTACTCTTTGGTTAAGCCCTCTGTTCCCAGACTCTCCCACAAAGAACAAAGACCAAAACAGCAGAGGAACAGGCCCTTCGGCCCTCCAAGCCTGTACCGGTCATGATACCAACCTTGGCCAAAACCCTCAACATTTCCTGGTGCCGTTTCACTCTATACCCATCTTATCCATGTGTTTGTCGAGATGCCTTTTGAACGCCGTTAATGTATCTGCTTCCACAACCTCCCCTGACAATGTGTTCCAGGCACTCGCCACCCTCTGAGTAAAAAAACCTGCCTTACACATCTCCTCTAAACTTTGCCCCATGGACCTTAAACTTATGCCCCCTGGTGACTGACCCCTCCAGCTTGGGAAAGAGTGCCTGCCCATCCACTCTATCCATGCCCCTCATAATCTTGTAGACCTCTATCAGGTCACCCCTCAACCTCCGTTGTTCTAATGAAAACAGTCCGAGTCTATTCAGCCTCTCCGCATAGCTAACACCCTCCAGACCAGGCAACATCCTGATAAACCTCCTCTGCACCCTCTCCAAAGATTCCACATCCTTCTGGACGCGTGGTGACCAGAATTGTGTGCAATATTCCAAGTGTGGCCGTACCAAGGTTCTATACAACTGCAGCATGACTTGCCAGTTTTTATACTCGATCCCTCGTCCAATGAAGGCAAGCATTCCGGATGCTTTCTTGGCTACCTTGTCCACTTGTGTTGCCACTTTCAAAGATCTGTGGACCTGCACATCCAGATCTCTCTGACTTTCTATATTCCTAAGGGTTTTGCCATTTACGGTATATTTCCCCTCTATGTACCAAAATGCATTACCTCACATTTGTCTGGATTAAACTCCATTTGCCTGTTCTCTGCCCAAGTCTTCAGCCTATCTATGTCCTGCTGTATCCTCTGACAATCCTCAACACTATCTGCCACTCCACCAACCTTGGTGTCATCCGCGAACTTACTAATCAGACCATCTACATTTTCCTCCAAATTTTATGTATACTACAAACAACAGACGCTCCAGCACAGATCCCTGTGAAACACCACTAGTCACAACCTTCCATTCAGAAAAACACCCTTCTACTGCTACCCTTTGCCTTGTGACCGGGCCAGTTCTGCATTCATTTTACCACCTCATCTCTGATTCCGTGTGACTGCACCTTTTGTACCAGTCTGCCATGAGGCACCTTGTTAAAGGCTTTGCTGAAGTCCATGTAAACAACATCCACCGCCCTCCCCTCATCAATTATCTATGTCAGCTCCTCAAAAAACTCAATCAAGTTAGTGAGGCATGACCTCCCCTTCACAAAACCATGCTGTCTATCGCTACTGACTCCAATTGTTTCTAAATGGGTATAAATCCTGACCTTGGCTCACTGGCCTTTAGTTTCCTGGATTATCCCTGCTACCTTTCTTAAACAGCGGTACCACATTAGCTATTCTCCAGTCCTCTGGCATCTCACCTGTAACCAATGAACATACAAAAATGTCAGTTGAGGCCCCAGCAATTTTCTCACTTGCTTCCTTCAGTGTTCTGGGGTAAATCCCATCGGCCCAGGAGATGTATCTACCTTAATGCCTTTTAAAACACCCAATACCTCCTCCTTTTCATTGTCAACATGACCCAGACTGTCCACACACCCTAACCAAGAATCATCTTCCACAAAATCCTTTTCTTTGGTGAACACTGATGCTAAGTACTCATTTAGTACCTTGCCCACTTCCTCTGGCTCAACGCATAGATTCCCCCACTGTCCTTAAGTGGTCCAATCCTTTCCCTGGCCACCCTCTTGATTTTTACACATGAATAAAAAGCTTTGGGATTCACCTTGATCCTACTTGCCATGGACTTTTCATGACCCCCCTCCTAGCCTTCCTAATTTCCAGCTTAAGTACCTTCCTACTTTCTTTATACTCCTCAAGGGTTTTGACTGTCCCCACCCTTCAGGACCGTACAAAAGTCTCCTTTTTCTTTTTGCCGAGGGTCACAATATCCCTCGCTATCCAGGGCTCCCTAAACTTCCCATACTTATCCTTCATTCTCTCAGGAACGTGACTTTTCTGAATCCTAATCAACCGCCACTTCAAAGACTCCCACATGTCAGATGTTGATTTACCCTCCAACAGCCGCACCCAATCCAAATTCTTCAATTCTTGTCCAATGTTATCGTAATTTGCCTTTCCCCAGTTTAGCACCTCAATGTGAGGGGATACAACTTGTCAGCATCGATCTGTCAAGGCCTCTGAGAATCCTGTATGTCTCAATAAGGCCACCTCTCATTCTTCTAAACTCCAATGAGCACAGGCCCAACCTACTCAACCCATCTTCATAACAAACTCCCTCCATGCCCAGGATCAACCCAGTGAACCTTCTCAGGACAGCCTCCAATGCCAGGACTTCCCTCTTTTTATACTCCATTCGATTTGAAATAAAGGCCAACATTTACTTTGCCTTCCCAATTACCCACTGAACTTACATGCTAGATTTTTGTGATTTATGCACCGGGACCCCGAAATTCCTCTATCCTGCAGCTTTCTGCAGTCTTTCTCTATTAAATAATATTCAGCTCCTTTATTCTTCCTACTAAAGTGCATAAGTTCAAATTTTCCTACAGGTCATATCCCACCTGTCAAGTTTTTGCCCGCTCACCTAACCTGTCTCAATCTCTCTAGAGACTCTGTGTCAACCTCAACATTTGCCTGCCCACCTATTTTTGTGCCAGCCGCAAGCTTGGCAATAGTGCATTCACTTCCTTTGTCCAGGTCATTAATATATATTGTAAAATAATTGTGGCCCCAGCACGGATCCCTGTGGCAATCCATTAGTTACAGGTTGCCATCCTGAGGACAACCATCTTTTCCCAACTCTCTGTCTTCAATCAGTTAGCCAGTCCACTCCCAACATCATGGGCTCCTATCTTATTAAGTAGCCTTTTGTGTGGTACTCATCTTCCAGAAGCATGGCATAAAGTAGAAACATATCATACGGCACACTTTGATCGTGTTTAGTTAGTTAGTGCAGAAAGTACCTTTTGGCGTGTTTGTTGCTTGTTAAGGAGTGTTTGGTTTCTGTTGAATTTAGTTTGTTACAGTAAAAGTATTAAAAATCATGTTCTTGGACTTCCGGGTGCGGCGATGACCAGCTAAGTCGCACGTTTCGGCAGCTCCCGGTGGAACGGACTTTTGGGCTCTCAATAAGAGCCCCAACGGCAATTGTAACGGCTAGAAGCACTGTGCGGTAAACCAGAAGGGAATCCCCCCTGGAAACGGATGGAAAAAGGAGAGGGAAGTGGCCAGATTGCAGTGGATCCTTTGGAGCAGCGGCAAGGAAGGCAAGCAAGAACCAAGATGGCGACGGAAGGTGGCAGTTTAACATGGGGCCCTGAACAACAAGAGTTCTTGAAATGTTGCGTGGAAGAACTTAAAAAGGAAATGAAGAAAGAGCTGTTGGCCCCGATATTACAGGCGATCGAAGGGCTAAAGGATGAGCAAAAGACCCAGGAGCGGGAGCTTCGGGTCGTGAAGGCAAAGGCTGCCGAGAACGAGGACGATATACAGGGCCTGGTGGTGAAGACGGAGACGCAGGAGGCACACCATAAACGATGTGTGGAAAGACTGGAGGTGCTGGAGAATAACGCGAGGAGGAATAATTTAAGGATTCTTGGTCTTCCTGAAGGTGCAGAAGGAGCAGACGTCGGGGCATATGTGAGCACGATGCTGCACTCGTTAATGGGAGCGGAGGCCCCGGCGGGTCCGCTGGAGGTGGAGGGAGCATACCGAGTGATGGCGCGAGGACCGAGAGCAGGAGAAATTCCTAGAGCCATAGTGGTGAGATTCCTCCGTTTTAAGGACAAAGAGATGGTCCTTAGATGGGCAAAGAAAACTCGGAGCAGTAGGTGGGAGAACGCGGTGATCCGCGTATATCAAGACTGGAGTGCGGAGGTGGCGAGAAGGAGGGCGAGCTTTATTCGGGCCAAGGCGGTGCTTCACAAAAAGAAGATAAAATTTGGAATGCTGCAACCGGCAAGACTGTGGGTCACATATCAAGGGAGGCACCACTACTTTGAGACGGCGGATGAGGCGTGGACTTTTATTGTGGAAGAAAAACTGGAATAAGCGGGTTATTAAAAAAGAACGTTTGAAACAAAGTGGTGGGGCGAGTATGGGGGGCGAAGAGAGGGAAAAAGGGGGGGAAAGGTGAGTTTTATGTTATTAATCCTGCGATGCGGTAACTTTTCTCTCTTCCACAGGTGGTGGTGGAGGGAGGAAGGGAGGTGGAGGAGATGGGGCGTTGGCCATGGGGGGCGGGGCCAAAAGGGAAGCGCGGGCTTTGTTCCCGCGCTATGATAATCATGGCGGGAATAGGGAAGCAGGAAGGAGGGGGCGTCGCACGGTGCGAGCCGAGGTCACGGGCGGAAGCCGAGGTCGGCCAGAGTTTGCTGACTTCTGGGAGCAACATGGGGGGCGTAACTACGCTAGTGGGGGATCTAGCGGGGGGGGGGGGTAGGAGGGGGGAGTTACTGGGTTGCTGCTGCTGGGGAGAGGGGGGAGCCGGAATGGGGTGGGGTGGGCACCGCCTGGGGGGGACACAGCTGCGTTGGAACCGGGTGAGGAGCTGGAAAAAGGGGATGGCTAATCGACAAGGGAGGGGGTAAAAAGCCCCCCAACCCGGTTGATCACGTGGAATGTGAGAGGGCTGAACGGGCTGATAAAGAGGGCACGAGTACTCGCACACCTTCAGAAACTTAAGACAGACGTGGTTATGTTACAAGAGACGCACTTGAAATTTATAGACCAGGTTAGACTACGCAAAGGATGGCTGGGGCAGGTGTTTCATTCGGGGCTAGATGCGAAAAACAGGGGGGTGGCTATACTAGTGGGGAAGCGGGTTATGTTTGAGGCAAAGACCATAGTGGCGGATAGCGGGGGCAGATACGTGATGGTGAGTGGCAAATTATAGGGGGAGGCGGTGGTCTTGGTAAACGTATATGCCCCGAACTGGGATGATGCCAATTTTATGAGGCGCATGCTTGGACGCATCCCGGACCTAGAGGTGGGAAAGTTGGTAATGGGGGGAGATTTTAATACGGTGTTGGAGCCAGGGCTGGACAGGTCGAGATCCAGGACTGGAAGGAGGCCGGCTGCAGCCAAGGTGCTTAAAGATTTTATGGAGCAGATGGGAGGAGTAGACCCGTGGAGATTTAGCAGACCTAGGAGTAAGGAGTTTTCGTTTTTCTCCTATGTCCACAAAGTTTATTCGCGAATAGACTTTTTTGTTTTGGGAAGGGCGTTGATCCCGAAGGTGAGGGGGACGGAGTATACGGCTATAGCCATTTCGGATCACGCTCCACATTGGGTAGACTTGGAGATAGGGGAGGAAACAGAAGGGCGTCCACCCTGGAGAATGGACATGGGACTAATGGCAGATGAAGGGGTGTGTCTAAGGGTGAGGGGGTTCATTGAAAAATACTTGGAACTCAATGATAACGGGGAGGTCCAGGTGGGAGTGGTCTGGGAGGCGCTGAAGGCAGTGGTTAGAGGGGAGCTGATATCAATAAGGGCACATAAAGGAAAGCAGGAGAGTAGGGAACGGGAGCGGTTGCTGCAAGAACTTCTGAGGGTGGACAGGCAATATGCGGAGGCACCGGAGGAGGGACTGTACAGGGAAAGGCAAAGGTTACACGTAGAATTTGACTTGCTGACAACGGGTACTGCAGAAGCACAGTGGAGGAAGGCACAAGGTGTACAGTATTAGTATGGGGAGAAGGCGAGCAGGTTGCTGGCCCATCAATTGAGGAAAAGGGGAGCAGCGAGGGAAATAGGGGGAGTGAGGGATGAGGAAGGAGAGATAGAGCGGGGAGCGGAGAGAGTGAATGGAGTGTTCAAGGCATTCTATAAAAGATTATACGAAGCTCGGCCCCCGGATGGGAAGGAGAGAATGATGTGCTTCCTGGACCGGCTGGAATTTCCTAAGGTGGAGGAGCAGGAGAGGGTGGGACTGGGAGCACAGATCGAGATAGAGGAAGTAGTGAAAGGAATTAGGAGTATGCAGGCGGGGAAGGCTCCGGGACCAGATGGACTTCCAGTCGAATTTTATCGGAAATATGTGGACTTGCTTGCCCCGATACTGATGAGAACCTTTAATGAGGCGAAGGAAAGGGGACAGCTGCCCCTGACTATGTCGGAGGCAACGATATCGCTTCTCCTAAAGAAGGAAAAAGACCCGCTGCAATGTGGGTCCTATGGACCTATTTCCCTCCTAAATGTAGACGCTAAGATTCTGGCCAAGGTAATGGCAATGAGGATAGAGGATTGTGTCCCGGGGGTAGTCCATGAGGACCAAACTGGGTTTGTGAAGTGGAGACAGCTGAATACGAATATACGGAGGCTGCTAGGGGTAATGATGATGCCCCCACCAGAGGGGGAAGCGGAGATAGTGGTGGCGATGGATGCCGAGAAAGCGTTTGATAGAGTGGAGTGGGATTATTTGTGGGAGGTGTTGAGGAGATTTGGCTTTGGAGATGAGTATATTAGATGGGTACAGCTGCTGTATAGGGCCCCGATGGCGAGCGTGGTCACGAATGGACGGGGGTCTGCGTATTTTCGGCTCCATAGAGGGACGAGGCAGGGATGTCCTCTGTCCCCATTATTGTTTGCACTGGCGTTTGAGCCCCTGGCAATAGCATTGAGGGGTTCCAGGAAGTGGAGGGGAGTACTCAGGGGAGGAGAGGAACACCGGGTATCTCTTTACGCGGACGATTTATTGGTGTATGTGGCAGACCCGGCGGAGGGGATGCCAGAGATAATGCGGATACTTGGGGAGTTTGGAGAATTTTCAGGATATAAGCTGAACATGGGGAAAAGTGAGCTGTTTGTGGTGCATCCAGGGGAGCAGAGCAGAGAAATAGAGGACTTACCGCTGAGGAAGGTAACAAGGGACTTTCGCTACTTGGGGATCCAGATAGCCAAGAATTGGGGTACATTGCATAGGTTAAACTTAACGCGGTTGGTGGAACAGATGGAGGAGGACTTCAAGAGACGGGACATGGTATCCCTGTCACTGGCAGGGAGGGTACAAGCGGTTAAAATGGTGGTCCTCCCGAGATTCCTCTTTGTGTTTCAGTGCCTCCCGGTGGTGATCACGAAAGCTTTTTTCAAAAGGATTGAGAAGAGTATCATGAGTTTTGTGTGGGCTTTGAAGACCCCGAGAGTGAGGAAGGGATTTTTGCAGCGTAGTAGGGATAGGGGGGTCTGGCGCTACCAAGCCTGAGTGAGTACTACTGGGCCGCCAACATCTCAATGGTATGTAAGTGGATGGGAGAAGAGGAGGGAGCGGCGTGGAAGAGATTGGAGAAGGCGCCCTGTAGGGGGACTTGCCTACAAGCCATGGTGACGGCGCCGTTGCCGTTCTCACCGAAGAAATACACCACAAGCCCGGTGGTGGTGGCTACTCTGAAAATTTGGGGGCAATGGAGACGGCATAGGGGAAAGACGGGAGCCTCGGTGTGGTCCCCGATAAGAAATAATCATAGGTTTGCTCCGGGGAGAATGGATGGGGGATTTGGAACATGGCAAAGAGCAGGAGTAACACAATTGAGAGATCTGTTTGTAGATGGGACGTTTGCAAGTCTGGGAGCGCTGACCGAAAAATATGGGTTGCCCCAAGGGAATGCATTCCGGTATATGCAACTGAGGGCTTTTACGAGGCAACAGGTGAGGGAATTCCCGCAGCTCCCGACGCAGGAGGTGCAGGATAGAGTGATCTCAGGGACATGGGTGGGGGACGGTAAGGTGTCAGACATATATAGGGAGATGAGAGACGAGGGGGAGATTATGGTAGACGAGCTGAAAGAGAAATGGGAAGAAGAGCTGGGGGAGGAGATTGAGGAGGGGCTGTGGGCTGATGCCCTAAGTAGGGTAAACTCATCGTCCTCGTGTGCCAGGCTAAGCCTGATACAATTTAAGGTGTTACACAGGCCGCATATGACTGGAACACGGCTTAGCAAAGTTTTTGGAGTAGAGGATAGGTGTGCGAGATGCTCGAAAAGCCCAGCGAATCACACCCACATGTTCTGGTCATGTCCGGCACTACAGGGGTTTTGGGTGGGGGTGACAAAGGTGCTTTCGAAGGTAGTGGGGGTCCGGGTCGAACCAAGCTGGGGGTTGGCTATATTTGGGGTTGCAGAAGAGCCGGGAGTGCAGGAGGCGAGAGAGGCTGATGTTTTAGCCTTTGCGTCCCTAGTAGCCCGGCGCAGGATACTGTTGATGTGGAAGGAAGCCAAGCCCCCGGGTGTGGAGACCTAGATAAATGACATGGCAGGGTTTATAAAGCTGGAACGGATTAAGTTCGTCCTAAGGGGATCGGCTCAAGGGTTCACCAGGCGGTGGCAACCGTTCGTCGAATACCTCACAGAAAGATAGAGGGAATGGAAAAGAAGAAGACAGCAGCAGCAGCCCGGGGGGGGGGGGGGGGGGGGGGGGGGGGAGGAACCAGAGGGATTCTCAGGGATGTTAATATATAAGTATAATATGTATAGGTTGTTGTTATAGATAATTGTATATTGGACTGTTAAAACATATTTTTGGAGAATATTTATCTGGGACAAGGCGGTTGCCATTTAGTTTTGTTTTTGTTTTTGTTTATATATTATTTATTTCTTGTTTATAAAACTGGCCATTGTTATTTATATTGTTATATTACTGTGTAAAGGATACACAACGAACTGTGATGGTTGGCCAAAAATTCTCAATAAAATATTTTAAAAAAAAAATCATGTTCTTGTTATTCTTCCCACCGGTCACCGGGATTTAAAAAAAAAAGTTGTTGGCCTGTCCAGAGATCATAACACACTTTTCATCATATTCAGTCTAATATTGCTGTTCATTCAAAAGTATCAGAACTGCACAGGCACACACTCTTTTGCTCCTCACTGGAATATTTCAAAGGCTTTACAATTCTTTTCAGTCAAAAATCTTTAATCCCTCACAGGTCCTCTTGACTGTGAACCCATTTTATGACAGTAAGGCAAAGTAATTTCTAAAGGAATTGCAAAGTAACACAAAGTATTGTTAAATTGCCTTCAAGGCAATCTCCCAAAAAATTTAAGACCAGCCTTTTCTTGCTGTTGTAGCCTCGAGTGGTATTTTTCACTAATAGGTGCAAAGTAAGTCCAAAAACACGTTCTGCCTACCACACAATTGAACAATGTTTTGTATGAATTTACATGCCCAGTACGTCCCACTGATTGGCTGATCCAGGGTCCAAGGTTCGATTCCCAGCTTGGGTCACTGTCTGTGCGGAGTCTGCACGTTCTCCCCGTGTCTGCGTGGGTTTCCTGCGGGTGCTCCGGTTTCCTCCCACAGTCCAAAGATGTGCAGGTTAGGTGGATTGGCCTGCTAAATTGCCCTTGGTGTCCAAAGAAAGGTTAGTTGGGGTTACTGGGATAGAATGGAGGTGTGAGCTTAAGTAGGGTGCTCTTTCCAAGGGCCGGTGAAGACTCAATGGGCCGAATGACCTTCTTCTGCATTGTAAATTCTGTAGCATGTTTCTTCAGTTTTTCATAAAACGCAGTGTCCAGACCTTGCTCACCCAGCCTACACTTGCAAAAACCAAACAAAACATCTACTGTTACATGTGACTCCACAATTGGGTAACACTTGCTGAACAATCCTGGGTGTGCTAATAGCAACTCTAACAACCAATTTGGGATAATCAGTCAAGCTTGTAACGTGGCTCATTTACGCTATCAGGAGGGCCATACTTTCATACACTGGCACTCGTTCTCTGCCAACAAAAGGAACATGTTCAAGCCTTGCATCTTTTTTGCATTACCCGGGAGCTTGGAGTGCCTATAGTTCCCTGTTGCTTTTTCCATGGCAACGCCTCAGCCAATCAGAGTCAACTTGCCAACCAACGAGCACTCTTTTCTCCTGTAGTATAAGTTGTGATTGTTTGAAATTTGACATTCTTGCATTTGTCCAAATGAGTGCCAGATGAAAGGTGTTGGCAACATGTCTTTCTTTCCAGCAGTACTAAAAAGAAACTTCATGGAACTGTCAGGTTACTGGGAGGTGGGACCAGTACAAACCGGAGGGTCTGCACCTGGGCAGGACTGTTTGCTAGAGCTGTTGGGGAGGGTTTAAACTAATGTGGCAGGGGGATGGGAACCGATGCAGGAAGTTGGAAGGTAGTAAAACAGGGACAGAAACAAAAGGCAGTAAGGGGGAAAGTGTAAGGCAGAGAAGCCATAGTCAAAAATCAAAAAGGGCGACAGTACAAGGTACAGTGACTGAGGGGAGCTCAGTGAATAGGACCAGTAATACCAAAAGGAATAAAACGGGAAGTAAAAACATTAATGGTAAGCGACGCGGCAGGTTGTTACATAAAGATATGGGTTCAACGACAAGGAAAATTAGGAGAAAAGTTAAGAGGAAATATAACTTAGGAGAAGTTACTGATCGAGGTGTTAAGATTCAAAACAGAGGTAAAAAAGCCAACATAAGTGTACTTTACCTGAATGCTCGTAGTATTTGGAATAAGGTAAATGAGTTGATGGCGCAAATCATCGTGAATGACTATGATTTAGTGGCCATTACTGAAACATGGTTAAAGGATGGTCACGACTGGGAGTTAAATATCCAAGGGTATCAAACTATTCGGATGGACAGAGTGGATGGTAAGGGAGGTGGTGTAGCTCTGTTATTTAAGGATGACATCCGGGCAATAGTAAGGGTGACATCGGTGCTATGGAGGATAAGGTTGAATTCATTTGGGTGGAATTGAGGAATAGTAAGGCGAAAAAGTCACTGATAGGAGTAATCTATAGGCCACCAAATAGTAACATTATGGTGGGGCAGGCAATAAACAAAGAAATAACGGATGCATGTAGAAATGGTACAGCAGTTATCATGGGGGATTTTAATCTACATGTCGATTGGTTTAACCAGGTCGGTCAAGGCAGCCCTGAGGAGGAGTTTATAGAATGAATCCGCGATAGTTTCCTGGAACAGTATGTAATAGAACCTATGAGGGAACAAGCGGTCCTAGATCTGGTCCTATGTAATGAGACAGGATTGATTCATGATCTCATAGTCAGGGATCCTCTCGGAAGGAGCGATCACAATATGGTGGAATTTAAAATACAGATGAAGGGTGAGAAGGTAAAATCAAACATTAGTGTTTTGTGCTTAAACAAAGGAGATTACAATAGGATGAGAGAAGAACTAGCTAAGGTAGACTGGGAGCAAAGACTTTATGGTGAAACAGTTGAGGAACAGTGGAGAACCTTCCAAGCAATTTTTCACAGTGCTCAGCAAAGGTTTATACCAACAAAAAGGAAGGATGGTAGAAAGAGGGAAAATCAACCGTGGATATCTACGGAAATAAGGGAGAGTATCAAATTGAAGGAAAAAGCATAAAAAGTGGCAAAGATTAGTGGGAGACTAAATGGGAAATCTTTAGGGGGCAGCAGAAAGCTACTAAAAAAGCTATAAAGAAGAGTAAGATAGATTATGAGCGTAAACTTGCTCAGAATATAAAAACAGATAGTAAAAGTTTCTACAAATATATAAAACAAAAAAGAGTGGCTAAGATAAATATTGGTCCTTTAGAGGATGAGAAGGGAGATTTAATAATGGGAGATGAGGAAATGGCTGAGGAACTGAACAGGTTTTTTGGGTCGGTCTTCACAGTGGAAGACACAAATAACATGCCAGTGACTGATAGAAATGAGGCTATGACAGGTGAGGACCTTGAGAGGATTGTTATCACTAAGGAGGTAGTGATGGGCAAGCTATTGGGGCTAAAGTTAGACAAGTCTCCTGGCCCTGATGGAATGCATCCCAGAGTGCTAAAAGAGATGGCTAGGGAATTTACCAAAATTCACTAGACACTGGGGTGGTCCCGGCAGATTGGAAATTAGCAAACGTGACACCACTGTTTTAAAAAGGAGGTAGGCAGAAAGTGGGCAATTATAGGCCAGTGAGCTTAGCTTCGGTAGTAGGGAAGATGCTGGAATCTATCATCAAGGAAGAAATAGTGAGGCATCTGGTTGGAAATTGTCCCATTGGGCAGATGCAGCATGGGTTCATAAAGGGCACGTCGTGCCTAACTAATTTAGTGGAATTTTTTGAGGACATTACCAGTGCGGTAGATAACGGGGAGCCAATGGATGTGGTATATCTGGATTTCCAGAAAGCCTTTGACAAGGTGCCACACAAAAGGTTGCTGCATAAGATAAAGATGCATGGCATTAAGGGGAAAGTAGTAGCATGGATAGAGGATTGGTTAACTAATAGAAAGCAAAGAGTGGGGATTAATGGGTGTTTCTCTGGTTGGCAATCAGTAGCTAGTGGTGTCCTTCAGGGATCAGTATTGGGCCCACAATTGTTCACAATTTACATAGATGATTTGGAGTTGGGGACCAAGGGCAATGTGTCCAAGTTTGCAGACGACACTAGGATAAGTGGTAAAGCAAAAAGTGCAGAGGATACTGGAAGTCTGCAGAGGGATTTGGATAGGCTAAGTGAATGGGCTAGGGTCTGGCAGATGGAATACAATGTTGACAAATGTGAGGTTATCCATTTTGGTAGGAATAACAGCAAAAGAGATTATTATTTAAATGATAAAATATTAAAACATGCTGCTGTGCAGAGAGACCTGGGTATGCTAGTGCATGAGTCACAAAAAGTTGGTTTACAGGTGCAACAGGTGATTAAGAAGGCAAATGGAATTTTATCCTTCATTGCTAGAGGGATGGAGTTTAAGACTAGGGAGGTTATGCTGCAACTGTATAAAGTGTTAGTGAGGCCACACCTGGAGTATTGTGTTCAGTTTTGGTCTCCTTACTTGAGACAGGACGTACTGGTACTGGAGGGTGTGCAGAGGAGATTCACTTGGTTAATCCCATAGCTGGAGGGGTTGGATTATGAGGAGAGGTTGAGTAGACTGGGACTGTACTCGTTGGAATTTAGAAGGATGAGGGGGGATCTTATAGAAACATATAAGATCATGAAGGGAATAGATAGGATAGATGTGGGCAGGTTGTTTCCACTGGCGGGTGAAAGCAGAACTAGGGGGCATAGCCTCAAAATAAGGGGAAGTAGATTTAGGACTGAGCTTAGGAGGAACATCTTCACCCAAAGGGTTGTCAATCTATGGAATTCCCTGCCCAGTGAAGCAGTTGAGGCGCCTTCATTAAATGTTTTTAAGATAAAGATCAATAGGTTTTTGAAGAATAAAGGGATTAAGGGTTATGGTGTTCGGGCCGGAAAGTGGAGCTGAGTCCACAAAAGATCAGCCATGATCTCATTGAATGGTGGAGCAGGCTCGAGGGGCCAGATGGCCTACTCCTGCTCCTAGTTCTTATGTTCTTATGAAAGAGTTCTTTACTGACCCTGGACTAACTCTGTAGAAAATGGATGATTTAGCCTCACTCTGACTTTCAATGTCGACCATTCACTTAAAACAAATTGGAAAGTTACAGTATGGGCCCCAGAGCCAGAGGAGAGGTCCCTTTAAATTTCACAGTGATGCAACGGGATTCTGCTGACATCATAGAGCCAACGGGGGTTTGGAAGTTGACATCACAAGGAGGGAATTGGCCAGGTGAGTTCAAGGTGAGACATTCGACCGCGTCACCTGAACAGGTAGTGAGTGAGCTTGTCACTTGTGTTGGTGTGTTTATAAATGGGTCACTTCTACTCATTTCCTGCAAATCCCCCCCCCGAAATTGTTTTTAAAAAAAAAAATAACCCAGGATAGAGGTTAAATTTGAATTAATTTATGGAACGCTAAATATTTAAACCAACTTTACCTCATACTACACGAGACGCTAGGAATCGAAATGTGTATTTTTGAAGATAAATCCTGGAGATTCAGAAGACAAGTCTCTGAATTTACAGGTTTTCATAGTCTCAGAGTAAGGAGTCACCCATTTAAGACAGCGATGAGGAGGAATTTCTTCTCTCAGAGGGGAGTGATTCTGTGGAATTCTTTACCACAGAGAGCTGTAGAGGCTGTGTCATTAAGTACGTTCAAGGCCGAGAGACACAGATGTTTAATCAGTAAGGGAATCGAGGGTTATGGGAATAAGGCCAGAAAGTGGAGTTGTGGATTATTATATCAGATCAGTCATGATCTCATTGAATGATGGAGCAGACTCGATGGGCCGAATGAGCTACCCCTGCTCCTTTGCCTTATCTCTCTGTAAATATTTTCCAAATTTTTGCATATTCCTTTCTTTATGCCGGCAAGATGCAAATGATGAGTAAAATGTTTTTAAAATGCTACAAAATACTGGGAATCGGAAACGCAACAGAAATTCATGGGGAATCACGCCAAGTTAGCATTGGTTTTAGGTTTTGGAACTTCAGAACGTGAAATGCGAAAACATTTCGATAGGACGAGGAGGGGAAACGATCTCAAATTGTCCTTTTTCATGTCCCAGTGATTTTTTTTATTTTCTCTAGCAGTGTTCTGGAGATTGATTCTAAATTCCTGGAGATTCCCAGGCCAATCCTGGAGGGTTGGCAACAAATTCCACTGCTTTTGTCTCATATTGTGTGTCTTCTCATTCTCTCTTTTCCCCTTGTTGTGTCTATCTCTCACATATATCCATTCTCTCCACATATCTCTCGCATATCATCTCTCTGACCTTGTCTTGCCCTCTGCAATTTTCTTTCCCATTCAGATTCATTCTCACTCACCCTCTGAGTCAAATTCATTCCTCTTCCTCGTCCATCAGCGTGGGTGGGATATGGAAGTAGCCCCCCCCCCCCAGCGACAAGTAGTATCTCAAACAGTGTTATCAAACAATATCTCAAACAGCAAGAGAAAGAGTAGATCCCACTCAAGGATATTGGAGGGACGTTATGTGTGGAACCTGGGAAGTGGGTGAAATCCTGAATGAGTACTTTGTATCGGTATTCACCAGGGAGAAGGACATGATGGATGTTGAGGTCAGGGATAGGTGTGTGAACACTCTTGAAAATGTCAATATATCAAAGGAGGAAGTGTTGAGTATCCTAAATACCATTAAGGTAGACAAGCCCCCGGGGTCGGATGGGATCTATCCCAGGTTACTGCGGGAGGCAAGGGGAGAATAGCTGGGAACTTAACAGATAGCTTCACATCCCCTTTGACCACAGGCGAGATTCCAGAGGACTGGAAAATAGCCAATGTTGTTTAAGAAAGGAAGCAGGGCTAACCCAGCAAATTATAGGCCGCTGAGCCCGATATCAGTGGTGGGGAAGCTTTTGGAAAAGATACTGAGGGACAGGATATATGCACCTTTGGAGGAAAATGGACAAGTTGGTGACAGCAGCATGGTTTGTACGGGGAAGGCCATGCCTCACTAACGTGATTGAGTTTTTTGAAGAGGTGACAAAGAAAATTGATGAGTGAAGGGCTGTGGATGTAGGTTATATGGACTTTGGTAAGGCGTTTGACAAGATCCCACATGGCAGACTGGTACAAAAACTAAAATCACATGGGTTTTGGGGTGGGGCTGGCTGTATGGACACATAACTGGCTTGGTTACTCGCTACTGTAAGGCAGAGAGTAGCGGTCAAAAGGTGTTTTTCTGAATGGAGATCTGTAGCTAGTAGTATTCCACAGGGATCAGTGCTGGGACCTCTGTTGCTTGTAGTATATCTAAATGATCTTGAGGAAAATGTGGGTGGTTTGATTAGTAAGTCATGAAGATTGGCGGAGTTGTTGATAGTGCTGAGAATTGTCAGAGGATACAAGATATAGATAGATTGGAGACTTGGGCACAGAAGTGACAGATGGAGTTTAATCCAGACAAATGCGAGGTGATGCACTTTGGAGGATCAAATCTAGGTATGAATTATACTGTAAATGGCAGAACCCTTACGAACATTAACATAGAGAGGGATAAGGGTGTGCATGTCCACAGTTCCCTAAAAGTGGTAACACAGGTGGTCAAGGTGATTAAGAAGGCATATGGCATGCTTGCCTTCATCAGCCGGGCACTGAGTACAGGAGTTGGGAAATCATGTTGCAGCTGTATAAAACCTTCGTTAGGCCGCATTTGGAGTATTGCCTGCAGTTCCTGTCACCACATTATCAGAAGGACGTGGGAGCTTTGGAGAGAGTGCAAAGAAGGTTCAGCAGGATGTTGCCTGGTCTCGAGGGCGTTGGCTATGAGGAGAGGTTGAATAAACTAGGATTGTTTTAACTGGAAAGACAGAAGCTGAGGGGAGACCTGATAAAGGTCTCCAAAATTATGAGAGGCATAGACAGGGTGGATAGTCAGAGGCTTTTCCAAGGGTAGAAGTGTCAATTACAAGGGGGCACAGGTGAGAGGGGGAAGGTTTAAGGGAGATGTGTGGGGTAAGTTTTTCACACAGAGAGTGGCGGGTGCCTGGACCGTGTTGCCAGAGGATGTGGTGGAAGCAGTACATTAGCAACGTTTAAGAGGCACCTGGATCGATACATGAATAGGGAGGAAATAGAGGGATATGCATCGAGTAAGGGCAGAAGTTTTTTTTTAACCCGTTCAGACATCATGATCAGCACGGGCTTGGAGGGCCGAAGTGCCTGTTCCTGTGCTGTACTTTTCTTTGTTCTTTGTTCTAGGACTAGACAAGGTAGATGCAGGAAGATGTTCCTGATGGTGAGTGTGTCCAGAACCAGGGGTCACAATCTGAGGATACAGGGTAGACCATTTAGGACAGAGATGAGGAGAACTTTCTTCGCATAGAGTGTCGGACTGTGGAAATCGTTACCACAGGAAGTAGTTGAGGCCGAAACATTGCATGTTTTTAAGAAGCAGTTAGATATAGCACTTAGGGCGAAGGGATCACAGGATATGGGGGGAAAGCGGGGTCAGGATATTGAATTGGATGATCAGCCATGATCGTGATGAATGGGAGCGAGCTCGAAGGGCCGAATGGCCTCCTCCTGCTCATATTTTCTATGTTTCTATTTCACCTTCCAAACCAACAACTGCTACCACCTAGAAGGACGAGGGCAGCAGATGCATGGAAACACCACCAACTGCAAGTTCTCCTCCGAGTCACTCCCCACCCTGACTTGGAAATATATCGGCCTCTCCTTCACTGTCGCTGAGTCAAAATCCTGGAAATCCCTCCCTAACAGCACTGTAGGTGCACCGACACCATATGGATAGGAGCAGTACAAGGAGGCACCACCACCTTCTCAAGGGCAATTAATGATAACACAATAACTTAATAAATCTGGACAGGAGGAGGCCAGATGGCCCCACAAGCCTGTTCGGCCATTCAATATGATCATGACTGACCTTAAAGCCCAGTTTCACTTTCCTGACCTTATTCTTTCACTGAGAGATCAAAAATCTATTGATCCCAGTCTTACATGTACTCAACGATGGAACCCCTTTGGATAGAGAATGTTGAAGTATTATGGACATAAAGGGAAGTTAATTTAAACAACACTGATTTTGCCTCTTGCCTCCAGTCCCTAAACAAACAGTAACACATTTCCCATCCCCTCAGTTTTGCTGTGATCCAATTTTCTATTCATAACCTCACAGCAAACTTGAAATAGGATGAACTTGAAGGGTTAGTTTATTTGCACACGCTCAAACACAGGAGGAGCGTTGCGACATAGCCCCTGTGCACTCATACGCACTCATACAACAGCAGAGGGAAAGAGAAAAGAAAGATTTGCAAGGCGAGAAAATAATTACTGTTTCATATGGTCCAAAGTCCAGAATAGAAGTCCAATGAGGTATTCTTTTACAGAAATCGGCAGGTTGAAAACTGATGCTGGATAATTAACTTTTCCAGTTGAGTTGACCTCCTTGATGAGATAAGTATGCGGAGGTGGATCAGTGTTGCAGTTGATGTTACAGAAATTCCAGAGAAGCAATGTAGATGTGGCCAGGTATTCAATCTGGGCAGGGCTCCGTTCCTGTGCTGTTTCCAGTTAGAAGTTAAAGGGCAGACTGAGATTTGCGGTACAGAAAAGCAATACAACTTGTTTCACAAGCCAGAGGCCCATGTCATATGATTCCCACCTCTTCACAGTGGTTTTGACAAAGGTTGTGTTCCCCCCCATCTGGGTTCAAAGATGGTTAAATGTTCCTACCATGAAGACTGGAAAAGAAGGTTGTGGTTCTATCAGATGAATAGACTCCGGTTGGCCAAACCTGAATTAGGAAATGCAGATGGGCTTTGCATTGTATTCGGATTGTGCAGTCCACGATGGGTCATTAATTTCTCTTCAGAGATAACGAGATGCCATGAGGACCTCTACATCTATTTTTTAAAAATATACAGGGTGAGGTCCCCTCACACAACGTTCACAACCCTTTGAGTGACTCTCAGTCCTAACTGACCGACCATTATCCTATTTGCTGGATTCCCTAGCATTGGGAAACAATCTCTCAGTATCGATCCCATCAAAATGTTATAGGTTTCAATAAGATCAGCTCTCATTCTTCCAAACTGCAGAGAGGATGGTCCAATTTACTCCCATCTCAACATAGGACAATCCTCTCTTTCCAGCAACAAATCAGGTAATTCTTTGCTAATCGTCCTCCAAATGCAAGTATATCCTTCCGAAAATATGGAGTAATCCAGATGTGGTCTCACCAAAAGCCCTGTAGAACTGCAGCAAGGTTTGTTTATTTATTTATTTGTAAATTTAGAGTACCTAATTATTTAAAAAAAAAATTATGGGAGAATTTAATGTTGCCAATCCACCTACCGTGCACAACTTTTTGGGTTGTAGGGGTGAGACCCATGCAGACACGGGGAGAATGTGCAAATCCCACACGGCCAGTGACCTGGGACCGGGATCGAACCCGGGTCCTCGGCGCCATGAGGCAGCAGTGCTAACCACTGCACCACCATGCCACCCTGAAAGGTTTGTTTATTCATGTACTCCAATCTGCGGGTTTAGCTCAGTTGGCTAGACAGCTGGTTCATGATGCAGAGCAAGGCCAGCAGCGCGGGTTCAATTTCCATATCGGCTGATTTTATTCATGAGTTTACTCAACCTTGCCCCTCGCCTGAGGTGTGGTGATCCTCAGATTAAATCACCACCAGTCCCACCTCAAAGGGGAAAGCAGCCTATGGTCGTCTGGGACTATGGCGACTTTACTTTATTCCAATCCTCTTTCAACAAAGGCCAAAATGTCATTTGTCTCCCTAGTGCATGATGACGTTCTGCATTGTTTATACGAGGACACCCAAGCCCTTCTGAACATAAACATTTACAAGTTTCCCACCTTTTAAAAGATATTCTGCTTTGCTCTTCTTAATACCAGGAAACAGTTCCCACATTGTTCTCCATCAGCTTGCACACTCACGTAACCTGTTGTAATGGTTCCAGACCAGACCCCCAATTTTGGTTAAGATCCCGGACTAGAACCCAACTATTAGCATTTGGTAAAACTGTGGGAAATGTTACTGCACCACAGGAGTGATAACACCAACAGTGGACAGCTTTTATGTTAAAACAAACTTAAATTAGAACACAAAATTTAGCACATTAGCAACAAAGAAATAACTTTACAGTTACCAGTTCAAACATCCTAACTTGCTTCCTGAAATCTCCCTCTACATTCAATTCAACAAGCCCATACATTTTAAATACCATTTATATATAAAGTTAACAAACAGATTCTTCTTGTTTATCTTGGTGCAGAGTCCGTGGAGAGATAAACCTTTTTGGGAACAAACTAAAAACCTTCAGCTCAGCTTAGAGTCCTGGAAAAACTGCCTTTTTCCATACAGACCTGGCCTCTCCCATTAGCTGCACCAGCTGCACTCAAAGCACACAGCATTCTTTTGTCTCTTGTTAAAAGATGTGCCTTGATTTGTTCAGCCAGGCTCAAACTGTTACATTACATTATCTCTCTATCTGCAAACAGGTTTTTAATATCTATTAGCAAAACACTTACCCTGCAAAATCACTTTTAATCACAGCTCTAGCAGATATATTGTTTGTATGCATCCTAACCTAGGGTTTAATAATATTACTGCAAAAAATGCAAACTATAAAGTATGACAATGTCTTATATTCATCACACTATCTCTGTGCAGCCTCTTTTGTCCCACTTACTGCTTATATTCCCAGGCAACTTTGTATCATCTACAAAATTAGATACATTATTCTTTTATTAATATAGATTATAGATAGTTGAGGGCCCAGCTACTGATCCACTAGTCACTGTTGCTTCACAGCGCCAGGGTCCCAGGTTCAATTCCTGGCTTGGTTCACTGCCTGTGCCGAGTCTGCACATTTTCCCCGTGTCTGCGTGGGTTTCCTCCGGGTGCTCCGGTTTCCTCCCACAAGTCCCGAAAGACATGTTGGTAGGTAAATTGGACATTCTGAATTCTCCCTCCATGTACCCAAACAGGTGTCGGAGTGTGGCGACTAGGGGACTTTCACAGTAACTTCATTGCAGTGTAATAAAGATTATTATATTATTACAGCCGGCCAACTTGAGAATGCCCCAATTATCCTGACTCTCTGCTTTCTGGCTGTTGACCAATCTTCCATCTATGTTAACACATTACCCAACTCCAGCAGCCGTCAGTTGGCTATTAACCCTTTTGTGTGGCACCTTATCAAATACCTTTTGTAAATCCAAATGCGCTACATCTACTGGTTTCCTGTTGTCTACCCTCCTAGTTCCATCTTCAAAAAGAAATTTAATAACTTTGCCAACCATGATGTTCCTTTTGTGAAACCATGTTTTTTTAAATTAAAAATGTGTCTTTTAATTTTTTTAAAAGAGTACCCAATTCTTTTTTTTTCCCCAATTAAGGGGCAATTTAGTGTGGTCAATTCACTTACCCTGCACATCTTTTTGTGTTGTGGGGTGAGACCCACGCAGACAGGGGGAGAATGTGCAAACTCCACACGGACAGTGACCCGGGGTCGGGATCGAACCCGGGTCCTCAGCGCCACAAGGCAGCAGTGCTAACCACTGCATCACCGTGCCAGCCCTTTGTGTAACCACGTTAACTTTATCTCATGACTTTCTACGGGCATTCTTAAATCTTCCTTAATAATAGATTCAAGCACTCTCTCAATGACTAATGCCAGGCTAACTGGCCTGCAGCTCCCTGTTTTCTCTCTCCCTCCTTTTTTGAATAGCGCTGTTACATTTGCCAACTTCCACTCTCTGAGACTGTTCTAGAATCTGTCGAATTTGGAAAAACCAGTCCAGTGCATTATCTCTGTGGCGACCTCTTTTCGAGCCCAAAGATATGGGCCATCAGAGTGTAGCGAGTTGTCAGGTTTTAGTCCCTTAAGTTTCTCCAGTACTTTTTGTCTGCTGATACTAATTACCCTTCAGTTCCTCAACCTTATTGGTTCTTGGTTATCATAGAATCATAGAATTTACAGTGCAGAAGGAGGCCATTCGGCCCATCGAGTCTGCACCGGCTCTTTGAAAGAGCACCCTACCCAAGCCTCCACCCTATCCCCATAACCCAGTAACCCCACCCAACACTAAGGGCAATTTAGCATGGCCAATCCACCTAACCTGCACAACTTTGGACTGTGGGAGGAAACCGGAGCACCTGGAGGAAACCCACGCAGACACGGGGAGAACGTGCAGACTCCGCACAGACAGTGACCCAAGCCGGGAATCGAACCCTGGGACCCTGGAGCTGTGAAGCAATTGTGCTAACCACCATGCTACCGTGCTGCCCTGGTTATCCTCTGTGGAACTTCTGACTTCTAATATCATGCAAAGCCAAACACTGCTCCAAACTCTGAAAAAGTATTTATTCAAATTGCAAAGCTCAAACATTGGGAAGTGTGACAAGAAATAAATGCCTCATATTCTACCAAGGCGCACAGGGATCTGAAAAATATAGCTCCCCGTTCTTTCAGCAGCTCTTTCGTTCTTATTTCACACGTGAGGGTGATTGGCTGAAGAACCAGAGTTGACATGAAGCAAGACCAGTTAATGCAGTGAGTGGTCAGGAGTTGGAACACACTGGCTGAAAGGGTGGTGGATGCACATTCAGTAGCAGCTTTCGAAAGGGAGTTGCCTAAATACTCGAAGGAGCAAAATAATTGCAAGGATGTGAGGAAAATGCAGTTGGGGCGAACTGGATTTGCTCTTCGAAAGAGTGGGCGTGCACTCGATGGGCCGAAGGGCCTTCTTCTGTGCTTGTGTTACTCTCTGATTCTCTGATTCTCCGATTCTAGGGCACATGTGGAAATGTCTTTGAAGGTCAGAGAAGAGACCCAGCTTAAACCTGCGGCCGGACAAAGTCACGTGATCTGCATGCAGCCACTCCGAACCAGGAACCTGGCCTCGTTTGTCAAAAAGAGCAAAAGTTTCAGTAGCATCTGGGAATTCAACACCCTAAAGCTCAGGCCAAGGAGAGCCTGTGATGCATACTGCTTCTGGCAGGCGGAGCAAGCTGTCTTCCCGCGGGCCTTGCCACTGGTGCCTCTCACCAAAAACGAGTCTTTCCTTTACGAGCATGGGGAGGCGAGACTTGTTCTGTCCGGAGAATGGAATATCTGCAAAGTGGATAGCTGCCCACCGGTGCTGGCTGAGACCAGTAAAGGTACGAATGATACAGAGCAAAAGCCACACATAACGTTTCTTCGACCTCACTCATCTAAAGGGGAAAGATGGTAAAACATTTTAATTGGAAGTCAGGTGAGGGCAAGTAGCCAGGGAAGGGCCTCTGATTAAAAACGATTTTCGCTGGAGCCCCGATTGGAGCCATGTGAAAGTATTAGTTTCTGGGAAAATAAGCTGGCCATCAGAGTGAGTCCTACAATGGTCAGATAGATCTGGATTTATATCGTGTTTGAGGGGTGAAAGATAAAAACAGAAAGAAAAAACACTCAGGCAGCAACAGTGCAGAGAGAAACAAAGTTAACTTCTCAAGTCACCTGAAGAAAGATCATTGAACTGGAACGTTAACTCATACTCTCTCTCCCCAGATGCTGCCTGGCCTGGTGAGTTTTTCCAGCATTTTCTGTTTTCGTTTCACAGTGGTTAGCACTGTTGTTTCACAGCTCCAGGGTCCCAGGTTTGATTCCTGGCTTGGGTCACTGTCTGTGCGGAGTCTGCACGTTCTCCCCAGTGTCTGCGTGGGTTTCCTCCGGGTGCTCCAGTTTCCTCCCACAAGTCCCGGAAGACGTGCAGGTTAGGTGAATTGGACATTCTGAATTCTCCCTCTGTGCACCCGAACAGGCGCCGGAATGAGGCGACAAGGGGATTTTCACAGTAACTTCATTGCTGTGTAAGCCTATCTGTGACACTAATAAATATTATTATTTCCAACGCTTGCAGTATTTTGCGTTTTTTGATGAGCATGGTGGGGCTCATTTTGTCTTCAGTTTGACTCACTTGGTAGTATTCAAAGATTGAGTGAACTGAGTTGGGATGTTGTGCATTTAAGTTGCATTGCAGAGTTGAGCAAATAATCCAGGCTGACACTGAAGCTTGGTATTGAGGGATTGGGAACAATGTACAGGTTTACCGGGAGGCAACGCAGGGGAATGGTACTCAGCGCTTTGCTCGCTTGGAGAACCTGCACGGACACGATAGGCCAAATGGCCTCCTTTGGTGCGGTAACAATTCTGTGCTGCTGCATTATTCTACCTTCTGCGAACTCAAGGTCATCCAAACCTTGGGTGCCCACGTCCTAACTCACACTGAGTCCAGTTTCACCCGTAACTCCTGTGTGCTCGCTAACCGACATTGGCTTCTAGCTAAGCAACACCTGGATGTTAAACTTTTCTAAATCCCTCTGTGGCTTCACCCATTCCCTGGCGGGATTCTCCGTCCCGCCGCACCAGATTCTGCGGCCCGCCGGCGGGATTCTCCGTTTCGCCGGCTGGTCAATGGGGTTTCCCATTGTGGGGCAGTCCCACGCCTTCGGAAAACCCCCGGGCTGCCGGCGCAACGGAGAATCCCGACAGCGGAGAATCCAGCCCCCTATCTCTGTAATCACCTCCAGCGTCATCGCCCTCTGAGCTATCTATGGTTCCAAAGGATGCTTTTGTGTATCCTTCATCTCGGTCCCTCGGCTATTGACTTTTGTGCCTCTAGCTGCCCGAGAGTCTGAAAATCCCTCCTTAAACCTCTCCGTCTCTCTTCCTTTAAGACACTCTTTAAAACCTGCTCCTTTGTCTGAAGTTGTGGCCTGAGGCTCTAATAAATCCCTGCGTGTCTCTGTGTCAAGTTTTATTTGATAATAAAAAAAGAAAATGCTGGAAAGACCCAGCATGTCTGGCAGTATCTCTGGGGAGTGAAACGTTTCGAGTCTGATATCATTCCTCTTGCAGCTTTGAAGAAAAGTCATAAGGACTTGAAATGGATTCTCCGGGATTCTCTGTTCCTGATTCTTCCCTGAATGAGGAGTTCCTCCCACAGACCATTCTGTGGCTTTTGGGATAATGTTTTGGGAAATCGGACTTTCTGTGCCATCCCATGGCACGCTGGGATATGCGCTGCCCCCGAGAGGGGCCGGACCTAATCTTTTAGAGGTCCTCCAGCTCTGAGATCAGACCGCTCTTTAGAAAAGGCGCTCCCATCTCCATTGGCTGCTGTAGTCCCCCCTGACCCTGGATCGCAGACAGGGCACCACGGCAGCCTAATCACTAACAAGTCCCCACCCTCAGCCCCAGGCCCCCTATTCAGCTCCACAACCCTTCATTCCCCCATTCTCCCACTTCACGGTCTAGGGCCCCCCTTCATGGAAATTTAAAGGGCACGCTCCCACAGTTGTTCTTTCCCAAAGTACAAAGAGGCAAGGCAGATTCATAAAAAAATCGGGGTTCGAGAAACAGCTGCTACCCTGACTTAATGGACCCCTGTGGAGCTATAAAAATAAACAATCTGATTCATTGCTTTGAATTTCCAGCCACAGTGCTTTTAGCAGGCGATGGAGCGTGAATTTCAATGTAAACAATTCAGGTCAATGCATCCAGCCTCCTAGCCATACAGTGCCTTCAAGACCTCAAAAGGCAAAGAAATTGACTGTGTGAAAACCACTTCAAAGGTTTCCACCACTTTAAAGGCATAACGTGTATCTCACAGACATTTTATCTAATAATAATAATAGTCTTTTATTGTCACAAGTATGAAGTTACTGTGAAAAGCCCCGACTCACCACATTCCGTTACCTGTTCGGTCATATTGTCAGACTTTGTAAAGGGTTTAGGGGCGCAGGTGAGAACATTTTCACTTTATTATGGGAAAATTTTAACTATTACATACTGAGTGACTGTTTAATGGTTTTAATAATAATCTTTTATTAGTGTCACAAGTAGGCTTACATTAACACTGCAATGAAGTTATTGTGAAAAGCCCCTAGTCGCCACATTCCGGCGCCTGTTAGGGTACAGTGATGGGGAATTCAGAATGTCCAATTCACCTAACAAGCATGTCTTTCGGGACTTGTGGGAGGAAACCCACGCAGACACGGGGAGAATATGCAGACTCCGCACAGACAGTGACCCAAGCCGGGAATCGAGCCTGGGACCCTGATGCTAGGAAGCAACAGTGCTACCCACTGTGCTACCATGCCGCCAGAGGCTGCAGATGAGCACAGCAGCCAAAGGAACCCCATTCGAGGGAAGACCCTGACCTGAGCCCCTCCAGCCCAGTCCAAGCCTCTCTGACCCCTACCTTCCCTGAAGGACCCTCCTCAGCACCCTGGCGGCAATTGTTGGGAGGGCACTTACCGTCTTACCACCCCTCGGATTGCAAGCCGCCAGGTCCACAGTCCACGGGACTCACACCAATTCACGTCAGTGGACCTTCGGCTGTGGGGGGGGGGGGGTTGCTGGTGAATGGTGCGTCCTGCCCGCCAATGACAAGCAAAATAGCTGTAATGAGCTATTTGCGTAGTAACGCCGGGTTGGGGCGGGAAGCCCGGCTGTGCCGTCGGGAAACTTGCTGTGGCTGGCAGGGAGGGCATGGAGACTGGCGACCCGACCAGTTGTGCCGCCCAGCACAAATCCTACCGCGGGATGAACAGGATTCCCGAGCTTAGTGATGGGGACGGGAGAACCCAGGAGGTTAGCTCTGTTTCTCTCTCCTCAGGTGCTGCCAGACCTGAGTTTTTCCAGCATTTTCCCTTTCATTTTATATTTCCAGCATCCGCAGAATTCTGCTTTAATGTTGTCTGGTCATGTTTTACAACGTGAATAGTGCGATATTATTGCAGTTTGCTGTTGGTGTTGTTGGAGATGCTGCCCTTTGGACGAGATGTCGAACCTCCCAATCGTCCCGCCGGATGGATGAGATCCCACATGAACTTTGGAAGGAGTCCTGGGTCGTCCGGCTAATATTCCTTCACCATCGAATGTAGCTTACCGGTTTCTGATGACAGAAACTGCCGGAAATACTCGCCAGGTTTGGCAGCACCCGTGGTGAAGGAAACAGAGGTCATGTTTCCAAGCGATGGCCATTTTTGCCAGAACTGGATAAGAATTGAAGCAAGTAAATAGGCAGGACCGGGCGGGGGGGGGGGGGGGGGGGGGGGGGGGGGGGGGGGTTTTGGGAGGAGGTAGGGTGGACTACGCGATGAGGGAAGGTCCGTGATAGGGTGGAAGGCAGCAGTGGTTTAATGGCAAAATGGGACCATGCTGCAAAGCAAGTAGTAGTGGGACAAGAGCAAACAGAGGATGGGCCTAGTGGAGGTGTAAATGGTAACAGCAGAACCATTACCAGCAACCTCTGTCAGAAAGAAAATGGTGGTCGTGGTCATGACCGGCAAGTGTTGAATTCGGTGTTGCGTCAGATCTTGATTTATTTTCTGTGGTACGAAACCTTCAATGCGCAAGCTGGGTCAATGTATCTTTACATATAACATCAGCAATGTAACCCTGTGATCCTTAGGCACTTCGAGATGTTCTAATGATGTGATAATATGTCATAGAAATGCAGCTTCTTTCTTTATTACCCTCGTTTAAATGATTTCGGACTGATGAAATGCTGCCGTGCAGGATCGAATGCAACTCGCCCTCAATTCTCCACTATAAAATTGGTTGCATAATTATTCCAGCCCCCAGATGCGGATTCAGACGGGGTGACACGTCTTGCACACAACTCAAGATTTAACGGGAGGGAAGGGGCGATTGAAAGTGTTGCACCACCACTTGCGGTGGCGGCCATGGGGGACTAGGCCGCACGTTTGATAGCTCCCACCTGTGACGGCCTTTTGGACCTTTCCCCCCCGTTTCTTTCTGCATTTTATGGGACAAATTGGTGAAGAGTGAGACAGTGAGGAGAAATCTCCCTCCTGTGTATGGAGAATTGGACCAGATGAGGCCATGTGAGAAGACAGAGTCCTATAAAGAAAGACGCAAACAGAGCCGGCAACGCGGGAAAGCATGGCAGAGGGCCGCGGGGAGACGGCACAGTGGTCGACGGGACAGCTGGTGGAGTTTTTTGAAGATTGCGTCGCCAAGCTGAAGAAGGACATGCTGGACCCGATCAAGGCTTTGATTGATCAAGTTGTGCAGAATCAAGAGACCCACGGGAGAGCGATCCAGGAGGATGAGAAAAAGATGTTCGAGCACGAGGAGTACATAAGCGTGCTGGAGACCAAGGTGGAGACGGTGAACGACTGCCAGGAAAGAATGCAGGAGAAGCTGGAGGACCTGGAGAACAGGTCCGGGAGGCAGAATCTTAGAATTGTCGGCCTCCCTGAAGGCAGTGAGGGATCGGATGTGAGGACTTATGTGATGGACATGTTGAAGAAGTTGATGGGGGCTGTGGCGTTCCCTCGGCCCCTGGAAGTGGATAGAGCGCACAGAGCCCTCGCGAAGAAGCCCCCAGCGAACGAGCCGCCGAGGGCGATGGTGGTACGCTTTAACCGATTCCCGGACAAGGAACACGTTCTGCCGTGGGCCAAGAAGGAACGGAGCAGCAAATGGGAGAATTGTGAGCTGCGCATTTATCAGGACCTGGGCGCGGATCTGGCCAAGCTGGGTTTAATCGGGCAAAAACGGCCCTCTTTAATAAGGGGGTGAAGTTTGGGATGCTGTACCCAGACCGTCTGTGGGTCACACATGAGCAACGGGACTTCTACTTCGAAACACCAGACGAAGTATGGACTTTTATTGAAGAAAATTAAAACACTCTGAAGCCTTGGAGAGCACTGTGGTGGCGATTTGTTCTGCTGGGCTGTATAAGTATAAGTAGTGTTGAGTTTAATAAGGGGCTGTTTGGATGGCTAATGGTAACTTTGTCTTGCAGGGAGTTTGTTGGTGGGGTTGGTTCTATTTTGGGGTGTTTTTTTTTCTAAAGTGGTTGTTTCTGCACTGTTTTTTTTCTGATGATTGTTTACTGTGGAATGTGATGCTTTTAATACGTTTGTCCAAGTGGGGGGAGAGGGGAGAGAACAATGGGGAGACAGACTGCTTGGTGCCAGGGGTGGGCGCTATCAAGTCAGCTTGGGTCAGCTGACTCTCGGAAGCGAAGTGGGGGGTGAGCAGGTGTTAAGCTGGAGCTTGACTTGGGGGGTTGGGATTCTAGTGTTGTTGCTAGGGAGGGAGGTGGGGGGGGGGGTGGGAGCTGCCTTCCTGACAGGGGAGGAACTGTTACTAGGGGACAAATGGGAGGTCGGGAACGGCGAATGCCCGAGGGGGGACTCGAGGAGGTGGAGGGCGCGAGCTAGAGTGGCTAGTCGGTGTGTGGGG
Organism: Scyliorhinus torazame; assembly: GCF_047496885.1. Classification (NCBI taxonomy): domain Eukaryota; kingdom Metazoa; phylum Chordata; class Chondrichthyes; order Carcharhiniformes; family Scyliorhinidae; genus Scyliorhinus; species Scyliorhinus torazame. The sequence continues at coordinate 312,798,533 of NC_092712.1, forward strand.
GGGGGGGGGGGTGGTTGGGGGGGGGGGGAGGGGGGTTGGGGGGGGTGTAAGCCCCCCGACCAGGCTGATTACATGGAATGTCAGAGGGCTGATTGGGCCGGTCAGAAGGGCTCACGTGTTTGCGTATTTGAGGGGGCTGAAGGAGGACGTGGCAATGCTACAAGAGACACACCTAAAGGTAAAAGACCAGACGAGATTGAGAACGGGGGGGTCAACCAAGTATTCCACTCAGGGCTGGACTCAAAGATCAGGGGAGTAGCGATCTTGATCAACAAACAAGTGGCATTCGAGGCAGGGAGAACCGTGTCAGACAAGGGGGGTGGGTACATAATGGTGAGTGGGAAGTTGGAGGGGGTGCGAGTGGTACTCGTGAACATATATGCTCCGAATTGGAACAATGTGGAATTTATGAGGCGGGTGTCAGGTAAGATCCCAGACTTAGAGTCACATAACCCAATCATGGGAGGAGACTTTAACACAGCCATTGATCCGGAATTGGACCGATCAATATCCAGGACAGGGAGGAGGTCGGCTGCGGAAAAGGAATTGAAGGGGTTTATGAAACAGATGGGGGGAGTAGACCCATGGAGGTTTGCACGGCCAAGGGCGAAGGAGTTTTCCCTTGTCTCACATGTCCACAAGGTATACTCTCGCATCAACTTTTTTGTTCTGGGCAGGGCGCTAATACCGGAGGTGGTGGATACTGAGTACTCGGCAATTGCAGTGACGGACCATGCCCTGCACTGGGTGGATCTACAGGTTAGTGTGGAGAGAGGGCAATGCCCGCTGTGGAGACTGGGTGTGGGGTTGCTAGCGGACGAAGCGATCTGTGGGCGGGTTAACAAGTCCATCCAGAACTACCTGGAAACAAATGATACAGGGGAGGTCTCTGCCGCGACGTTTTGGGAAGCTTTGAAGGCAGTGGTCAGAGGGGAATTAATCTCGATACTGGCCCACAGAGAAAAGACGGAACGGGCTGAGAGGGCCAGGTTAGTTGAGGAGATACTCCATGTGGACAGGAGATACTCGGAGGCCCCGGACGCGGGGATACTGAGGGAGCAGCTGAGGTTACAGGCGGAGTTGGGCTGTTGACCACAGGGAAAGTAGTGGAACAGTTGAGGAAGGCAAGGGGGGCGATTTATTAGTACCGGGTCTCGCTCTACGCAGATGACCTGCTCTTGTACATTTCAGACCCGTTGGGAGGGGATGGGGGAAGTAATGCGAATCCTGGGGGAATTTGGCAATTTTCCGGGGTATAAATTGAACATGGGGAAAAGCGAGATGTTCGCGATCCAGGCAAGAGGGCAGTAGGAGAGACTGGGAGAGCTGCCGCTTAGAATGGTAGGGAAGAGGACAGGTGTACGAGGTGAATTTCAACGGTTGCGTTGGTAGAAAAATGTAACAACCTGGTTGGGGTTAAAGAGCGCTGAAATTCTTTTGCTATCAATAGAAAATATTTTTTTATGTCACACACAGTGGGAAAAAGAAGGAGCGTGTCACCAATCATATTCTTGTCTCAGGAAAATATTAACAGGTGAGTAATATATTATGGCAATGTATTTATGGCAAATCTGCTTTTCCTAATGTAGTGAGTGGCACTATTTGTTATGTTAAGGTTAAGACCAAACAACTGGACGGTATTGATTGATAGGGATTGACTAATTAGTTATTGATTGATTAAATATCTTAAGCACATATACACAGGACTGTGGGAGTTGGTAGCGTTAATGGTCTGATGACCTGGGTTTATATCCCACGGAGTCAGATGGTGGGATTAAAATTCTGGTTTGAAACACGAATCTCATTAATAATGATCAACAACTACTGAATTGTCATTAAAGACCAATCTGGTTCACTAATGCCCTTCAGACAAGGAAACATATCCTGACATCAGTGTTGCTGTAGCGGCTCTCATAATGTTTGTCTCACATACAAAAAGGTCTCTGGGGTTTGCAACAGTGCAAAAATGTGTCCATTTAAAAAATTGTATTTAAATTTAATCTGTCCGGTTCCAGTATGGCGAAGGTTTTGTTTTTGCCATTTTTAGTTTTAAAGGCAGTCCTTTTATTGGGTTGTTCATTAGTTTTATTCATTCATTTGTTTTAACTGTTGCTGTAAAGAAAAGGGGACTGAGCAGAGTGATTGAAGGATCAAAGCTCGCTCCTGCGATATACATTCTCAATGACACCCAGATGAAACATTTGCATCCGGCTTCAGGCGCAATGGAAGGAGGTCTGACTCTCGCCCTGAGGGCTGTGTGTTCAAATCAGCCCCACCACGTTACTTTAATTTAATATTTCTAACTTGTTTCTAGATTTGTTTTCTTTTTCTACGGTGCCCCTTGGGGCAGTTATCAGGTTCATTTGTTTGATTAGTTAATTTGTTTTATGGGTATGTTCAAAAGGGACTGCTGGTAGGAAGGAGGTAGGGAAATGTAATCCTGCTTCCCGTAAGTACAGACACATGGATAGGATGGGTATAGGGGGATACGCCACAAGGGAGTGCGGAGTGTTTTGGCCAAGGTTAGTATCATGACCGGCAAAGGCTTGGAGGGCCGAAGGGCCTGCTCCTGTGCTGTATTGTTCTTTGTTCTGAACCTACCATCAAGAAAGGGATTTGTGTCTCGATTCATGCTGCACCTTCTGGATTAGGACCCATCCAACACCATGCATCACAAAAGTAGCATAGCCTGCAATACGGTGGGATAACGATTTGAGATTTCCCCACCTGCGCTTGAAAAGTTTCTGTCATAGCGTAGGAATTCAGTGGAGGTTGTGTCTTTGTATGGAGAGGAACCAACATGGAACTTTCCACTGCTTTCTTGGCAGGCGGCTGGAACCAGTGTTGACAAAGACGAGAGATTAGGCTGCCAGCCCCGTGATGATAGGCATAATGTTATGGGCCAGGGTTTAGAGAACCCCAAAGTGTATCATGGAGTTCACCTGACCCACAATTTTAACCGATTGTGGTATGGGGAGCACACGGCCCACTCTACAGGTGTGGTACAGCAGAAATGGAAAAGTATTTTTTAAAGCAAAACAATGTTTATTCTATGTACTCAAGTTAACCTTTTTAAAACATAGTGAACATCTTAGCAACCATTAATTCAAATACAACCCCCAAAGAATACAACACTAAGTAATCCTTTAAGCTTTCTTTTTAACATCCATACGACTTAAAACACCTTTTACCAGAAGCACATCAGGTTAAAGTCACTACAGTTATTAGTTTTAAATCACCAGGATCAATTTACAGTCTTTAGATTACAGAGGGAGATTCATACACCTTCTGGCTGTGACTGCAGCTATCCAGCTCTTAAAACAAAACTAAAACACACCCTGCAGCCTGCTCAAAAACGAAAGTAAAAAGCTGACAGACAGCCCAGCTCTACCCACTCTCTGACATCGCTGCAGTAATAAACACCCATTTCTTAAAGGTACTCTCACTGACTTCCGGGTGCGGCGATGCGGAGCTAAGACGCATGACTCAGCAGCTCCCGCTACCACGGACTTTCAGGCTCACTAGAGGAGCCCCAACGGAACTTTTTTTGACAAAAACCCGTGGGGAAGGGAAGAGAAGGTCCCCCCTCCAACGTCTATGAAACAGACCCGAAGTGCAACAGCCAGAAAAGTGGCACTGGAGCAACGGGAGAAGCAGGGTTAAAAAACCAAAATGGCGGCGGCCAGGGACAAAGGGGAGCTGCAGGAGTTCATCAAGCACTGCTTCGAAGAGCAGCGCGAGAAGATGCGCAAGGAGATGCTGGCGCCTATGCTTTCGGCAATTGAAGGACTCAGGATCACCCAGAAGGCCCACGAGGTTAAGATCCAGGAGGTAGAGAAAAGAGTCAGCCAGAACGAGGACGAGCTCTTGGGCCTGGCGGTGAGAGTGGAGCAGCACGAGGCGCTACACAAGAGGTGGGCGGGAAGACTCGAAGACCTGGAGAACAGGTCGAGGAGAAAGAATCTGCGAATCCTGGGTCTCCCTGAGGGAGTGGAGGGGGCTGATGCCGGGGCATACGCGAGCACGATGCTCGAGGCGATGATGGGCGCGGAGGCCCCTTCAAAGGTCGTTGGAGTTGGACGGGGCACACTGGGTGCTGGTGAGGAAGCCCCAGGCAAATGAGCCGCCAAGGGCGATGGTGGTGAGGTTCCACCGGTTCATGGACAGAGAGTGGGTCCTGAGATGGGCCAAGAAGGAGCGGAGCAGTAAGTGGGACAATGCAGAGATGCGAATATACTCGGACTGGAGCATGGAGGTTGCAAAGCGGATAGCGGGTTTCAACCGGACCAAAGCGGCGTTGTACCGGAAAGGAGTGAAATTCGGAATGCTGCAGCCAGCGCGACTGTGGGTCACATACAAGGACCAACACTACTACTTCGAAACGCCTGAAGCGGCGTGGACCTTTATACAAACCGAAAAGTTGGGCTCTAACTGAGGGTTTGTGAGGGTGGGGGGGATGATGAAGTTTAATGTGTGATGGTTGTTGTATATAGGGGGTCAATCACGCGCAGGAAATGTTATATTGGCTGGGAGAGAGAGACAGGAGCTGCGCCAGAGGGGGCGGAGTGGGCTGTGGAAAGCGCGGGGTTTCTCCCGCGCGCGGGAAGAAAGGTGGGAAGGGGAACGAAGGAACGCATATTGATTGGGAGACTCCCACACGGTGAGGTCAATGGGACGGCGGGGGAAGCCGCGGTCAGCAGGTGTCAGCTGACTTACGGGAGTGACATGGGGGGAGCAAAAAAGCTAGACAGGGGTCTAGCGGAGGGGGGGGGGGGAAGGGGGGGGGTGGAAAAAGGGTTGCTGCTGCACTGGCCGAAAAGGAATGGGACACAGAGGAGGTGGTCGAGACGGGCCCCCCCCCCCGTCTGGGGGACTGGAGGGTGAGAGAGGCATGGACATGGGACTGGCCCAGAAAAGGAGATGGCTAGTCGGCAGGGGGGGGGGGGGGTGAATGATGCAGGATTCATGAAGCGCATGTTGGGGCGCATTCCGGACCTGGAGAAAGGAGGCCTGATAATGGGAGGGGACTTCAATACAGTGTTGGATCCAGCACTGGACCGCTCCAAATCAAGGACTGGGAAGAGGCCGGCGGCGGCCAAGGTACTTAGGGGGTTTATGGATCAGATGGGGGGAGTGGACCCATGGCGGTTTGCAAGGCCGCAGGCCAGGGAATTTTCTTTCTTTTCCCATGTACACAAAGCCTACTCCCGGATAGATTTTCTTGTTCTGGGCAGGGCGCTCATCTCGAGGGTGGAGGGGACGGAGTATTCGGCCATAGCCGTTTCGGACCACGCCCCGCACTGGGTGGAACTGGAGCGAGGAGAGGAGAGGGACCAACGCCCGCTGTGGCGGCTGGATGTGGGACTGCTGGCGGACGAGGTGGTGTGTGGGAAGGTGAGGGGGTGTATCGAAAGGTACTTGGAGGCCAACGACAACGGGGAGGTGCGGGTAGGGGTGGTATGGGAGGCGTTGAAGGTGGTGATCAGGGGAGAGCTAATCTCCATTAGGGCTCATAGGGAGAAGACAGAGGGCATGGAAAGGGAGAGGTTAGTGGGGGAGATTTTGAGAGTGGACAGGAGATACGCAGAGGCCCCGGAGGAAAGATTACTTGGGGAAAGATGACGGCTCCAGATGGAGTTTGACCTGTTGACCACAGGGAAGGCGGAGACACAGTGGAGGAAAGCGCAGGGGGCGACCTACGAGTATGGGGAAAAGGCTAGTCGGATGCTGGCACACCAGCTCCGTAAAAGGATGGCAATGAGGGAAATAGGGGGAGTTAAAGATGGAAGTGGAGCCACGGTTCGGAGTGCGACGAAAATAAACGAGGTATTTAAGGCCTTCTATGAAGAGCTGTATAGATCCCAGCCCCCACGGGGGAAGAGGGTATGAGACGATTCCTAGACCAACTGAGATTCCCGAGGGCGGAGGAGCAAGAGGTGGCTGGTTTGGGGGCATCAATTGGGTTGGAGGAGCTGAGCAAGGGTTTGGGGAGCATGCAGGCGGGGAAGGCCCCGGGACCGGACGGATTCCCGGTGGAGTTCTACAGGAAGTACGTAGACCTGTTGGCCCCGCTACTAGTGAGGACCTTTAATGAGGCAAGAGAGGAGGGGACCCTACCTCCGACAATGTCGGAAGCGACAATTTCTTTGATCCTAAAGCGGGACAAGGACCCACTGCAATGTGAATCGTACAGGCCGATCTCGCTCCTTAATGTGGATGCAAAATTACTGGCAAAAGTGCTAGCCACGAGGATCGAGGACTGTGTCCCGGGGGTGATTCACGAGGATCCTCGTGAATCACCCCCGGGACACAGTCCTCGATCCGGGATTTGTAAAGGGTAGGCAGCTAAACACCAATGTGCGGCGGCTTTTAAATGTGACAATGATGCCATCGGTGGAGGGAGAGGCGGAGATAGTGGCAGCTATGGACACGGAGAAGGCCTTTGACCGAGTAGAGTGGGAGTACCTCTGGGAGGTGCTGCGTAGGTTTGGGTTCGGGGGAGGGTTTATCAGTTGGGTTAAGCTACTTTACAGAGACCCGGTGGCGAGTGTAGTGACGAATCGGCGGAGGTCGGAGTATTTTCGACTGTACCGAGGGACGAGGCAGGGGTGCCCCCTGTCCCCCCTGTTGTTCGCATTGGCGATCGAACCATTGGCCATGTCATTGAGGGAGTCTAATAAATGGAGGGGGGTGGTCCGAGGGGGAGAAGAGCATCGGGTGTCGCTATATGTGGATGGCCTGTTGCTGTACGTGGCGGATCCAATGGAGGGGGGTGGTGGAGGTCATGCAAACTCTGAGGGAGTTTGGGGAGTTTTCGGGCTATAAGCTCAATGTAGGGAAGAGTGAGCTCTTTGTATTACAGGCGGGGGACCAAGAAAGAGAGATAGGGGACCTACCGCTGAGGAGGGCGGAGGGGAGCTTTCGGTATCTGGGGATACAGATAGCCAGGAGTTGGGGGGCCCTACATAAACTGAATTTGACGAGGTTGGTGGAGCAAATGGAGGAGGATTTTAAAAGATGGGACATGTCACCGCTCTCGCTGGCGGGTAGAGTGCAGTCGGTCAAAATGGTGGTCCTTCCGAGGTTTCTGTTTGTGTTTCAGTGCCTTCCCATCGTGATCACTAAGGCCTTTTTTAAGAGAGTAGGTAGGAGTATTATGGGGTTTGTGTGGGCGAATAAGACCCCGAGGGTAAGGAGAGGGTTCCTGGAACGCAGTAGGGACCGAGGAGGGTTGGCGCTGCCAAACCTGGGGAGCTACTACTGGGCAGCAAATGTGTCGATGATCCGCAAGTGGGTTATGGAAGGAGAGGGGGCGGCATGGAAGAGGATGGAGATGGCGTCCTGTAACGGAACGAGCCTGGGGGCGTTGGTGACGGCACCGCTGCCGTTCTCGCCGACAAAGTATACCACGAGCCCGGTGGTGGCGGCAACGCTAAGGATCTGGGGCCAGTGGAGACAGCACAGGGGTGCAATGGGAGCATCGGTGTGGTCCCCGATCAGGGGTAACCACCGGTTTGTCCTGGGGAAGATGGACGGGGGGTTCCAGAGCTGGCATCGGGCGGGGATTGGAAGAATGGGGGACCTGTTCATTGACGGAACGTTTGCGAGCCTAGGGGCACTGGAGGAGAAGTTTGAGTTACCCCCGGGAAATGCCTTTAGATATATGCAGGTGAGGGCTTTTGTGAGGCGACAGGTGAGGGAATTCCCGTTGCTCCCGGCACAAGAAATTCAAGACAGAGTGATCTCGGGTGTATGGGTCGGGGAGGGCAAGGTGTCGGAAATACACCAGGAGATGAAAGAAGAAGGGGAAGCGCTGGTAGAAGAGTTGAAGGGTAAATGGGAGGAGGAGCTGGGGGAGGAGATCGAGGAAGGTCTGTGGGCGGATGCCCTAGGTAGGGTTAATTCCTCCTCCTCGTGTGCCAGGCTCAGCCTGATACAATTTAAGGTGGTTCACAGAGCTCACCTGACGGGGGCGAGGTTGAGCAGGTTCTTTGGGGTAGAGGACAGATGTGGAAAGTGCTCAGGGAGCCCGGCGAACCATGTCCATATGTTCTGGTCATGCCCGGCACTGGAGGGGTTCTGGAGAGGAGTGGCGGGAGCAATATCTCAGGTGGTGAAAGTCCGGGTCAAGCCAAGCTGGGGGCTAGCAATATTTGGAGTAGTGGATGAGCCGGGAGTGCAGGAGGCGAAAGAGGCCGGCATTCTGGCCTTTGCGTCACTAGTAGCCCGGCGAAGGATCTTGCTAATGTGGAAGGAGGCGAAGCCCCCCAGCGTGGAGGCCTGGATAAACGATATGGCTGGGTTCATAAAGTTGGAGAGGATTAAGTTTGCCTTGGGAGGGTCTGCGCAGGGGTTCTACAGGCGGTGGCAACCGTTCCTAGACTATCTCGCGGAGCGTTAGAGGAAGATCGGTCAGCAGCAACCTGGGGGGGGGGGGGGGGGGGGAGGGGGGGGAAGGGGGGGAAGGGGGGACTGCCTGGGAGGGTGGATGAGCAAGTGATAACATGAAGGGTTGGGGAAACTGGCACGTATGGGAGAGAGCCAATGTACAAAGACATGTAAATATATCAGTTTGCCATGTATATATCTTGCTCTGTGCGATTTCTCGTTATTTTGTTACTGGGTGGGGGGGGGGGGGTTATTGTTTGTAAGGGAGAAAAATTGTGTTAAAAAACTTTAATAAATATATATTTTTTAAAAAGGTACTCTCACTACAAATATTTATATACACACCCATTTATAAACGCCCATTTCTTAACGATACTCTCACATGACAATAAGCAGTCATGTGAATAGTGATAGATACGACCTCCGACCAGAAGGTGGCAAAAGAGAACAACCACGTGACTCTGTTACCTCGGGGAGTCTGGAGATAGTCGTTGCAGTGGACAGTCCACATTTGTGGTAGCTCTTAGACAATGTATAATGGTTAGTAGTTTTAAATCATTTTGTTATGGTTATCTAACCCACATTATTGTTTAACAATAAAACATTTAACGAGGCACAAACTAAACGTTCTCCAGTGCACTTATTCTGACCAGCCAAGCACCAGAACGCAACATGCCCTGCTTTCTTAAACGCGCCGTGTTTGCCAATCAGGCCCTCAGGATGAGGATGACCCCCCCACCCCCTGGCTTCGCGATTTGCCAGCACTCCGCTGACTCAGCAGATCAATCCCGGAGCCACAGGTCTATGAATAGAGAAGGACAAGAGTTGCCCTGAGGAACGGTGGAGTACTTGACCCACGGGTTGCCGCTCTCTCACCTTCCACTCTCATCAATTTTCTGCAGCACAGTTTATGCGGTCAGTTTCTGACTGGATTGTGGGCGAGGCACCCTCATGCGGCACGGTTTATGGCCAGACCCCCCCACGCACCGAGGTCCTGATATCCCGAGATATTGTACGAACCTTGGGAAATCTGTAATTTGGGATTTCTTGCTAATTAACAAATTAAATGCTACGAGTGGCTGCACACTACTTTAATTGTTAGACTTCTCCTACTGTATCCCTGTCGCGATTACACTCAGGTAGGGATGGTTGACAAGTGACAAGGTGGAAAATTGTGATTTCGGCCTTCGCTGACCAAGTGTTCTATTATTCCCAAAGGTGTGAAAGGAATCAAATGGTTAGAAGAAAAAGACCACAAACACTGCAGCAAAAAATCATTGATAGTGTGAATAACACACGGTCTGGTGTTTATGTGTGTGTGAGGGGTGGGGGAGGAAAGGGAGGGGACGTGGGGGAGGGGGTTGGGGGGGGACAGATAAATCACCTTCCAGAGGCACAGAAAGTTACAATGAGACAAAACAACTTAGCACCAAGGTCATTTGGCCAGGCAATATCCCCAGAATGCTAACAAACTGAAAAGGGTCAAAGCTTGGGAAACTGGGAGTCCTGAGAGCTTGGCCTGGTCCGGGTGGGGGGATGAACACTTGACAACTTTTGTAACAGGGCCCCCTTCAAGTGGGCGTAGGCAATGATTGGGTTAAATTGGTTTCCATGTACGTTTTGGTGAAGGGAATGAGAATTAAGGATCCTGCAGCCCCCCCCCCCCCCCCCCCCCCCCCCACCACCCTGCCCCCTCCAAATAAAATCAGACTGATATGAGAAGGAGGGCTATCTGGCCTGATCACATATAGGCTGTAGTGCCTCACGGGTAGATGGAGCCAGCAGCTAGGCCACACATGTATAGACACAATGGCGGGCGGGGGGGGGGGGGGGGGGGGGGCGGCGGGGGGGGGGGGGGTGTTGGGAGGCCACAGTTTGAGCCAGGCCTTTTAGCCACGGTATATACTGAGGAACTGGGGGTAACTGAATACTATAAATATTAGCTGCGATTGTAAATCTAATGAGTAACACACAACAACGGAAGAAACTCATAGAATCATAGAAATTACAGTGCAGAAGGAGGCAGTTCGGCCTATCGAGTCTGCACCGGCTCTTGGAAAGAGCACTCTACCTAAGACCACACCTCCACCCTATTTCCCGTCACCCAGTAACCCCACCCAACCTTTTTTGGACACTAAGGGCAATTTAGCACGGCCAATCCACCGAACCTGCACGTCTTTGGCATGTGGGAGGAAGCCGGAGCAGCCGGAGGAAACCCACGCACACACGGGGGAGAACGTGCAGACTCCACACAGGCAGTGACCCAAGCTGGGAATCGAACCTGGGACCCTGGAGCTGTGAAGCAACTGTGCTCTCCACTGTGCTACCGTGCCGTGATTTGGTTTTGTACCTTACGTAATCTGTCACCTTTGAACAGCCACGTAACAAATTTTTATACATTTTGGGAAGAAAGTCTGTTTTTGAGACAAAGATATGTTAATGCCACACTGACTGGTGTGACCAGGTAGAGGTTACATGGAAACGATGCCTGCCCAGAGTGTCTCGGTAAGACCGCTACACTTTAATATTACTGTTCAAATATTAACTTGTGTAAATAGTGTAATAAAATGTGACCACTGCCACTGATACGGGTTGTTACTTCGAGTTGTTTTGAAGCTTGAAAATGATCGTTTAAGGGGTTAATTGGAAAGGGGTTAAAGGGTTAATTGGCCCCCATGCGCTCTGAATTCCAACAGTGTATCGCGGCAGACAGATTTGAGAACTTTAAGAATTAACTAAAGCAGCAAGTGTTTGAACAGTGCAAACATTGGCAGCAATTACAAAACAAATACATTTCTTTCTCTGCCTGCACATTGTTCTGCAGTGAATACCATTGATGGGCGTTGGGGACAGCGTGGAGGTGGGAGGTACATGGGGAGAGGTGGTGAGCTTCAGATGTTGCTCTCCTATTTTTCGTCCTGTTTAAAGTTGTCCACCGTGGTTTCAGGCGACAGAAAAGTGACCCTGGAAGGTCATTTAACCGTAGAATCCCTACAGTGCAAAAGGAGGCCATTCGGCCCATCGAGTTTGCACTGACCTTCCGAAGGAGCACCTCACCCAGGCCCAACCTCCTGTCCTGTCCCCATAACCACAACTAACCTTTGGGACACGAAGGGAAAATTTAGCACGGCCAATCCATCTAACCTGCACACCTTTGGACTGTGGGAGGAAACCGGAGCACCCGGAGGAAACCCACGCAGACACGGGGAGAACGTGCCGACTCCGCACAGACAGTGACCCAAGACCGGGATCGAACCCTGGGACCCTGGCGCTGTGGGGCAACTGTGCTAGCCACTGTGCCGCCGATAATGGCCGGAATTCTCTGCCCTTTGGGATTCTCTTTTCCTGCTGGCAGTGCACTCCTCCCGCCGTCCCCTTCTGCCGCTTTCCTGGCGGCGTGGGGTTGCTTCAACGGGAAACCCCATTGACATGTGGCGGGAAGAGAAAATCCCACCACCAGCGAACACCGTGCTGCCGAGAAACAGCGGGGACCGGCGCACCTTGCCCCAATGCTCATTACCCAAGGAGCAACCACATTGCCTTTCTGAAGGGGCTGTGAAAATGGAGAGCGGGCTATTTAAGCTACCCAGTGAAGCCATGTCTGCTGATCGAGGCCATTTGGAAAGTGCGGAACACTAACACAGATTATATATATATACAGGAAGGTCAAATTGACAGAATGACAAGACAGAGAAGGCGACCATTCCATCTATTAAGTCCTTACCCGCTAGCTGTAGAGCAATCCAGTCAGCCCCCCCCCCATTTTCCTATAATCCAGTAATTCTATTTCCCTCAAGTGCCCATCCAATCTCCTTTCGAAAACATTGATCATTTGGGCCTCTCTCGTAAGCCGCAATTTCCAGCCCGTTCGCTGCCTATTTTGCCACGGACTGAACTGTACAGGGCGCCGTGTACCCGGCAACACCATCTTTCCCTCCCTACTCCGGCTAAGACGTTGACCGGGAGCCTGCCCATAGGGAAAAACCAGGCTGGAAGCTCTGACACCCCAGCAGCGCCAGGCTCGAGCTGTGGCCACTTGTGGGACTGCAGCCCCTGCTCCCTCTTCAAGGAGCTGATGGAGACTGGAACTGAAGGTAAGTCCAGGGTGTCAGCAGGGTCTGGCTGGCAGGCCCCAGCAAAGGGCTGGATTAGAGAGGCCAGGCGGAAGGGTAAAAGGGGAGGGGGTATGACCCTAGGGGTTGCCTCCAATGGGCAAAGGTGACATTGCAGTGTCAACGTAAGCCCACTTGTGACAATAATAAAGATTATAATTTCCTTTCCCAACAGCAATCCTCCCAGTAAAAGCTGCCAGGCTGCCAGCTTGTTGTGGGCCTTCTCCTGCAGTGGGTAAAATAGCAATGGGGTTGGGATGAGACAGTTAAGGGGTCATTAGTTGGCCACTTAAGAGCCTTAGTAAACTCAAAGTTAGGCAGGCATGTCCACTGAACCAGGTTGAGGGCAGGTGGGCTGTTGGGGGTATGTGTTGTGGGTCAGGGCTTAGAAACTCCAAAGTGTATGATGAAGCTCACCTGGCCTATAACTTTTATGTTGAATTTGGCTGGGATGAACACAAGAGTCTTCACTTCAGGTGTGATTCATCAGACTTCCTAGGTGCTTTTGTCAAAACAAAGTTTATTATAAGAATGTAGTTAACAGATAAAACACTTATCAAGAATTTATTCTCAATTACAAACATGAAAAACACAATGGCTACAGTAATCTATGCCTATAACTCCTCATGAATCCCCCTTAACTGTTCCAATTCAATACAAAATCCAATAAAACCAACCCCCGTTTCAAGGGCGTGGCCCAGCTCACTGTAACTTCACCTGAATGGGACTGGTCCTTTCCCGGAGATCCAGCCTCCAATCAGCAGATTCAACACTCCTTCCGGAAAGCAACTCTAGCGTTCAGGATACCAAGGCAGTTTGCCACGCCCAGTGTGCTTTCAGTTTACTGGAACAGCTTCAAAACAAAACAGGGAAGACTTCCTCCAGTCCAAACGAACAAACCAAACAAATCACGAAACCCCCTCTCTCACCTGACAGCCCATTCCACCCACAAATGACATCACAGAAGCCGTGCTACAAGCCATGTGGTAAAACAAAACCTTTCTTAAAGGGTCACTCACATGACAGTATGTCACATGCAGAACTTAACAATCCCAACCCCCCCCCCTTCAACGTGGGGGAGCGTAAAATCCAGCCCCCTGTTTTCTTTTGATTCATTCATGGATATAGGTGACACTGACAAGGCCAACATTTATTGAGTGGCTTGCTTGGTCATTTAAGTGGTTAGCACTTAGTTATTGGGCCTGGTTTATAGTCCCCCATCCTCACCCACTTCCCCTACTGGGTAAAAAGGTCATTGGGAGCAGGTGGCCGTTACAGGTGACTGGCCTGCTGATTAGCTATCAATTGAGTTGAGGAGGGACTGTCCATCCCTGAGAGACAGGAAGCCCCCCCACCTCTGAGAGCAGCCAGCCAATCAGAGACTAGCAGCTCTCTCAGTACCCACAGCGCCGTCAGAAACGGTGGCCACTGCCGGTACAGCAGGAGGCCAATAGGTGGTGTGTATTGCTGGATTTGGAATGGCCGGTAATTTCGGAATCCTGTGGGGCCAAGATCGCAAATGCACAGGTGAAATGTGGCAGGTTCTGTAGGTGAACTTTTGATGGGCCCAGAAAGTTACTAAGGGGGGACCCCCTTGTCTACCAAGTGCAAGAAAACCTTGGTGGGATACTTGGCATGGGACTTTCCCTCCATCTGTTAGACTCCAGCAAGCAGTCATTTGACGCCCTTAACTCAGAATCAATTGTCCACAAGGGCCACAATTACCCGCTGGCTGGCCGGCCATCCGATGCCCTCCTTTCCCGCTGTTGGCAAATTTGCAATCGGAAGGGGCGTGCAGTGTGAAGGTCACCTACTGGATTTAACAAAAAAAACACTTAGCATCCCAGAACAACAATATCAGACGCCATTTCAGGATCTAGTGTGTGAGCCCCTCCCTAGTTGGCATCAGGTTATAAGAACATACGAAATAGAACATAAAAGTAGGCCATTCAGCCCCTCAAGACTACACTGTCGTTCAATAGGATCATGGCTGATCGAGATGATAAAACCCTTACAGTGCAGAAGGAGGCCATTCAGCCCATCGAGTCTGCATCGACCCTCTGAAGGAGCACCCTACCCAGGCCCACTCCCCCATCATATCCCTGTAACCCCACCTAACCATTGGACTCCAAGAGGGAATTTATCATGGCGATCGACCTTACCTACATATCTTTGTTCTGTGGGAGGAAACCGGAGCACCCGGAGGAAACCCACGCAGACACGGGGAGAAAGTGCAAACTCCACACAGACAGTCACCTGAGGTCGGAATTGAACCCGGGTCCCTGGCGCTGTGAGGCAGCAGTGCGAAGCGCTCTGCCACGTCTGTTTGTGTTGAGTTCCACAGTCTCCATCTATCCCCGATAACCTTTGATTCCCTTGCCCCACAAGAAAACATCTACCTCCGCCTCAAAGAATATCCAGTGACCCCACTTCCACTGCCTCCTGAGGTGGAGGGGCAGCTAATTAAAACAGGTGGGCATTATTGCTCCAAAAACAATCGTAGTGACGTATTTGAAATTTACATCTTGTGCACTCTCTTCACAAATTCTGACAATTTTTTTTTAAGTTCCAGGACTGGCGTTCGAGAGGGCACGCTGGGCGGAGACTGCGAGGAGGTCAGAAGCGTGGCAGTCACTGAAAACCTTTGCAATGACCTGTTGCTGAGGAACAGGAAGCTGGTAAAACACCAATAAACGACCCCGCTACTCTGCCTTTCTCGATTCTTTCATGGGGTGTGGGCGGGGTTGGCGCTTCCCAAATTGCCCTTGAGCTGAGTGGCCTGCTGGGCCATTTCGGAGGGGAGTTAAGAGTCAACCACACGGTAGCACAGTGGTTAGCACTGTTGCTTCACATCTCCAGGGTGCCAGGTTCGATTCCCGGCTTGGGCCACTGCCTGCGCGGAGTCTGCACGTTCTCCCCGTGTCTGCGTGGGTTTCCGGGTGCTCCGGTTTCCTCGCACAAGTCCAAAGATGTACAGGTTGGGTGGATTGGACATGCTAAATTGCCCTTTAGTGTCCAAAAAGGTTAGGTAGGATTACTGGGTTACGGGGATGGGGTGGAGGTGTGGGCTTAGGTAGGGTGCACTTTCTAAGGGCCGATGCAGTTTCGACGGGCTGAATGGCCTCCTTGTGCTCTGTACACTCTATGATTCTATGACATTGCTGTGGATCTGGAGTCAAAATGTAGGCCAGGCCACATAAAGCTGGCAGATTTCTTGCCAATGGACATTCTAATGGGCTAATATTAGTGAACCAGATTGTGCTTTTTATGACAATAAGTAATAGTTTCATGGGTCCCATTACTGAGACCAGCTTTATATTCTGGATTTATTGAATTCAATTTACAATCCACCAGCTGCTGTGGTGGGATTTGAAGCCATGTCTGAGTCGCTGGATTCCTCGGTCAGTGACATTGCCACAATATGCCACCATCTCCTTTTTAGGAGCCTGTTACTTGCAACCTCTCGTCCTAACATCCTTGTGGGTGCTGCACCACATGGTGTAGGTACACTCACACTGCTGTTAGGGAGGGAGTTACAGGATTTTGATCCAGTGACAGTGAAGGAACATCGATATGTTTCCAAGTCAGGGTGATGTGCAGCTTGGAGGGGAACCTCCAGGTGGTGGTGGTCCCAGGTATCTGCTGCCGTCTGCTGCTAGCGGTCGTGGGTTTGGAAGCCACTGTCGAAGGAGACTTGGTACGTCACTGCAGTGCGTCTTGCAGATGGTACCCACGGCTGCTGCTGTGCGTGGGTGGTGGAGGGAGTGAATGTTTGTGGATGGGGTGTCAATCAAGTGGGGTTGCTTTGTCCTGGATGGTGTTGAGCTTCTTGAGTGTTGTTGGAGCTGCGCTCATCCAGGCAAGTGGAGAGTATTCCATCACACTCCTGACTTGTGTCTTGTCGACTGCGGAGGCTCAAGAAGGCAGCTCACCGCTAACATCCCAAGGGCAAATAGGGACGGACAATAAATGCTGGCCTAGGCAGTGATGCCCGCACAACATGAAGGAATAATTGCATTTCTAGTGACATTGTTTCAAATTCATTTAACAGGGAGAAGAGAATGATAGACTGTTGTCTCACAATGCAAAACTTGAGAAACAGGTTGGTCATCCCTCTTTTGGTTTTCATCAAAATGTTACGCTTGCACTGGGCGGGTTTCTCCGGTCTTGTCCTAGTGGTATTTGTTGTCTGTGAGAACAGAGAATTTGGCGTTCCAGCCTAAACCCCATTCATTCTCAGCGGCAGCGGGAAATCCCAACCGCAAACGCGGATGAAAGATTTTGGCCACTGTTTACACGTGATCAATATGTAATGCGTATTACTTAAGGTACTGTGGTAAACCACTGTTGCACCTGTATTAGGTGATGTACGGTAGGACCTGTACTACAGGTTCGCCGGTAGACCCTGCCTGCTGGCTCCGCCCAGGAGGCGGGATATAAATATGCGTGTCCTCCAGCCAGCAGCCATTTCGCCAGCTGCTGTGGGAGGCCACACATCTGATAGCAATAAAGCCTCAGTTTGGTTCAACTATCGTCTTTGTCCAATTGATCGTGCCTCAGGTACGTGGAAACTAGAGTAATGAATGTAGGATGAATGTTTGTCCATAGCTGTTTAATGGAAATTGATTTTGTTTAATAGTACATCTAAAAGGGTTGGAAATTAGTGTGGGCCTGTTAGAGGGCCCAGATTTGGTGTTCCTTGAACAGAAAGGCTCCAGGTTGGCCTAAAATTGCGCTTCAGGCCTTGTTTGAATAATCAGCTGATTTTCCCGGTGGGAGATGCCAAATTTGGGCCACCTGTCTCACTGGAGCTTCCCTCTGGAATGTTCTGGAAATGAGGGGCGATGGTGGGTGGAGGATTAGGGAAGACGGGTGATTGCAACTCCTGTAGCGTGAGGGAAGCATGCCAGTTCATCCTGGATACACAAACGGGTGTCCTTAAAAAGAAAAAAAATTAAATTCCTTGTCATAGATTAGGCCTCTGCATTACACTGATTCACTACTTCTCGAAGGGTCCCTTTAGCAGGTATTAGGCCTCTGATTCACGTATTGAAGGAGGCGGAACGCAAGAAATAGGCTTCAGAAATGTAATCTTCTTCCAGTTGGCAATATTGTCCAAAGACCTGGCGACGCGGTGTTGCAGTGGTTAGCACTGCCTCCTCATGGCGCCGAGGTCCCAGGTTCGATCCCGACCCAGGGTCACTGTCCGTGTGGAGTTTGCACGTTCCCCCCGTGTCTGCATGGGTCTCACCCCCACAACCCAAAGATGGCCGTGCTAAACTACCCCCTAATTGGAAAAAAAAATAAGTGAGTACTCTAAATTTTTTTTTTTTAAATCACTGTAGAAAGACACAGTTACGAGCAGATGAGAACACATGTGTGGACTCAATCTCTCCTTCCCACTCGCTGATTGATCGTAACAGAGTTCTTTTTTTGTCATTTTTTTTTAAAGAATATTTTATTGAAAATTTTTGGTCAACCATCACAGTACATTGTGTATCCTTTACACAATAATATAACAGTATAAATAACAATGACCTGTTTTATAAACAAAGAATAAATAATATATAACAAAAACGAAAACTAAAACTAAATGGCAACTGCCTTGTCTCAGATAAACACTCTCCAAAAATATGGTTCAACAATCCAATATACAATTATTTATAGCAACGACCTATACATATTATACATATATATTAATAACCCTGAGACTCCTTCTGGTTCCTCCCCCCCCCCCCTCCCCCCTGGGCTGCTGCTGCTGCCTTCTTCTTTTCCATTCCCTCTATCTTTCTGTGAGGTATTCGACGAACGGTTGCCACCGCCTGGTGAACCCTTGAGCCGATCCCCTTAGGACGAACTTAATCCGTTCCAGCTTTATAAACCCTGCCATGTCATTTATCCAGGTCTCCACCCCCGGGGGCTTGGCTTCCTTCCACATCAACAGTATCCTGCGCCGGGCTACTAGGGACGCAAAGGCCAAAACATCGGCCTCTCTCGCCTCCTGCACTCCCGGCTCTTGTGCAACCCCAAATATAGCCAACCCCCAGCTTGGTTCGACCTGGACCCCCACTACTTTCGAAAGCACCTTTGTCACCCCCACCCAGAACCCCTGTAGTGCCGGACATGACCAGAACATGTGGGTGTGATTCGCTGGGCTTCTCGAGCATCTCGCACACCTATCCTCTACCCCCAAAAATTTACTGAGCCGTGCTCCAGTCATATGCGCCCTGTGTAACACCTTAAATTGAATCAGGCTTAGCCTGGCACACGAGGACGATGAGTTTACCCTACTTAGGGCATCCGCCCACAGCCCCTCCTCAATCTCCTCCCCCAGCTCTTCTTCCCATTTCCCTTTCAGCTCATCTACCATAATCTCCCCCTCGTCCCTCATTTCCCTATATATATCTGACACCTTACCGTCCTCCACCCATGTCTTTGAGATTACTCTGTCCTGCACCTCATGCGTCGGGAGCTGCGGGAATTCCCTCACCTGCTGCCTCGCAAAAGCCCTCAGTTGCATATACCGGAATGCATTCCCTTGGGGCAACCCATATTTCTCGGTCAGCGCTCCCAGACTTGCGAACTTCCCATCCACAAACAGATCTTTCAGTTGCGTTACTCCTGCTCTTTGCCATATTCCAAATCCCCCATCCATTCTCCCCGGGGCAAACCTATGGTTGTTTCTTATCGGGGACCCCACCAAGGCTCCCGTCTTTCCCCTATGCCGTCTCCACTGTCCCCAAATTTTCAAAGTCGCCACCACCACCGGGCTTGTGGTGTATCTCTTCGGTGAGAACGGCAATGGGGCCGTCACCATAGCTTGTAGGCTAGTCCCCCTACAGGACGCCCTCTCCAATCTCTTCCACGCCGCTCCTTCCTCTTCCCCCATCCACTTACTCACCATTGAGATATTGGCGGCCCAGTAGTACTCATTTAGGCTCGGTAGTGCCAGCCCCCCCCTATCCCTACTACGCTGTAAGAATCCCTTCCTCACTCTCGTGGTCTTCCCGGCCCACACAAAACTCATGATACTCTTTTCGATCCTTTTGAAAAAAGCCTTCGTGATCACCACCGGGAGGCACTGAAACACAAAGAGGAATCTCGGGAGGACTACCATTTTAACTGCCTGCACCCTCCCTGCCAGTGACAGGGATACCATGTCCCATCTCTTGAAGTCCTCCTCCATTTGTTCCACCAATCGCGTTAAATTTAACCTATGCAATGTACCCCAATTCTTGGCTATCTGGATCCCCAAGTAACGAAAGTCCCTTGTTACCTTCCTCAGCGGAAAGTCCTCTATTTCTCTGCTCTGCTCCCCTGGATGCACCACAAACAACTCACTTTTCCCCATGTTCAGTTTATATCCTGAGAATTCTCCAAACTCCCGAAGTGTCCGCATTATCTCTGGCATCCCCTCCGCCGGGTCCGCTACATATAACAAATCATCCGCATACAGAGATACCCGGTGTTCTTCTCCTCCTCTAAGTACTCCCCTCCACTTCTTGGCACCCCTCAATGCTATTGCCAGGGGCTCAATCGCCAGTGCAAACAGTAATGGGGACAGAGGGCATCCCTGCCTTGTCCCTCTATGGAGCCGAAAGTATGCAGATCCCCGTCCATTCGTGACCACACTCGCCACTGGGGCCCTATACCACAGCTGCACCCATCCAACATACTCATCTCCAAAACCAAATCTGCTCAGCACCTCCCACAAATAATCCCACTCCACTCTATCAAATGCTTTCTCGGCATCCATCGCCACCACTATCTCCGCTTCCCCCTCTGGTGGGGGCATCATCATTACCCCTAACAGCCTCCGTATATTCGTATTCAGCTGTCTCCCCTTCATAAACCCAGTTTGGTCCTCATGGACCACCCTCGGGACACAATCCTCTATCCTCACTGCCATTACCTTGGCCAGAATCTTAGCGTCTACATTTAGGAGGGAAATAGGTCTATAGGACCCGCATTGCAGCGGGTCCTTTTCCTTCTTTAGGAGAAGCGATATCGTTGCCTCCGACATTGTCGGGGGCAGCTGTCCCCTTTCCTTTGCCTCATTAAAGGTCCTCATCAGTAGCGGGGCGAGCAAGTCCACATATTTCCTGTAAAATTCAACTGGGAATCCATCCGGTCCCGGAGCCTTCCCCGCCTGCATGCTCCTAATTCCTTTCACTACTTCCTCTATTTCAATCTGTGCTCCCAGTCCCACCCTTTCCTGCTCCTCCACCTTGGGAAATTCCAGCCGGTCCAGAAAGCCCATCATTCTCTCCCTCCCATCCGGGGGTTGAGCTTCGTATAATTTTTTATAAAATGCCTTGAACACTCCATTCACTCTCTCCGCTCCCTGCTCCATCTCTCCTTCCTCATCCCTCACTCCCCCTATTTCCCTCGCTGCTCCCCTTTTCCTCAATTGGTGTGCCAGCAACCTGCTCGCCTTCTCCCCATATTCGTACTGTACACCCTGTGCCTTCCTCCACTGTGCCTCTGCAGTACCCGTTGTCAGCAAGTCAAATTCTACGTGTAGCCTTTGCCTTTCCCTGTACAGTCCCTCCTCCGGTGCCTCCGCATATTGCCTGTCCACCCTCAGAAGTTCTTGCAGCAACCGCTCCCGTTCCCTACTCTCCTGCTTTCCTTTATGTGCCCTTATTGATATCAGCTCCCCTCTAACCACTGCCTTCAGCGCCTCCCAGACCACTCCCACCTGGACCTCCCCATTGTCATTGAGTTCCAAGTACTTTTCAATGCACCCCCTCACCCTTAGACACACCCCCTCATCTGCCATTAGTCCCATGTCCATTCTCCAGGGTGGGCGCCCTTCTGTTTCCTCCCCTATCCCTGAGTCCACCCAATGTGGAGCGTGATCCGAAATGGCTATAGCCGTATACTCCGTTCCCCTCATCTTCGGGATCAACGCCCTTCCCAAAACAAAAAAGTCTATTCGCGAATAGACTTTGTGGACATAGGAGAAAAACGAAAACTCCTTACTCCTAGGTCTGCTAAATTTCCACGGGTCTACTCCTCCCATCTGCTCCATAAAATCTTTAAGCACCTTGGCTGCTGCCGGCCTCCTTCCAGTCCTGGACCTCGACCTGTCCAGCCCTGGTTCCAACACCGTATTGAAATCTCCCCCCATTACCAACTTTCCCACCTTTAGGTCCGGGATGCGTCCTAGCATACGCCTCATAAAATTGGCATCATCCCAGTTCGGGGGATATACGTTTACCAAAACCACCGTCTCCCCCTGTAGTTTGCCACTCACCATCACGTATCTGCCCCCGCTATCCGCCACTAAGTCTTTGCCTCAAACATTACCCGCTTCCCCACTAATATAGCCACCCCCCTGTTTTTCGCATCTAGCCCCGAATGGAACACCTGCCCCACCCAACCTTTGCGTAGTCTCACCTGGTCTATCAGTTTCAAATGCGTTTCCTGTAACAGAACCACGTCTGCCTTAAGTTTCTTAAGGTGTGCGAGTACCCGTGCCCTCTTTATCGGCCCGTTCAGCCCTCTCACGTTCCACGTGATCAGCCGGGTTGGGGGGCTTTTTACCCCCCCCCCTTGTCAATTAGCCATCCCCTTTTTCCAGCTCCTCACCCGGTTCCCACGCAGCTGTGTCCCCCCCCAGGCTGTGCCCCCCCGCCCATCCCACCCCATACCAGCTCCCCCCTCTCCCCAGCAGCAGCAGCCGAATAATTTCCCCCTCCCACCCCCCCCCGTTAGATCCCCCACTAGCGTAGTTACGCCCCCCATGTTGCTCCCAGAAGTCAGCAAACTCTGGCCGACCTCGGCTTCCCCCCGTGACCTCGGCTCGCACCGTGCGATGCCCCCTCCTTCCTGCTTCCCTATTCCCTCCATGATTATCATAGCGCGGGAACCGAGCCCGCGCTTCCCCCTTGGCCCTGCCCCCAATGGCCAACGCCCCATCTCTTCCACCTCCTTTCCCCCCCCCCCACCACCTCCTGTGGAAGAGAGAAAAGTTACCACATCGCAGGATCAATAACATAAAACTCCTCTTTCCCCCCTTCTTCGCCCCCCATACTCGCCCCACCACTTTGTTTCAAACGTTCTTTTTTTAATAACCCGCTCATTCCAATTTTTCTTCCACGATAAAAGTCCACGCCTCATCCGCCGTCTCAAAGTAGTGGTGCCTCCCTTGATATGTGACCCACAGTCTTGCCGGTTGCAGCATTCCGAATTTTATCTTCTTTTTGTGAAGCACCGCCTTGGCCCGATTAAAGCTCGCCCTCCTTCTCGCCACCTCCGCACTCCAGTCTTGGTATACGCGGATCACCGCGTTCTCCCACTTACTGCTCCGAGTTTTCTTTGCCCACCTAAGGACCATCTCTCTGTCCTTAAAATGGAGGAATCTCACCACTATGGCTCTAGGAATTCCTCCTGCTCTCGGTCCTCGCGCCATCACTCGGTATGCTCCCTCCACCTCCAGCGGACCCGCCGGGGCCTCCGCTCCCATTAACGAGTGCAGCATCGTGCTCACATATGCCCCGATGTCCGCTCCCTCCGCACCTTCAGGAAGGCCATGAATCCTTAGGTTGTTCCTCCTCGCGTTGTTCTCCAGCGCCTCCAGCCTTCCCACACATCGTTTATGGTGTGCCTCGTGCATCTCCGTCTTCACCACCAGGCCCTGTATGTCGTCCTCATTCTCGGCAGCCTTTGCCTTCACGACCCGAAGCTCCCGCTCCTGGGTCTTTTGCTCCTCCTTTAGCCCTTCGATCGCCTGTAATATCGGGGCCAACAGCTCCTTCTTCATTTCCTTTTTGAGTTCTTCCAGGCAGCGTTGCAAAAACTCGTGTTGTTCAGGGCCTCATATTAAACTGCCACCTTCCGACGCCATCTTGGTTTTTGCTTGCCTTCCTTGCCGCTGCTCTAAAGGATCCACCGCAATCCGGCCACCTTCCTCTCCTTTTTCCATCCGTATCCAGGGGGGATTCCCTCCTGGTTCACCGCACAGTACTTTTAGCCGTTAAAATTGCCGTTGGGGCTCTTATTAAGAGCCCAAAAGTCCGTTACACCGGGAGCTGCCAAAACGTGCGACTCAGCTGGTCATCGCCGCACCCTGAAGTCTTTTTTTTTTGTCATTTATAAGGATGAAGGTATTAATTCATTTAAGTGCCGTTTGCAAAGGACTCAGTCCGTCTCAGCCTCCTTGAGTTTAAAAACAAAGGCTTTAATGTGTGAAAACACACTTAGGTAAGGATAAAAAGGTATTAAAAAAGGTAAACTCACGTGCTGACTGTCGCAACACGCGCATGATCGCACACACATGCATGCAAAATTACAAGTTATACAGTCAGAGACTAATCCTGACCAAATTTAAGTTTCAACGATGAAAGATAAAAACGATAGAGAGATCACTGTTTATGGGTCCTTGGCTGGAGTTCATGGCTGAGGCAGATATTTTACACATTGGAATTCAGTGGGCTTGAGGCCAATGATACCTGGAGACAGGCTCTTTTAAATCATAATCTGTCCATTCCAAAAGTTATCCCTGAGGTTCCTTTTGATTAAAATTCTCTATCTCTGTGGCGGATTCCAACATGTAACAGGGATAGTGTTGAATTTGAGAACAGGGAAGAGAGCGATGGTGTTCCTGCTCCATTGGCAGATTTTTTTTCTCGATTAGACAACTTTCAGCAGCTTGGGGGTTGTAATAAAAGGCATTTTAAAATGGTTATTCTGGTCACATGATCTCTTTCCCCCCATGGTGAGTTGGTTATCCCACAGAAGGTCCATTCGGAAGTGGTAACTGAGACATTAAAGAAACTAACCACCGAGGCTATAACATAATAGCCAAGGTCTATCCAGACATGAGCTAATCCTGACTGGAGTTGAACCCAGATTCTGGAGGTCAGAGGGCAGTATATTGGCGAACTCCATAACCTCTTGCACAGCTGTCTTTAAAAATTAACTTACTTAATTTTAATAACTCACCTGTAAAACCTGCTCTGCTAGTATCTGTAACAATGGTCCTTTTAAAAAAATATATATTTTATTCAAATTTTTCGGCCAAACAAAACCATACAAAGGTTTTTCCTTTTTACAACAATAAAACAATATAAATAACAGTGACCGTTTTTTAACAAATAGATAAATAATATATAAACTAAATGGCAACTGCCAGAGCAAAAATAATAACTCTCCCAAATAATAAAATCAAACAATCCAGTATACATAACCAAGTACCAATATCTTTACAAAAACACCCCTGAGGACCCACCTGAGGCCCCCCCCCCCCGCCCCCACCCCCCCCCCCCCGCCCCCACCCCCCCCCCCCCCCGCCGCCCCCCCCTCCCTCCCCCCTGGGTTGCTGCTGTTACCTTCCCATTTCCTTTATCGTTCTGCGAGGTAGTTAATGAACGGTTGCCACCGCCTGGTGAACCCTTGAGCCGAACCCCTTAGTGCAAACTTTATCCGTTCTAGTTTTATAAACCCTGCCATGTCGTTTATCCAGGTCTCCACGCCCGGGGGTTTGGCTTCCTTCCACATAAGCAATATCCTTCGCCGGGCTACTAGGGACGGAAAGGCCAAGACATCAGCCTCTCTCGCCTCCTGCACTCCCGGCTCTTCTGCAACCCCAAATATAGCCAACCCCCAGCTTGGCTCGACCCGGACCCCCACCACCTTCGAAAGCACATTCGCCACCCCCACCCAGAACCCCTGCAGTGCCGGGCATGACCAAAACATGTGGGTGTGGTTTGCTGGGCTCCTCGAGCATCTCCCACACCTATCCTCCACCCCGAAAAATTTACTGAGACTTGCTCCGGTCATATGTGCCCTGTGCAAAACCTTAAATTGTATCAGGCTAAGCCTGGCGCACGAGGACGAAGAGTTTACCCTACGTAGGGCATCTGCCCACAGCCCCTCCTCAGTCTCTTCCCCCAGCTCGTCTTCCCATTTTCCCTTCAGCTCATCCACCATGATCTCCCCCTCGTCCCTCATTTCCCTGTATATATCCGACACCCTACCATCCCCCACCCATGTCCCCGAGATCACTCTATCCTGAATCTCCTGCGTCGGGAGCTGCGGGAATTCCCTCACCTGTTGCCTCGCAAAGGCCCTCAGTTGCATGTACCGAAATGCATTCCCTTGGGGCAACCCATATTTTTCCGTCAGCGCTCCCAGACTCGCAAACGTCCCGTCTAAGAACAGATCCCTCAGTTGCACAATCCCAGCTCTTTGCCATGCTCTAAATCCCCCATCTATTCTCCCCGGGACAAACCTATGGTTATTTCTTATCGGGGACCGCACCGAGGCGCCCGTCATTCCCCTATGCTGTCTCCACTGCCCCCAAATTTTCAGTGTTGCCTCCACCACTGGACTTGTGGTGTATTTCTTCGGGGAGAACGGCAACGGCG
Organism: Scyliorhinus torazame; assembly: GCF_047496885.1. Taxonomy (NCBI): domain Eukaryota; kingdom Metazoa; phylum Chordata; class Chondrichthyes; order Carcharhiniformes; family Scyliorhinidae; genus Scyliorhinus; species Scyliorhinus torazame. The sequence goes on from NC_092712.1 coordinate 312,824,406, forward strand.
CCGTCGCCAGTGCTTGTAGGCTGGTTCCTTTACAGGACGCCATCTCCAATCTCTTCCACGCCGCTCCCTCCCCTTCTCCCATCCACTTAGTCACCATTGAGATATTGGCGGCCCAATAGTACTCACTTAAGCTCGGTAGTGCCAGTCCCCCCCCCATCCCTGCTACGCTGCAAAAACTCCTCCTCACTCTCGGGGTCTTCCCAGCCCACACAAAACTCATAACACTTTTCTCGATTTTCTTGAAAAAAGCCTTCGTGACCATCACCGGGAGGCACTGAAACACAAAAAGAAATCTCGGGTGGACTACCATTTTGACCGCCTGCACCTTCCCCACCAGTGACAGGGGCACCATGTCCCATCTCTTAAAATCCTCCTCCATCTGTTCCACCAATCGTGTTAGATTAAGCCTATGTAAGGTTCCCCAACTCCTGGCTATCTGAATCCCTAAGTACCGGAAATCTCTTGCTACCTTCCTCAGCGGTAGATCATCTATTCCCCTGCTCTGTTCCCCCGAATGCACCACAAACAACTCACTCTTCCCCATATTCAATTTATACCCCGAGAATTCCCCAAACTCCCTGAGTGTCCGCATTATCTCTGGCATCCTCTCCACCGGGTCCGCAACATACAGCAATAAGTCATCTGCATACAATGATACCCGGTGTTCTTCTCCTCCCCTGAGTACTCCTCTCCACTTCCTGGAGCCCCTCAGTGCTATGGCCAGGGGCTCAATTGCTAATGCAAACAGTAACGGAGACAGGGGACACCCCTGCCTCGTCCCTCTATAAAGACGGAAGTAGTCAGACCTCTGCCTGTTCGTGACCACACTTGCCACCGGGGCCCTATATAGCAGTTGTACCCATTCAATAAACCCTTCACCGAAACCAAATCTCCTCAACACTTCCCACAGATAATCCCACTCCACTCTGTCGAATGCTTTCTCGGCGTCCATCGCCACCACTATCTCCGCCTCCCCCTCTGGTGGGGGCATCATCATTACCCCTAGCAGCCTCCGTATGTTCGTGTTCAGCTGTCTCCCCTTAACAAACCCAGTTTGATCCTCGTGGACCACCCCTGGGACACAATCCTCTATCCTCGTCGCCATCACCTTGGCCAGGAGCTTAGCATCTACATTCAAAAGGGAAATGGGCCTGTAGGACCCACACTGCAGCGGGTCTTTTTCCTTCTTCAAAAGTAGCGATATCGTCGCCTCCGACATAGTCGGGGGCAACTTCCCCCTTTCCCTGGCCTCATTAAAGGTTCTCGTCAAGAGCGGGGCCAGTAGGTCCATTTATTTCCTATAAAATTCCACCGGGAACCCATCCGGTCCCGGGGCCTTCCCCGCCTGCATGCTCCCAATCCCCTTTACCACCTCCTCCATCTCAATCTGTGCTCCCAGCCCCGCCCTCTCCTGCTCCTCCACCTTCGGGAATTCCAGCTGATCCAGGAAACACATCATTCCCTCCTTCCTTCCCTTCCGGGGGCTGAGCCTTATATAATCTCTCATAGAATGCCTTGAACACCCCGTTTACTCTCTCCGCTCCCCGTTCCATCTCTCCCTCCTCGTCTCTCACCCCAACTATCTCCCTCGCCACTCCCCTCTTCCTCAATTAGTGGGCCAGTAGCCGACTCGCCTTCTCTCCATACTCATACTGTGCACCCTGTGCCCTCCTCCACTGTGCCTCTGCCTTACCCGTGGTCAGCAGGTCAAATTCCACATGTAACCTTTGTCTTTCCCTGTACAGTCCCTCCTCCGGTGCCTCTGCATATTGCCTGTCCACTCTCAGAAGTTCTCTCAACAATCGCTCCCTTTCTTTACCCTCTTGCTTCCCTTTATGTGCCCTTATGGATATCAGTTCCCCTCTGACCACTGCCTTCAACGCTTCCCAGACCACTCCCACCTGAACCTCTACGTTGTCATTAAGCTCCAAGTACCTTTCGATACAGCCCCTCACCCTTAGACATACCCCCTCATCCGCCAATAAGCCCATATCCATTCTCCAGAGTGGGTGCTGTTCTTTTTCCTCTCCTACCTCCAGATCTACCCAATGTGGAGCGTGGTCCGAAATGGCTATGGCCGTATACTCCGTCCCTGTCACCTTCGGAATCAGTGCCCTTCCCAAGACAAAAAAGTCTATCCGTGAATATACCTTGTGAACATGGGAGAAAAATGAGAACTCCTTACTCCTAGGCCTAATAAATCTCCAGGGGTCTACTCCTCCCATCTGCTCCATGAAGTCCTTGAGCACCCTGGCCGCTGCCGGCCTCCTCCTGGTCCTGGACCTTGACCGGTCCAGCCCTGGATCAAGCACCGTATTGAAGTCTCCCCCCATTACCAACTTTCCCGCCTCCCGGTCCGGGATACGCCCCAACATACACCTCATAAAGTTTGCATCATCCCAGTTCGGGGCGTATACGTTCACCAGAACCACCGCCTCCCCTTGCAATCTGCCACTCACCATCACATATCTACCCCCACTATCCGCCACTATGGTTTTTGCCTCAAGCAGTACCCGTTTCCCCACTAGGATAGCCAACCCCCTATTCTTCGCATCGAACCCCGAATGAAACACCTGCCCCACCCATCCTTTACGTAGTCTGACCTGGTCTATCAGTTTCAAGTGCGTCTCCTGCAACATAACCACATCTGCCTTTAATTTCTTTAGGTGTGCGAGTACCCGTGCCCTTTTAATCGGCCCGTTCAGCCCTCTCACGTTCCACGTGATCAACCGGGTTGGGGGGCTCTTTACCCCCCTCCCCTGTCAACTAGCCATCCCCTTTTTTAAACCAGCTCCTCACCCGGTTCCCACGTACCCGTATATCCCCCCGACGGTGCCCCCCCGTCTCGACCACCCCGTCCCATAACAGCTCCCCCTTCTCCTTGGCAGCAGCAACCCAGTTAACTCCCCCCCCTCTGCTAGATCCCCCTCTAGCGTAGTTGCACCCCCCATGTTGCTCCCAGAAGTCAGCGAACTCTGGCTGACCTCGGCTTCCCCGTTTGCCCTCGGCCCCTCACTGTGCGAGGCCCCCTCCTTCCTGCGTCCCTGTTCCCGCCACAATTATCATAACGCGGGAGCAAAGCCCGCGTTTCCCACTCGGCCCCACCCCTAATGGCGCATTTCCCTTCTCCTTCCCCTTTCCTTCCCACCGGCGCCCACAGTCCCTCATGCTCCCCCCTCCCCCCCCAACGAGGGGAAGAGAGAAAAGTTACAGGGTCGAAGGATTAACAAATTGACAAAAAATCATCCCCCCCCCCTTCCCCTTCCTCGTCCCACATAATCACCCCACCACTTTATCCCAGAAGCTCTTTCTCTCGCCAGACTATTCCAACTTCTCGTCCACAATGAATGTCCCGCCTCTTCTGCCGTCTCAAAGTAGTGGTGCTTCCCTTGGTATGTGACCCACAGTCTCGCCGGTTGCAACATTCCAAATTGAACCTTCTTTTTGTGAAGCACCGCCTTAGCCCGATTGAAACTTGCCCTCCTTCTCGCCACCTCCGCACTCCAATCCTGGTATACGCGGATCACCGCGTTCTCCCACCTACAGCTCCGAGTCTTCTTCGCCCATCTGAGGACCGTCTCTCTGTCGTTGTAGCGGAGACACCTCACCACTATAGCTCGAGGTATTTCTCCAGCCCTTGGTCTTCGCGCCAGAACTCGATAAGCACCCTCCACCTCCAAGGGGCCCGTTGGGGCCTCCGATCCCATTCGCGAGTGAAGCATCGTGCTTACATATGCCCCGACGTCCGCTCCCTCTGCGCCTTCGGGAAGACCCAGGACTCTTAAATTCTTCCTCCTCGAATTATTCTCCAGTGCTTCCAACCTCTCCACACACCTTTTGTACTGTGCCTCGTGTGTCTCTGTCTTCACCACCAGGCCCTGTATTTCATCTTCGTTTTCAGCAGCCTTTGCCTTCACGACCCGAAGCTCCAGCTCCTGGGTCCTCTGCTCCTCCTTTAGCCCTTCAATCGCCTGTAATATCGGGGCCAACAGCTCCTTCTTCAACTCCTTCTTCAGCTCTTCCACACAGCACCGCAGGAACTCTTGTTGCTCTGGGCCCCATAACAAACGACCGCTTTCCGACGCCATCTTGCTTCGAGCTTCCCTTCCTTGCCGCTGCTCCAGAGGATCTTCTGCAATCCGGCCGCTATCCTCTCCTTTTTCCATGTGTATCTGGGGGAATTCCCTTCTAGTTTACAGCACAGTGATTCTGGCCGTTTAAATTGCCGTTGGGGCTCCTAATAAGAGCCCAAAAGTCCGTTCCAACAGGAGGTGCTGAAACGTGCGACTCAGCTGGTCATCGCCGCACCCGGAAGTCAACAATGGTCCTTTTTGACCTGCTTCTGTCTTCCCAGCCATGGTGCAGAAGGACCATCCAACCCATTCTGCCTGTGCTGGCTGTGATGAACGTAGCAATTTCAGATGTCCTGTGTTATAACTATTTGGTGCAGTGAGGATGGAAAGTGTGGGTTAGAGTGTGTTTGACTGCTGCAGTCATGTTTTCAAAGAAATCCTAGTTTGAAAGGCAAGTACATTTTGGGAGTCGGGGTGCAATAAAACCATCGTAAAAGGTTTGGGCTAATGGAGTTTTGTTTGGAACAAGGGGATTCCCTGTGGAATTAATTAGATTTCAGCTTGGCAAGATATTGTCACTGGGTGAGTTAAGGCATCAGGCATTTTGCAGAAAGAAGTTCAGTTGTGAGTTGAGAGAAACTGTGACCAGAGGTCAAGCAATGTTGCTCTCCCTGCAGTTCAGTTAAAAGAGATTAACAGCCTTTAAAGTAGGGCAGACATGTCTGAGGACAAGGGGGAGCCAAAACAAGCTGAGAAGCAGCTTCAGAAGAAATACAGCCCGAGTTTCTGCATGGGTCTGACAGGAGTCAGATCTTGTCTTTAAAGCGGTGTCAAAAGATCTTTCATTCTCAAAGAAAATCTCTGTGCAGCAAGTGTTCCAATGGGCTAATGGTACTTAAAGTGGACTGAGATCTGGAATTTGTTTGAGTGGGAATAAAGATAGCAGTTAAGGGTATTGAATTCGCTGTATTCAGCAGTATTATTTAAGGGATAATTGTAAGTTATTTTCTGGTATGGTGATAAAGACATTTTAATACTGTGTTAGTAATGAAGTTTGTTTTCATATACCATCTCCCTATTTATTACACCTGGAGAATGGTATCCTTATCCCGCAGTCTAACAAAATTAAAATAAAGTGTTGGGATTTCTGTCGGAGCCACTGTTGGGGTCTGGTCTGGGATCGTAATATGGCTCTTTGACGGAGCAACTCAATTAATCCCCCCTCCAAATACCCCTGTGGTTTTCTCCCCTTTAAGCATTTGCCCAATTCCCTTTTGAAAAGTGCAATTAAATCTGCTTCTGCCTCCCTTTCCCGCAGTGTGTTCCTGGCTAGAGCATCGCGCAGCGCAAAATAATTTCTCCTCCTCTCCTAACGACTCTTTTTGCTGATTTTTTAAATCCTGTGTCCTCTCGTGGCCGACCCTCCTGTCAGCGGAAACCAATTTCTCCTTGTTTATTCCACCAAAACCATTCATGGCTTTGCCCGTTTCCGTTCACCTGCTCTCCCCCGAAGGAGAACAATCCTGGCCCCTCCTGTGAAAGTACTGAAGCTAATAAAATTGAGCTTCAAAAGAAAAGTGGAGCCAATAATGGTGCTGTGAAAATAACTGCTCTTCTCGAGTCGTGGGACTGTTGTTATGCTGAAAAGTCAAACCAAAATATTTTTACCAACAACACTGATGGTTGAGGAAATGTGTGGAATAATCAGGGGGTGTGGGGGGGGTGGTGGTGTGGGGGGAGTTTATCAGATCTGCAGCCAGTTAAGGAGTTCTCGTGATGTGTCTTATGAAGAATTTGTATCTGTTTATGTTGTCAAAGCATTAAATATGGCAGTTTCAAACCCAATTTAAGATTGAGATGAGGAATTTCTTCTCTTATAGGGCTGCCTCGGAGAGTTGTGGGGGCAGTGTCCCTGTGTATATTTAAGGCTGAGACAGATAGACTCTTTTTATTACATTTTTAAAAAATATTAGCGTAGCCAATCCACCTACCTGTGATATTATCATAAATGTAAGGACTGCAAGGGTTAATGAAATGTCTAGATTAGCCACTAGAGGGAGCGACAGTTACAAGTATATAAGGCATTGATGTTAAGCCTTTTGGGAGAGAGTGTACAGGAGTTAGCTAGAGAGAGTCAGAAGTATAGATAATGTGAGTGAGAGCAGATCATAGTTTATATCAGTATAAAGATTAGTTGTAGATGAGTGTAGTTTATATGTTAATAATCACCTGTGTATTCTTTAGGAGTACATGTCGAATCCAAATGAGTAGTTTTAATAAATTTATAGCTTTATTCAAGTTCAAGCTATGTTGTGGTCTTTGTAAACACGACGCCAACCATCCTGAATTTAGCAACACAAAGAACACCACACTACCCTGCACATCTTTGGGTTGTGGGGGCTGAGACCCACGCAGACACGGGGAGAATGTGCAAACTCCACACGGACAGTGACACGGGGCCGGGATCGAGCCCGGGTCCCCGGCACCGTGAGGCAGCGGTGCTAAAAACTGCGCCACCGTGCTGCCCCGACATAGATAGACTCTTGATCGGTAAGGGAATCAAGGCTTACAGAGAAAAGGCAGGAGAATGGACACGAGGAATTTTGGAGCAGCCATGATCCCACTGAACGGCGGAGCAGGCTTGAGGGGCCCAACAACCTACCCCTGTTCCTATTCCTTGCGGTCTTAAACGCCATTCCATCGCCAGTGTTCACACATTCCAGCAGAGATCACTAATATGTCATTCGGAGAAAGAATTCTGGGTTACTAGGGGTGACATGTTCCATTTGCTGGCTGGCAAATTGACGTGATTCTCACTGGGTGGCAGGATGTTTTTTCTGTGTCTGATTTTCTGCTTCTCGGCTTATCATCAGTGTATTAGCGAGGAAATCGTCCAACCTCGTGACGGGGCGGCAGTGGTTCCTCAGGCCCGTGGTCAGCTCACGGGGTTCAAGGTCCTGCCACCATATTGAACCGGTGCCTGAGCGTACATTCGCTGGCCCAAATGTGTGCTGAAGGTAGACACGCCGGTGGCACACAAAGCCCTCTGCTCCACGCCTCAGCCAGGCCGCCTTGAAGATACTCCTCCAGGCCGCCCAGAGAAGGTGGGAGGCTCTCTTTGTGAGGGGTTGGAGCAGGAGGGCCATCCACCTGATCTCAGCTGTCCAGGAGGAGGTCACAACAAGCGGGGACCGCTCTGCAGCTCAAGAAAAGGGGGAATTATCTCATCAGCTCTGTTAGGGTATGTGAACCTTCCAACCACTCCAAACTCACATTCTCACAAGGACATCGAGCAGTCTAAGGGTTAGAGTCGCAAGCTATCAGCAGATGGGGCATCAGCAATGCATGCCTGCCACCTGCTGTACCATCGCCATCTCCTGGAAGATCATGCACACATTGTGGGATGGGTTCTCCGCCGTCCGATGCCGAAATCGCGTTCGGCAATCAGCCGGAGAATCCAAGTTGCCGACCAAATTGGGAGGCGGGGCCTCTCTCACGCTGCTCCGCCCCCTCCATGGCCTGAGGCCCGCCCCTCGATGCTCCACCCCCCCTACAGGCCGAGTTCCCGACCGGGGCGGGCCGCCTGTGGTCCCACCCTGTCGGGAACTCGTCATGGCGGCTGCGGACTCAGTCAAGCTTTGCCACAGTCGGGGGAGGGCCGATCTGCGGGCGGGGGGGGGGGGGGGGGGAAACATTATTCGGGGCTGGGGGCACTGTGGGGGGAGTATCCAGCCCCGTGTCTTCTGCCCTATCTGTCTAAGATTCAGCACACCAAGCAGGCATGCATACTTCTTAACTCTTCTTTCATTCATAGAGCTCACAGTCCATCCATTTGTCTTTATGCAGGAAAGATAGCCCACGACAAGAGGGAAGAATCCCAAACCGGAGGGGGGGTGATCCTGGAGATGCATATCCTCACCCTCTGTGATGGAGAGGTGGTGGGGCTACCTGGTGAGGATAGAGATTGTCCCGATGAAGGAGAGATCGGCCTCCCCCAAGAAACCCGTGAAGATGCATCCTATATTCATTGGCTACACGCGGACGATGACTGTGAGTGAAATAGAATGCCGGAATCTGCCTGGTCACTAATTCTCTCATCTCTCTATTCCAGGTAGCAGCAACAGGAGGCCATGGACATTCTCCAGCCAACGCTCCAGCCCTCTGTCTTCTTCAGATGAGGAGACTGAGGATCTACTTACAGACCTGTCACTGCTCACTTACACCCTTCACCAGTGCACAGGCACACGCCTCAGTGGCTCTTAGCTCTGCGGTAGGCCCGGGGTTACTTTCTGGTGAGCAGATCTCTGACACACGCCCACAAGAGGCGGAGGTAGCGACAGCTGAACTCTCTGGCGCTCGGCTGACTGCTGGAGGGTCCGGGTCAGATGTCAATCCTCTGCAACCAGCTGTAAGAGACACGATGGAGATGCAAAGACAGGGGGCGGGATTCTCTGCTGCCCGATGCCGATGTCGGGAACGGCGATCGGGCGGAGCGGACTCCCGACGGCGAAATCGTGGCATGCGCTGGTTTGACGCCGGATCGCGATGCCCCGCCTCCAGATCGGAATCATCGGCACATGCGGCATGGGCAGTTGCAGCCGCGTGTTTGCATCTCATTACCGGGCCCACCCGCGATGCTCCGCCTCCGATGGGCCGAGTTCCCGACGGCGCGGTCCACGTGTGGTCTCAACAGTCGTGAACCTGGCGTGGTGGGTGCGGAGAGAGCGAGGGCATACACACAGTTTCCAGCACCGCCATCCTTCGCCAACCGTTGTGTCGCTGGCCGGGAGGCTTCTGCCAGGGTTGAAGGGGCGGGGGGGGGAGAGTGTGGGATGGCCAGGAGGATGGCTGTCCAGCACAACCGGCGCCATCTTTTCGGACGCGATCGGTGCAAGTGTGGGGGTGTATAGTCTACACTCGGCTGCAGCTTGTCAGCCCTGCGCATGTCCGTCACAGGCCCAGCGATTCGCCCACCATTTGTCCCGTGTTCTGCGGGTATCCCACCCGGCTCCGGTGCTAGCCCCTCACCGGTAGCGGAATCGGTGAGGGGTGGCACCTATTTTTCCATCGTGGAACTCCACGGACCCTCCGTTGGCGTCAGCACTTTGACGCAGGAACGGGGAGTCCAGCCCAGGCATTGTTGAAGTATATTCAACCAAGTGCACTTTATGACTGCAAGGTTGTGATCACGCCATTAATCATCATTGAGCACCAAAGCCTTTAATCTCTGCCTGCAGCCTAATTCTGTTCCCACGTTACGGTGGAGCATTATTCCTTTGTTGGTTCCCACTCTCCACGTGCATTGTGCAGAGCAAAGGAAGCTGATTCCACTCGGGTGTGAGTGGAAATGTCTGCTAGACGGCAAATGAGTGTGTGTCGCCAGAGTTGTGTGCCCATCCCGATGACGGCAGCAGATAACCTGTCAGGATGTCACTTGGCACCCGAAGGGCAGCAGAGTGTGTTTGATGGGACGCCACCCATTGCTCGGTCACAGAAGGCTAAGTGAGGTGGATGGCAGGCCCTGTCTTACCGTTTGTTGTAAATATTGGAGTTCCAGAAATGGAAAATGTGGAGGACGTATTGAATGGGAATAGAGGGATACGGTCCCCGGAAGTGTGGAAGATTTTAGTTTAGACGGGCAGCATGGTCGGCGCAGGCTTGGAGGGCCGACGGACCTGTTCCTGTGCTGTACTTTTCTTGGTTCTTTGTTGTTCTTTAAAGTGTGGCCCATGTCCTGGCTGTTTTTCAGTGTTGACGAGGGCACAAGGTTATCATTGAATGGTTTGTCAATATTGACTGGGCCAACTCTCTCCCGTATGCCAAAGCAGCGTCGGAAGCTAACTCGAGAAGCTTCCAATGTGTGCCGGGTGGTGAGTGCTCGTCAATAATCACACGATGGTCCTTCTCTCTCACTCTATGAACAAAGGTCACCTAATGCACCTGTTTGTGTCTTTGCTGTAAAGTGACAGATGGCAGGGTCCTGAGGAACAATGGGTATCGAGTTGTGGCCTCAGTTATCAATCAGGTTAGTGATCAGGAAGATGCACCAATCTCGATTTGGCTTCAATCCTACATGGCCAGGTGAACAGCACCGATGGATGATTCGGGAACATAGGAACAGGAGTAGGCCATTCAGCCCGTCGAACCTGCTCCGCTATTCAATAGGATCATGTCTGATGGGACACTTCACTGCCTTTTACATCCACTGTCCCCATAACCCTTGACGTTCTAGTGAATCAGAAATCTATCGATCTCTGTTTTAAACATACTCAGTGACTGAGCTTCCACTGCTCTCTGGGTTAAAGAATTCCAAAGATTCACGACCCTTTGTGTAAAGATATTTCTCCTCCTCTCGGTCCAACGTGACAACGCCCTTATTTTGAAATCGTGCCCCCACCCCGACTTCCCAAACCTGCACCTACCCTGTCTATTCCTTCAAGTGTTTTGTACGTTTCAATGAGATCATCTCTCGTTCTTCAAAACTCCAGAGGATAGAGGCCCAGTTTGCCCAATCTCTCGTCAGAGGAAAGTCCCAGCACCCCCCGGAACCTCTTAGAGGCGCATTGCTAAGCTTCTGTCACACTGCTGTGAGTGCATTGATGTTTGCAGCAGTGTTTCTGCCTCTTAAAGGCTGCCATGGCTGGCGGTCTAAAGGACTGTGTCATGATACGCAGACACACACATAATGATATACAGACAAGCAACTAATGGACACAGAGAACAGGACATGACCAATAAGCAGGCAAGACACTCAGGGGTGGGATCTGACATGAGGCACTCACATTTCGCCTCTTTCCACTGATGAACATCTAGAGAGTCAGTCACGGGTGTTGTCACAATCTCACACCTCCACCACGTGGCTAAGAGCTAGTATAGTTCAGTCAGACAGAGTAACCACACTTAAGTTAGCAGAGAGTCGAGCTCACAGAGAACTGTGCTAACTGTGACTATTAGTTCAATAAACCTGATTGAACTAACTTCAAGGTCTGGAGTATCCTTCTGATCTAAGCTGCATCCAGTTGCAGCCTGTGTTAGACCAGTGTACTTAACACGACAGACTGTAGTTGTATCAGAGTGAGCGAGTGCTATCGGTCACACGCTCCCTGGGGCGGCCAGGCCTCCTATGATGAGCCCATCATTAGGCTTGAATGTGACTAACTCTTTCGAGATTGATGACCAGTTGTTGATGATGACACTGACGGGATTAGTAACCCCCTGCATCAACGTGGCAGGAAATCTGAACTCGTACCAAACTGTCTTTTTTTAAATTTAAAGGGCTCTTTTTTTTTTTCTAACGAAGGGGAAATTTAGCGTGGCCAATCCACCTCCCCTGCACACCTTTGGGTTTGTGGAGGTGAGACCCACGCAGACACAAGGAGAATGTGCAAACTCCACACGGACAGTGACCCGGGGCTGGGATCGAACCCGGGATCTCGGTGCCGAGGCAGCGGTGCTAACCACTGCGCTGCGTGCCGCCCATCAGATTGCCTTCACCTTATTCCCCCGGCAAGTCTGAATCCGCAACCTTTTCAGAATGATCCTATTCCAGCTTCTCCTCGCCTGGGGCGTCGTGTATCTCCTCCATGTCTCTATCTGGTAACTCAAACCCCTTTGCAACTGTGTCAGGTGCAACAAGCGACAATGATACGGGGCACCCTCAGTCTAGAGGACTGAAGAGCCCCGCCTGATTGGTCCAAACACCTAAAATGCATCTTTAAGATGCCAGCAGTTTCCTCCATTAAGGACCTTGTGCCTGATTGAGCCGTATCGTATCTCTCCTCAGGTGCACGTTGTGGGTGTTGAACGAGCGTGTTTTTTGGGGGTGCCCTTTATTGCCGACGAGCCCACCCCCTGTGAGCCAAACGTCCTTCGGTATCTGTGGCACCTGGGAGTGATCTAAGGTGTAAAATCGTGTGAGCCCCCATGGCACAAACGTGCATGATTTGCTTTCAGAGATCATAGGTCAGCTGGATGTTTAGAGAGTGGAATTTTTAAGGCCACTTGTGTGCAGTCGATGGCGCCCTGTACTTGTGGGAAGCGGGAAATTGTAGCAAATCCCACAGCTCTGGTAAGGTTGGCTTGATTCATCCATGGAGATAGGTGCATAATTGTGACCTTTACTGGAAAGGGCACCTGATACTTTTATGACTGGACAATTGTCAGATTCACACAGGTCCCCAGCTGAGCCCTGGGTGAATAGCTGGGAAAGATGTTGAATGTGCCAGTCACCTTTAGAACAACAGTCAATAGCCCCCCAACTCTTATGGAGTGAGATCCTCACGGAAAACATGGCAATTCTGAGCCACCGTATCCCATGATCAATGAAGGTGCCTTTAGTGTGGGGCGCGATTTTCCAGCTGTTCCTGCTGGCCGATCTTCTGATCCCATTTCCTGCGAAAATCCCGGCCAAGCTCCATTGTCCACCTGCGTGTGTGCCTGTCGTCTTCTGTGGACCCTTGGTCGCAAATGCCTCCGTGGATTTGGTTCCCCCCCCCCTCGTCACCATCTTGGTCTCCCTGAGGCTCCTGTCCCCCAGGGCCTTTCCCTGAGCCGTGCCAAACAGCGGCGGGCCCTACCTCTCCCCGCTCACGTCAGCGCTATCAAGGAGGCAGCATCGCCTGCAGCCTGCATTCCTGCACTCCTCCTTGTATCTGAGGAAGGATAGGTTAGAGATTTTATTGCACCTTCCCCTTGAATTCTCTCCCACCATCTCCAAGCCAAGAGGCCAGTGTGAAGCTCTCAGTCTAGACGTGGCAGCCCCAGCCCCCACGTGAAGGTGACAATCCCCCTCCAACATGACTGTGCATGAACCATGTGCTCTTACCCTCAGTCAAGCTGTCATCTTGCCTCCTCCAACCCAGCCTGGCACTGATTTCACGGCTGCAGCTGTGAGTGGATAATTATTAAGTGTTGTCTATGGGTCCTCCCACGGGCCTCAGACCCCTGCCCAGGCAGTTTGTTTTCCACTGTTACTTTTCAACAGCGTCACAGCAGACTCTTGTTGGGGATGGCTATCGCTGCGCCTATTCTGCGAGACCAGCTTCCAGATGCCGCCTATTACCCACCATGATCCCCCTCCGTTCCTCATTCACACTCACTCCATTCACATTCCCCTACCTCCTCACACTCTCCAGCCTCCCCCATAACCCCTGACGCCATCCTTTTCCCTATTGGTATTCCTGAACTCCCCGTGAACACTTTAATGTTGCTGACCGCCTGCCCTTTGCTGACCTGACCCCACCCTTTCCTGAGGTCACACACACCGTGACTTTCCGTGACCCCACCCCATGAGACCATCCAATAAACCCCCCAACCCACCCCCCCGCACGACTCTCCAGCTTCGATGTGCCATCTGCTCCACAACACAAAGCCTCCAATCCCCACGATCAAAAGCTTTCATTGACTGACCATACCCTGCACACCATGCCCTGCACACCATGCCCTGCACACCATGCCCTGCACACCCTGCACACCATGCCCTGCACACCATGCCCTGCACACCATGCCCTGCACACCCTGTACACCATGCCCTGCACACCATGCCCTGCAAACCATGCCCTGCACACCATACCCAGCACACCATGCCCTGCACATCCTGCACACCATACCCTGCACACCATGCCCTGCACACCATGCCCTGCACACCATGCCCTGCACTCCCTGCACACCATGCCCTGCACACCATGCCCTGCACACCATGCCCTGCACAACATACCCTGCACACCATGCCTTGCACACTATACCCTGCACACCATACCCGGCACACCATGCTGTGCCCAGAATGTGCAGGGTTGTCACTACCCAGAGAACCCTTCCCCTCTCAGGACCAGGTCCAGGATCAAAACATACATGCCAGGTGGAGCCCTCCAACATTGCCCCCTTAGCCCCAGGACAGTCTTTCGGGAGGTCAGTGCAGACACGCTGGGCTGAATGGCCTCCTTCTGCACTGTTGCGATCTATGATTCTATGAATTTGCCCCTGACAGTGTGGACTCAGCCCCAGGACAGTCTGTTCAGATTTAGGATTTAATCATTCGGCCCATTGAGTCTGCACCGCCCCTCCAAAGGTGCACTCTATCCAGGTCCAGTCCCCCATCCACCTAGCTCTATCCCTGTAACCTAACCTGCACAGCCCTGGACACTAAGGGGCAGTTTATCATGGCCAATCCGCCTAACCTGCACATCTTTGGACTGTGGCAGGAACATCTGTAGGAAACCCACACAGACAGCCACCCAAGGCCGGAATCGAGCCCGGGTCCCTGGCGCTGTGAGGCAGCAGTGCTAACCACTGTGCCGCTGTGCCACCCCATTGCTTTTACTCCAAGTCAGAAACCCGTGGGCTGAAACCTCACTGCGGGCACATCGGTGCGGCACTGGGGGACTGCTGCACCCGCAGAAGTGCTGTCCCCCAGGGCGAGATGCTGAGAGAGGGTGCGGGGCACTGGCTGCCCCCTTACAGGGGGGGGGTTAACGATCCCATGGCATTTTTTGAAGATCTGGGGCAATATCTAACCTTCAAAGGCTGCCACTAATGCGGCCTAGTTGATGATATGCCTCAGCCCTGTTTATGAGACATTGCCATGCACCCCTCTGATTGCGGCTCAGAAATAATTGATGCCCTCAGGTCATTAAAGGTGCAACATAAATGCACCCTTCCTTTCCACTGGATCATGTGGCATGCGCCATTTAGATTTAATTCCGGCTTAAAAATGAATACTTACGCTGGAGCTGTTCGTAACGAAGACTAGAAGGAATGGGCTTAGGTTTCTGAAAGCTTTGGCAGGAGATAAATATGCTTAAAGCCACCCATCAAGGCCTTAACATCTTTTAAAACTTAAAAAGATGTATCGTATCGATAATGGCGATTATCAATATTATTTCTGAATAAAATTGAAACTGTTGGTTCAAATTTATTTTGCAAACTGTTCAACTGCAATAATTAACTCCCGCCTTCGAGTTTACTCCCAAATATCCTGTTACCCAGGAAGTACAAGTGATTCTTTGTACATCTGGCTAATTCTTGTATTGGAAATGAGAACAAAAATGATTATGTGAAACTTCCATTGTTCCTGAATTTTAGATATCTGAAATTACCAAGAGACTATTCGTGTGGGAAAGCAATTACTCGAAGCTTTGCAAAGCTGACACTAAGCTGGAGGTAAGGACACCGTCGGCTTTTGACTCACAAAGGCTTTAGCAGTTGTGTCGTTTTGGCTGCAGGCGTGCTGGGGTCCTCCATCGTAAAGGCGAGTGGCAGTAAACTGCAGTCTGGCAGGGAGTTCAGGAAAGTAGCAAGCCTCTCATCCTTAAGGGCTGTGGTGGAAGGCAGCACGGTGGCGCAGTGGTTAGCACTGCTGCCTCACGGCGCCGAGGTCCCAGGTTCGATCCCGGCCCTGGGTCACTGTCCGTGTGGAGTTTGCACATTCTCCCCGTGTCTGCGTGGGTTTCACCCCCACAACCCAAAGATGTGCAAGGTAGGTGGATTGGCCGCGCTAAATTGCCCCTTAATTGGAAAAAATGAATTGGGTACTCTAAATTTATTTTTAAAAAATAAAAAATTAAAGGCTGTGGTGGACACGTAACTTTGTCAGGCATTGAGGGGGGAACAATTTGCCCAGTACACAGGCAATGTCACTGTGCTGGTGATCCTTCACTCCGAGCAGGACCTGGTCTCAATGGGGGGTCCAAATCAATTCAGACCCCCCCCCCCCCCCCACTGCCCCCCAGTCAGGTGCTGAGCTTGGAAGGACCATGGGCGGGGATTCTCCCCTACCAGGCGAGGCGGGGGGTTCCAGCGTAATGGAGTGGCGGGAACCACTCCGGCGGAAGGCCGCTCACCTTGAGGGGCTAGGCCCGCGCTGAGTGATTTCCGCCCCGCCAGCCGGCGCTAAAAGGTCTTCGCCGGGCGACGTATGGCGGGAGCGTCAGCGGCATCCCCGCGCATGCGCAGGGTAGGGGACTCTTCCGCCTCCGCCATAGTGAAGACCATGGCAAAGGCGGAAGAAAAAGAGTGCCCCCACGGCACAGGATCGGTGGGCCCCGATCGCGGGCCAGGACACCGTGGGGGCATCCCCCGGGGCCAGATCGCCCCGCGCCGCCTTGTCCCGCTGTTCAAAAGGAGGTTTAATCCACGCCGGCGGGAGAGGGTTGACACCGGCGGGACTTCGGCCCATCGTGGACCGGAGAATCGCCGGGGGTGGGCCCGCCGACCGGCAAGGCGCGATTCCCGCCCCGGCCGAATCTCTGATGGTGAAGAATTCGGGACACGGCGGGGGCGGGATTCACGCCAGCCCCCGGCGATTCTCCGACCCAGTGGGGGGGTCGGAGAATCACGCCCCAGATCTCTCCACAGGTCGCATCTGACCAAAGAGCTCCACCACCCCGACTACATTCCTCTCCTACCCCTGCCAGGGGCAGGATGACAGCACAGTGGTTAGCACTGCTGTCTCACAGCATCAGGGACCCGGGTTCAATTCCGGCCTTGGGTGACTGTGTGGAGTTTGCACTTTCTCCCCGCGTCTGCGTGGGTTTCCTCCCAAAAATGTGCAGGTTAGGTGGATTGGATGTGCAAAATTCCCCCTTTGTGTCAGAAAGGATAGGAGGGGTGACAGGTTTCGGGTCGGGGCGTGGCCTAGGCAGGGTGCTCTTTCCAAGGCTCGCTGCAGACTCAATGGGCTGAATGGCTTCCTTCTGCACTGTGGAGATTCTATGATTCTATGTTCTTGTACCCCACCTAGGGTCTGTCATTGCATGTTTTATCTATTTTACTGTTGCCTCTAAATCTTGTGGAAAGAGTATTGTTTGGAAGGAGAATAAGCAGCTTTAATTTATAAGGGTTTCTTGAAGAAATTCTCTGTGCCACTTTATGATAACGTGTTAATGTTGACAGCTATTTAATTACTTTTGAAGATTGAGGGGCACACATCGTAAAATCAGAGAATGGTTACAGCCTGGAAGGTGACCATTCGGCCCATCATTTTCATGCCATTCACATGCCTTTCCCCCATAGCCCAGAGGCGGAGCACGCACGGCTAGGATCTGGAATGCACTGTTTGACAGTGTGGTGGAGGCAGGTTCAACGAGACATTCAAATGGTGTTGGGTAATTATCTGAAGTGAAAAGACAATAGGGCCACAGGGAAAGGAGGAGTTGCAGTTTGTGTCTCAGTTTGTGACTCTCAAATCAAACACAGTCATAGAATTGTGATGGCGCCGGAGGAGGCAATTCAGCCCATCCTATCTGCACCGGCTCTCCAAATGAACAGTTCACTCGGTGCCTTTCCCCTGCCCTCTCCCCGTAACTATGCACACTCTTCCTTTCCAAATAACGGTCGAATTCCCTTTTCAAAGCTCCACTCGCTCCTGTCTCCGCCACAGCCCCAAGCAGTGAATTCCAGTCCCGAAACACTCGCTGTGTGAAAACGCTCCTCCTCATGTTTCCATCGCTTCTCCTGACCATTACCTTCAATCCGTGTCCACTGGTGCCCAAGCCTTCCGCCAATGGGAACAGTCTCTCCCGCGTGATTTTGAACATCTCTATCAAATCTCCTCCCAACCCTTTCTTTTCCAAGGAAAACAGGACTATTTACACAACCGACGTTCCTCAACTCAGGAACCACTTGGCAATCTTTTCTGCCCCCTCGCCAACGCTTTGGAGACGCCCAAAACCGGGCAATACTCCACCTGAGGCTCTAACAGTGTTTTATACAAGTTCAACATCACCTCCTCACTCTTGTACTCTATGCCCCTATTAATAAAGCCAAGAAAACTGTGTGCCTAATTAATTACTTTCTAAACCCGTCCTGGCCCTTTCAATAACTTATGCACAAATACACCCAGGTCCCTCTGCTCCAGGGTGACCGACTGTCCCGGAATTTGGCTTGGTGTCCCATGTCCTGGATGGGGATATCATTTATGCTGGAATTCTCTGGGTAATGAGAGAGGAAAATGCCCAAGGCCTCTTCTTGCTGCTCCCTGACCACGGGCCACCCAGGGTTGGCAGAGGGCACTTTCGCAGGCATCAGCGAGCGGCAGCACTAGTGAGTGGCACTAATGTCCCCCGACCGGTGAGTGGTTGCGCGAGTCCAATGGGGGGTGGGGAATGGGTTTTGCAGAGTACAGTGGGAGCGGATTGGCACCTGCTTTGCCCCGGTGACACTGTGACAGGTCCTGGGCTGACACTGATGGTGCTCAGGACTTGCCTGTGGTGGGGCCCGGGCGTTCAGAGATCGGTCCAGTGAAAATGATAGTCGCGGCCCGAGACCCGGGGGTTGGGTCTGACGCAGGCCCAGGGAGAGGCCCAGGCTGGTTTGGCTTGCTGAAAGTGTTGGGGAAGTCTGGGAGAAAGGGGTTCTGGATAGGGGAAGGGGTGTTCTGGGTAAGGCTGGGGAGTTGAAGGAGAGGGCCGGGGGGGAAGGATGGGTCTGGCAGGGTGTCTGGGATTGAGGGGGGGGTGGGGGGTGGAGTTGTGGGAATGCAGGATGGTGGGTGGCCCAGAGAGGCGAGTTCCAATGGCCTCCCTGCATCCCCCCCAGCTTTCCGCAACCCCTGCCCAACCGCCCCTCACATCCCTTCAACCTCGCCACCTGCCCCCACTCCTCCGGCAAAGTGTCCCTCCGTCTTTCCCCCAGAGTGCTCTGCTCCAGCACCCCAAATTTGAGTTCCAACCGGGGACCGTTTCTCCAGATCATCCCCAGTGGAACTCCCACCTGACAATCAGCCGCCAGTCCCATCCAACAGCCAGGCAGCGATTCCGACAGCGTACGAGTGGGAGTTCGATCTTGTGTATGCAACACAGGCCTGGGAGCTGAGATCTCTGTGGGCCTCGGCACGTGAGCTCAAAACTTGCCCTGGCTCTCTGTCCCCACACACCAGCCCTGGCCAGGGCAGGAATCAAGGCCAGGTGTTCAGCATTTTAAGAATTTCATCCATTTTGCAACAAGAGATGGAAAACCTGGCAAAGTGACAAAATGTTTGCCTCCACAGGCCGATCTCCAGAATATAGAACAAGACACTGAATTAAAGGATGAAAGAATCAGAGAGGTAAGATAGCTTATAGTGAAATTCTTTAGTCACAATGCATTTTCTTCTGGAGATTGGGCAGTTCCTGGGACTGCTGCACGTTCACTCAGAGACATTTGGAGTTACAACTGCATGGGCTGTGACAATAAAACCTGTGGGAAAATGTGCGACACTGTCTTTGGTATTTTTAACTATCAATGAATCGTGTGATTAATATTGTAACAACTCTTTAGATGCAGCAGCTGACGATGGTGCTGATTCATTCTCTGAATATCAGTTACACGTGTCTAAGGTATCTCACTTAAAAGTCAACCCACCCCCTCTCATCCCACCACTATCCACAACATATCACCCATTGGGTGAGGATCAAACAAGTAAAGCCCTTTGAGTAAAAGCAAAAATACCGCGGATGCTGGAAATCCGGAATAACAACAGAAAATGCTGGGAAAACTCATCAGGTCTGGCAGCCTCTGTGGAGGGAGAGACAGAGTTAACGTTTCGAGTCGGTGTGGCTCTTCTTCAGAACTGAAGAGGTGTAGAAATGTGGTGGATTATTGGTGGAGCAGGTGGAGCTACATAGAAGATCAGGGATAGGTCGGAGCTCGGGAAATTTGACAAAGGTGTCATGGGACACATGACAGAGGGAGTGCTAATGGTAGCGTTAAAGACTAAAGGAGGTCCTGACAGTGGCGTGGAGGCCGGATAGCAGAATGTGTTAATAGCAGAACAAAGTTCAGCGGTGTTTGAAAGGAAAACATGTCTTTAACACTATCATGGTGAAATGATAAGGAAGCATCAAATTGATAATCAGAGAGCTTTGCGTAATAATCTCAAGTGATCGGTTTGTGAATTTTTAAAAATTGGAGGGTACTTAAAACCGTTGAAAGAAAAAATAGTAAGCTCGTATTTTATTGCAATTATTTATCCCGAACGAAACAAAGGCAGTCTGAAACTCAAATCGGCTCCGGCTCCAGAGAATTGCAAACCAATCTCTTCAGAGTTGCAGCAAAATGGTTACAAATGTTCCCCCACTTTTCTGTACTGTTAACGGTAACAGATGGGTCACATTTGCGTGCAGCAGGCTGATAGCTGCCTCTCATGGGCATAAACGAATTGCTACTTTCTGATTAAGTCATCATTTAGGGATTTGCTCGTGTGAAAATAATCCTCTCGTCCTACTTCATTCCCCAACAGGATCATACATGTTTTGTCTGGACCTGAATATCCAGTGGGGGAAAGATACATTCCGCGGGTGGACAGCCCGTTACTGTGCAGAGTGCCGCTGCGATGTCCTTTTTAAACCTTGGTGTTTGCAACTGTTTACAGACCTTGATTATCAAATAACAGTTCAGCAAGGAATAGTATATCTTTTTCCAATTTACTGAGTGGGATAAACCAGCAGCCTAAGCCAGGATGCCACATCATCTGGCAAGCTATTAACATAGCTTCCAAAGATGTCACAGCTGGTGGTGGGAGCTGGTTCAGATTTTAACAACATGGATTTGTTTATTGTCACATGTACCGAGGTACAGTGAAAAGTATTGTCCTGCGTACAGTTCAGACAGGTCATTCCGTACATGAAAGGAAACTACATAGGGCAAACATAAAATACACAATGTAAATATAGACACAGGCATCGGGTGAAGCAGACCGGAGTGTAGTACTACTCAGTAGTGAAGATGTGTGAAGAGATCAGATCGGTCCATAAGAGGGTGGTTTAGGAGTCTGGTAACAGCGGTGAAGAAGCTGTTTTTGAGTCTGTTCGTGCGAGTTCTCAGACTTTTGTATCTCCTGCCCAATGGAAGAGGCTGGAAGAGTGAATAAGCCTTGTGGTGATATGCCTGTGCACAGTTCTGTATATAGTTAGCGATGTGCCCTCCAACCAGCTGGTGGTGATAGAGATCTATCATGTGACTCGAGACACCCGCCAGTTGGTAGTAAGATGTACAAGAGGATAGTCGTACCTCGAGTAGCTCCAGGAGAATTCACTGAATTCATTTAGTAGCCATCGTCTATATTATACTTCGTTAGTTATCTTTCCACGTGTTTGTTAATAAATCAACTTTCTAGTTAAAGAACCAGATGTTCTGTGTGCCTCATTACCACGGTCATAACGCAGAACACAACAAGCTGGGTGGGAGGGGTCTTTGATTATTCTTTCCCAAGGCAGCGGGAGGTGTAGACAGAGTCAATGGGTGGGAGGCGGGTTCACGTGATGGGCTGGGTGGTGTTCACGTGATGGGCTGGGTGGTGTTCACGTGATGGGCTGGGTGGTGTTCACGTGATGGGCTGGGTGGTGTTCACGTGATGGGCTGGGTGGTGTTCACGTGATGGGCTGGGTGGTGTTCACGACTCTCTGCAGTTTTGTGCTGTGCCACGTTGGTCGCTATCAAATATAAACATAACCAGATGAATGTTTGGTAAATTCCAGGCAGTTATCTGATCTGATGCTCCAATTACCAAGCAGCTTGAGCCTTGACCGCCACCCCCCCCCCCCCCCCCCCGATTATGAGTTAAGTCTTCTCTGTACACTGGGTGGGTACTTTTATGAGTTAGCATTGGTTACAACGGAGCCACCTCAATGGCTAATGTGGCTCTCAAACAATGGAGCTTTGTGTCGCAATGGTCCGTTTGTGCTTGTGGGCGAGACAAAATTAATCCTCTGGGCATCCACAACCTGAGCTGCAAATTGTATTTTTAGCATTTTAAACATTTTTAGCACGGCTGCGAGGTTCGCTAGTGTCACACGGGAGCGTTTAAACAAGTGTGGCAGAGGGGTGGGTACTGGAGCAATAGGTCAGAAGGTGAAAGCTTTGAGGGAGAACTAGGGAAAAGGGCCAGTATGGCTCTGAGGAAGAGCAGACAGGGAGATGTTGCTGAAACAGCGGGTCTGGTGGCCTGAAGTGCATATGTTTTAATGCAAGAAGTATTACGGGTAAGGCAGATGAACTTAGTGCCATTACAGAGACCTGGTTGAGGGAAGGACAGGATTGGCAACTAAACATTCCAGGATTTAGATGTTTCAGGTGGGATAGAGGGGGATGTAAAAGGGGTGGAGGAGTTGCGCTACTGGTTAGGGAGAATATCACAGGTGTACTACGAGAGGACACCTCAGAGGGCAGCAAGGCTATATGGGTAGAGATCAGGAATAAGAAGGGTGCAGTCACAATGTTGGGGGTTTACTACAGGCCTCCCAATGGCCAGTGGGAGATAGAGGAGCAGATAGGTGGACAGATTTTGGAAAGGAGTAAAAACAACAGGGTTGTTGTGATGGGAGACTTCAACTTCCCCAATCCTGACTGGGACTCACTTAGTGCTAGGGGCTTGGACCAATATGTAGATAGTCCAACTAGGGAAGGGGCTGTACTGGACCTGGTATTGAGGAATGAGCCCGGCCAGGTAGTAGAAGTTTCGGTAGGCGAGCATTTCGGGAACAGTGACTACAATTCAGTAAATTTTCAAGTGCCGGTGGACAAGGATAAGAGTGGTCCTAGGGTGAATGTGCTAAATTGGGGGAAGGCTAATTATAACAATATTAGGTGGGAACTGAAGAACCTAGATTGGGGGCGGATGTTTGAGGGTAAATCAACATCTGACATGTGGGAGGCCTGCAAATGTCAGTTGAAAGGAATTCAGGACCGGCATGTTCCTGTGCGGAAGTAGGATAAATACGGCAAATTTCAGGAACCTTGGACAACGAGAGATATTGTAGGCCTCGTCAAAAAGAAGAAGGAGGCATTTGTCAGGGCTAGAAGGCTGGGAACAGACGAAGCCTGTGTGGAATATAAGGAAAGTAGGAAGGAACTTAAGCAAGGAGTTAGGAGGGCTAAAAGGGGTCACGAAAAGTCATTGGCAAATAGGGTTAAGGAAAATCCCAAGACTTTTCACACGTACATAAAATGCAAGAGGGTAGCCAGGGAAAGGGCTGAAGGATAGGCAAGGGAATCTATGTGTGGAGCCAGAGGAAATGGGCGAGGTACTAAATGAATACTTTGCATCAGTATTCACCAAAGAGAAGGAATTGGTGGATGTTGAGTCTGGAGAAGGGTGTGTAGATAGCCTGGGTCACATTGAGATTCAAAAAGACGTGGTGTTGGGTGTCTTGAAAAATATTAAGGTAGATAAGGCCCCAGGGCCTGATGGGATCTACCCCAGAATACTGAAGGAGGCTAGAGAGGAAATTGCTGAGGCCTTGACAGAAATCTTTGGATCGTCACTGTCTTCAGGTGATGTCCCTGAGGACTGGAGAATAGCCAATGTTGTTCCTTTGTTTAAGAAGGGTAGCAAGGTTAATCCAGGGAACTAAAGGCCGGTGAGCCTTACGTCAGTGGTAGGGAAATTACTGGAGAGAATTCTTCGAGACAGGATCTACTCCCATTTGGAAGCAAATGGACGTATTAGCCAGAGGCAGCATGGTTTTGTGAAGGGGAGGTCGTGTCTCACTAACTTGATAGAGTTTTTCGAGGAGGTCACAAAGATGATTGATGCAGGTAGGGCAGTGGATGTTGTCTATATGGACTTCAGTAAGGCCTTTGACAAGGTCCCTCATGGCAGACTGGTACAAAAGGTGAAGTCACACGGGATCAGGGGTGAGCTGGCAAGATGGATACAGAACTGGCTAGGTCATAGAAGGCAGAGAGTAGCAATGGAAGGGTGCTTTTCTGATTGGAGGGCTGTGACTAGTGGTGTTCCGCAGGGATCAGTGCTGGGATCTTTGCTGTTCATAGTATATATAAATGATTTGGAGAAAAATGTAACTGGTCTGATTAGTAAGTTTGCAGACGACACAAAGGTTGGTGGAATTGTGGATGGAGAAGGTAGTCAAGAAGGCAAACGGCATGCATGCCTTCATTGGCTGGGGCATTGAGTACAAGAATTGGCAAGTCATGTTGCAGATGTATAGAACCTTAGTTAGGCCACACTTGGAGTAGAGTGTTCAATTCTGGTCACCACACTACCAGAAGGATGTGGAGGCTTTAGAGTGTGCAGAAGAGATTTGCCAGGATGTTGCTTGGTATGGAGGGCATTAGCTATGAGGAGCGATTGAATAAACTCGGTTTGTTCTCACTGGAACGACGGAGGTTGAGGGGCGACCTGATAGAGGTCTACAAAATTATGAGAGGCATACACAGAGTGGACAGTCAGAGGCTTTTTCCCAGGGTAGATGGGGCTAATTACTAGGGGGCATAGGTTTAAGGTGCGAGGGGCAAGGTTTAGTGGAGATGTACGAGGCACATTTTTTACACAGAGGGGAGTGGGTGCCTGGAACTCGCTGCCGGAGGAGGTGGTGGAAACAGGGAAACAGTGACATTTAAGGGGCATCTTGACAAATACATGAATAGGATGGGAATAGAAGGGTGTGTAGATAGCCTGGGTCACATTGAGATCCAAAAAGACGAGGTGTTGGGCGTCTTTAAAAAATATTAAGGTAGATAAGTCCCCAGTGCCTGATGGGATCTAAATGATTTGGAGGAAAATGTAACTGGTCTGATTAGTAAGTTTGCAGACGACACAAAGGTTAGTGGAATTGCGGATAGCGATGAGGACTGTCAAAGGATACAGCAGGGTTTAGATTGTTTGGAGACTTGGGCGGAGAGATGGCAGATGGAGTTTAATCCGGACAAATGTGAGGTAATGCATTTTGGAAGGTCTAATGCAGGTAGGGAATATACAGTGAATGGTAGAACCCTCAAGAGTATTGAAAGTCAGAGAGATCTAGGTGTACAGGTCTACAGGTCACTGAAAGGGCAACACAGGTGGAGAAGGTAGTCAAGAAGGCATACGGCATGCTTGCCTTCATTGGCCGGGGCATTGAGTATAAGAATTGGCAAGTCATGTTGCAGCTGTATAGAACCTTAGTTAGGCCACACTTGGAGTATAGTGTTCAATTCTGGTCGCCACATTACCAGAAGGATGTGGAGGCTTTAGAGAGGGTGCAGAAGAGATTTACCAGAATGTTGCCTGGTATGGAGGGCATTAGCTATGAGGAGCGATTGAATAAACTCGGTTTCTTCTCACTGGAACGACGGAGGTTGAGGGGCGACCTGATAGAGGTCTACAAAATTATGAGGGGCATAGACAGAGTGGATAGTCAGAGGCTTTTCCCCAGGGTAGAGGGGTCAATTAATAGGGGGCATAGGTTTAAGCTGAGAGGGGCAAGGTTTAGAGTAGATGTACGAGGCAAGTTTTATTACACCGAGGGTAGTGGGTTCCTGGGACTCGCTACCGGAGGAGGTGGTGGAAGCAGGGACGATAGTGACATTTAAGGGGCATCTTGACAAATACATGAATAGGATGGGAATAGAGGGATACGGACCCAGGAAGTGTAGAAGATTGTAGTTTAGTCGGGCAACATGTTCGGCACGGGCTTGGAGGGCCGAAGGGCCTGTTCCTGTGCTGTACATTTCTTTGTTCTTTGTCCTTTGTTCATTCCTTCACGCACACTTTTTCCATTTGGGGAAAGTGGTGGAGGAATTTCCAATCTGATTTTCATGCCCATCGAACTGCGTTGTGTGAACCTTCTGTGGCCAATACCTTCTGGAGGTGGACTCGAACCCGGGGCTCCTGGTCCAGAGGTAGGGATGCTACCCACTCCGCCACAAGACTGTCAAGAAATTCATGCACAATAGCAGCCAATGGGCACATATTGTACGCCCCATCCCACCCCAAACTGGTGTGCACAAATTAACTTCCACTGCTTGGTGGCACGGTGGTTAGCACTGCTGCCTCACAGCTCCAGGGTCCCAGGTTCGATTCCCCGCTGGGTCACTGTCTGTGCGGAGTCTGCATGCTCTCCCCGTGTCTGCGTTTCCTCCGAGTGCTCCGGTTTCCTCCAACAGTCCAAAGATGTGCCGGTTAGGTGGATTGGCCATGGTGAATTGCCCTTAGTGTCCAAAGGTTAGGCAGGGGTAATGTGGATACAGTGGGGGATTGGGCCTTGATAGGGTGCTCTTTCAGAGGGCTGGTGCAGACCCTCAAGGTCGAATGGCCTCTTTCTGCACTGTAGGGATTGTATGATTCCCCTCGATTACGACCACAACAGCTGGTCTGTATACAGCATCATTAACATAATAAGACAAAGCCCTTTGCAGGAACATTATGAAACAAAATACTCCACTGAGCCACATAAAGAAATTTTATCTCAGATGACCATAAGCTAGGTGATGTGTTGGGTAGGCTGGGTCGATGTGGACTGCACTTGATGCAGTGTAGCGAGAGACAGACCTCCAACGCTTGATAAGATGCAACACGATTTTATTTAACATCTAAACTATTATACATGTTCAACTGTGGGTGGACACTATGCTGACTTGACTGGAGACCTGATACTAGCCTAACCAGACTTACTAGCTACCACATGGTGTTTGCACTGGACAGCTCACTAACTCTGACTGTCTCAGAGGCAGGGTCCCGAGAGAGCTGGAAAACTGGTGCCCTCTGGCTTTATAGTGGTCGTGTCCTGTCTGGCGATTGGCTGCTCTGTTCTGTGTGCTTACTGGTCATCCTGTGTGTCATTCACTGCCTGCCTGCACTCCATTGTATACATAAATGTATATTATGACATCTCCCCCCCCTTTTTTTTGTTCTGTATTTTGTATGTTGAGATAATAAATATTAAGGTGCATGTGCGTGTGGATGTGTATATGTGCGTGACTACATACAGAATGTGCTAAAATGACCTTATGTACACAGGAAGGTGTCGCTAGTGCAGATATAGGGCAGATGAAATGGTAACAACGATATTTACAGAGGTCAAAACGATAAGGTAACACAGTTGTGCAAAAGTTCAGTCTATAAGTTTAGTCTCTGCGGCGGGCGACAAATTCTGGTTGACCGCCTCAAGGGTGGATCAGCGGCCCCCTGCACTTGGATAGGCAGGATCGCCGCCAATGCGGTGGTCGGCAGGATTGCTGGTAGATCGGTGGCCTCGTGGTCGGGCATGTCCGGAGGAAGCATTGTGTGAGGCGGGACATCATGGTTGGGTGGCGGGCGTGGAACTCTGCGCAGCGCCCGTCTGTTGCGTCGTCGGAAGGAACCATCAGCCATGCGGCCGAGGAACGATCTCGGGGCCACTTGCTTGACCACCATAGCTGTGGCGAACCAGCCGCCGTCAGGCAACTGCACACGAACACGATCAGTTGGGACCAGCTCGGGGAGATCCGTGGCAGGAGCGTCGTATGCTGATTTCTGTTGGGCCCGAGACTGCTGCATCTTTTGTATGACCGTGAGGTGGTCAAGGTCTGGAACATGGATGGCTGGAACCGTGGTTCGCAGAGTGCGATTCATGAGCATCTGCGCGGGAGACAACCCAGTGGACAGCGGGGATGCTCTGTATGCCAGCAGCGCCAGGTTGAAGTCGGAGCCTGAGTCTGCAGCCTTGCATAGTAATCTCTTGACGATATGGATCCCTTTTTCGGCCTTCCTGTTTGACTGCGGGTAGTGGGGGCTGGAGGTTATGTGACGAAAGTTGTACAGGCGGGCAAAATCAGACCATTCCTGGCTGTAAAAACAGGGACCGTGTCACTCATCACCGTGAGCGGTATCCCATGTCTGGCAAACGTTTCTTTGCATGCTTTAATCACCGCCTTCGACGCGAGGTCGGACAGTTTCATCACTTCAGGGTAATTAGAGAAGTAGTCGACCAGGAGGACATAGTCACGCCCCTTGGCATGGAAAAGGTCGACACCGACTTTGGACCATGGGAAGGTCACTATCTCATGTTGCTGCAGAGTTTCTTTGGGTTGAGCTGGCTGAAATTTCTGACATGTGCAGAGGTTGAGGACCATGTTGGCAACGTCCTGGCTGATGCCCGGCCAATAGACTGCCTCTCGAGCTCTGCGGTGACATTTCCCGACCCCCAGGTGACCCTCATGGAGTTGGCTGAGCACCATAGCTCGCATGCTCTGCGGAATCACAATCCTATCGAGCTTCATGAGGATGCCGTCCACCACCGTCAGGTCATCC
This sequence comes from Scyliorhinus torazame, assembly GCF_047496885.1. Taxonomy (NCBI): domain Eukaryota; kingdom Metazoa; phylum Chordata; class Chondrichthyes; order Carcharhiniformes; family Scyliorhinidae; genus Scyliorhinus; species Scyliorhinus torazame. The sequence continues at coordinate 312,852,462 of NC_092712.1, forward strand.
TTGACGTTGTAAAATTGGGGACACTGTCCCTTCTGCCAGCCATTCGTGAGGTGCTGCATCACATGCTGTAGCAGAGGGTCCTTGGCCGTTTCCTCATGAATTTGGATGACCCTCTCATCAGTGGCCGGAAGGTTGGAGGGACACAATTGCACCTGCGCATCGATTTGGCAGACAAAGTCAGTTTGTTCACACGGTGTGGTGATAGACCTGGAAAGGGCATCTGCGACAATGAGTTCTTTGCCTGCCATGTAGACAAGTTCAAAGTCATAGCGGCGTAGCTTGAGAAGGATTCGTTGTAACCGAGGCGTCATGTCATTCAAATCCTTCTGGATTATGTGGACTAGTGGCCTGTGGTCCATCTCAACCGTGAATTTTGGGAGGCCATACACATAGTCGTGAAATTTGTCGATTCCCGTTAGGAGGCCCAGGCATTCCTTCTCGATCTGAGCCTACCGTTGCTCAGTGGGCGTCATGGCTCTGGAGGCATACGCAACTGGGGCCCATGAGGAGGAGTCATCCCGTTGGAGGAGCACCGCCCCAATACCGTCCTGGCTTGCGTCAGGACCGGGGCTGTGGTGAGTTTTGCCCTCAGCTCATGCCATTCGTTCTCTTGAGCGGGCAGCCACTGGAATTCCGTTGACTTTTTGACAAGATGGCGGAGGGCTGTGGTGTGTGCCGCCATGTTGGGAATGAATTTCCCGAGGAAGTTGACCATCCCTAGAAAGCGGAGGACGGCCTTCTTGTCCTCTGGGGTCTTCATGGCATTGATCGCCGAGACCTTGTCAGCATCTGGCCGCACGCCTTGCTGCGAGATGTGGTCACCAAGGAATTTGATTTCTGATTGACCGAACGAGCACTTGGCTCTGTTGAGTCGGAGGCCATGCTCATGGATTCTGTGGAATACCTGCTTGAGGCGATCGATGTGTTCTTGAGGAGTTGTGGACCAGATTATGACATCGTCAACATACACGCGCACCCCCTCGATACCCTCCATCATCTGTTCCATGATGCGGTGAAATACCTCTAAGGCAGAGATGATGCCAAAAGGCATCCGGTTGTAGCAGTAGCGACCGAACGGGGTATTGAATGTGCACAGCTTGTGACTGGATGCATCCAGCTGTATTTGCCAGAACCCCTTGGAGGTGTCTCGCTGGTCAACTCCTCTCGTTTTGGTATCGGGTAATGTTCCCTCATGATGTGGTTTAAATCCTTGGGGTTGATGCAGATGCGAAGCTCCCCTGGCGACTTCTTGACGCAGACCATGGAGCTGACCCAGTCCGTGGGTTCTGTGACCTTTGATATGATGCCCTGGTCCTGGAGGTCCTGTAACTGCTGCTTGAGGTGGTCCGTGAGGGGTGCCGGCACCCGACGTGGTGCGTGGATCACAGAGGTGGTTTGAGCAGGATTTTGTATCGGGATGGGAGTGTGCCCATTCTGTCGAACACGCTGTGGTACTGCGTGATGATGTTATCAATTTCAGCCTGTAAGTTCTCATCAGGTGAGGCCGTCGCCTGTGAGGATGACATGGTGTGGACTCGCTGGACCATGTTCAGGAGTTTGCAGGCCCGAGCACCGAGCAGGGATGCTCTGTCAGGTCCCACAATCTCAAATCGCAGTGTCGCTTTATATGACTTATTGGAAACTCCGAGTTGGCGTGAGCCACTGGCAGCTATGGCATTGCCATTGTAGTCAAGGAGCTGGCAGGCCGGTGGAAGAATGCTTGGTCTGACGCGGATGGTGTCGAGATCGGATTTGGAGATGAGGTTCGCCGATGCGCCGGTGTCCAGTTTGAACCGGATGCGAGCCTTGTTGTCTGTGAGGACAGCACACCACTCATCGCGGGATCCACGCTGAGGATCGGGAGGTGCTTCGCTGTCTTGGAGAAAGGCACCGCATGCTTCCTAATGATGCCCACCCAGTATGGAGATTTGAGGCACGCGGCATCGAGATCTGTTGGGCTGTCGGGGTCAGAGTCTGGCATGGCCTGCTGTATTGAACGGACGCTTCTGCGCCGCGGCTGGGATCGCTGGATGCTGGGCAGTGGAGCAGATCTGCAAAGGGCTGCGTAGTGGCCAAGCTTGCCACACTGTAGACACCGTTGTGATTTTGCCGGACATTGCCGCTTTAAATGGGCGGAGCCACAATTCGGACACATCATGACGCCAACGTCAGCGCGTTCCGTGCGCCATCGCGCATGCGCAGTGCGGTTGAACGATGTACGCACCTGCGCAGTCTGGTCGTCGGTCTCGCCGTCCCCTCGGTCATGGCGCACATGCGCAGGGGCCCGGGAAAAGTGCACGGAATGACCACTCTCGTCGATACTTAGGCCCTGCATTTGTACGATGGCTGCACCCGTTCCGCCTCGTGGGAGGTTAGCTTTGCCGTTTCTGCCGCCCTGATGTGGGAGTACCGATTGTTAGCATGTTCGTGGAGAACGCACGTTTCGATGGTGATGGTGAGGGTGAGCCGCTTGACTTTCAGGAGCTGCTGGCGAAGGGAATCGGAGTGGACCCCGAAAACGATCTGATCCCGGATCATGGAATCAGTGGTCGAGTCATAGTTACATGACTGCGCGAGGATGCGGAGATGGGTCAGAAAGGATTGAAAAGGTTTATCCTTACCCTGAAGCCTCTGCTGGAAAACATACCGTTCAAAGCTCTCATTCACCTCAATGTCGCAGTGGCTGTCGAACTTCAGTAGGACTGTTGTAAACTTTGTCTTGTCTTCGCCTTCAGCGAATGTAAGGGAGTTGTAGATGTGGATGGCGTGGTCCCCGGCTGTGGAGAGGAATAGTGCGATCTTCCTGGCGTCCGATGCGGCCTCAAGGTCGGTGGCTTCGAGATAGAGTTGGAACTTTTGTTTGAAGATCTTCCAATTTGCACCGAGGTTGCCGGCGATGCGGAGCTGCGGAGGAAGGCGGACATTTTCCATGTCACCGGATGGCTGTTTGCTGGTCAACGCTGATTCACTCAAGGTAGGTCCGTCAATTTTCAGCATCACTCACTGGTACCATGATGTGTTGAGTAGGCTGGGTCGATGTGGACTGCACTTGATGCAGTGTAGCGAGAGACAGACCTCCAACACTTGATAAAATGCAACACAATTTTATTTAACATCTAAACTATTATACATGTACAACTGTGGGTGACACTATGCTGACTTGACTGGAGACCTGATACTAGCCTAACCAGACTTATTAGCTACCACATGGTGTTTGCACTGGCTAGCTCACTAACTCTGATTGTCTCAGAGGCTGGGTCCCGAGAGAGCGGGAAAACTGGTGCTCTCTGGCTTTATAGTGGTCGTGTCCTGTCTGGTGATTGGCTGCTCTGTTCTGTGTGATTACTGGTCATCCTGTGTGTCAATCACAGGCTGCACTCCATTGTATACATAGATGTATATTATGACACAAGGTTTTAAGGAGTATTGTAAAGCACAAAAGAGGGAGAGAGATGCAGAGGGGTGTAGGGAGGGAATTCCAGAGATTGGGGCCCAGTTTACTGAAGGCACGGCCACCGGTGTTGGAGTGATTAAAAACAGGAATGCGCAAGAGGCCAGGATTAGAGGAGCCTAGAGATGACGGAGAGTCGCGGGGGTTGGAGGGGATTATGGCGATAGGGAGGGGTGAGATCACACAGGGGTTTGGGAATTTTAAAATCATGACGTTGCTTAACTAGGAGCCAGGGATGACAAAGGAAGAGGACTTAGTGCCAGTTGGAACATAGGCAGCAGAGTTCGGATGGCTTCAGGCGTTCAGAGGTAGAATATGGGAGACCAGCCGTGGGTTGTTCACAGCAGTGACACCACTTGCCTTGAGGTCATGACAGGCGCCACATAAATCTGTTGTTGTACAGCCTGACTCAGGTGAATGAAATGAAAATCGCCTTTTGTCACAAGTAGGCTTCAAATGAAGTTACTGTGAAAAGCCCCTAGTCGCCACATTGCGGCGCCTGTTCAGGGAGGCTGGTACGGGAATTGAACCCCACGCTGCTGGCCTTGGTCTGCTTTACAAGCCAGCTGTTTAGCCCACTGTGTTAAACCAGATGGAGCTCGTTCGTGCGGTATCCTCCTTCCCTCTCACAGTATGAGCGCCAGTGTCTCATGGGATGACCTCCTCCTGCCCACACTAGTCTTCCAACCATGCATTTATTCAACTCATTTGTCTATTCCTGTCTTCAGTTGCACTCAGCTCAGGTAGTTGAGGGCCAGCTTTTTAATTTGGCACCTTGCTCCTGATGTCTGTTAGCAAGTCTTCCCACTGTTCGTTCTTGTCACAGAACCATTAAATGATACAGCGTAGGAGGTAGTATTCGGGCCATTAAGCTGCACAGGAGAGGGGCATTGTTTAATGAAGTACTTAGAGTACTTATAAAGAGAGACTGCTGGGACACTGGTAGGAAGCAGGCATATGTAATACTGTGTTCTGTGAATAAACCTTATCAAGAAAAATGTTGGTGCCTCGTTTCATACTTCACCACCTGGCTTGGAATTGATATAACAAGCTCTTTATACAATTTATAGTTTCATACAATACATACAATTTACAGTGCAGAAGGAGGCCATTCGGCCCATCGAGTCTGCACCAGCTCTTGGAAAGAGCACCCTACCCAAGCTCACACTTCCACCCTATCCCCATAACCCAGTAACCCGACCCAACACTAAGGGCAATTTCAGAGACTAAGGGCAATTTAGCATGGCCAATCCACCTAACCTGCACATCTTTGGACTGTGGGAGGAAACCGGAGCACCCGGAAGAAACCCACGCGCACACGGGGAGGATGTGCAGACTCCGCACAGACAGTGACCCAAACCGGAATCGAACCTGGGACCCTGGAGCTGTGAAGCAATTGTGCTATCCACTATGCTACCGTGCTGCCCTGATGAAAATCGCTTATTGTCACAAGTAGACTCCAATGAAGTTACTGTGAAAAGCCCCTCGCTGCCACATTCCGGCACCTGTTTGGGAGGCTGGAACGGGAATTGAACCCACGCTGCTGGTCTTGTTCTGCATTGCAAGCCAGCTGTCTTAGCCCACTGTGCTAAACTCGTTGCAATGATGGAGTTATTCTATCGGTTCCACTCCCCCTCTCTTCCACTGCAAATATATTTTTCTTTGAGTATTTATCCAATTCTCTTTTGAATAAAGTCAGTGAAAGGTTATTGGGGGATTAGGCGGGAGGGTGGAGTTTTTAAAAAAAGCCATTTATATACTCAATAAATAGCCAACACCCGCAACTCTCCCTCACTACCATATGTCCCACCCTCTCTGCCTCCGCTTTTTCTTGTTAACCCCATACCCCCCCCCCCCCCCCCCCCCCCACCCCGCCCCCCCGCTGACTTAACTGTCCTGGAAGAAGTCAATGAACGGTTTCCATCTCCGGACGAACCCTTCCATCGACCCCCTTAAGGCAAATTTAATTTTCTCCAGCCTAAGGAACTCCGCGAGGTCGCTCACCCGTACTCCCCGGCTTCGGAGGCTCCGGGTCCCTCCACCCCAACAAGATCCGCCTCCGGGCTACCAGAGAAGCAAAGGCCAGAACACTGGCCTCTCTCAACCCCTGGACCCCCAGGTCTTCCGACACTCCAAACGCTGCCAATCCGGGACCCGGGGCCACCTCCACCCCCGCCAAAATCCCTGTAACTTCGGGCAGGCCCAAAACATGTGAACATGCTTTGCGGGTGCCCCCCCCCCCCCGGTGCCCCCCCCCCCCTCCCCCAACACACCGCGCACACCTATCCTTCACCCCCTCAAGGAACCTACTCATGCTAGCCACCGTCACACGCGCCATTTGGGCCACCTTAAATTGAATGAGACTCAACCTGGCGCACAAGGAGGAGCCATTCACCCTCCTCCAAGCTTCCTCTCACCCCCCCCCCCCCAGCTCCTCCTCCCACTTTTGCTCAATTACTCCTATTGGGGCGCCCTCCCAGTCCATCAATTCCTTATGTATCTCTGACACCCTGCCCTCTCTCAACAGCACCTTAACCTACAACCCTGGGGGCGGCAGATCAGGAAAGGACGGCACCTGCTTTCTCACGTAGTTCCGCGCAGGTAAGTATCGGAACCAGTTTCCGTTGGGCACCTAATACTCCTCCGCCTGTCCTTCCAATCTCTGGAAGCTGCCCTCCACGAACAAATCTCCAAACTGCTCAATCCCTGCCCGCCGCCAACCCTGAAACCCCCCCCCCCCCCCCCCCCCCCCCCCCCCCCCCGGTCCAATTCCTCTGGAGCGAACCTGTGTTTCCCACAGATCGGGGCCCAAACCCAGGCCCCCTCAAGCCAGTTGCTGCTGTCCTCACACCCTCAGGGCCGCCACTACTACCGGATTGCGGAGTACCCGGCCAGCGAGAACGGCTGAGGCGCCATCAACAACGCTCCCAAACTAGTACCCTTACACGAGGCTGCCTCCATCCGCACCCAACCGACCCCTCCCCTACTACCCGTTTCCTTACCATGGCTATATTTCCCCCCAATAATGATTCATTAAATTTGGCGAGGCCAACTCGTCCCCCTCTTACCCGAGGGGCCTTCCCCATCCACACAAATCCCAATATCAACGGGTTAACCTTCTTGAAAAAGGCCTTGGGGGGTGGGAGGATGGAGTTGAGGTTATACTCAGACCAGCCATGATCTCATTGAATGACAGAGAGCGTAAGAAGGGCTGTGTGGCCTTCTCCTGCTCCTTGTTTGTATGGGGACGATTTGGAGCCCTCTCTCTCCATCCGTGAGAAACCCGGAGCGGGCTCAAAATCCGGAGAGAATCGGAAAACGTGATTCTCTCCGGCGTGGTCGGGTGTTGCAACCCCACTTCCGGCCACCAGGGCAGTAGTGCGACTCACGCAGCGTGAGCCCGGGAATCTAATTTCAGTACATCAGCATGTCATTAGCGAGCACTAACGACCTTCACACCTCATGGAATACTCACCGGGCGCCGGAGTAACGTCACACCAGCGTCATTTACAACAGGTCCACAAAAGCGTGAACCTGGCAGCCTCGCTAATGGGAAATTCCCGGGGAAATGGGAAGCGAGCACTCAGGCAGCCATGATTCTCCAGGCCCTTCGCTGCTTAGGGTGCACTGGGGAGGACATGGGGAACACAGATAAGTCCAACTCCGGGCTGGGGATGGAGGTCAGTCACGCGTTCTGAGGGGTGTGGGTCGTCAGCAGGCCTTACCTTCTATTCACTTCAGGGCGCCCCTTGCTTTGAGGGTGTCCGGAGGCTGGATTGATGGGCTTATGGACAAATCACCACTGAGGGAGTGTCCGTCCTCAGCGGGAGCTGGAATGTGGGTGTCAGGAGGTGAATACAGGGGGTCAGCACTGGGGGCAACTGTGAGGCAACTGGATTCTCAACCCATGAGAAGCCAGGCTGCAAGGGCAGAATGGGCTCCTCAGGCATGGCTTGCAACCCTGCCTCACGAGTAATGAAAACCCTCTCACTTGGGGAAGCTTAACTGAACTGTGGTTAGAACCCCCACGCTCAGGCAGCACTGAGTACCGCAGGGTTGAATGCTATTGACTATTAATTGCACTTGTCTAGGAAATTTGTCTTTCAGGAATAGAAGTGTAGGGCTGTGAAATGGGAGAATGAGGGTGCCCTCTAGGTGTGTGCCTGTCATGCTCAGTGCAGGCTTTACTCTAATCAGCTGTGCCTCATCTGTCACAAGAAGCATGCAATTGATTGGAATGCAATTTTACTCTTCATTGGCAACTCAACAGTGCCAATGAGATGTGCAAAGTTAAAGAGAACTGCCACGTTTTGAGTCCCACGCATTGAACCCCAATGCTCAATCAAGAGTTTACATCACACAGGCTACACTGATGTGACCCCCCCCCCCCCCCCCCCCCCCAAAGTAAGGCTTCATGGTGAAGTCTGCCATCACTCATCCTGTTACACGTCATGACGGGGGTCTTCTTTGAGGTGCCCCGTGAGGATGGGGAAGCAGGTCCCATGAAGTGGGGATATGCCAGTGTGAGACGGGAGGGTGTGAGGTTTAGCGGAGAGGCATTCACGATGGGTGGTGGTCCCAGAGGATTAGAGGGCGGAGGGCAGGGCTTTCTCAGAAATCCTCACCGCTCACTGTCTCTTTTCGGTGTCTGATTCTGGAGTTGGCATTTCTACTCATAGTGATAGAGCAGCAGCGGAGACTGAGACAAGCCGCCGCATGTGGCCAGGACCAGCGCCCTGCTGAGGAGGGGGGGGGGGGAGCCTGAGCCCTTAGCTGTACAGGGAGCAGCACTGTAGAGGGAACAGCATAGTTTGAGACTGTACCGGCCATGGGTCTTCCACCGTCAGAGTTCCTATCTATAATTGTTGGAGCCACAGTGCTGGAGAAGACTGTGCCTGCCTGGGGGATGGTTTACCACCTTTGCCATGTCCTACAAGAGCTGGCACCACTTGGGATGGGGGAACACCCACTGCCCATGGCCCATAAAGTGACGGCTGCTCTGAACTTCTATTCGAGCAGCTCATTTCAGGGAAGCATAGTATACTAGAGGGGTAAGCAACCTTTGCGGGGCCCCGGTGTTGAGGGCTATCATGGAGGAGGTATCGCTGTTTATCCTTACTGATTGTGGTCTATGTGTCAGGAGGTCGAGGATCCAGTTGCCGAGGAAGGAGCCAAGTCCTAGGTTTTGGAGTTTTGATATGAGATTGGCTGGGATTATGGTGTTGAAGGTGGAGCTGTTGTCAATAAATAGGAGTCTGACATCGGAGTCCTTGTTGTAGAGATGCTCCAGGGATGAGTGTAGGCCCAGGGAGATGGCGTTTGCTGTGGACCGGTTGCGGTGGTATGCGAATTGCAGTGGATCAAGGCATTCTGGGAGTATGCAGTTGATGTGTCTCATCACCAACCTCTCGAAGCACTTCATAATGATTGATGTCAAGGTCACCAGGCGGTAGTCATTGAGGCACGTTGCCTGGTTCTTCTTTGGCACTGGTTTGTTGGTGGTCTTCTTGAAGAAGGTGGGGACCTCAGAACGGAGTAGGGAGATTGATTAATTGATTGATATTTATTGTCACATGTACCAAAGTGAAACGTATTTTTCTGCGGCCAAGGTAACGTACACAGTTATACATAGTAGACAAAAGAATAATCAACAAGGTACATTGACAGTGGTGCATCAACAAATAGTGATTGGTTACAGTGCGGAACAAGGGCCAAACAAGAGCAGCATAGGACGTCGTGAATAGTGTTCTTACAGGGAACAGATCAGTCCAAGGGGGAGTCGTTGAGGAGTCTTGTAGCTGTGGGGAAGTAGCTGTTCCTATGTCTGAATGTGCGGGTCTTCAGACTTCTGTATTTCTGCCTGATGGAAGGGTCCGGAAGAAGACAATGCCTGGGTGGGAGGAGTCTCTGATAATGCTGTCTACCTTCCTGAGGCAGCGGGAGGTGTATACAGAATCAATGTGGGGATAGCAGCTTGTGTGATGCGTTGGGCTGAGTTCACCACACTCTGCAGTTTCTTGCGATCTTGGGTCGAGCAGTTGCCATACCAGGCTGTTATGCCGCCGGATAGGATGCTCTCTATGGTGCATCTATAGACGTTTGTGAGAGTCGATGCAGGCATGCCCAAATTTCTTCAGCTTCCGCAGGAAGTGGAGACGTTGTTGGACTTTCTTGACTGTTGCATCAACGTGAGTGGACCGGGACAGACTGTTGGTGATGGTGACCCCCAGGAACCTAAAGCTACCGACCATCTCTGCTTCAGAGCCATTAATGTAGACAGGCGGAAGGGGGGGGGAGGTTGTGCTACGCTTTCTGAAGTCGATCAGTTCATTGGTCTTTCCAATATTTAGAGAGAGGTTGTTTTCGGTACACCATGCAACCAAGTTATCTATCTCCCTTCTGTAGTCTGATTCGTCGTTGTTTGAGATACAACCCACCATAGTCGTATCATCTGCAAGCCGATAGATTGAATTGGAGTTGAATCTTGCCACACAGTCGTGTGTCTATACAGTACAGTAGAGGACTGAGCACACATCCTTGCAGGGCCCTGGTGTTGAGGACTATTGTGGAGGAGGTGCTGTTAGCTATCCTGACAGATTGAGGAAGTCGAGGATCCAGCTGCACAGGGAGGGGTCAAGTCCAAGGTTGCAGAGTTTGGTTATTAGTCTTATTGGGATAATGGTGTTGAAGGCGGAGCTGTAGTCGACGACCAGCAGTCTGACGTCCTTATTGTTGAGATGTTCAAGAGTTGATTGTAGGGCCAGAGAGATAGCATCTGCTGTGGATCGGTTGCCGCGGTAGACGAACTGCAATGAATCGAGACCATCTGGGAGGCTGGAGTGGAGAGGTTGAAGATGTCTGCGAACACACCTGCCAATTGGTCTGCGCGGGATCTGAGTGCATGACCAGGGACTCCGTCAGGCCTCGTTGCTTTCCGTGTTTGTTTGTTGCTACTGAATCTGCTTCCACCACCTGCATTTTAACCGTCGCTATTCAATCTCCCTTTAGCTTTCCGTGCCAGAACAAGCCTGGCCTCTCCAGTCTGCCTCTCCATCCAGCTAAAGACGCTAATCCCTGTTAGCCTCCTCTGCACCCTCTCCAAAGCTTTAACATCCTTCTTAAAATGCGATACCCAGAACTGAACACAATGGTCCAGCTGGGGCCAGCCCAATGTTTTTACACAGATCATAACAACTGGCTCTTCACCTTCCTTCAGTCTGCACGGGTTCCTTTCCAGCTGCTTTGAGATATCATTAACCCTGACACTGGGTAGGCATAGCACCCACCTGCCCTACAACCTAAAAGAGAACTAGCAAGAAATCTCATAACAAATAAATAACAGCCCACTCTCCCTTCTGTCCCCCACCTGCCCATTCTGCCTCCCCTGTTTTACACCCTATAACCCCCCCCCATCCCACCCCACTGCTGACGCCTTAACTGTCCTTGAAGATGTCAATAAACGGCTTCCGTCTCGAGGCAAACCCCGCCAGAGACCTTCTCAAGGTGAACTTGATTTTCTCCAGACTGAGGAATTCCGCGACGTTGCCCCCCCCCCCCCCCCCGCTGACTTTGGCGACACCCCCCCCCCCCCCCCCCCCCCCCCCGCCGACTTTGGCGACAGTCGTTGGCATCTCCCATCCCCTGGACTGTGCTGGTTGACCTCTCAAACATGACCACAGCGAGTACCATCCGTCCCTCTAATTATTGAACCCATGACTTTCGACCTTTTGTTCTGCTGCAGCGAGAGCAAAGCAGAGTTAATGTTTTAAGCCGATGACCTTGCATCAGGTGAAAGGTCACTGAGCTGTGGGTCAGAATATTCCCATTTGGGATTGGGTCTCAGCGTGGGGGCAGGAGCAGGGAATGTTTCCCCCCTGCGGAGGCCAGTGGGAAAATCAGAGCATATCGTCCGATCCTGACCTCATTGATTATGCACCTGGGGGTTCAGTGCCCTATGCCGGGGCAGGCACGATGGTGCCATCAAATCTGGGTGCCATAGTCAAGAGGCGCTCATCATCACTGGCTCGGTGACGTCACTGACGTTGACGAAAGAAGATGGAACTCCTGAAAACGAAGGTGGATTTCCAGGAACACCCTGAGGCTGGAGGCTGGACCTTTTCGAAGACGCTGAAACTACAAGATCCAACTGAAATATGTCCCGTCCTCCCCCCCCCCACACGCTTACTGCTGCGGTGTTCCGGGATCCAGGAATGCAGGCAGCCTCCATCCCGAACTCCAGAGGTAGCCCCCGAGGGGTTGTTCAGGTGAGCTCTGCCTTCTGCACGGCAGGTTGCTCAGACACGCTCTGGACTGGCGTGCCTTCCCCTCGGCGTCACGGGGAATTGGGGCTGGATTCTGATTGGGCCTCCAGCGGGTTTCCCGAGCCGCCATGCCGGGCACTCCGCCGTAAAACCGATTTTGGCATTCCCGCTGAACTCTCCTCCGCCATTGAACCCGCAGGAAGGGGCATGGAAGGATCCCGCCCAGGGCAACGATCAGCCTGGTGCAGTCCCTTGGGCAGTCCTGATTTTTTTTTTAAAACGCTGGTCTCTCGTGTCTGAAGGTTGGAAAAGAAGATGGATTTTCGAAATCCCAACGTTGGAAATCTGCCATTTTGAGGAACGTTCTCACCCCTGGGTTTCATGAATGGTTCATTCAGATTTTTGCTGCCCCCAAATTTTGCCGCTCTAGTTGCCCCCTGCCCTAGTTTGCATTTTATTCCCTGTAGTATTCAATTGTTCTGTGTTTGATTATGTGAACCTGGTGACTGATCGGTACTCACTGCGCTTGATTGGCTAAGCCTGGGTGTTGACTCAGAGCAAAGTAAGCAGACATAACATAAAGATCTAGAAGCTGAATGGTGAGCACGGTGTAGACATTTTGTGGTTGGAGAGATATTTTAAAATATTTGTTGCACACTTATAAATGATTGGGATGGCACAGCGGCGCAGTGGTTAGCACTGCTGCCTTACAGCACCAAGGACTGGGATTCAATTCCGACCTTGGGTGACTGTCTGTGTGGAGTCTGCACGTTCTCCCCATGCCTGTGTGGATTTCCTCCGGGTGCTCTGGCTTCCTCCCACAGTCCAAAGATGTGCAAATTAGGTGGATTGGCCATGATCAATTGTCCTTTAGTGTCCAAAGATGAGCAGGTCAGGTGGATTGGCCGTGATCAATGCATGGGGTTACGGGGATAGGGCGGGGAAGTGGGCCTAGGTAGAGTGCCCTTTCGGAGGATCGATGTAGACTTGATGGGCTGAATGGCCTCCTTCTGCACTATAGGGATTCTATGGACTGTCATCTCTGCATCCCTCTGAGACAAATTAAATATATAAAATGTACACCAATCCCAACCCTAGTAACTGTTGGATAGACTAAGTCAAGTTATATTTGGATTCCGTTTTGTACCGAGGACATGATTTTGTGATTAAGAGGCAGTTTCCCCAGATGTTTTCTGACGCAGTTAGCATTAGGAGAGTCAGGAAGGCAGAGCTGATCCCAATAGCCGTGCGTGCCAGTAAATACCTCTCAGGCAGAGGAATCTGGATGCTGGACTGGGCTGCAAACCTGATTAACTTATATTTTATTTGTGAACTTGTTTTCAGCTGAACCACACCATTGAAGCCCTGTGGATAACAGCAGATGAATTAGCCGATAGAAAAGTGGTGAGCATTTCAAAAGGGAGGAGGCCCCGGGCCTCATTTCTGCTCTCAATGCGATGTGAAAAATATTCTGCCAGTTCAAACAGACTGTGTTAAAGCGCCTCATGTCTCAGCCACCAGAACACAAATCTGGGCCTGGAGCGTGAAACTGCCTGATTGATTTATTTTTTGCTGTTTTGGCTGAATGTGGTCAACATTTTCAAAACCTCTTCTGTTCCTTCGGTACATACCTGCACCACGCTACATGAGAAATGGTCATGGCGCATTGCCCCAGGTTTTTTTCTCCCTGTGATTCAGTTGACTTGCTCGTTGAAGTCAACAATGGGCTATGTGTCTGCGTCAGCTCAGCGGGCAGCACTCGTGCCTCTGAGTCTCAGAGGGTTGGCAGTTCAAATCCCACTCCAGGGACTTTGAGCAGTCTGCCTCTGGCCCAGCTCTTGCGCTTGAACAATTTAATGTTCAGTAGTATGTCATAAATGATCAACTTTCCTTTTTTTTAACTGGGCAGGCACCTTGTTGTCACTGTTCGATCATGCGCAACTTGTAGCTCTCAAAGCAAATCCTGATTTAAAAAAAAAAAGTTCAGGATTGAGGTCAGGTTTTAAGTTACAGCCCGTAACGAACATGGGAGAAGCAGGTTTGTTGCTGATATACTGCAGGTTGTGCAGGGCATGGAGAAGGAAATGTAGTGGGTTTAATGATGTGGCAAATGTTGAGGCATTTGCCACTGTCATGTTTTCCTGGAATGCCTACAGTGCAGAAGGAAGGCATTCGGCCCATCGAGTCTGCACCTGCCCTCCGAAAGAGGACTCCACTCAGGCCCACTCCCCCGCCCTATCCACGTAACCCCAACTGACCTACACACCTCTAGACAGTAAGGAGCAATTTAGCATGGCCAACCCACCTGACCTGCACATCTATAATAATCTTTATTGTTGTCACAAGTAGGCAGACATTAACACTGCAATGAAGTTACTGGGAAAAGCCACATTCCGGCGCCTGTTCGGGGACACTGAGGGAGAATTCAGAATGTCAAATGCACCTAACAAGCACGTCTTTCGGGACTTGTGGGAGGAAACCGGAGCGCCCGGAGGAAACCCACGCAGACACGGGGAGAACGTGCAGACTCCGCACAGACAGTGACCCAAGCCGGGATTCGAACCTGGGACCCTGGCACTGTGAAGCACGCGTGTGGCTAACAGTGCCCCCTCTGTGACTCCGCAAGAGAAGCTCGCCCACAATCCCGGGAGAGGGGCCAGACTGGCAGAGGGGTGCCAGAAATATGAATCCTCACCACCTTCGAGGAGCGGGCCCTGGAGGTGACGGGCGTGGCCGAGGACAGGGCGGTCACCAATGCGGAGGTGGGCGGACTCCCACTCCGAGGACCTGCCAAACGTGAGTTATTGCCATGCTAACTGACCCATCCCACCCCCTGACCACATGTCCATTCTCCCGCAGGTCCTCCAGCTGACGGCGCTGGCCTATCCAGGCTGGGCCCCTCCCCTGCCTCCCAGGAGATCACCTCGGAGGAGAACTCCGAGGCTGCCACGATCGACCCGTCACAGCTGTCATCCCCATCCTCCACTAGCGTAGATACTCACACCTCAGTGGGAAACGTTAGTGGTCAGGTCTTTGGGGCACATTCTGGTGAGGACCACACAGTCGCTGATGTACATCAGGTGGAGGCAGGAACCCCCAGGCGAGACAGCAGTCAGAGGTCTGCTGGATCCCAGGTCCCAGCTGGGTCTCAGTCAGATGCTGTGGACCAGGCTATCCCGGAGCTGATGGAGATGATAGGGACCGGCCGGGACATTCAGAGGGAGATGTCAGCGACACTCCAGCAGGTCCATGGCCAATTGGAGGAGACCCAGAGGCTATGGCACAGGAGATGCCGCCGGCATCGCGTGGCACTGAGGCCAACACTGCCCGGGTGGTGACTGCAGTGGGGGGCCTGGTGCATGACGTCGGCACCATGAGTGAAGGGGTCACGCAGTCGGTGACGGCCATGGCTGAGGGTCTCGGCAGAATGTCCGACTCGCTGGGGGATGTGACCCAATACCAGGCTGACCTTGATGAGGTTCTGCGGGGCATGTCCCGCGCTCAGATGGGAATGGCCGAGACGCTGCGGAGCTTGTCCCCTTTGTAATAATAATAATAATGTTTATTATTGTCACAAGTAGGCTTACATTAACACTGCAGTGAAGTTACTGTGAAAAGCCCCTAGTCGCCGCATTCCGGCGCCTGTTCGGGTACACAGAGGGGGAATTCAGAATGTCCAATCCACCTAACAGCACGTCTTTCGGGACTAGTGGGAGGAAACCGGAGCACCCGGACAAAACCCACGCAGACACGCGGAGAACGTGCAGACTCTGCACAGACAGTGGCCCAAGCCGGGAATCGAACCCGGGTCCCGGAGCTGTGAAACCACAGTGCTAACCATGGAGCTACCGTGCCGCCCATTTGCAGACGGGCACAATCACTGAGGAGCATCGCCGAGGGTGTCGACACGATGGGGAAGACATTGGGGAGCTGCAGGGCTGGCAGAGCCAGATGATGCACGGCAGGCTGGGCTCGAACCAGCTGTCCCTTCATCCCGAGGTGAACCCCGGGGCCCTATGGGCACCGAGCGGGAGGAGGGGGCGCTGGGTGCCAACCCGGACCCGCCCCATGGAGTGGTAACGGTGGTGACCGGCTCCCCTGATGTCCACCCCTCTGTTGAGGCTGCTTCTGGGCGGCACGGCTGTGCGTGGGCCGTCTACAAGTGAGCCGGGGCCCTCAGGCCTCAGAGCCCCCAGAGGACACCCTCATCACCAACATCGAAGGCCACAGGAAGAGGTAAGCAGCTGGGCTGCCCCCACCTCAGATGTGCATCCTGGGGACACACCTTGATGCAGTGGTAGAGCTAAGAAGTTTAAGCATGTTGAGGATCACTGAGGGGAGGGGGGTGGGTGGGGAGGAGCTGGTAGGAGGTGGGTGGGGGGGAAGTGAGGGTGTAGTGGGGAGAGTGGGGTGGCACCTTCGGGAGAGTGGGGAAATGTTGGATACCTGTGACACATTCAAAACCCTTCACTACAACCAGTATGACATCTCTGTCACTTTCGTCCACAATGGGGGCTGACCTCTGAACCCGTGGCCCCCTCAGGCATCCCCCCTCTCCGGGCACACCCCGTGCAGGTGATGGGCGTGAATGAGCACTCATCAGACAGACAGGGTTCAGACTATGGCATAGATTAAGACCATAAGACATGGGAGCAGAATTAGGCCACTCGGCCCATCGAGTCTGCTCCGCCATTCAATCATGGCTGATATTTTTCTCATCCCCATTCTCCTGCCTTCTCCCCATAACCCCGATCCCCTTATTAATCAAGAACCTATCTATCTCGGTCTTAAAGACACTCAGTGATTTGGCCTCCACAGCCTTCTGCGGCAATGAGTTCCACAGATTCACCACCCTCTGGCTGAAGAAATTCCTCCTCATCTCTGTTTTAAAGGATTGTCCCTTCAGTCTGAGATGGTGTCCTCTGGTTCTAGTTTTTCCTACAAGTGGAAACATCCTCTCCATGTCCACTCTATCCAGGCCTCGCAGTATCCTGTAAGTTTCAATAAGATCCCCCTCATCCTTCTAATCTCCACTGACTACAGACCCAGAGTCCTCAACTGTTCCTCACACGACAAGTTCTTCATTCCAGGGATCATTCTTGGGAACCTCCTCTGGACCCTTTCCAAGGCCAGCACAAAATTCCTTGGATACTGGCCCACAGCTGACACAGCACCTGGAGTGATGTGATAAAGACCGTGGGAGGGTGCGAGATGGGGGGGGGGAAGGGTAAGGTATCGATAACGGACCGGGCCACATCCTGGGTAAAGCGGTTGAGTGTGAGGGCCTCTCTGGCCCTCTGGGCCTCCAGACCCTCCCCGCTGCTGCCTGTCCTGCAGCTTCTGGCTGGTCCTCTGGGATCGTTCTCCAGCCCCTGCTGGTCCGGGGCCGCCTCATCATCCCTGTCCTCCTCCTGCTTGGCGGTGGGCAAATGTTCCTCGTCACCAACATCCAGCACGTCGCCCCGCTGTTGTGCCAAGTTGTGGAGGACACAGCAGACCCCACAAAGCGGGTGACACTGCGGGGGGGGTGTACTGCAGAGCACCACCGCATTTTGAGCAGACCGATTCATCGCTCAGTGACAGCCCGGGTGGCCACATGAGCCTCGTTGTATCGGGTCTCTGTTTCGGTCTCCGGCCTCCGTCCTGCCGTCATTAGCCAGGTCCTCAATTTGATGCAGTTTTCCACCCGGTCAAACAGGGCATCCGTGACCTGTCGGATGTACCTGTGGGCTGGAGCCTGCTAGATGCCACACGGGGCCCCGCTCGAGGCCTGGAATGATCGCGAGATGTGGAAGTTCAGGGCTGCGGTGACGTTGGCGGCCACAGAGAGCGGGTGCCCTGCTCCTCCGCGTGGTCCCAAGTCCGTGAGGAGATGGCGCAGGTGCCTCACCGTCCCGTTGTTGAGGCGGAGCCTCCTGCCGCACACGCTGTCCGTCATCTGCTCAAACGACCAGCATTGCCTGTACATCCTGGCTTTGGCCTGTTCTGTGGCGTCCAAAATACCGTTCACGCCAATCAATATCTGAGAGGGTGTTAGACTGACAAACAGCGGTGGCTCCAACCCCGGGACCCTCCACTCCACCATTGATCCCCCCTTCCCCATGCTCAGAACGCCGTGCCCACGCAATCCCAGCCACAGCGGGAACCCCTCAATGGACCCCAGACCCTGTACCCCAGACACCCGCACATAAATGTCACTTGGAGTTGGTGCTGGTCCCTTCCCCATAGCACTCACCCACTCTCCGGCCCAGGACATGTCTCTGGAGCTGTGTCCCATCCCCCGGGTGTTCGGATGTTGGCTGCTGCGTGTGTGGTGGTGCCTCCCGCAGTGTCCAGGCATCAAGGTGTGATTGGGTTGCTAGGCAATGACTCTCACATGCTACGCGGCCGGCCCACCCATGGGAACCCATGGGTTGTGTAAAGTGCTCACCGAACCACGATTGCCAATTTCCATTCCCATTTGAATAGCAGGAAAGGCCAAAGATGAGAACCGCGCTTGCCGCCAAACAGTTTGTGATGCAACCGGCCCGGAGGCCGGTTGGTGGTTTGACAAAGGGTCACCTGGACTCGAAACGTCAGCTCTTTCCTCTCTCGCTATAGATGCCGCCAGACCTGCTGAGATTTTCCAGCATTTTCCTTTCGGTTTCGGATTCCAGCATCCGCAGTAATTCGCTTTTATTGCCAATTCCCGATTGTCAATACCCTTCGGCCTCAGCAGGGGTGATGGCGGTCGGTGGGGCAGACGGGCAGGGACCTCCCTCCCACCCCCCTCCGCCCACCTTCCTACGGTGGCGCACATCTGCAGAGCCCCCCCAAAGCCAGGGGCACCCAATTCCCCACAAAGCTCAGGGGCGGTAAGCCCAGCGCCCTCAGCTTTTGCCTGTGAGCCAAGACGGCGACTCACCTCCTCAGCTCCCCACAGAGGCCTCTTTAGCTTTATATTTTTCAAAAGGAGTGCTAATCGGCACCAGCGTCAGCACTTACCGGGGAGGCCACTAAATCACGGGAGGCCTTTGGATATGGGGCGGCTCCTGTTAATTAAATGGAGATAGGACTTAAGTGGTGATAATTGCCGACGGAAGCGGGCGGGTTGCATCGCAAACTGTTTGGCGCCAGGCCTCGTCTTCGGCCTCTCCCGCTCTTCACCGGTCTCGTTTCGCTCGAACGAGAGCTCAACCGAGACCAGAGAACCGCACCCTTAGCATTTCCCTTTGGAGGTCCAATCAATGGCCGCCGCTCCCTCGTATGTGGAATGTACACCCAGTGCCACCGCTCTGCAATATTCAGCCCATAGCGGCATTGCAGCTTTTATATTTGACCCAGAACGAGCAGAAATCTATTTCTAGTGTTGTGTCAAATCGAAGTGACGGAGCGGGTTGGGCGTCTGCTGACTGGGGTTTAGAAGAATGAAAAACATGTGTGTGTGTGTGTGTGTGTGTTGGGGGGGCTAAGTGTTGATGCCGGGGCAGGATTTGCGGAGTTCCACAACAGCAAAACTGGTGCCCCGCCTGGACTGATTCAGCGACCGCGGAGGGGCTGGCATCGACACCGCGTGGAACGCCCTCGATTCCAATGGGAAACGGTGCCGGATTCGCTGGGTCCGTGATCGACACTCGGGAGGCTGACAAGCTGCAGCCGCACATACACGTTACCCTCCCCACACACACTCATCCCAGCCAACAGGGCGGCTGGGGCCAGAGGGCACCTCGAGGGACACCCATACGACCTGTGGTCCTAAGTTCACAGCGGGCCGTCAGCGGGGTGCGCAGCTGCATGGCTGCCTTGCAGGCCACTGCAATGGTGCCCTGTGCCCGTCCACCCCGACCCCACAGCCCACCTCCTGGCCACCCCTCCGCTACCTGGCAGAAGCCCCCCTGGCCAGCGGCACGACTGTCAGCAAACTGTGGCGATGTCGGACACTTTCTGCCCCCCTCCCTCTCTCTCGGCAGCCACGCCGCCTGTTTCATGGTTTTTAAAAGCACAAGTGACCCTCGCTGTCGGGAATTCGCCCCAGTGGAGGCGGCGAATGGCGGAGGTCCCGGAGGATGCTGGGTCAGAACCGCTGATGATATGCCAATGCCGTTTACTGTATGTGCGGACTGGAGCACATTGACGTCGCTGTTGAGGCACTGGAAAATTGCAATTTGGCGTGAAACCGGCGGCCGCCACGATTTCGGCGGCAAAACCGATTCTCCGCCCAATCGTGTTTCCCGATTCCGGCGTCGGCCGACACCGAATCCCGCTCGGTGTCTTCCATTTCGACAGAGATGAGGAGGAACTTATTCTCTCCAAGGGTCAATAGGCTTTGGAATTCTCTTCCCCAGGGAGCAGTGGAGGCCGGACCGTTGAATAGATTCAAGGCGGAGTTAGACAGGTGTTTGGCTGACCAGGGAGCCAAAGATTATGGGATGGGTGGGAAAGTGGAGTTAAGACCACAACCCGATCAACCATGATCTCATTGAATGGCAGAGAAGGCTAGATGGGCTGAATGGCCCCTTCCTGCTCCTAATTATCCTGTTCCCATGAATTTGGGTTGAGTGGGGTTACTGTAATTGAAGTCCTGAAATCTGCAAACGTGAATAAAATTTATTACCCAAAAATTAAAGCTTAAAATTCTGCGTCCAGCATGACTGGCGATGTAACAGTAAAACAGCGTCAACTTCAACGAGAATACTTGTTGTATTCACTGCGGTAGTTTTTATTTTCCATTGAATTGGAAAAATGCCAAAATATTTAATTTCAAACCAACTAAAAATGACAGTGGGACTCAGAAACGAGCGTCGAACAAGAGTTTGCGGTCTGGTACAGTGAGCCGAATAGAAAGAAGGTGGGAGCAGTGAAAATGACAACGGCCGACTTGCTACCAACCCGATTCATATCGGTTTCCTGAACTTTCTGCCCCCCACCCAAAATCTGCAAAGCTAAGCAATGAAACGCTGTATTTTCTTTTGTGTCCAGGACGGAACAAAATCGTGTTTTTGTTCACTGTGCATTGTGTTAAAGATGTGTTCGACATGACAGATAATCAGAAATGAATATTTATTTTATCAAGGATTTAACAATAAGGATCGGGAAACTACAAAATGAGATCAAGGAAAAACATGACCTACTGAGTAAGAGCAGAAAAGAGGAAACTGTTGACACACAAGCAGCAAACATGCCTCGAAGGTACGTCCTTAAATACATCGGGACAGTGGAGTTGACGCCAATGATTGGCCACGACCGTATTGAATGGCTGATAGCAGGCTTGACAGGCCATCTGGTCTAGCCCTGCTTCTATTTCTTGTGTTGTTGTATGCCTAGCAGCAGGTTGGAGTACTAGGCCATAGCGGTTACACCATTGATTGACCGCGTATCAATCCACGATGATGTCCCATATTCTGCAATATGGGCGGGGCTGGTGACAGTCCTGCCAGCGGGCGGCAACATTGCGGGCGGGAGGGGAAACGTTGGAGAGTGGCCAAAAATCAACGGGCGTCTGGCCTCTCTCCAAATGTTCCCGCCCCACCCGCCATGATGCCCTCCACTGGCAGGACCAGCAAAATCCGGGCATTGTGACGGTTATGTCCTCAACCAGTGGCGATGGCTGATGGTTTGTGATTCATGTTGAGGTTGGCAGATCAGCCTTTGGCTTGACCATGAAATCTATTTGCAGCCTGCGTATTCTTGTTGATTGTGCTGTGGGATGTAGCAAACATACGAGAATTGTGTCCCTCCAGCCCCTCCCCAAACAATCACTCTTATCCTAAAGGACTGAAGCAGCGATTAGGGGGAGATGTTTATTCAATCAGTACTCACTGTTTGAAATTGACAACACCTGGTGGGCAGAGGGTGAGCCAAGTTCTTAGAATCATAGAATGGCGGAGTGCAGAAGGAGACCATTTGGCCCATCATACTACAGATATACAATTAGCCTTATTCTCTATAGTCCTGGTCCTTCCCCATAACGCAGTCATTTTTATTTTCCCTTCAAGCATTTATTTTTACACTCTTCCAAGGGATGAGGGAGTCATGGCTTGACCACCATGTTCTGTCCATGCCTGGTTGCCTTCGAGAAGGTGGTGGCGAGCTGCTTTTTTGAGCCACTGCAGTCCCTGTGGTGTAGGTGCACCCACCGTGTGGTTAGGGAGGGAGTTCCAGGATTTTGACCCAGCGGCAGTGAAGAAACGGCGATACATTTCCAAAACAGGATGGTGAGTGGCTTGGAGGGGAACCTCCAGGTGGTGGTGTTCCCGTGTATCTGCTGCCTTTTGTACTTCTAGGCAGTAGTGGTCAGGGGTAAAGATTTGGAAGGGGCTGCCTGAGGAGCCATGGTGAGTTGCTGCAGTGCATCTTGCCGATGGTACACACGGCTGCTACTCTGCAACAGTGGGGAGGGAATGAATGTTGAAGGTGGTGGATGGGGTGTCAATCAAGCGGGGTTGCTTTGTCCTGGATGGTGTTGAGCTTCTTGAGTGTGTTGGAGCTGCGCTCATCCAGGCAAGTGGAGAGTATTCCATCACACTCCTGACTTGTGCCTTGTAGATGATCGACAGGCTTTAGGGGGGCCAGGAGGTGAGTTACTCCCCGCAGAATTCTCAGCCTTCACTTTTGAATCTTACTTTTTTCCCTTTTTTTCCAATTAAGGGGCAATTTAGCGTGGCCAATTCACCTACCCTGCACATCTTTTTGGATTGTGGGGGTGAGACCCACACAGACACGGGCAGAATGTGCAAACTCCACATGGACAGTGACCTGGGGCTGGGATCGAACCCGGGTCCTCGGCAGCGTGTGGCAGAAGTGCTAACCACTGCGCCATCGTGCCACCCTTACTTTTGACTCTTACTATTGTACCTGCTTCCACCGCCCTTTCAGGCAGTGCTTCCAGATCACAATAAAAGAAAATGTTGCCTCTGTGTCTTTAATTGAGGTGTCTTTAAGGGGCTGGTTTAGCACAGTGGGCTAAACAGCTGGCTTGTAATGCAGAACAATGTCAGCAGCGCGGGTTCAATTACCGTACCGGCCTCCCCAAACAGGCGCCGGAATGTGGCGACTAGGGGCTTTTCACAGTAACTTCATTGAAGCCTACTTGTGACAATAAGCGATTATTATTATTTAATTTGCCAATTATCTTCAATCGGTGTCCCCTGGTTCCGACTCCTCTGCCAACTTCTCTTTCTCGCTGCTGTCCATCTTTGTTCTCCATCTGCTGCCGCAGAGGCAAGTTGTTTTACTGCAGGGAAACTAAGTTGCGGTTGAAGCTCGGTATCACAAACCAAGGTCAGCAGATAGCTCCGCGTGGTTGTGTTGGTCGGTTGTGCAGTTGTCAAACTGAACCCTGTGTCAGCGCAGGGTTGCTGAGGGAGCTACAGTTACAAGTATATAAGGCAGTGATGCTAAGCCTTGTGGGAGAGTGTATGCAGGAGTTAGCTAGAGAGAGTCAGAAGGACAAATAGTGTGAGTGAGAGCAGATCATAGCTCTTATCAGATTGGCTGTAGATGAGTGTAGTTTAAATGTTAATAATCAACTGCACATTCTTTAGCAGTATGCGTCAAATCCAAATTAGTAGTGTTAATAAGTTTATAGCTTTGTTTAAGTCCAAGCTATTTTGTGGTCTTTGTGAACACTACACCAACCATCCTGAATTTAGCAACACAGGGTTCACACTAGCTACGGGAAGAGAATTGGAATGATCTGCACTGGCCTACATGTGACTCTAGCCCTCTGTAACGGCCGAGCAAGCCATCCAGTTCAAGCGTCATGAGGGGTGGGCAACAATTGCTGGCCTTGCCCACATCCCATGAAAGGATTAAAAAAACAAGAGAAACTAATGGGAGAAATCTGTAACAAGGTGACATTGAAGTGGGAATTGGAGAAACAGGATCGGAGGTTGATATCAAAATTCAGAAGCCACGTTGGGTGAAATATTTAAAAACACGGACCAATGAAGGGAGCAAGTGGAAGGGACTAGAAAGAAAAGACATTTTCATTCTGCATTATTTATTTTGCTGTAGAACTCTGGAATTGGGTAGTTGGCTTTGGTACACCTGTTGTAGTTTGTGGCATGTGACCTGCCTGTCACAGCTGCTGTATACAAGGGGCACATGCGTAGCCCTGATTAACCAGGTTTATTAGTTGTGAGGAGGCCAGCAATCCGGTGGATACACTTGTGGTAGAATCACAGTAACCCACATCATGGAAGAAGCCCATTCGGCCCATCGTGTCCATGCTTCAGACAAGTAGCCACCCAGCCAACCCTCCTGGTCTGCAGCGATGTAGGTTACGGCCCTTCCTCAGCACCTCCAAGCCCTTTTTACTTGTAGTGAGCGCTTCTGCCCCGATCTACCACCCTCGCAGGCAGTGAGTTGCCGACCCTCACCACCCTCTGCGTGACAAAATTCCCCTCCCCTTCTAACTTCCTACCTCTTGCCCAAATCCATGCCCCACCACCCCCTCCTCCCCACACAGCCTCCACCACCAGTTATGGATCCCTCAAACGAGGGGAAAGGGTCCTTCCTATGCACTTAATCTAGGCCCCTCATTGTTTTCAACTGAAACCCCCCCTCCAACCCCTGTCCTCCACTGTTCCGAAGAAATAAATTCTCGCCTACCCAACCCTTCCTCATCTATAAAATTCTCCAATCCAGGACACAACCTTGCAAATCATTTCTTGCCCAGCCCCTGAATCTAATTTGTAATCCACAAAAGAGCTATGGAAACGGTATTCAAATCTCCACCCGTTCATCACAGTCGCTGCTTTTGCTTTTCTACTTCTTGGCCGTGCCAGCTGAAGGATAACAAAGTTCACAAATGTCGAGTTAGGAAATCGTGACTGGCCAATGACTCACGCGCTGTTATCTGAAGAGTGTCAAATGTGCGAACGGCTTTACAACAAGATCAGCCGCTTGCATTTATATGGCGCCGTCGACATAGTAAAATGTTCCAGGGTACCTCACAGGAGTGGATTCACCAGCCTTGTTTCCGCTGAGGTGTTTGTCGGTGTGGGGGCGGGTGTGTGTGTGCGGGGGGAGGGGGGGGGGGGCTGGGGGAGGGGGGGGCTGGGGGGGGGTGTTATGGGGTACACCGTGGTAATTGTTTAAAAAAAATAATAATTTGGAGTACCCAATTCATTTTTTCCAATTAAGGGGCAATTTAGCGAGTTCAATCCACCTAGCTTGCACATCTTTGGGTTGTGGGGACGAAACCCACGCAGACACGGGGAGAATGTGCAAACTCCACACGGACAGTGACCCAGAGCCGGGATCGAACCTGGGACCTCGGCGCCGTGAGGCAGCAGTGCTAACCACTGCGCCACCGTGCTGCCCATGGCAATTAAAATTTGCCCTTTTGCCATTTGTCTCCGAGGGTGAGTGATTTGTAACTGAATGTGTAAATAGATTTAATTCGGCGGGTCCTTGTGGGATGGGAGCCGGTTGTTGGACTATGTTGATTGTTCTTTGCACACTGTTCTGTACTGTTGCTGTTTACTATGCCACAAATGCCTCAATAAAACTGTTTATTAAAAGAAAATGTGTAAATAGACCCGTTACTTATCTTAATTGAGCAAGCCAATAGACAACTGTGTTCAGAGCCAGTTAGGAATCAAGTCCTGCGCAGAGCCCAGAGTCGGAGTTGAGATGCACTGGAACATGCGAAGGTGGGAATCAGGAGCAGGAGTGGCCACTCGGCCCCTCGAGCCTGCTGCACCTTTCAATAAGACCATTGTCTGATCTCATTGTCACCTCAACCCCACATTCCTGCCTAACCCCCGATAACCTCTCACCCCTGATAACCTCTCACCCCCGATAACCTCTCACCCCCCTGTTGATCAAGTATCTATCCAGCTCTGCATATTCAAACATATTCAAAGGTACTGTTTCCGCTGCCTTTTGAGGAAGAGAGTTCCAGAGACTCACGACCCGTATGAGAGAACCAGGGGCGAGATTCTCTGACCCCCCCGCCGGGTCGGAGAATCGCCGGGGGCTGGCGTGAATCCCGCCTCCGCCGGTTGGCGAATTCTCCGGCACTGGAGATTCGGCGGGGGCGGGAATCGCGCCGCACCGGTTGGTGGACCCACCCCCGCGATTCTCCGGCCCGGATGGGCCGAAGTCCCGCTGCTAGAATGCATGTCCCGCCGGCGTGGATTAAACCACCTACCTTACCGGAGGGACAAGGCAGCGCGGGAAGGCTCCGGGGTCCTGGGGGGGGCGCGGGGCGATCTGGCCCCGGGGGTGTCCCCACGGGGTGCCCCCACGGTGGCCTGGCCCGCGATCGGGGCCCACCGATCCGCGGGCGGGCCTGTGCCGTGGGGGCACTCTTTTCCTTCTGCCTTCGCCACGGTCTCCACCATGGCGGAGGCGGAAGAGACTCCCTCCACAGCGCATGCGCGGGGATGCCGTGAGCGGCCGCTAACGCTCCCGCGCATGCGCCGCCCGGCAATGTCATTTCCGCGCCAGCTGGCGGGGCGGAAATTAGTCCGGCATGTGCTTAGCCCCTCAAGGTTGGGGCTTGGCCCCCCTTTGGGGCGGCGCGATGCCCGACTGATTTGCACCGTTTTGGGCACAGGTCGGCGGACATCGCGCCAATACCGGAGAATTTCGCCCCTGGTTCTTCAAATCTCTGTCTGAAATTGGTGCCCTTATTTCGAAGCAGTACTTCTGGATTCTCCCACAAGAGGAAACACGCTGGCCATATCCACCCTGTGGAAGTAAAGGATTTCCCGATGGATCATTTAACTTTTTTAAGAAGGTTATTTTTTTTATTACAAGGAAATATAAACGCACGGAAATATCAAAAACCATTTAAGCAGGTATGGTGGGTGCAAGCATTGCAAAAATACATGAGTCCCAAAGATTCTGACGATGGTGTCATCAGAGGAGCCCATGTTGCAAGGATGGGTCTCATAACCTGACCTTGAGTGGCTTTCGCTTGCCATCGGCGAAATTTGACTGTAAGGATGATGGGATAGACTCAGATGAACAGGATCAGGTTGATAGCCAAATGTGAGATGAGTCGAATGAATGAATGACTTGTATATTTGAGCCCTAGTTCCAAAAATCATCCCACCAGTTGGTGGCTTTAATTTCAGCAATTTGCCTTTCTATGTCCTGAGATTGTTGGACTATTTTAGCGAAGGTTCTGTGGCCGAATTTGGTTTAGTTCTTCTGGCAGGGGTTTTAATTTTGTGTCGTATGCCTCATAATAGGCCCCCAGGTGTTGCTGGAGCTCATCAGTAGCGTTTACGTCCACCCTGCCTCTTTTCTGTAGTCTATTAATTGTACAAGACCCACCCTGGCCGGTACGTCTGGTTTAATACAAAACGCGTTGTCAGTAATGTCGCAGTGTGTGGTGTGTCTGATGGTGGCTTTGGTCCTGTCCTGATCTCGTATAGGGCAAAATTACCCTCTATCAATGCCCCTGGGCACCTCTGCCCAAGTTCCAGTCCTTTCTCGGGGCTATTAGCTAAACATCCAATTGCGGGACACACATTATTTGGAAAAACCCCCACCAATCCCCTTTAATGGTGCCGCTCAGGTAGCATTCGGCTGAGCTTCCGTTTGGCTTTTTGTAAATAAGCCTCTGATTATTACACCCAAACATGATACTTTTATTGGGGTGTACCCATAATACACCATCCTCACATTCCCCTGCGTCAAGTGGAGCAAACCATAAATAACCCGGATATAAAAGGTTCCTCTGATTTGGAATGTCCTGAGTGCTGAGTCCGGGGAATCCGATGAAAAGTAGACCGATGCAGGTGTAAGGTTCCGTCTCGTCTTGTTTCTTTTTCCAGTGGTATCCTGAGGAAATGAAGCATAGTTTCTGTTGTTATCGCATGCTGAATATCTGCATTTATATTGTCACTATACATGACCCCCCCCCCCCCCGGTTTTCTTTTAATTAAACCAAAGGAGACCAGGCACTAATCGTATCTTTAAACACAACCAATTGCGGTCGATGCTTAGAGTGGTTGGAGTGCTATTGGCTTTTAAGTTAGGGTGGCCTGTTTTATAAATGTGTTAGCCGCAATCACATTTGGCCTGGGGTGGTAAATAGCATATGGAGTCGGTGTAGTGTGACCGAAGAAGAGAGGAAGAATCATAGAATCATAGAGTTTACAGTGCCATTCGGCCCATCGAGTCTGCGCCGGCCCTTACAAAGAGCACCCTACTCAAGCCCACGTATCTACCCTATCCCCGTGACCTAGTAATCCCCACTTAACCTTTTTTTGGACGCTACGCACAATTTAGCACGGCCAATCTACCTAACCCGCACACCTTTGGACTGTGGGAGGAAACCGGAGCACCCGGAGGAAACCCACGCAGACACTGGGGAGAACGTGCAGACTCCGCACAGGCAGTGACCCAAGCCGGGAATCGAACCTGGGACCCTGGAGCTGTGAAGCAACTGTGCTAACCATTGTGCTACCGTGCCGCCCAGATGAAAGAGAGAGGAAGAAATGAAGTGGCGTTGCTGAGGTGTCCCTGCCATAAGGGGTGGCGGGTAAGCGCTCACAGTGCGCATGGGGCAGCTGGGACCTTCGAACTGGCGCGGGAAGCGTTCCCTTTCATATCTGCGGGCTGGTCTAGGCAAGGGGATGGGTGGTCTCGGGGGTCGTGTGTACGATGCTGGGGGACTCCTGCAATCACGAGCAAAATGGCCCGATTGTCCGCAATTAAAACATGCTCCCCTATCCCTTCCCTGGGGTGTGCATGGTGGCGCTGGAGCCCTTGGGTACTGAGGTTCTCCGCCTCATTTCTCCATGCAGGACCCTGGTGAGCCCTGGTAGATGCATAGTTGCCTCCTTATCGGTACGTGCTGGTGGGTATTCCTGAACTGACTGTTCCCAAACTCTGGATAAGCGCAGAAGAATCCACGCTTCATTGTGCATGAGGTTGGCGGGGGCAGAGTCTATGCAAGCCTTTTTGCCTGCCTCGGTAGCGTGGAATACTAACGTCTGTGCCCATTTGGAGGAGTCAGAGTCATCGAACGCGGAGCGCTGTAAGTCTCCGTACACCCCTTGAAAATGAATCCAGAGCCGACCGGCGAAGGCAATCGGATGTTTCCCTTTCCTTTGCCTACATTTGTTGAAACCGTCTATGTTATTCTCTAAGTCTGAATGAAGACTGAAGACTTACAGTTAACACAAGCTCTTTATTCAAAGGATTTTCTCTGCTTCCAGAGCTCAACTAGATGTAAAACAGTCAAGAGGTATGACCAGTGAAGCTAAGGTAAACTGCCGATGCTGAGCTGTCTCTGTGTGCTGCTGCTCCCTAGCTCTGTGCTTCTCAAAGAGGCGGATCCTACCTTGGGCTCAACCCTTTATACCCGTCTCTAATGCTGCCCTCTAGTGGTGCTGTGAATGTTAAATCTGTGCTGCAGTCCCTGGTATGTGCAGATGTATGTACAGATGTACAGATCACTACACCGTCTACGGGATCCCCCTTATTGTATTGTCCTGCTGTTAATATGGCCTCTTCCATGTCCTCTAAAGTTCCTTCTCCCAAGTTTTGGGGTGATGGTAAAGCTGACCTGACTGACGGATTAAGGCACATTACTATGAGCTTTATTTCCTCCCTTTCGTCTAGCCCATTCGTTATTTTCTGCTGTCTAACCTCCTCAAAGAAGCAGTGTGGGTCTGCAGTAGGCTCAATAGTGGTGATTTTACTACAGGCATCACTCCATTGGGTCACTGTAAGCGGAGTTGTGTAGGTAATTGCCAGGTCTAGGCTATCCCCTAGCCTCCTCTTGGCGGTGACTGGGTGCGCTTTATTCAGGTCCTCCCAATAGGTTTGTCCTTTGCTCCTGGACCTGTCTCTGTATCCTCACAAAATTCTGCCCATAGGGGCCTCCCTTTCTCTTTATATATTCTCTAATTTTCTCCCCCCATACGGGACAATTTGCTACCTGCGAACTCCGGTCGCTCATCTCTGGCTACAGGGGGCGGGGGGGGGTAGGGTGTCAAGTGGACTACGGGTACGGCTTATGGGCTATTTTCCGGTCCTAATCCCTCTGAGTTTGAGTGCAAACTAACAGAGTTTACCCTATTCTCCCTGTTAATAACGCGTGCAATTAGTACAACCCAAAATTAGCGATTTGTCCAATACGGAGTATACACCTGTTGTTGCTGATTTTAATTAGGTTTGTGGGATTTTTCGGACCAACAATCGATACTGCTAATTGTGTCCCATCTGGGGTGCCAAGATGTTGCCCTTTCTAAACCACAGTGTGTCTTAACTCGTATACGATGGACAAATGACTGAGACTCACTTTATAAAACAGAACAATATTTATTCACGCGCACACAATGGTTATGGTTATTCAATCACACACTCCCAATCATAGGTTACACAATACCCCAATAGTTCCAAGATCTTAACTTAACTTGACAGTCATAATGTGAGATGACAGTGACTGACAAGACACTGACAGTGACTTGACAGTGACCGACAAGTAGAACATAGAACATAGAACATAGAAAAATACAGCACAGAACAGGCCCTTCGGCCCACGATGTTGTGCCGAACTTTTGTCCTAGATTAAGAACAAATTAATCTACACCCCATCATTCTACCGTAATCCATGTACCGATCCAATAGCTGCTTGAAGGTCCCTAATGTTTCCGACTCAACTACTTCCACAGGCAGTGCATTCCATGCCCCCACTACTCTCTGGGTAATGAACCTACCTCTGACATCCCCCCTATATCTTCCACCATTCACCTTAAATTTATGTCCCCTTGTAATGGTTTGTTCCACCCGGGGAAAAAGTCTCTGACTGTCTCCTCTATCTATTCCCCTGATCATCTTATAAACCTCTATCAAGTCGCCCCTCATCCTTCTCCGCTCTAATGAGAAAAGTACTAGGCAGTTGAAGCCTGTTATCTGTAGTTGCGGCCTTGTAGTCCTCTGTTCGTTGATTATCAATCTGGTTCTCTTCTGGCTCATGCCCTACTCCTGTTGGTAGCGTGGGTGGTCTCCTTCGGCGGCCGGTGGAAGTCACCGTTGTTAGTTACTGCTGCTCTAGAGAAAGAATTAACCCGTGCAGTAACTCTTATGCTGTTTGAATTTCGTGATTCTTTTGGTGGGCGGTCCCTGGGTCATTTGTCAATCAATTGATCAGGGCTCAATCAGCCTGATTGATAAAGTCCAATCAGGGGCTACCACATCAATTTTGGGGTGGGCACTCAGTGGCCATACTTGAAAGTGTTGGAAACATGCAGGCCCTTCTAAATAAGAAAGTTAGGTGCCGCTGTGTCTGGTAAACAATTGTGATTAACAAGACAGCTCTATTGATCCTGTTGGTGGCCTGGAGATAGCTCTTTACTTATGTTATTCGCATCAAGCTGTGAATTTGTTTGAGTTGGCAAAGCCTTTTTCTGTAGTTTTATTTGATCTGCCTGCAGCCTGCTCCTCCATATGCTTGACCACTTTACCCAGCATCCCTTGCTGGACACCATTTTAGGTGGCCACAGTACGGTTATGAACCTACGGCCGGAGAGGCAACACGGTGGCGCAGTGGTTAGCACTGCTTCCTCACAGCGCCGAGGTCCCAGGTTCAAACCCAGCTCTGGATCACTTTCCGTGTGGAGTTTGCACATTCTCCCCTTGTCTGCGTGGGTCTCGCTCCCACAACCCAAAGATGTGCAGGGTGTTAGACGTTTTAGTTGCTGTGAAATGAAGAGTCTAAAGTTCTTGTTCCTTTTCACCAAACACCATTTATTTCACTTCCACAGCCTCTGCACAAAACTTTTAACAACACACCACCTGACAGAGGCCACCTGAAGCTCCTTTACATATCAGTGTCAATTAATGGATACTTAACACAAATGAGACAACTAATTGCAATGTCTCTTAACCCATTACTTAACACAGGGTAGGTGGATTGGCCACGCTAAATTGCCCCTTAATTGGAAAAAAGTGAATTGGGTACTCTAAATTTTTTTAAAACGAAAGAAAAAAAAAGAATCTACGACCGGGTATTTTCAGGCCCGGTTATGATGGGACCCGTCAGAGGGGATTCGGCAGCTCAGCCTGTGGTGATATGAATAAAGCAATTCTGTACATGATGTTATAGAGGCTGGTTTAGCACACTGGGCTAAATCGCTGGCTTTTAAAGCAGACTAAGGCAGGCCAGCAGCACGGTTCAATTCCCGTACCAGCCTCCCCGAACAGGCGCCGGAATGTTGCGACTAGGGGCTTTTCACAGTAACTTCACTTGAAGCCTACTTGTGACAATAAGCGATTTTCATTTCATTTCATAGACGACCTCCGACCGCTAGGTGACAGCGTAAACAGAGCATGGCACAGAACCGGCAGCGGTTGGGATTGGGACAGCGGAGAGACTCTGGGTATTGCCTGTGGATGTTCCGAGGTCTTTTTTTTTTCTCCTAAATTGTTCTAAAGTTCATTTCTTTTTTAACCTTGTTGAGGATTTACAACTCAGAAACAGGCCATTGAGCCCTACTGGTCGAGGCTGGTGTTTAGATTGCACAAGAGTCTACCTGACTGCAGGGAGAGCTAGATGGAGGGAGGGTGGGACTAGAGGGTTGACACTTTGTGACGGTGACACAGGTCCAGGATGATTCAAGCTTAATGGAAAACCTGGGAATTTCCTGTCAATTTTCCTCATGCTCCTGTTTCGCTATCGTTCATTTAACTGGTGGACAATTGTGCCAGGTTATGCCAAAGGTTTCATGCCAAAGGTTTTATGCCAAAGATTGCTGTGGTGGATGAGTGAGGTTTATTTATCGCACTTAAAGTCATTACATGCATCATGTACACAGCATTTCTGTGCTATCTTGTTCAATGTTTAGATCTAAATTATTTCTCAATAAGTTCACAGTAAAGATGTCACGCGCCTTCAGTTGTGATGGTGTATCCACTGATAGCTGTCATAAAAATCAATGAGTGAATAAAACGATGTCTTAAATTTAGTTGCCTGTCACAAAGTAATTGTGAGACATTCTTCGAATCACAAAGATCAGTTGCCGATCATTACCAGTCCAACCTTGACTCTCAACCTCATGAATTAACTTATTTCCTTGTCAACACGTGGGCAGATTACCAGTAAATCGTGCCACTGGGGACAAAAACATGGCAGGCAGTGTGACCCGGGCTGGGACATAGCTGGTGGCAGCCAATAAAGAGGCAGCTGGGTCTGCTGCCCAATCAAGGACGCTGTATTCCCCTGCCCATCCCCCCGTGCCCCCCACTCCCAAGAGTGAAACCCCATCACATTAATTTGCGTAGGACGCATCACTATAAACTATGAGTTTCAAGTGCTTAAGGTCACCTAAAACCGGAAACTTCAAAACATACTCCTGCATTTTTAGTTTGGCCAACGCTTTATTTGCTCTTATTATGTCTTCCACTTTGGGATCATTCATTTTTGTACTCAACTCTAAGACATCAAAACTTACGTCCGGTCTAGTCTGTCTACCGAACCAGTTCAGTTGCCCAATTAAACTTCGCAGTTGCTCTTTTTCTATCTTTGAAACCATTGCGTCTTTTTGTGAAACTCGGCCACGACTAATTGCTATTGGGGTGATGCTTTCCAAATAAGATTGCTGACGTAAAGTTGCCCCTAACTTAGTCTGTCTGATTTCCAGTCCAATACATTTAAATGCACCGGAAGCCTGACTTCCAACCCTGAATTCTTTCCTCAAATCAGAGATTACAATAGCTTCAAAATCACTAGTCCCACCCCACAAAAAATCATCGACATGCATCATAAAAATGCCAGAAAGATTTCCTTTATAGTGCCAGTAAAACATTGCATGGTCTGCTTTCAACTGGCAACAGCCTAACTTTAACAAAACTGACCATACCGAAAAATACCAAACTCTAGATGCATCATTTAATCCATATACACATTTGTTCAACTTCCAGAGTACCGCTTCTGTGTTAGCTGCTTCTTTAGGAGGACGGAGAAAAATGTCTCTCTGGAGCTGATGCCCCTGCAAAAAGGCAGCTTTTATATCTATAGATTTGCATTCCCATGCCTTTGTGGCTAATAGAGCCAAGAAGATCTTTAAAATAACCTTTCCTGCTGTAGGTGAATCTACCCTT
Source organism: Scyliorhinus torazame (assembly GCF_047496885.1). NCBI lineage: Eukaryota > Metazoa > Chordata > Chondrichthyes > Carcharhiniformes > Scyliorhinidae > Scyliorhinus > Scyliorhinus torazame. The sequence continues at coordinate 312,886,224 of NC_092712.1, forward strand.
AAATCCTGATCTTCTAAGTTTTCTTCAAACCCCCTTGCCACGAGCCTGGCCTTTGCCTTATAAGTTCCATCCGGAAGAACCTTTTCCGTGCAAATCCATCTGTGGGATAGAGCTCTTTGTCCCCTATCCGGTACTTCCGTGTATACCCCAAATTCACTCCAACTATGCAATTCTTGCTGTTTAGCTTCTTTAATAACTTTTTCATCTAATTTATTTGAAGCCATCAAAATCTCACGTGCATGTGGGCTTCTACTCCTATTAGTATTCGTAGTCTTACTCGTGTTCCGAGATCTTGATAAACGAAGTCTCCTCTCCCGCCTGGTATCTCGTTCTTACTGCTACTGCTTGATCTTTCCCTTCTGCTGTGGGATGTCCTTTCAATAGCTCTCGACCTTTTCCTGTGGACCTGTTCACTATCCGATGTACTATGTGAACTGGCACTGCGTTTCTGTGCCCTCCATTTTTGAACTTCGTTTTCCCAATCCATTGTCTTGACTCCTTCCCCTGAATGCTGTACATTCAACCAATGTTTATACTTTCGAGTGGCCTTCCCTGCTCTACTAATAACAGTTGCATCCTTCCATTGACTAGACCCTTCAGGCAAGTATGTCACTTTTCTACCAACCTTTGGCAGTTGCCCTTTTGGAAAATGGCCTGTTTTAATTCACCAGAAGTGTTGTGTTACTCCACAGAAACCCTGTCTATATCAGTTCATTGGTCCTCATAGTTCTGTAACACATGCGTACCAGATGACTCTGGTTCCTCATCATGTCTGTCTGCTCTGTCTAAATTTGAAAATTTGTAATCTGTACCCATTATCCTTGATGAATGGACCCTAACAGTTTGATTATCATGTTGCAAAATAATTGTTTTGCCATCTATGCCTATGATCTTCCCTGGGCCTTTCCATTCATTAGAATTGTCTCTCTTATAGTATACCATGTCTCCTTGCTGAAAAACGGCATCTGATGGCCGAACGTTATGTCTTAAAGCTCTGCGAATTCTTTCAGAGACTTCTGCTTCCATAAATGCTTTTCTACTGCTATGTAATGCATTTAAATGTTCAGCAAAACCAGAGCTAATTGTAGTCCCCTCCCAAGCTGGAGGCGGGTCATCCAAAATGGACGGAATTTTAGGATTTCTACCAAACACTAATTGATAAGGACTATAGCCCCCAACCATCTCCAATGAATTCTTTGCATGTACTGCCCATGCTAAAGCTGAATTTAACCTACAATTTGGTCGAACTGCCAAAATTTTCCGAAGCAAGTCATCGATGATAGCATGATTTCTTTCACAGACACCATTACTAAATGGCCTTTCTGCATAACTCTGATATTCATGTTTTCACACATATCCCTAAACTCATCATTAGCAAATTCTCCCCCATTGTCCGTAAGGAATTTTGCCGGTGGACCCATTCCTGTCCCTATCCATTTTTCCACGATTTGATCCAGAATTACTCTCTTTTCTTTACTTCGTACAATTGTTGATTGACTAAATTTGGTTGCTAAATCTACAAAATGCAACATAAATATATTATTTGCTTTATCCCAGATCTTAAGGTCCATGGCCACAATGACGTTAAAATTCCTGGCCAAAGGTAGGGTTACTATCGGTCGTGCTGGTGTCCTTCTGTACTTCCTACAAACTTCACAGCGGTCACTAACCTGTTCTATCAGTTTAGTATAGTCGTCATCCCTTACCCCTGCACCTTTAATATATTTTTCAGCCTCTGTGGAGACGGATGTGCAAATTGCCTATGCAGTTTTAATACCACAAGCTTTTTATCAGCTAAAGTCCCATTTTCAACTGCCATTAACAGATCCTTAACCACTCTACTTGAAAAATTATTTGTCAGTAATGGAATACAATAGTGTCCCGACTGTGTAAATTGAAAGTCCACAGTCTTTCCAAAAACTGTTGCCTTATCCTATTCCATATCCAGTTTCATGTGTGCTTTCTTCATCGATGGTCTGCTCAGAAGCAAAGGTATCTCACTTGACACAACATCCGTGCTAATGAAATGATTCACTCCGGCAATATTGCAAGGGATCACCACTCTTTTCAGCGACTTCAGAGTATTATCATCCCCAAACCTGAAACTAGTGGAACTTTCAAATTCCTTAACCTTGTTACGATTTTCAGCATTCAAAGAGTCCAGGTAACATTTTAACCAGTCAATTCCACACACAGTAGATGTGCAGCCACTGTCCAATACAGCACAGTTGAAGGATTCTGCAACCAACTCCCTCATTACCGGCGTAAAACTGCTTGTCAATAGGACAATACCTTCTTTCTGGTCACTATCTTTTTCCTCTTCTGACTCTTCCATGTCATGTGTCGCTTCAAACACTCTATCATAACGAGTTGGACAGTTGAAAGCATAATGGTATTGAGAGTCATATCGAAAACATCGATTTATCATGCCCCGTGCATTTCTGGAGTTCATCTTCCTACTGTAGGTTCTAACTGGGTTTCTGTCTTCATAATTTCCTTGTCTCGGTCTCCATCTATAGTCTTGAGCCCTGTTCGTAGCCATACGATTTTGCCATCCTGTTACTAGTGTATCTTCCATATTCTGCCTTATTGCAGGCTGACCTATTTGGGTCATCAGAGCCATCGGAATCGAATGTTCCCCAGAAACTTTTGTAAAGCTTTTGTCATCTGTTCGAATAAGGTAGCCTTATCAGTAAACTGAACTCCTGTCAAAACCAGGAGCCTATCCATGTTGCTCACTCTAGCACAGTCAAGTAATTTAAAGGCCAACACAGACTGTGGAAATTCCAGATTGTGTTTCTGCAGCCTTTTATATCGTCTGCCAAATTCCATTATATAGTCTTCCATGGAGATATCCTCCATTTTCCGGAACTTATCAAAATCTGACCATGCTTCATACGCACTTAACAAGTCATCTTTCTTATAAATCTTCTCCATATAATGTAATAAAGTCTCCAGACCTTCTTCTGAGTCTAACTCTTCCAATTCCAGCTCAGAAAGCACTTTGTTTCGGATTTTACTGCCATATGGTAGAGAAAGAGCCAATGCCATACCTTGTTTTCTCTTTCCCAAAAGCAGTTACTTTAGTCCACATAACTACTGCACTTTTCCATTGGTCGTACGATTCCCTTTCAGAAAATAAGGGAGGATAGTCATATCCAGCCATCTTTACCCTGGGTTCAGCCATGTATCTTTTTTTTTTTCCTTCTCACTCACTCCTTGGTTTGATCAGGAAAAGTTGTATCTTTCAAACCTTCACATTTGCACAGCAACCATCCTCTGCTACCATTGTTAGACGTTTTAGTTGCTGTGAAATGAAGAGTCTAAAGTTATTTTTCCTCTTCACCAAACTCCATTTATTTCACTTCCACAGCCTCTGCACAAAACTCTTAACAACACACCACTTAACAGAGGCCACCTGAAGCCCCTTTACATATCAGTGTCAATTAATGGATACTTAACATAAATGAGACAACTAATTGCAATGTCTCTTAACCCATTACTTAACAGGGGAAAGATGGGACCTGGCAGCAAGCCCCGGTGGTTGGTGCGAGGTCATGAAGCGCACCATTGCCGTAAGGGTATCCATTTCTATTATCTCTGTGTGTTATGTAGTGGCCAGAAAGGAGGTAGCCAGGCTCCCCAGGATGGCCTCTTGGTACGGCACAGATAAAATGCCAATGGAGTCATGAAGCGGCCGCTAAAGATGTCCCAACAGGTGTCTGAATCACCATCTTTCCTACTGCTACCCACCAGGTGGCTGAATCACCATCTTTCCTACTGCTACCCAAACAGGTGTCTGAATCACCATCTTTCCTACTGCTGGCCATCGTGGCAATGAGGAGGCATTAGCCTCACCTCCCACTGCAATCCCCTATTTTGCCAACCCTCCCACCTCCCCAAGCCCACCCTTAAATGGCTCTGAAAATCCAGCCCTTGGGCTAACTCTGCAATTTTCTTTTTCTTCTTGTCTGAAGAAAAGCATTGTTTTCCTGCCCTGTTAATTGTCTGGGCGGTTCGACGTTGGCATTCCCTGTGGCATTAGGGCAGTCATTCTCCTTTCCCATGCTCCATAACCCAAGGTAATCACTTTTCGTTACTAATACTGTAACTGAAATTCCCTCAGCTTTGAAATGGCTCGGAGTAATTACTTATACTAAACACAGGGATAGGGCAATGTCATTGAATGGGTGATATCACATTTTCTCTCTGTGTCACACCTCATTTAATATTCAGTTCTGATGAAGTCCTTCGAGCTGAATACTGTCTGTACAGTTTACCAGGCAATTAGATCACTCTCAGGAATTTTAAGCTTGCGGGATGGGGCACAGTGGTTATAATTACTGGACTGGCAATCCAGGGATATGAGCTCAAATCCCACGAGAGAAGTTGTGGGATTTTTAATTCAAACCACTAAAACATGGAATAAAAATTAGCATTCCTCATGTTGACCCTGAAACCACTGGACCATGAAACCCATCTGGTTCACTGATGCTCTTTGAATCTTGCTGAAAAGAGAGGCAGGCCACCGAGGATCTTCATTTCGACAAACACAAGAATGCCAAATTTCAAACAATCACAACCATTTAGACCACAAGCGAAAAGGCTGCTCATTGTTGGCACGTTGACTCTGATTAGCTGGGGCGTTGCCACAGAAAAAGCAACTATGCAACTTCCTCGGTAATTCAAAAAAGGTACAAAGCTTGAGCGTGTTCCTTCTTTTTGCAGAGGACACTATGTGTGAACGTATGTCATTTCTAGCATATATATATATATATAAATGAGCTATGTTACCAGTTCAACTGACTATCTTAAATTGGTAGTTAGTGTAGCTATTAGCACACTCAGGATTGTCCGGCAAGTGCTGCCCAATCGTGGAATCACGTCTAACAGTAGACAGTAATGCCATATGGGGAAAGAAATCAGCCACTCTCACCCGGTCTGGCCTACACGTGACTCCAGAGCAAAAGCAATGTAGTTGACTCCTCACTGCCCACTGAAATAACCTAAAAGGTCACTCAGTCATTTTCAGGATGGTGGCTCGCAACCATCTCCTCAAGGGTAATTCGGGATGGACAATAAATACTGGCTGAGCCAGCGGTGGCCAGGTCCTATGGATGAATTTCTTCAAATGTCCAAGTCATAGGGCATGGTTTTCCACGGCATGTTTTGGGGTGGGGGAGGTGGCCCGCCATTGGCTGGTGGTGGGATCATCCGGCCCCGCCACTGCCAATGGGGTTTCCCGTTGTCCGCACACTCCGCTGCTGGGGAACCCATTGTGGTGCCGGACGATCCCAACGGCGGGAACGGTCGGAAAATCCCGCCCACACTTTACACCCCAGCCTCCTTTCCCAAAGGGACTAATCAATTTGTTTGCCATTTTCAACTTACTTTTAAGGCTTGACAGCAAAACCTTTGAGATTTTGTTTCGTCAGACGGACGCAAAGATGCTCCCTGGGGAGAGGTTAGTGAATGGATGCCAGAAAAAGAGCAAGGAATTTAATCTGAATTTAAAGGGGCCACATACGTGATACCGTGAAGAGAAATAGCAAAAAGACTTCAACGTAAAGGAAAGAACTCACGCACCGTTGGGTGTTCCTGGGTCAATATTCCGACTGGAGGGGGGGGAAAAAAATCAACTTCCCAGTGGTTGGAGCAAATAGTTTAGATGAAAGGGAAACTGGCCTGTCATTTAAGGAAGAATGGGGGAGGCTCGAATGAATCATAGAATTTACAGTGCAGAAGGAGGCCATTCGGGCCATCGAGTCTGCACCGGCTCTTGGAAAGAGCACCCTACCCGAGCCCACACCTCCACCCTATCCCCATAACCCAGTAACCCCACCCAACACTAAGGGCAATTCTGGACACTAAGGGGCAATTTATCATGGCCAATCCACCTAACCTGCACTTCTTTGGACTGTGGGAGGAAACCGGAGCACCCGGAGGAAACCCACGCACACACGGGGAGGACGTGCAGACTCTGCACAGACAGTGACCCAATCCGGGAATCAAACCTGGGACCCTGGAGCTGTGAAGCAATTGTGCTAGCCGCTGTGCTACCGTGGGAAGTGGGATGGAGGGGCAATTCATAAATGAGCGATTTCTTGTACGCTCTCTTTCCGACAACCCTGAGCATGTCTGGGTGGAAGAGGAGGAGCAGAGAAATATACAGGATTGAAGGGGGAGAGTGATTATTCCGACAAGACTCAAATGGAACACAATACAAAAGATATTTTACTCCACATCTCAACTTCTAGGGCAATCCACAATATACCCATGGGGAAGAGGAAGGGGTGGGGTGGGGGCAGCATGGTAGCCTTGTGGATAGCACAATTGCTTCACAGCTCCAGGGTCCCAGGTTCGATTCCGGCTTGGGTCACTGTCTGTGCGGAGTCTGCACATCCTCCCCGTGTGTGCGTGGGTTTCCTCCGGGTGCTCCGGTTTCCTCCCACAGTCCAAAGATGTGCAGGTTAGGTGGATTGGCCATGATAAATTGCCCTTAGTGTCCAAAATTGCCCTTAGTGGTGGGTGGGGTTACTGGGTTATGGGGTTAGGTTGGAGGTGTGGGCTCGGGTAGGGTGCTCTTTCCAAGAGCCGGTGCAGACTCGATGGGCCGAATGGCCTCCTTCTGCACTGTAAATTCTATGATAATGCTCAACTGAACAGTATAAGAATGGAGTATGGAAGGGCCAGCAAGGGTTGCTTGGGCTGAATGGCCTGTTTTTGTGATGTATATCTGATGTAAGGCTAATGCAATGCCAGCCATCCTCTGCCGGAGCCTTCCTTACCTTTGGCCCAATGCGACAGGACTCCAGCATCGAGAATGTGGACCTTTTCCACATTTCCCAAGTGGCGGGGCAGTGAAGGTATTTCCACTGCCCTTCCTCGAAGCTATCAGTGTTTATTTGGGAAATTGGCTGGGTTTCTGCTATTCGGGCCTACGTGTACCAGATTTGATTTTTTTGTGTGTGTGTGTGGAAAAACCCCCTCAGCCACCAGACAACTGATGCTTGCCTGCTCCGGCGACCTTTAATCTAATGATTTCCAGTTTGTTATTCTAACGAATTAATGTCTGAAGTTTGTGCAGAGTAGTGACAACAATGTGAAGGCTGCAGCAACGGTTTACAAAGGCTGTAACTTTCCACGATTTCCCTTCTTATTGTTGGGCTCAATCCGTTAAAGGAGCACCACCCCAGCAATATCCCAAAGGCAGAGATGTTTCCGGAAAGAATGCTCAATACGGCGCCATTTTCATTTCCCCTTAAAATTGCCATAGTTTTTTAAAAAAAGAATTCCTTCGCAGGATGTGGGTGATGTTGACTGGGCCAGCATTTGTTGTCCATTCCTTTTCTTTTGTTGTGAATTTAGAGTACCCAATTAATTTTTTCCAATTAAGGGGCAATTTAGCGTGGCCAATCCACCTAGCCTGCACATCATTAGGGGCTGGTTTAGCACAGGGCTAAAGAGCTGGCTTTTAAAGCAGGCCACGGCAGGCCACCAGCACGGTTTAATTCCCATACCGGCCTCCCCGAACAGGTGCCGGAATGTGGCGACTAGGGGCTTTTCGCAGGAACCTCAGTTGAAGCCTACTTGTGACAATAAGCGATTTTCATTTTTCATTTCTTGGGGTTGTGGGGGCGAAACCCACGCAGACACGGGGAGAATGTGCAAACTCCACGCGGACAGTGACCCAGAGCCCGGATCGAACCTGGGGCCTCGGCGCCGTGAGACAGCAGTGCTAACCACTGCGCCACCGTGCTGCCCTTGTTGCCCATTCCTGATTGCCCCTGAGAAGGCGATGGTGAACCGCCTTTTCGAACCTGATGCGGTAGTCCGTGTGGTGTAGGTACACCCACTGTGCTGTTGGGGAGGAAGTTCCAGCATTTTGACCCACCGACAGTGGAGGGACGGCGGTATATTTCCAAGTCAGGATTTTGTGTAGTTTGCAGGTGATGGGTTGCTGAGGTTGCAGGTTTAGTAGACGGTGCCAAAGAGACCTGAGTGAGTTGCGGCAGTGCATCTTGTACATGGTCCACACTGCTGCCACTGCGCATTGATGGTGGAGGGAGTGAATGTTGAATTGGTGGATGGGGTTGCTGATTAAGCAAACTGCTTTGTCCTGGATAGTGTCGTGCTTCTTGAGTGTTGGAGTAGAACTTGTCTTGGCTAGGGGAGAGTATATAAGCCCTGACCGGTATCTTGGACAGACTTTGGGGAGTCAGACTGGCTGTTGAGTATCGGCCTAGACTCCAGTCAATTAGAAATTATTGAACAGACTAGAACTTTCACTGTTATCTTTTAATCTCACTGTAAAAATCCTCGAAAAAGTTGCAACGTATTGAATGATGGGCAATTGGGTTGTGTAATAAGTTCATAATTACCACTTAACACCATCACTGTCCCTGAAATAGTAATTTTATATTTGTTGAATGTCAGCTTTTTCCATTATGATAAGAAATTTTTAATCTTTTAAAACTTTTTTTGTGACACCATAGCTCCTACGTAAATCACATCTGTATGTCCAAATTATGTATTCCACCCTCTGCAAAATTCAAAAAATTAGAAGTGAAGAGATTGAGTGATGTTTTTAACTTCCTGGTTTGCTGTCTGGAGGATACTTCAAAGCGATTGGTTGCTTACCCTGATTGATAACATCACAATAGCTAGAGGTCTGGCGGGCCGCTTAACTCGGCTCCGGGTTCAAACTGACCTCAGGAAAGGGAGAAAAGAAATCACCGTCTCGAGTCTGCTGGAGATTTGTGGGCTGCTTTTCTTCAAGTTCAGTACTGGTTGCCATAGTGAAGGTTGTTGGGACAGAGGAGTGGAACAATTAGTCCCAAACTTTGTACCCAGTGTCAGTTCGGTTACAATATGTTGAATGCAGAGCAAATCTTACATCTTCTCTCCCACGAAAGTGCACCTCAGCTCCAACCTCAGAATACATACGGGTGGGATGGTGGCATAGTGGTTAGCACTGTTGCTTCACAGCGCCAGGTTCGATTCCTGCCTGGGCCACTGTCTGTGTGGAGTCTGCACGTTCTCCCCGTGTCTGCGTGGGTTTCCTCCGGGTGCTCCGGTTTCCTCCCACAAGTCCCGAAAGACTTGCTTGTTAGGTGAATTGGACATTCTGAATTCTCCCTCTGTGTACCCGAACAGGCGCCAGAGTGTGGCGACTAGGGGCCTTTCACAGTAACTTCATTGCAGTGTTAATGTAAGCCTACTCGTGACAATAAAGATTATTATTATTTGTGTGCTTCCCTTTTGCCTCAAGCCTTTGAATGAGATCCCAAAGACTGCTCATTTCAGTGTTAAGTTATGACTGGTATTTTCTACCATGTCACAATGATACGAAACCTGTAGACGATGAATAAATAAATCGAGCAAGCAATTTGACATCATAAAATCCCTAGAGTGCAGAAGGAGGCCATTTGGCCCATTGAGTCTGCACCGACCCTCCCAAAGAGCACTCTAACTAGGCCCGCTCCTCCGCCCTATCTCCGTAACCCCATCTAACCTTTTGACACAAAAGGGGCAATTTAGCATGGACAATCCACCTAACCGCCACGCCATTGGGCTTTGGGAGAAAACAGACAGTGACCCAAGCTGGGAATCGAACCTGGGACCCTGGCGCTGTGAGGCAGCAGTGCTACCCACTGTGCTACCGTGCCGCCCTAGACTGGCTAATGAAGTGGAAAAGGGCACAGAGAGAGGCTGTTTGTTGGGAAATATAGAAGCTTCACCTACACCTCTGAAAATAAACTGAAAGGAGTTAAAAATCATTTAAAGCAGCATCCAGCTCAACAAGGCAGGTACAAATGTTAGCGAGCACCGGGATTTATTTCTCAGGGTATAGAATTCAAAAGTAGTGAAGTTATGTAGAACTTGTATTCCTTGTACATTCTTCCATGAGTTGTGGGCATTGCTAACCAGGCAGGCATTTGCTGCCCGCCCCGAATTACCTGTTTGCGAGGCCATTTCAGAGTCAACCACATTGCTGTGGGTCTGCAGTCACGTGTAGGCCAGACCAGATAAGGATGGCGGATTTCCTTCCCTAAGGGACAATACTGAACTAGGGTGCCGGGGCTGGCAGTGCCAGGGTGCCCGAGTGGTACTGGCAGTGGTACTACCACCCTGCCTGGAGGCGACCACCCGGAGCCCTCCGATCGCCTGGGAGATCACCCCCACCCCCTCACCCAGCTACCATTCCACCTCGTCCCCGTTTGTGGGGACCAGTACCCGAACAGCGCCCGGCTCTGGTCTCCTCGGCGAGGCCAGTAGATGCCGGATGGCCGTTCGATCCGGCGAAGGCAGAGGTAAGTCAGCTTCAAAGCCAATTTCGCACTGCGAGACTGGATCCCGCCCGTTCTGGACGGGATCTAGATCGCGACGTCTCGCGAGATCTGGTGAGATCGCCCAAGACGTAACGTGTGTCGGGAAGCCCGGGGAAGGCCTCTTCTGGCACCTACTGGCTATGCCACGCCCCCCTGCTTTTCGGGCCCAGCATGGCTGGTAGATCGCGCCCGAAATGTTTCAGTAAGGAAGCCTCTCATTCTTCCAATGGGCATTGACCCAACTTGTACAACCTTTCTTTATAGCGTAAGCCTTTCATCCCAGTACTGAGTCCAATGAACCTTCTCTGAACGTCCTTGGAAGCAATTACATTTTTTAAGAATAAGGAGATCAAAAATGCATGCAATAAGCCAGATGTGGTCTCACCAATACCCTGTATAGCTGCAGTAGAAGTATTATAACACCAGGTTCAAGTCCAACAGGTTTGTTTCAAATCACTAGCTTTCGGAGCACTGCTCCTTCCTCAGCTAAAATGAAGAGGTGGGTTCCAGAAACACCTATATAGACAAAGTCAATGATGCAAGACGATACTTTGAATGCGAGTCTTTGCAGTTAATTAAGTCTTTACAGGTCCAGACGGAGCGACTGGAGAGAGGGACAATTACAGGTTAAAGAGGTGTGAATTGTCTCAAGCCAGGACAGTTGGTAGGATTTCGCAAGCCCAGGCCAGGTGGTGGGGGGTGAATGTAATTTGACATGAATCCAAGGTCACGGTTGAGGCCGTACTCATGTGTGCGGAACTTGGCTATAGGTTTCTGCTCGGCGATTCTGCGTTGTCGCGCGTCCTGAAGGCTGACTTGGAGAACGCGTACCTGAAGATCAGAGGCTGAATGCCCTTGACTGCTGAAGTGTTCCCTGACTGGAAGGGAACATTCCTGCCTGGCAATTGTTGCACGACATCCGTTCATCTCCCTGGCTGTACACTTATCCCTGGAATATCTCGACAAAAAGGACTCCTACGTCAGACTCCTATTTATTGATGACAGCTCTGCTTTCAACACCATAATCACCATCAACACTAAGGAAATTCAGCATGTCCACATTGACTCTACCAACATTTACAGATGCACCTTAGAAAGCATCCTATCTGGTTGCATCACAGCCTGGTATGGCATCTGCTCACCCCAAGACCATAAGAAACTAGAGAGTCATGAACACAGCCCAGTCCATCACGTGAATCCGTCTCCCATCCATTGACTCTGTCTATATCTCCCTGCTGCCTTGGGAAAGCGGGCAGCATAATCAAAGACCCCTCCCACCGGGGTTATTCTCTCTTCCAACCTCTTCCATCAGACAGGCGATACAAAAGTCTGAGAACGCGCACTAACAGTTTCAAAAACAGCTTCTTCCCTACTGTTACCAAACTCCTAAATGGCCCTCTTATGGACTGAACTGATCTCTCCACACATCTTTTCTACTGTTGGAGCACTACACCTCATATACTTCACCCAATGTCAATGTCTATGTACTTACATTGTTTATCTATCGTATGGCCTATATTTTTCAGGTATGGCATGATCTGACTGGACTGTACGCAGAACAATACTTTTCACTGTACCTCGGTACACGTGACAATAAATCGAAATCTAATCTAACACCAACACTCCATTTGCCTTCCTAATTACTCGCTGCATCTGCAGAATAACTGTCATGATACCCACATTAACATATCACGGTGCAATCACATGCACACTGATGGACAGGCAGTTGGACCAACCAGCACACACATAACATCGCAGCCAATCACCAGTGAGAGCACACGCACTATAAAACAGGGAACACCACAGTTCCCGCTCATTCCACCAGGAGATAGCTCAGAGCACAGAGCTCACAGTGTGCCACTCAGACATACACCATGTGCTGAGTGCCTCACTAAGATAGTGATAGGGCTGGGTCCACAGGTTAGCTGGTGAAGCACGTACCCAAGCCAGTAGTTAGTTGTTACCGTTGTTTAGACAATAAAACTGAGTTGTACCATCTACAGCCGTGTTGGATCATTTGTGCATCGGAACACCCAACACGACACTAACCTTTTGTGTTTCATGTACCAGGACACCCAGATCCCTCTACCTCAGAGTTCTGCAGTCTCTTTCCATTTAAATAACGTACTGCTTTATTCTTCCTGCTAAAGAGGGCAAGTTCCCACTCTACCTGCTAATTTGTTGCCCACTCACTTAACCTGTCTGCATCCTTTTGCAGACTCTCTACCTCCTCTTTTTTTCAAAATTCAGACTACCCAATTCATTTCCTTTTCCAATTAAGGGGCAATTTATCACGGCCAACCCACCGACCCTGCACATCTTTGGGTTGTGGGGGTGAGACCCACGCAAGCATGGGGAGAATGTGCAAACTCCACACGGACAGTGACCCGGGGCCGGGATCGAACCCGGGCCCTCAGCGCCGTGAGGCAGCGGTGCTAACCCACTGCGCCACCGTGCTGCCCCTTCTCGACCTCCTCTTGACAGTTTTCTTGGTGTCATCGACAAATTTAACTACCGTATATTCGATCCCTTCATCTAAATAGCCACAACTGAATTCGAAGGTCACCTTTACAGCAAGTGGAGAATCAAGACACATCCCTTCTATTTGCAGGCGATTGGAATCCAGCTTTGTGAAGTGAGCTGAGGATATATTCACTCAGTGACATTTAGTCCTTCCATCCCCCCTGCATGTCATTTCTGGCTCTATCCCCAACGCCTTATCAATATTGCTGCAACCGATCTCTGAGATAACTCGACAAATGATTCACACAGTGTTTGTTACTTCATGTCCCTCCCTTCCTGTTGGAAAATTCCTGAGTTTTACATTGGATTGATCAAGATCTCGAAACACAGCAGCTGGCAAGACGGGATAGAATAGGGGTGTTTAGGATAGTTTTACAGCACAAAAACCCATCAATCAGGAAAACTGGCGGCAAAAGGCCACCGATTCCCCGTTTTGCTGGGGGCTAGCAGGGAGCCAGCGTGGAGCTCGCAGCTCCAGCGGCCGATACGGCCCCCAGCACTTCCGGTCCAGAGGCCGCGCATGCGCACGGCGGCAGCCTGCAACAGCTGCGCCGTGCTCCATGGCAGACTCAGACCTGGTCCGCCAAAGTAGTGCCCCCACTCCGACCGCTCACGCGCCCCGGACTGCCGGCCAGCATTGCCCCCAGCCCCGAATGAAGCCCCCCCCCCCCACCCACCGAACGGCCCTCCCCCGACTGTGGCGGCGCCAACCGAGTCTGCAGCCGCCACGCGAGGATCCCCAGATGGTGTGAGCACACATGTCCCACGCTGTCGGGAATTCGGCCGGTCGCCAACACAGCATCGCGGGGCGGGCCTCAGGCAATGGATTCTCCACCCCGTCGCCAAACTCGATTCCGGGTTCGGGAAGCGGAGAATCCAGCCCGTGGTTTACAAACAAAGTGCTTCTTTTGAAATGCTGTCGCCTGCTGTATAAGCAAACGTGACATCCAATTTGATCCCAGCGTAAATCCAATGGCACATCATTGCTGCTCGTAAAATATCCCTGAATTGACTGTCAAAGTGTTCGATTTAAAAGAAACCTTTTTCTTAATAAATGTTTTTTATTGCGGTTTTGAACAAAGTATATTTGCCGTTATGTACACAGAATTTGATATATAGATATATATAGAAGAGAGGGGCACACACAGACATACCACAAAAAACAAAAAGAAAAAGAAAAAAAGTAATAATAAAAATGAAATAAAAAATAAAATAAAGTAACTGGTAAGATATTATGCACCAGCTCAACAGCAGCAACTCTGTACAATTGGCAAAATTATTTACGACACATAAGTAGGCATCTGTTTGTGCGGGGGGTGGGGGGGTGGGGGGGGGGGTGTGGAGACTGGTTGGGGGGGGGATGTAGAGGCGCATTTGGGTGCCGGAGAAACAATTACAGAGGGCAATACGCGAATGTGTCTGGTGTTCGTCACTTGCTTCTCCCGGACGGATTTCGCTGCCGTTGGCGTCTCGCGCTCACCTCCGCTTCAGCCGTTCCTCCCGTCTTTCGCCTGGATTCTCCTTGTTCTCTGCTCCTGTAGATGCCAAGTTTGTTATTGTTTCCCTGCATCCACCCTCCCCCCACTCCCCCCCACCTCCCTGGTTCTCCTCTCTTGTTCCCTGTCTCTTCCCTCTTCCCCCCCTCCCCCCGCTTCTGCCCCTCCCCCCTCCTGTGGTTCGCCTTTCTTTCCTCTTAGGTTTAGCTGTGCCCCCCCCCCCCCCCCCCCCCCTCTTCCCTCTCTCCCGGTCTGTCCCTCCCTCTCATGCTTCGGCTACTTTCCCCTGATTCTTGGCTACCTGGCTATTCTTCTGCTTCTTTGTTGGCCACAAACAGGTCCCGGAACAATTGCGTGAATGGCTCCCACGTTCTGTGGAAGCCGTCGTCTGACCCTCGGAGGGCGAATTTGATTTTCTCCATTTGGAGAGATTCCGAGAGGTCGGACAGCCAGTCTGCAGCTTTGGGTGGTGCTGCTGACCGCCAGCCGAACAAGATTCCACGGTGGGCGATCAGGGAGGCAAAGGCAAGGGCGTCCGCCCCCCTCCCCAGGAATAGATCTGGCTGGTCTGAAACCCCGAAGACCGCCACTTTCGGGCATGGCTCCACCCTCACCCCCACCACTTTGGACATTGCCTCGAAGAAGGCTGTCCAGTACCCCGCAAGTCTGGGGCAAGACCAGAACATGTGGGCATGGTTGGCCGGGCTTCCTTGGCACCGTTCACATCTATCCTCCACTTCAGGAAGAACCTACTCATACGGGTTCTTATTAAGTGGGCTCTATGTACCACTTTTAGTTGCGTCAGGCTGAGCCTTGCGCACGTGGAGGTGGAGTTGACCCTATGCAGTGCTTTGCTCCAGAGTCCCCACCCTATTTCAATCCCCAGGTCCTCCTCCCATTTCATTCTTGTTGCGTCCAGTACGGTGTCGGCCCCTTCTCCCAGTCGGTCATACATGTCGCTACAGTTTCCTTTCTCTAGTATGCTTGCGTCCAGTAACTCTTCCAGTAATGTCTGTCGTGGTGGTTGTGGGTATGTCCTTGTCTCCTTTCGTAGGAAGTTTTTGAGTTGCAGGTACCTTAGCTCCTTCCCCCTGGCTATCTGGAATTTCTCTGTCAATTCGTCCATTGTTGCGATCCTGCCGTCCGTGTATAGGTCCCTGACTATCAGTGTTCCTCCATCCTGTCCCCACCTTTTGAAGGTGGCGTCAGTCAGCGCTGGTGTAAACCTATGGTTGTTGCAGCTGGGAGCTTTGTCCGACATTTTGGTCAGGCCAAATTGCTGCCGTAGTTGGTTCCAGGACAGGAGGGTGGCTATCACCACTGGGCTGCTGGAGTGTTTTTTAGGTGGGGATGGGTTTTTTGTAGGACCTTCTTAGGGATCCTAGCTTTCTTCCCCTCCCCATATGAACGCCATGAGTCGTTTGTCCAGTGCTTTGAAAAAGGCCTTGGGGATGTAGATCGGGGTGGATCTGAATAGGAAGAGGTACCTGGGCAGCACGTTCATTTTGATCGTCTGGACTCTCCCCGCGAGGGAGAGTGGGAGTGTGTTCCATCTTTGCAGGTCCTTTTTTACTTCCACTGTCAGACTGGTGAGGTTCCATTTGTGGATCCCTTTCCAGTCATGGGCTATTTGGATCCCCAGGTAGTGGAATTTGTGTTTACACGGCAGTCCCGTTAGTACTTGTGGGTGTACCGGGAAGATCTCACTTTTGCTCATGTTGAGTTTGTAGCCCGCGAAGGCGCCAAACGCTTTCAGGAGCGCAATGATTCTGTTCATGCTGCATTGTGGGTCCAAAATGTAGAGGATCAGGTCATCTGCATAGAGTGAGACTCTGTGCTCTCTGCCGCCCCTTTGGATCCCCCTCCAGCTTTTTGCCGCTCTGAGCGTGATTGCTAGTGGCTCGATCGCTAGAGTGAACAGCAGCGGGGACAGTGGGCATCCTTGTCTGGTGCCCCTGTGCAGCTGGAAGTATCGGGAGTTGGTATTGTTGGTGCGTACGCTTGCCATGGTTGCATTGTATAGGAGCTTTGCCCAGGAGGTGAATCCTGTTCCAAGCCCGAACCACTCCAGTACCTCTGTGAGGTATTTCCATTCGACCCTGTCGAAGGCCTTTTTTACGTCTAGGGAGACGATCACCTCTGGTACTCTCTCCCCGGAGGGGGTCATTATCACGTTCAGCTGGTGCCTGATGTTCGAGGTAAGCTGCCTGCCTTTGACAAAGCCCGTCTGGTCCTCTGCGACCACCTCTGGCACGCAGTCTTCTAGCCTTTTGGCTAGGATTTTGGCCAGTATTTTGGCATCTGCGTTCAGCGGTGAGATGGGTCTGTATGCCCCACATTCCGTTGGGTCTTTATCTTTCTTAGGTATCAGTGAGATTGAGGCCTGTGCTCGCGTGGGCGGCCGTGTGCCCTTGGCCAGCGAGTCTGTGACCATCTCCCGCAGGTGCGGGGCCAGTGCTGTTGCAAATTATTTGTAGAAGTCCGCCGGGAACCCGTCGGTCCCGGCGCCTTCCCCGCCTGCATGGAGCTAATGCTGTCCATGATCTCTCCCAGAGCTAGTGGTGCTTCCAAGCCCCGTTTTCTGCCCTCCCCCACAACTGGTATGTTCAATTCATCAAGGAACCGTTTCATTCCGGACTCCCCCATTGGGGGCTCTGAGGTGTACAGCCCTTGGTAGAAGGCCTTGAAGGTTTTGTTGATCTTTTCTGGTTCTGTTTCTAGCGAGCCTCTGGTATCCCTGATTTGTGCAATTTCTCTGGTGGCTGCCTGCTTTCTCAGCTGGTGTGCCAACAGGCGGCTGGCTTTGTCTCCGTGTTCGTATAGGGTCCCACGTGCCTGGCGGAGTTGGTGCACTGCTTTCCTGGTGGAGAGCAGATCAAAGTTCCTTTGTAGCTCTTTCCTCTCCGCCAGGAGCTCTACGGTCGGGGCCTCGGAGTATTTACGGTCTACCTCCAGCATGGAGGCGACCAGCTGCTGCCTAGCCGCCCTTTCCTCCCTATCTCTTCACGTTTTGAAAGCAATGATTTCTCCTCTTACTACGGCCTTTAGCGATTCCCAGAGCGTGGAGTGTGAGACCTCCCCGTTCTGGTTGTTCTCTGTGTACTTTGCTATGGTCTGTGATATCTTTTCATTGAAGGCCTGGTGCGTTGCTGTGTCGGGGATTTCTGCCATGGTCTTTTTGATGAAGCTCGTGTCGTCCCAGTTGGGCGCATACACGTTAACTAGTACTACCGGTGCCCCATCCAGGGCCCCGCTGACCATGACATACCGTCCCCCTGGGTCCGTAACCGTCTTTGTCGCCCTAAACATCGTCCTCTTGCTGATCAGTATTGCCATCCCCTGGCCCTCGTCCCACAGCAGGAATGGTAGGTCCCACCCAGTCCTTTCTTACCCGCAGTCGGTCCTGCTCTCTCAGGTGTGTCTCTTTGAGGAAGACTATGTCGGCTTTCATATTTCTTAGGTGGGTGAGGACTCTGGATCTTTTCACCGGGCCGTTGAGTCCCCTTACGTTTCAGTAAAATAAACCTTTTAACCGCAAGACGTTGAATGTGGAAGCAGTGTGTGGGCACAATAGCTGGGTTCTGGAGAGGGTGTAGCGTAGATTTACCAGGCCACTGTGAAGCTATGTGGCTGTAAGTACTTCAGTTACCACTCGATTAAGAATGGTGCACATTCTAGCTCAATGCACTGTCTCATGGGGAGAACCTTCCAGACCTTCCTGTCAGCTGGATCTTCCGGTCCCATCGAAGTCGACATGGACGGGCGAGCCATGCAAATTGCCATTGACTTTGGCAGGACTGGAAGCCACGGCGCAAAGGCAATCAAAGCAGAATTACTCTCTTCTTCCCAGCCAATGCCTCAAATGGATATCAGCCCCATCTGGGACAAAGATCAGCTCAGCTCATGTTAACCAGCCACAAAAGGCCGACAAAGGTGATCGTGATAAACCTCTGCCCACATCATAAAACACCGACGACGCGCGGGGGTTACGGGGAGAAGGTAGGAGAATGGCACTGAGCAAATCGTTCATTCGGAGAGCTGGTCTGTAGACACTGTGGGCCGAATGGCCTCCTTCTGCACTGCAACGATTCTGTGAAAAGGTCTTGATTGGGGTGTGGGATTGCAAAAGACAATTTAGCAATCAGAACTCGTCAGTGGTTGTGACGTACAATTGTTGAATGATTGCTGCATAGATTGCAATTACTGCTCCTGATGATTTCATCTTACTTTGTGACAATCTGTAAAGTTATGAAACCACATAGATGAATTCCTGACATCCTGTTTATCCTTTGACATAAATTAATCCACGCCTTGATATCTTAAGCAATCCTTCATTCCCAATTCATCTAAAAGAATTAGATCAACAATGTCCCCCTTTTCTTCCTGACTTGAGCTACTTGTATCCCGCTGTCTAAACCATATCAAACGGCAACAGTGGCAAGACGTGAGATTACATCAAATTATCCAAGGAGAATTCACCTGGCAAAGACATTTCACCCAGAGACCAGATTGTTGCTAAGCGGGCATCCTCTGGTTCCCCGGAGGATCATCTCAGGTACAGAATGGAGGACCTACAACAAAAGGTCGAGGTGCATTTCAGCTACATCAAATGCTTAGGAAATCAGAAGCACAAAGGGACTTGGGAGCCTTTGTTCATGATTCTCTTAAGGTTAACGTGCAGATTCAGTCGGCAGTTAGGAAGGCAAATGCAATGCTAGCATTCATGTCGTGTGGGCTAGAATACAAGAGCAGGGATGTACTTTTGAGGCTATATAAGGTTCTGGTCAGACCCCATTTGGAGTATTGGGATCAGTTTTGGGCCCCGTATCTAAGGAAGGATGTGCCGGCCTTGGAAAGGGTCCAGAGGAGGTTCACAAGAATGATCCCTGGAATGAAGAGCTTGTCATATGAGGAACGGTTGAGGACTCTGGGTCTGTACTCGTTGCAGTTTAGATGGATGAGGGGTGATCTTATTGAAACGTACAGGATACTGCGAGGCCTGGATAGAGTGGACGTGGAGAGGATGTTTCCACTAGAAGCAGAGGACACCATCTCAGACTAAAGGGACAATCCTTTAAAACAGAGTTGAGGAGTAATTTCTTCAGCCAGAGGGTGGTGAATCTGTGGAACTCATTGCCGCAGAAGGCTATGGAGGCCAAATCACTGAGTGTCTTTAAGACAGAGATAGATAGGTTCTTGATTAAGAAGGGGATCAGGGGTTATGGGGAGAAGGCAGGAGAATGGGGATGGAAAAATATCAGCCATGATTGAATGGCGGAGCAGACTCGATGGGCCGAGGAGTTCGGGGTCCTCATGCATACATCACAAAAATCTAGCATGTAAGTTCAGCGGGTAATTGGGGAGACAAATGGAATGTTGGCCTTTATTTCAAAGGGAATGGAGTGTAAAAATAGCGAATTCTTGCTAAAACTATACAAGGCGAGAGTTAGACAACACCTAGAATATTGTGAAGTTTTGGTCCCCTTATCTAAGGAAAGATATACTGACATTGGAGGCAGTCCAGAGAAGGTTCACGAGGTTGATCCCGGGTGTGGAGGGATTTTCTTCTGAGGAGAGGGTGAGTAGGTTGGGTCTGTACTCATTGGAGTTTAGAAGAATGAGAGGCGACTTGATTGAGACATATAATATTCTTAGGGGGCTTGACATGGTCGATGTTGAGAGTTGTTTGCCCCTGTGGGAGAGTCTAGGGCCAGAGGGCATCATCTCAGAGTGAGGGGGAAGAATTTCTTCACTCAGGGAATAGTGAATCTGGAATTCTTTACCGCAGAGAGCTGTAGAGGTTGAGTCGTTAAGGATGTTCAAGGCTGGGATAGACAGATTTTTAATCAGTGAGGGAATCAAGGTTTATGGGGATAAGGTGGGGAAGTGGAGTTGAGGTTCCGATCAGCCATGACCTCATTGAATGGCAAAGCAGACTCGAGGGGCCGAGTGGCCTACTTCTGCTCCTATGTCTTATGGTCGTGTAAATATACCAGACACAACTCGACTCCTGCATGAACCAATGAGAGGCAGCTGGGAGTTGGGCGAATGACATTGCCAGAGCCTGAGGGTTGAATTTAAATACAAGAACTTCACTGACCAAACCAAACGTGCCTATTGAAATGGGCACACCGTGTGAGGTCATTGAAGGCTGGATAAATGTACTCCCTACGAGCAATTTGACACCTCGCATACCCCTTTCTGGTTACGAATGGTGGGGCTGGGAGATAAAATTAGGGCTAATGTGCTACGCAAGGAGACACAGTGAGGATTTGTTCCACTACGTGATAATATGGGGAAAAAATCTTCAGTGTTAGCAAGTGATGATGCAGTGTACATCATAGAATCGTACTGCACGCAGGAAAGCATTGGGTTTTTCATGTTTTCACGTCTGTGCTGTCATCAACTCTATTATCCATTTCAATCCCCGTTCCATGCATTCTTTTGTGATGTACTTTGATGGATCCAGGAGTAAGAGGCAGTGATGCTGTGTTGCTGTCACTGAACTAGTGATACAGAGCAGAGGTGTTCAAAGTGTGTGTTGTGACCTGTGGGTAGGTCGCAGGCGAGTGTCGGGGGAGCCGCGGAGTGATCGGTCGCGGTGGTCCCGATCACAGGGGAAAGCGCCCAACGGCCGCTACCGGCATTTTAATTGAGACTGGTGGCTGCCGCCTCCTTTTAAATGAGAGAAAAATGAGGCCGTGCTGTCTTCCGGCCAGAAGCAGCAGCAGAGAGCAGGTTACATGCCCTGCCCATAATGTCATAGAATTTACAGTGCAGAAGGAGGCCATTCGGCCCATCGAGCCTGAACTGGCCTTTGGACAGAGCACCCTGCTTAAGCCCACATGTCCACTCTATCCCTGTAACCCCACCTAACCTTTTGGGCATGAAGGGGCAATTTATCATGGCCAATCCACCTAACCTGCACATCTTTGGACTGTGGGAGGAAACCGGAGCACCCGGAGGAAACCCACGCAGACACGGGGAGAACGTGCAGACTCCGCACAGACAGTCACCTGAGTCCGGAATTGAACCGGGGTCCCTGGAGCTGTGAGGCTGCAGTGCTAACCACTGTCCCCGGTGCCGCCCATGGTATCCTGTGTGTACTTGCTTTTGGCACCAAATCACAGAGGAGAGCTTCTTCTGTTTTCTAGCTGATGGGAAGCAAGGCAAGAGGACTCTGCAGGTGAATCATTTTCTTACAAGTAAGAGACAGCCAGAGACACAAATAGTCAGTGTACCTACTGGACAGGATCTCAAAGCAACAAGGCCGGGGAGAGCTGCACAGGAGAGTCCACGGCAGGACAGAGCAGTGCTAGCGTTAGCTCTGTACAGAGTTTCAGGGCCTTTGGTGAACAGCCTACACAGAAGAAACTTAACTCGGGGGTGAAAAAGCAGTATAAAGATGATTTCTTGAGCTATGGTTTTGTCAACCCTGCCAATGCAAATACGGATGCAAAGCCCATGCAGGGAAGAACTGGCACGAGGTAAATTTCAGATTTTGAAAGCGGATCGGTGGGTGAAAAATTCCTTTTGGGGTTGAGACCCCAGAGTCAATTATTAACTTACAGGTGACTCCAAATGAAAAAGACTACGCAGCCAAATGTGACTTGTGACAGCACATTAAAAACATGCCCAACCACCCGTGAGGCTGTCAGCATTCTGGGGTAGCATCTCCCAAAAGTATCCAGTGCTGAGTAAAACAAGCATTTTGTTGCCATTTCCCTTCACGATGACCTGCATGTGCGAGGTTGGATTTTTCGTTCTCGCAAAGGTGCAGATGACACGAAGGAACTGGCTGAAGTCTGCCCCTGATATGCTCACTGCCCTCTCCTCCCATGAACCTGACTGGAGTGAGATCGTGAGGACCAAACAGGCTTCCCTTTCGCTCCTCTGCAAACTTACTAATCATGGGCAAAATTCTCCGGAAACGGCGCGATGTCCGCCGACTGGCGCCCAAAACAGCGCCAATCAGACGGGCATTGCGCTGCCCCAAAGGTGCGGAATGCTCCGCATCTTTGGGGGCCGACCCCCAACATTGAGGGGCTAGGCCGACGGCGGAGGAATTTCCGCCCCGCCAGCTGGCGGAAACGGCCTTTGGTGCCCCGCCAGCTGGCGCGGAAATGACATCCCCGGGCGGCGCATGCGCGGGAGCGTCAGCGGCCGCTGACAGTTTCCCACGCATGCGCAGTGGAGGGAGTCTCTTCCACCTCCGCCATGGTGGAGACCGTGTCAGAGGCGGAAGGGAAAGAGTGCCCCCACGGCACAGGCCCGCCCGCGGACCGGTGGGCCCCGATCGCGGGCCAGGCCACTGTGGGGGCACCCCCCGGGGCCAGATCGTCCCTCGCCCCCCCCAGGACCCCGGAGCCCGCCCGCGCCGCCTTGTCCCGCCGGTAAGGTAGGTGATTTAATTTACGCCGGTGGGACAGGCAATTTATCGGCGGGACTTCGGCCCATCTGGGCCGGAGAATCGAGCGGGGGAGCCTGCCAACCGGCGCGGCCCGATTCCCGCCCCCGCCGACCATCCGGTGCCGGAGACTTCGGCAACTGGCGGGGGCGGGATTCACGCCAGCCCCCGGCGACTCTCCGACCCGGCGGGGGGGGTCGGAGAATGTCGCCCCCTGTCTCCTACATTCTCATCCAAATCATTTATTTATATCGCAAATAACAGTGGACCCAGCACCAATCCCTGAGGAACACCACTGGTCACAGGCCTCCAGTCTGAAAAACAACCCTCCACAACCACCCTTTGGCTTTGATCGCCAAGCCAATTTTTGTAACCAATTGGCTACCTCGCCCTGGATTCCGTGATATTTAACCTTTTGCAACAACCTACCATGCGGTACCTTGTCAAAGGCCTTGCTAAATTCCATGGAGACAACGTCGACTGCACTGCCCTCATCTACCTTCTTGGTTACCCCTTCAAAAATCTCAAAAAGGTTGATGAGTATTGTACCCCGAAGAAGAACAAAGCTTTTGAAAGGTACATTTTCAGAACACGCACACAGCAGACAGGCGATCCTGTCCAGCAGACAGCAGACAGTTTTCTCACGGATCTAAAGTTAAAGGCTCAGACTTGTAATTTTGCCACATTAAAATCATCAATGATCACGGATCAAATCGCATTTGGCATAAAAATACTATAAAGTGCGTGAACGTCTTTTGAGGGAGAATGAGCTCCAGCTCGAAGATGCAATAAAAATTTGCCATGCCAGTGAGAGAGCTGTGCAGCAAATCAACACGTTAAACATGAGAAGTTTAGGTGCAAAAATCGGGAATGAAGCCGACCGTATAAATGTTGAGGCGCACCAAGAAGTGAAACGTGGTCTCAACAACGGTGGCCATTTTGAGTGATTGCCAGATGCCACCATTTTGTGTAAATAGGCACTTACAGAGGCAATGTCCTGCCTTTGGGTACATTCGTGCGAAGCGCAAGGTCAAAAAACACTTTGCCAAGCAATGTTTTTCCAACAAGAAAATCGACTTCCAAAAACCCATTAACGCCGTTGATGAAATTAATTTGGAGGATACATTCTTCATTGATGTCAATACTAATGAAGACACCTCTTCATTCACCTGAGGAAGGAGCAGTGCTCCGAAAGCTAGTGTTTGAAACAAACCTGTTGGACTTTAACCTGGTGTTGTCAGACTTCTTACAATACTAATGAAGACAGGGCCAACATAGCCAAGCAAAATGAAATGTCTTCGACAAACATAAGAAGTAGTAATAATGAAGTATCTACTGTAAGTAAAGATAACTGGACAGTTTCTTTACGAATAAATCAAATGTTTATAAACGTCAAACTCGACACAGGAGCGAGAGCGAATCTCATCAGTATCACGGATATTGAAGCGATGAGAATCAAGCCCAAGATTTTGAACAGCTAAGTCTTTTTAAAAGATTGCAATGGTCAAAGGATTAATTCTTTAGGCGTGTGTGAGCTTGAAGTCCAATTCAGAGATAGAATCTATAAAGTGAAATTTTCAATTGTAGCCACAGATCGTGAATCGTCCCTGGGTGTGGAAGCTTGTGAAACACTCCAGTTAGTCAAGAGAGTATATAGTGCTGACTCTGGTTTGAATGCGCACAGTGGATCGGTGAATTCAATAGTACAAGCATTTCTGGAGATTTTTCAAGGTTTTCATGTCGTCATTTACTTGCCAATTCAACTAAAGGATAATGCACATCCCGTAATACATGCTCCCAGGAGAGTACCAGCACTATTAACGGATCGGTTGAAAGCTGAACTTGACAGAATGATGAATCTGGGGGTCATTTAGAAAATCAAAGGGCCAACAGATTGGGTAAATTCAATGGTGTGTGTTAAGAAATGCAATAACGATTTAAGAATACGCATGGATCCTAAAGACCTCGATGCCAACATAAAGCGAGAACACTATCCAATACCAAATGTGAAGAAATAACAAGTGAAATGTCAAGTGTGACGTGCTTCAGTAAACTGCATGGTTTAAAAAAAATAAATTTAGAGTACCCAATTCATTTTTTCCAATTAAGGGGCAATTTAGCGCGGCCAATCCACCTACCCTGCACATCTTTGGGTTGTGGGGGCGAAACCCACGCAGACACGGGGAGAATGTGCAAACTCCACACTGACAGTGACACAGAGCCGGGATCGAATCTGGGACCTCGGCGCCGTGAGGCAGCAGTGCTAACCCACTGCGCCACCGTGCTGCCCTATCGCAGGGTTTTTAGCAAGTCAAATTGGAAGGAGAGAGTACAAAGTTTTGTATGTTTAACACTCCATTTGGGCTCTTCTGTTTTCTTTGAATGTCTTTTGGGATAATATCCGCACCTGAAATCTTTCACAGGGCAATGGAGCATATTGTGGAAGGTATTCAAGGAGTTTGTGTGTATTTTGACGATATAATAGTATGGGGTTCTACGAAGGAAGAACACAACAATTGACTCATCAAAGTACTACAGAGTGTGAAGAAGTATGGGCTAAGATTGAACAAAGCCAAGTGTCAATTTGGCGTTAAAGAAATCACATTTCTGGGGGCCAGGGGGCGCGATTCTCCACTCCCACGCCGGTTGGGAGAATCGTCTGGGCCGCCAAAATTTCTGGGGCCGCCGGTCCGACGCCCTCCCGCGATTCTCCCAAGTGGCGGGAACGGCCCGGTCGAGTTTCGCGGGCCGCAGGCCGGAGAATCGCCGGACACACCGAAAATGGCGATTCTCCGGCACCCCCGCTATTCTGACCTGTCCACACCTGGTTGCTGCAGTCGTGGGCGGTGCGTGAACGCTGGGGGGGCGGCCTGTGGGGGGGCGAAGGGGGATCCTGCACCGAGCTTCATCTGGAATGTGGCGTGGCCCGCGATCGGTGCCCACCATCGTCGGGCCGTCCTCTCTGAAGGAGGACCTCCTTCCTTCCGCGGCCCCGCAAGATCCGTCCCCCATCTTCTTGCGGGGCGGATTTGGACAGGACGGCAACCACGCATGCGCGGATGACGTCCGTTATGCGGCGCCGGCCGCGTCATCTATTCGCCGCCGCTTTTACGCGGGCGACAAGGCCTGGCGCGGGTAGATGACGCGGCCCCGATACTGGCCCATTGTCAGGGCCTGAATCGGTCGGGACCGGGGCCGTTCCGCGCCGTCGTGAACCTCGACGTTCACGACGGCGCGGCCACTTCGGCGTGGGAGTGGAGAATCCCGCCCCAGGGTGTCTGCTCAAGCTGTACAACCCGATCAAATGAAAATACAGGCAATAATGAATATGAGGGCTGTTTAGCACAAGGCTAAACCGCTGGCTTTGAAAGCAGACCAAGGCAGGCCAGCAGCATGGTTCGATTCCCGTACCAGCCTCCCCGAACAGGCGCCGGAATGTGGCGACTAGGGGCTTTTCACTGTAACTTCATTTGAAGCCTACTTGTGACAATAAGCGATTTTCATTTCATTTTCATATGTCACAACTGTCAGGCAAGAAAGGAGTTCTGAGGATATTAGGAATGGTCAACGTTTTAGGCAAATTTATTCCGAATTTGTCAGCCAAGACAACGGGCGGGATTCTCCGATTGCTGACGGCGAAATCGCACTGAGTGGTCGGCCGGAGAATCCACTCGGGGGCGGTGACGTTTTTCTGATGCTTCGGTCCCTCAAAAACGCACGCCGTCGGGACGGCCTCAGGACGTCACCTGACGCCCTCCCCCGATGCTCCGCCCCCGATGCCCTGCCCCCGATGCTCCGCCCCCGATGCCCCGCAACCGATGCTCCGCCCCCGATGGGCTGACTTCCCAACGGCATTGGTCGCGTGTCCTCTCAATGTTCGTAAAGCTGGCAGGACGGCTGCGGACTGTGTCCAGCGCCTCCAGAGTCGGGGGAGGAGCCATTCCGCTGGCGGGGGGGGCGGGGGGGGGGGTCAGCGGGGACTGGGGGAGCTGGTGGGGGTGGTCCAGGGGTGGTGAAGGGGGCAGGTATTGGCAGGCCGGCTCCGCGCATGGCCGGCGCCATGTTGGACAGTACGGCCGCCGCAGACCGCTGCCGTGCGCCTGCGCGGCCACGGACTCAGCCATTCTGCGTCCGTATCGGCGGGTAAAGCCGGGGGCTTCACGTGGTGTGGTTGCTAGCCCCCCACCCACCAGATAGAGCATCGGTGTGGGGGCGGCGCCGACATTTTGTTGCAAGACCCGACGCATCCTCCGGACATAGCTGCAGAATTGGAGAATCCAGCCCAACATGTCTGAGAAAAGTTATCAAGAAGATGAATACTTTTGAATGGATGGATAAGCATGTGCAAGAATGGCTCACTCTGAAGACTGCTCCACTGCTGGCACTTTTTGACCTGAACAAGAAAACGAAAATCTCGACTGATGCGTTGAAGGATGGGTTCGGTGCAGTTTTGTTACAGCAGGAAGATGGAGAGGATTGGAAGCCAGTTGCCTATGCGCTGAGGTCCATGACCGACTCTGAGTGTCGATACGCTCAAATTGAGAAGGAATGCCTTGGACTGGTTAATGGCTTGGAAAAGTTTCACAGCTATGTGTCATGATATACATCAGCATATCATGGTGCAATCACACACACACTGACGGACATACAGTAGGACCAACCAGCATACACTACATCGCAGCCAATCACCAGTGAGAGCACACGCACTATAAAGACAGGGGACACCAGAGTTCCCGCTCATTCTAGCAGCAGCCAGCTCAGAGCACAGAGCTCACAGCCTGCAACACAGACATTCACCATGTGCCGAGTGCCTCACCCAGATAGTGATAGGACAGGGTCCACAGATAAACTGGTAATGCACGTACCCAAGCTTACAGTATGTTATTACAGTTGAGTTGTTAATAAAATAGAGTTACACCATCTCCAGCCGTGTTGACCTGTTT
This sequence comes from Scyliorhinus torazame, assembly GCF_047496885.1. Taxonomy (NCBI): domain Eukaryota; kingdom Metazoa; phylum Chordata; class Chondrichthyes; order Carcharhiniformes; family Scyliorhinidae; genus Scyliorhinus; species Scyliorhinus torazame. Next base: position 312,913,924 of record NC_092712.1, read on the forward strand.
GTAGACCAGAACACCCAACACGACACCATGTGTATGGCCTACCAACCTTTCTAGTCGAAACGGATCACAGACCATTGGTCGCCATCGTCAAAAAAAAACAAAGTGAGATGTCGCCACGTAACCAGGGAATGATGATGAAGCTCCAGCGGTATGATTCTGACCTTATATACACTCCAGGCAAGCACACTGGAGTTGTAGATGTGCTATCAAGGGCTACGGCTGTGCTGGGAGACAAACATATTGACGATGATGAGCAAATGCGCGTCAATCTGATAACAGAGGCACTCCCGGTGTCTGATGAAAAACCAAAACTATTAGTGGCAGAAACCAAAAAGGATGAAGTTCTTCTGCAGATGGTAATCAACAATCTCATCGAGGGATGGCCAAATGGGTCATGTTCAAAGTACCACAGCCATCAGAATAGAACTGACTGTAGCCAATGGATTCCTATGAAGGCAACAAAGAATAATAATACCACAGTCTCTGCAAACTGAAAGTGTAAAAAGAGAGCATGAGACACGGTACATTGGCCAGGGATCAACAAGGAAACTCATAGGATGGTAGAGGAATGCGCGACATGTCAAAAAACTGCAACATTGATAAATGAAAGGACCAATAGAGATGGGCGACATAGTGACACTTCCATGTCAGAAAGTAGACTTGTTTTATCTCGAAGGGAAAGAGTATTTACTGGTCGGAGATTACTTTTCCAAATTTTCCTGAAGTGGCATAGTTATCCAGCTCTTCAGCCAGGTGTGCCATCACGCTTACTAAAGCTGTCTTTGCTCGTCATGGCATTCCACAGGTTGTCATGAGGGACAATGGTCCACATTTCAGTTGTCAGGAATGGAGGGAATTTGCTTAGAAGTACGACTACTACATGCATGTCACATCTGGTCCCTTACATCCACAGTCAAATGGAAAGGCAGAGAAAGGTGCGCAAACAATAAAACAATTGGTTAAACAATCAATGGGCAGCCAGGATGATCCATATCTGGCATTGCTCGGTTATCGCGCGTCACCTTTGAGCAATGGTCTGTCACCGTCACAGTTACCGATGAACAGGAAGATAAGAACGATATTGCCACGTCCGTCAAATCAACAAGCAATTTACAAAATAAAACATCAACTGCAATCTCGAAAGACGAAGTGGGAGAGATACTATGACAGCTCAACCAGACTCGGAAATATATCGGCCGTTCCTTCACTGTCCCTGGGTCATAATCCTGGAACTCCCTCCCTAACAGCACTGTGGGTTTACCTACACCACATGGGACTGCAGCGGTTCAAAGAAGGCAGCTCACCACCACCTTCTCAAGGGGCAATTAGGGATGGGCAACCAAAGCTGGCCTGCAGCAATACCTACATCCTGTGGGAGAAAAAGATCATTTGGGGATATATATGGGAAAACATTGATTATCACCTTGTCTACATAATTACTTTACTTCTTCCCTAACCTTAACTTTGGACAATGTAGAGCTGGCTCCTGTTTTGTGGTGAAAAGCCCCACCTAGTGGTTGAGCTAAAGCATGACATAAAACAAGTAAGACTAACTGGGACGGAGCAGTTAAGAGTCAACCACATGTTGTTGTGGGGGAGGGGGAGATTTTCTGCTCCCGTTTTCAGGCGGCGGGATTGGCGGCGGGAGAGGGGGAGTAGCGCAGGAGGTTGAACATCGGGGCAGTGTTACGTCAGCGGCAGTGCCTCGGAAACGGAAGCAAATGCAGAACTTACGACCCCCTCAAAGTTGCTCCCAAAATTCATAAGACACTTAACCTCAAACCCAGTTTCCTGCCTGCCCCCCCCCCCCATACCTCTTGATCGTCTGACGCCTACTTGGAATGAAAACAGAAAGAACAGGACTTATGGATGCTGGCTGATCTGCTGGTTATGGGAGATTTAAGGGCGTCTAAGGGAGATGTGCGTGGAAAGTTCTTTACGCAGAGGGTGGTGGGTGCCTGGGACGCATTGCCGGCGGAGGTGGTAGAGGCGGGCACGATAGCGTCATTTAAGATGTATCTAGACAGATACATGAATGGGCAGGGAGCAGAGGGATACAGATCCTTAGAAAATAGGCGACAGTTTTAGATAGAGGATCTGGATCGGCGCAGGCTGGGAGGGCCGAAGGGCCTGTTCCTGGGCTGCAATTTTTCTTTGTTTTTTTGTTCTTTGTCCAAACATTCTACGGACCTCAACCTTGAATATGCTCCACGATCGAGAACCCGCGGCGACCCTCTGGGTTAGAGAATGCCAAAGAATTTAGATGATGTTGTTTTTTTGAACTTTCCCAGTTTCGCACCTTCGAACTTTGTCAAGCTTTGCTATTTTGGTTTACTCTCTGAACATCAGCTCGCAAGAGACCCCCTCCCCTTCAACTGCCTGCGAGAGCTTCCCTTTCTACACTTAGCAAATACCCCGCTGTCATTGTGAAGGCCCGAGCCACCAGCCATTATGTTTGAAATAGAATGTACTTCAGCCAAACAAGATGCTCTCAATTATCATTTACTTTTGAAAGAGACATCGGCATATCAAATACCGAGCAGATTTCTTTATTAAGTATTTAGGTGTACCTGAAGAACGCAGATTTGACATGCAAATGTCATGTAATATTGCAGTCTACTGACCACAGCTGTGGCTCAAAGGGTAACATTCTCACCCGGAGACTGTGACTCCCGTCAGGACCCTCGAGCACAGAAATGAAGACTGACAGGCCCACTGGGTATAGGGATACTGCTGCTGTGGGAGCTGCCACTCATCGGATGAAACATTAAACCAAGGCCCCCGCCTGCCCCCTTGGACGGATCGAAAAGATCTCGTAGCACAATTACAAGGAAGAGTATCGGGCGGCACGGTAGCACAGTGGTTAGTACTGTTGCTTCACAGCTCCAGGGTCCCAGGTTCGATTCCTGGCTTGGGTGACTGTCTGTGCGGAGTCTGCACGTTGTCTGCGTGGGTTTCCTCCGGGTGCTCCGGTTTCCTCCCACAAGTCCCAAAAGACGTGCTTGTTCGGTGAATTGGACATTCTGAATTCTCCCTCAGTGTACCTGAACAGGCGCCGGAATGTGGCGACGAGGGGCTTTTCACAGTAACTTCATTGCAGTGTTAATGTAAGCCTACTTGTGAGACTAATAAAGATTATTATATTATTATTATATCCCCCAGTGTCCAGGCGAAAACAGGTGACCTGGTGGCTATTGTGGGAGCTTGCTGCGCACAATCGGCTGCTGCAATTTCCTACATCACAGCAGTGACTTTGTGGGATATCTTACAACCCTGTGAGGAAAGGGGCGGGGCTGTAAAATACCGCGAGCTGTTCAGACGTCCATTGGCTTGGCCGGCGGTGGGGAGTATAAACGGAGCCGCTCCAGAGATCCGGGATGTTGTCGGGATATAAATTGAATCCAGGAAGGAAGCGAGTACTTTATGGCCTCCCTGCCAGAGGTGGGAGCGGTGGGGGAGTGGGAGGGGAGGGGGGGGGGGGGGTAGAGGCTGCCATTCCGCTTGGCGGCACCCCACTTTAGGTATTTGGGGGTGCAGGTGGCCCGAGATTGGGCAGGGCTTTGGAAGTTTAATTTCACTAGCTGGGGAGGCGGGTTTGTCGAAGTCGGACAATCTCAGTCGTGGGCGGGCCGAGTGCAGGCAGTAAAGATGAATGTTTTGCCGCGATTCCTGTTTTTAGTTCGATGCCTGCCGGTCTTGTTACCCAAGACCTTCTTCAGGGGGCGGACAAGTTGATCTCATTCATTCGTGGGGCTATATTAGGAGGGTGGTTCAGTTCTGCAGAAGGGACGGGTTGTTGGGGGGGGGGGGGGGTGGGATTAGGCCTCCCAAACTTGCTGTATTATTATTGGGCAGTGAATGTGGAGAAGGTGCAGGGCTGGAGTAAGGAGGGGTGGGGAGCTGTGTGGGTAAAGATGGAGGCGGGCTCGTGTAGGGGGTTGGGGTTGCGGGCGCTGGAAACGGCGCCGCCCCCGACGGCCCCCTGGGAAGTACTCGGTGAGACTGGTGGTGGTAGCCACATTGAAGGTCTGGGGGCAGTTTCGGCAGTTCTTTAAGCTGGGGGCTGGTCGGGGGGGGTGGGGGGGGGGGGGGGTCGGGGGGGGGGGGCGGTAGGGGATGACGTTTAGTGGGAATCATGGGTTTGAGCCGGGGAGGATGGATGCAAGGTTTCGGGAATGGAATCAAGGAAATGAAGGATTTGATCCTGGCGAGGGCAGGGAGGGGGGGGGGGGGGGGGGGGGCGGAATTTGCGAGCCTAGAGGAGCTGTGAGAGAAGCATGGGTTGGCGCAGGGGGAAGGGTTTGGATCCATGGAGGTGTGGGGTTTTGCAAGGAAGGTCTACCCGACCTTCCCAATAGCGCTGGACTCCTTGTTGCTGGGAGTGGTGCTGTCAGCGGGGGAGGGGGAGTTGGAGAGCGGTGTCGTTTCGGTGATCCGCGGGAGGATAGGTGTCTATGGAGGGATTAAGGCAAATTGGGAAGAAGAGCTGGGAGGATGGGGTGGGGAGGGGGGTGTCATAATATACACAGTATATCATGGTGCAGACACACACACTGATGGACACACAGCAAGACCAATCAACACACACAACACCGCAGCCAATCACCAGTTAGAGCACACTCACTCAATAGACAGGGGGCATCAGAGTTCCCGCTCATTCGGGATGCAGCCTCCTACAAGGACAGAGCTTACAGCTTGCAGCACAGATCCTCACCATGTGCTGAGTGCATAGACTGGTTCGGACAGGCATAGGTCTTTAGTTTAATCTAACATCGTGTTAACCCACAGTGAAAGTATGTTCAACAGTTTCTAACTTAATAAAATAGTGTTGCACTATTTTAAGTGTTGGTGGCCTGTATGTGTTCCACGGATCCAGAGCACCAAACACACCATGGTACCAGGAGTTGAGGGATGTTAGAACTTCTTAGACCTACCTGCAAGTGATCTGCCTTCCACCAGCATACAGCCATCCTGCAAAATGGACAGTGTCCGCCCGCCGCCGCCGCTTCGCATCACCGGTAACCGAGGGGCCAACTGGAAGATATTCAAACAACGCTTCCAGCTCTACCTTGAAGCCTCAGACCGGGAAGCTGCCTCAGACACCAGGAAGATCGCTCTCTTCCTATCCACGGCCGGGGAACATGCCATCCACATTTTCAATTCTCTCACCTTTGCTGATGGTGAAGATAAATCAAAATTCAAGACGGCCTTCCTTAAGTTTGACAGTCACTGCGACATTGAGGTGAATGAAAGTTTCGAGCGATGTGTATTCCAACAGCGTTTGCAGGGTAAGGATGAACCTTTCCAGTCCTTTCTCACCCACCTCCGCATCCTTGCGCAGTCCTCTAATTACGGGCCCACCTCCGACTCCATGATACGTGACCAGATCGTTTTCGGTGTTCAGTCGGACCCCCTACGCCAGCAGCTCCTCAAAGTAAAGCAACTCACCCTAGCGACCGTCATCGAGACCTGCGTGCTACACGGACACGCCACTAGTCAGTATTCCCACATCCAAGTGGCTGAAACGGCGCAGCAAGGTTCCCACGAGTCAGAACGGGTCCAAGCAATCGAGCAACTCCAGGGCCTCAGCCTGGATGAGGGCGGCCATTTCGCGCGCTTTTCGCGGACTCCCACGCTTGTGCGCACCGAACGAGGGGACGGCGACATCGCCGAACGTACTGCGCAGGTGCGCACCACGTACGACCGCGGTGGCGCAGCGAACGTGCTGACGCTACAACGTGCGGCAACTGTGGCTCCGCCCACTTAAAGCGGCAATGTCATGCCAAATCCCGACAATGCCTGCGATGTGGCAAACTTGGCCACTATGCTGCTTTATGCCAACTCTCATCGCTCCAGCCAGCCTCACAGGAATGTCCGGGCCATTCAACACATGGTCGCCGAACCCGATTCAGACCTGCTACCCGATATTGACACCGAGGACCCGAAGGCGCCTTCTCGAGTCGGTTTCATTACAAAAAACAGGGTGTCCCCGAAGCAAAGAATCCAGCCTCTATCGGTATAAGAACATAAGAACTAGGAGCAGGAGTAGGCCATCTGGCCCCTCGAGCCTGCTCCATCATTCAATGAGATCATGGCTGATCTTTTGTGGACTCAGCTCCACTTTCCGGCCCGAACACCATAACCCTTAATCCCTTTATTCTTCAACAAACTATCTATCATTATCACATATACAGCATCGATCTGGACGATGAGTGGTGTGCCACCCTTACGGTCCAGCGGTCCCAAATACGATTCCGCCTGGACACCGGTGCCTCCGCCAATCTCATTGCGCGGTCTGACCTCCAAAGCCTTTGTGTCAAACCAGCCATCCTGCCATCAGCCTGCCAGCTATTAGATTATAATGGCAATGCCATTGCTGCCAGCGGCTCGTGTCAGCTCGAAGTGACGCACAGGTCACACAAAGCCATCCTTCCCTTTGAAATCGTGGGCTCCTCGAAAGCCTCCCTGCTTGGCGCGCAGGCATGCAAGCTGGTGAACCTAGTTCAGAGAGTTCACTATCTCCTGCTGACGCGTCTGCCTTTCAGGACACTGACTTCAGGGCGCAGCTCGACGCCATTATCAACCAGTACCATGACGTCTTCGAGGGCATGGGCACGCTCCCGTACACCTACAAGATTTTATTGAAACAGAACGCCACATCTGTGGTGCACGCACCTCGCAGGGTCCCAGCACCCCTTAAGGACCGCCTCAAGCAGCAGCTGCAGGGCCTCCAGAACCAAGGAGTGATTTCCAAACTCACGGAACCAACCGACTGGGTCAGCTCCATGGTGTGTGTAAAAAAGCCTTCCGGCGAATTGAGAATTTGCATTGATCCCAAGGATCTGAATCGCAATATCATGAGGGAGCATTATCCAATTCCCAAGCACGAAGAGCTCACATGTGAGATGGCTCGCGCCAAGCTCTTCACCAAACTCGACGCCTCAAAAGGATTCTGGCAAATCCAGCTCGATAAATCCAGCAGGAAACTTTGCACATTTAATACCCCCTTTGGCAGATATTGTTACAACAGGATGCTCTTTTGGTCTGACAGAACTTAAGTTCCTCGGGGACCACATCTCCCAATTGGGTGTGCAGCCGGATGTGGACAAGGTAGCTGCCATCACAGCTATGAAAACACCAGAGGACAAGAAGGCGGTCCTCCGATTTCTGGGCATGGTCAATTTCTTAGGGAAATTCATCCCTAACCTCGCCTCTCATACCACGGCTCTCAGGAACCTGGTCAGGAAGACGACAGACTTCCAATGGCCCCCTGCCCATGAGCGCGAATGGAGGGAACTCAAGGCAAAATTGACCACGGCCCCGATCTTAGCTTTCTTTGATCCAGCAAAGGAGACCAAAATTTCGACCGATGCCAGTCAATCCGGCATTGGGGCAGTGCTCCTTCAACGTGATGAGGTCAAGTGCGATGACCCCCATGGAGGAGCGCTACGCGCAGATAGAAAAGGAGTGCCTGGGCCTTCTGACCGGTGTGGCTAAGTTTCACGATTATGTGTACGGACTTCCTCAATCCACCGTTGAGACCGACCATCGCCCGCTGGTCAATATAATACAGAAAGACTTGAACGACATGACGCCTCGCCTCCAGCGTATTCTTCTCAAGCTCCGGCGATACGACTTCCAGCTGGTATACACCCCAGGCAAGGACCTCATCATTGCTGACGCTCTCTCCAGGGCAGCCAACACTCCATGTGACCCAGCGGGTTTTGCCTGCCAGGTTGACGGCCATGTGGCATTCGCGGCCTCCAATCTACTGCCTCGGATGAACGCTGTGGTGATGTGCAACAATGTGAATGCATGTAGGCTAGCTAGACACTAGAGGGAGCACTAGAAACATCACACACACACACAACCAATAGATAAGTTAGATAGGATGCGACCAATGGACATTCACGATACACAAGGAGGTAACACGACCACATTATACCAACCCATATATAAAGGGTACCACACGCATGATCTGCCTCTTTCCAGTGGAGACAGTCAGTGAGTAGAGACACAGGGTTGATTCAATATCACTCCCACCACGTGGATTGCAGCAGCTGGTTAGTCAGTCTGGGTAGCTATAGTAGGATTAGCAGTAGTGTCGAACCCGAGTAATAGAAGTGTAAATAGTTTAATAAACGTGTTGAAGTTATCTCCACGTCTGAACCTTCCTTTGTCAAGTGCCCCACAAGGAAGCCGCTTATGTTACACCTACAACATAACAAATCAAACGCCTCGTCCAAATTCGCCGCGAGACGGCGGCTGACCCCTTGCTACAGCGTGTCATGCGCCACCTAACAGACGGGTGGCTCAAGGGCCAATGCCCTTAATTCTATAATGTCAGAGATGATCTGGCGGTAGTAGACGGGGTCCTTCTAAAACTGGACCGCATTGTCATCCTGCATAGCATGCGCCAGCTTGTCCTGGAACAGCTACACGAGGGCCACCTTGGCGTGGAAACGTGCCGCCGACCCGCCCGAGAGGCAATGTACTGGCCCGGCATTAATGAGGACATAGCCAACACAGTGCTCAACTGCCCCACTTGTCAACGCTTCCAGCCGGCCCAACCACGTGAGACCCTGCAGCCCCATGAGTTGGTCACGTCACCATGGACCAAGGTGGGCATCGACCTGTTCCACGCGCTGGTTAGAGACTATGCCCTGATCGTGGACTACTTTTCGAATTACCCGGAGGTGATACGGTTGCACGACCTCACCTCGTCTGCAGTCATTCGTGCATGTAAAGAAACCTTTGCTCAACACGGCATCCCGCTCACGGTTATGTTGGACAATGGCCCCTGCTTCGCCAGCCAAGAATGGTCCAACTTTGCCAGGCGGTACAATTTTGCCCATGTGACGCCATTCCCGTGTACCCCCAATCCAACGGCAAAGCAGAGAAAGGAGTACATATCGTCAAACGGCCCCTTTGCAAGGCTGCCAATGCTGGGTCTGATTTCTACCTCGCCTTGCTGGCCTATCGCTCCTCCCCACTGTCCACCGGCCTGTCGCCAGCCCAATTGCTCATGGGTCGCATCCTGAGGACAACGGTGCCGTCCATTCAGACCTCGACCATGTTCAGGTCCTTTGCCGGATGCAGCTGTCCCGTGCACAGGGGCTGTTTAGCACAGTGGGCTAAATCGCTGGCTTTGAAAGCAGACCAAGGCAGGCCAGCAGCACGGTTCAATTCCCGTACCAGCCTCCCCGAACAGGCGCCAGAATGTGGTGACTAGGGGCTTTTCACAGTAACTTCATTTGAAGCCTACTTGTGACAATAAGCGATTTTCATTTCATTCATTTCACAAGCTCATGACTCCCGTGCAGCTGATCTCCCTGCTCTGGCTCCAAATGACAATGTCTGCGTCCATCTTCCAGATGGGGGCTGGTCTGTAACTGCTGTTGTCCTTCGGCAGGTGGCCCCCCGCTCGTTCCTGGTTCGTCTAACGGATGGCTCTATTCTGCGCCGCAATCGACGCGCCCTTCGTCTCGTTCCACGCTCGCTACGTGATCCTCCAGTGTCGCCTCGCCCTCCTGCTGACCCTACCATGGACTATGCAGAGCTCCCTGTCACTCTGCATCCCCCTGACTTTGACGCAGTCCAGCCCGCTCCTGAACTGGCGGCTCTTGACCCACCCTTGAGGCGATCAACCAGAATTCGTCGCCCACCTCAGAGACTAAATTTATGAACTTTGCGAACTGATGGACTCTCTGAATTGTTTTGTTGCTTTGTTTGATCGTTTCCCTGGTTTGTATATAGTGTTGATTTTGTTATTCTTGTTGCATACTGCTTCTCTACATCAGGCACCTTCCCATGTAAATAGCTTAGTTCTCATGTACGTAATCCTGTAAATATGTCTTCGCACCCCACACGTAATTAGGAACATTCACCACACATTATTTATTGCCACACACAGACATTTTTTCATAAAAGGGGGGATGTCATAATATACACCAGTCTATCATGGTGCAGACACACACACTGGTGGACACACAGCAAGACCACTCAACACACACAACACCGCAGCCAATCACCAGTTAGAGCACACTCACTCAATAGACAGGGGGCATCAGAGTTCCCGCTCATTTGGGATGCAGCCTCTCAGAAGGACAGAGCTTACAGCTTACAGCACAGATCCTCACCATGTGCTGAGTGCATAGACTGGTTAGGACAAGCCATAGGTCTTTAGTTTAATCTAACATCATGTTAACCCACAGTGAAAGTATGTTCAACAGTTTCTAGCTTAATAAAATAGTGTTGCACAATTTTAAGTGATCGTGGCCTGTATGTGTTCCACGGATCCAGAGCACCCAACACATCAGGGGGGTGCGCTGGAAAAGGGACTCTGGTGCGAGGTGCTGCGGAGGGTGAACGCCTCGACCTCATGTGCGAGGTTGGGGCTGATGCAGCTGAAGGTAGTGAGCAGGGCGCGCCTCACAAAATCAAGGATGGGCCGGCTGTTGGAGGGGGTGGAGGATGTTTGTGAGCGATGTGGGAGGGGCCCACGGGGGGGGGGGTCTTACAGATGGACATGCAGTCCGGTCGCCTGGAAGCCATATTCGGGGTGTCGGACTGGCCGGAGCTGCAGGCGGGTGCAGGGGGCAGATGTTTGTGCCTTCGCCTCGCTGATTGCCCGGAGGCGGGTCTTGTTGGGGGTGGAGGTCAGTTTCTCCACACTGTGCCTCGGCCTGCCGGGGGAGATCTGCTGGAGTCTCTGGCCTTGGAGAAAGTGAAGCTCGCGCTGAGGGGGGGGTGGGTTACCGCTGACTGTTGAGGGGGGGGGGGGGTGCCGGGAGGGGGGTTTCTTTGGTTGGGGTTATTTTTGTTTTGTGAAAATAGTGAAAAACCGCGGGGTTGGAAAATTCAACTGGCATAGAATTCCGTCCAGTGTTTCCAGCCCAACAAGACCCTTCAATTGGACTCGAAACATTGGCCAGAATTCTCCGGCTGTTGGGATTACCTCTTCCCGCCAACAGCACATCGCCTCCGGCGGGTTTCCGGGTTGGGAAGATAGAATCCCGCCGCCAGCAAACGGGATCTGGGGAACCCGCCTATTAATTTTGTGTCTTGCTCCACAGATGCTGCCAGACCCGCTGAATTTCCCCGTCAGTTTCTGTTTATATTTCTGGTCTCCAGCATGTGCAGTATTCTGCTTTGGGATGTCCCGGGGACGTGAGAGCTGCTATATAAATGCAATTCTTTCACTGCTCCCAGTTAGTTAAATGGGGAGAGTGCACACCAGAGTGGGACGATCCTCCTCGCTCTAATATGCAGATTTGCGAAAAGGTGATCCAGCCACAATGGGCGGGGTTCACATCGCAACGTCGCGCCCGATCGCATTAGATCTCGCTCGGCATTGTGAGCCGGGAAGATCCTAGAAGAGGGATCAACCGGCATTACCGGCTGCGTCGCGGCGTGCTGCCTTCTGGGCGTAACGTGGCCCCAAGGGTCAGTTTAAGCGAGTTTGGCTGGGAGTTTCTCCCTGGCTCTGTCGGTCAGTTCTCCACCGCCATCTAACCACACTTTTCCAGGCTCTGGGGAATTTCTCACCGGCTTAGCCCACACTCAAGTTTTCCATCACTTGGGAGCTAAACCTGCTGACCAGACCGACTCCTCAGAGATCGGGCCACCATTTTGAAAGGGTGCCTCAAATTCCATGTGATGTTTGTGGGTCCCCCACGTCCCCCACTGATGGGCAGTGTCTCCACCCGCAAACATCGGCACTACCCCACACCCCAATATCAGGTCGCTGAGGGCCTTCCCTTTTCAGGTTTTCCCATGCCCCCTTTGAGCCCCCCCCCTCCTTCCAGGACCCCCGCCCTTCACCCCCCTCTAACCTTCCAGAGGCCTCGTCACACCCACCCTTTGCCCCCCCCGCCCACCCTTGACACTGCCCCTCACCCTCCTTTCATGGGCATGGCTTCCTTCAGGCCCTGAGCCTTAGCAGTGCCACCCTGGCACCCAGACACCCTGGCAGTGCCACACTGGCACCCAGACACCATGGCAGTGCCACCCTGGCACCCAGACACCATGGCAGTGCCACCCTGGCACCCAGACACCATGGCAGTGCCACCCTGGAACCCTGACAGTGCAAGGATGACAGTGCTAAGGTGCCCGGGTGCCAGGGGGAGAGCCAGGGGGCCACCCTCCACAGTCCCAGACCGCCCAGGGGCCTCCAATGGGCTGGGAGACCCCCAAGGTGCCGTTCTGCCTGTCCAGGTTTGTGCGGACCGGTACTAATCGGCGCGTGGCTAGGGCCTCCCTGGGGAGGCTGATAGATGCCGGGAGCCGGTTAAACGGGCAGGACCCGGACCGCGATGCCTCGGCCATCGGGAAGCCTGGGGGAGGCCTCCCAGCATTTATCAGCCACATCCTCCTCCGATTCCGGCGGGACGCGGATGGTATAACACGCCGTCAGTCATGTAGAACACGCCCTCGGTCCCGTGGTGGGTGCCCTTTTAGCTCGCAGGCCATGTGAGCTCTCCCAGATTGCACGGACATCTCCGCTGCCGTGATGCAGTGGAGCTCCTGTGTGGAGGAAAGTTGGCATGTCTGCATTTGCAAAGCACAAAACTGTATAACGCATCACGAATGGTGTGCCAAGTTCTGAAGGGTTTCCAGAAGGTAAGTAATGAGAAATTATTATTACCGGTCAACAAGTTGCCAACACGCGAAAGGCTTTTGTGAAGCAGTGGTCGTCAGGGCAACCCCACCAGAAACAGCGGCGGGGGCAGTGAATCAGTACGTGACAATTATTGAAAGGGTAAGGGCAGGCAAATGGGATTAAGTGGACAGTGCTTTCCGAGATCCTGGAGGAACACAACGGTCCAAATGGAACATTTCCATTTCATTCTGTGAATCCACCAATGGTTGAGCTTCACGGTTGCAGCCGATGTTGTCTACACCACAGCTAAACTGGGTATAATCAATTTTGGCAGCAGACACAGAAAGTGGAAATGTATTTCCATTGCCCAGCGCGAACATCCTTCATTCTGATCGACACAAAGTTCACACAAAAGGAAAAAACACGGGGCAGGATTCTCCGATTAAGTGCTGACTCCGGCGTGGGAACGGTGCCGTTATATGACTCAAATAATGGCGCAAAACGGCCACCGATCCTCCGCCCAGTGGGGGGTCCAGCAGGCACGCAGCATAAAGCCCCCTGCTGTAGCTGCCGGTACGGCCGGAGACTTGCCAGGTCTGTGGCCATGCACGCGCACGGCGGCAGACGTGCCGTCCAACATGGTGCCGGCTGCGCGTGGCCCCGGCCTGCCAAATAGTGCCCTCCTTTGACCAGGCTCGTCACCCCCGGACCACCCCCCCCCCAAACAGCGCCCCCAGGCCCCGCCAAAGCCCCCGCCTGCCCGCGGATCGGTTTCCCTCCGATTGTGGCGCCGCTGGACTTAGTCCGCAGTCGCCACGCCGAGTTCCCAGAAAAGAATACCACACACGACCAACGGCGTCAGGAACTCGGCCCATTGGGGGAGGGAGCGTCGGGAGGGGGGGGGGGGGGGGGGGGGGGGGGGAGGGCCTCAGGAACTTCCTGAGGCCATCCTGATGGTGCAGAGTACGCCATTTAGAGGGGGAGGAGCATCGCAAAAGCAGCGTCGCCCCCGATATCGGCGCTAATGGGGATTCTCCGGCTGATCGCCGAACGCGATTTCGCCATCGGAGACCGGAGATTCCGGCCCATGGACTTCCGGTGACGGGGATGTGCCAAATGGACGCACATCAGGTGTCTCTCCTCCAGACCAGAGCCAAGTCGGCACTTTTAAGGCAAATTGTGCCCGAAAACCCGAAGGCAACTCAACCTTAACCTTAACCGAGAAAGGAAAGGAATAATCGATCCAGTTCGCCAGTGAACGGGAGCTCGAGGGGTCGAAGGGACGGCAGAAGCGGTAGAAGTGGTCACCTCCGGCCGACCCACGAGGCGAGGGAGGGAGACCATCGACCCAAGCACGGCATCCCGCCCCCACCACCTGGAGACAGGTGGAAGGCATTCCTTATGAAGGAGCTGATTGCCATGAAAGAGGCGATAAAGGTCAAAATCCAGGTGGTGGTCAAGGTGGTGGTGATGGCCACCATGCAAAAAGCGATCGATGGATTAGGGAAGAAGGCGGGAGCTCCAAAAAAAACGATCCATGAATTGGAGAAAGCATCGACAGACCGGAGCGACAGGATCGTCATGGAGGCAGAAGTCAAAAGGTTGATGACGGTCCAAGGGAGCTTGAAGGGGAAAGTCGAGGACCAAGAGAACTGGTCCCGACGCCAGAACATTTGGATTGCGGGTCTGCCGGAGGTGATCGACGGCAGTGACCTGACGGGCTACGTTGCTGGGCAACCTAGTCGGGAGAGACAGCTTCCCCCACCCCCCCCCCCCCTTGATCGACAGAGTGCACATGTCGCTCAGGCCGAAAACCAAGGCGGGGGATCAGCGGAGGTGGTCATGGCGAAGCTACATCGATATCAGGATTGTGAGGGGATCCTGAGGTGGGTGAGACAGACCAAGGCGAGTAGCTGGGAAGGACACAAAATCCCGGTATATCAGGACATTGGGGTGGACCTGGCAAAACACAAGGCCGAATTTCATGAGGCGAAATCAGCCCTGTAAAAGAATGGGGTAAGATTTGGAATGCTGTTCCCAGCCAGGTTCTAGGTCACGTTCCAGAACAATGAGCATTACTTCAACACGCCAGGCGGACAAATTTGTTTGGTCGAACAGCCTGGATAGGGGCAGGCGAGGCAGTGATGAAGGTAGAACACTCTACGAGAGGAGCTAATAAACACGGAGAGTAAGGAGAGGGGGAACTGTGGGGACATCGACGGATGACATCTGGAAAGGGCAAGGACACGACTGGACGGAGCGAGGCAGAAATGGGAGGACGGAAGTGAGTTGGGGGTTCTGGAGTGAGGCACTGAGCAGGGCCAACTCCACCTCCGCCTGCGCAAGTCTCAGCCTCATGCAGTTTAAGGTGGTGCACAGAGCGCACCTAACCGGAACCCAGAGAATGAGGATGATTGTGAACCATGCCAGGGAGGCCTGACCAACCACACCCACATGTTCTGGGCATGTCCCAGACTTGTCGGGTTCTGGACAGCCTTCTTCGAGGTGATGTCCAAGGTTGTGGGGGTGAGGGTGGGTCCGTGCCTGAGAGTGGCAATCTTCGGGGTATCGGTGCAGCCAGAACTACACCTGGGGAAGAGTGCTGAAGGGCAATTTAGCGTGGCCAATCCACCTAACCCGCACGTCTTTGGACTGTGGGAGGAAACCGGAGCACCCGGAGGAAGCCCACGCAGACACGGGGAGAACGTGCAGACTCCGCACAGACAGTGACCCAAGCCGGGAATCGAACCCAGGACCTTGGAACTGTGAAGCAACTGTGCTAACCATTGTGCTACCGTGCCACCCATAATTGACAGCATCAGTGATAGCAATATAAAGGGTTCTGCGCGATATAGTCAATGGGACCAGTGCTGAATCAGCAACCGTGTCACAAACCGAGGGAAATGTAGCATTTTGTTCCAGGCACATCAGCAATCAAGGAGGAGCTATCACTTCAGGTCATATCATGGTGATTGAGAACCTCTTTCACATTCCAGTGATTTACTTCCTCCACAAGCGACAAACAGTTCTCATTCATCAAAGATACGGGTGATTTCTTCAGAAAACCCGAACATGGCAATCAACATATTTTCAACTGAGAGACTAAAGCGGCATTTTGCATTGGCTCCGAGGGAAATAGAAGTGGGTGCAACAGATGGGCAAGCAAACAGACATCGACAACGCCACCGAGTTGAAGTGAACACATCGGGAGAGGCTTTCAAATGTCAAGTGGATGGGCCCCAGTTCGTGGAACAAAGCTTAAGGGAAACCCAATGATTGAAGATCTTGCGGTTTGTGAAATGAGACGAGGATGTATTGAAGGCCGAATGGTCCACCTTGATGTGCTGACTCACGTCTCGTCCTTCAGGAGAGATTTATTATTTTCATAAGAATAGTGCTGCACTTTTATATGCAACCAAATTATTTTGTTTCAGGGAAATGCTTGGAGCTAGATCGGACATTTCAAACTGTTTGTGGAGAAATTAGCCTGCACTAACCCGTGATAAAACTGCTGGCGTGGCACATTCATGAGTTTTCTTCTGCCTGGGGAAGGTGACAATATTGAACTTGCAGACGTCGCTATATTTAAATTTATATACTCTAACACCACAGAAGGTTTAGTTCTGTTCATCCATTCAACATCAGTCTTGCTGCAATTGGTGGCCTTTGACTCAAAACGTTGTTGCCTCAATTCCTCAGCAAGGGGCACTTTATCATGGCTGATACCTCAGTGCACTACTGAGGGAGTGCGGCAGTGTTGGAGGTGACGTCTGTTGGATGCGATGTTAAGCTGAGGCCCCTGGACATAAACGATTCCACGGCACTTTTTGAAGAAGAGTATAGGAGCTCCCTTACTATCCAGGCCAATACTCACCGAGCGGTGAGTGTTTAAACTAGCTGCTTCGCGGATTCGAGTCTTTTCGGCGGGAATTCAGCTGTTGGAGTGGGCGGAGCTACAGAGTCGAGCGGTGAGTGTTTAAACTAGCTGCTTCGCGGATTTGAATCTTTTCGGCGGGAATTCAGCTGTTGGAGTGGGCGGAGCTACAGAGTCGAGCGGTGAGTATTGAAACTAGCTGCTTCGAGGATTTGAATCTTTTCGGCGGCATTTCAGCTGTTGAAGTGGGCGGAGCTACAGAGTCGAGCGGTGAGTGTTTAAACTAGCTGCTTCGAGGATTTGAGCCTTTTCGGCGGGAATTCAGCTGTTGGAGTGGGCGGAGCTGCTTCGCTGCTTAAACAGCGGCCACAGGGTCTCTCGGGATAAATTTGAAGAGCGCCATCACAGCAGAGCAGTGACCTGATTGGCTGGTAAGGAAAGTGCTCCAATTAGCAGTAGCTGGGAGAAATTTATCTCTTCGTGTGTTGGTAAGTATTGTGATTGGTAAGTAAAATCTTTATTCCTTTCACTTATTCATTATTTGATATTATATTTGTAATCAGTTTAGGTAAAGTGTAAAAATGGCAGGAGATCCCAGACCCGTGTTATGCTCCTCGTGCTCAATGTGGGAATTCAGGGACGCGGCCGATGCCCCTGACTCCTTCATGTACGGAAAGTGTGTCCAGCTGCAGCTCCTGTTAGACCGCATGACAGCTCTGGAGCTGCGGATGGACTCACTTTGGAGCTTCCGCGATGCTGAGGAGGTCATGGATAGCACGTCCAGTGAGTTGGTCACACCGCAGATTAGGATTGGTGAGGGAGACAGGGAATGGGTGACCAAAAGGCAGAGAAAGAGCAGGAAGGCAGTGCAGGTGTCTCCTGCGGTCATCTCCCTCCAAAACAGGTATACCGTTTTGTATACTGTTGGGGGAGATGTCTCACCAGGGGAAGGCAGTAGTAGCCAGGCTCATGGCACCGTGGCTGGCTCTGCTGCACAGAAGGGCGGGAAAAAGATTGGCAGGGCGATAGTCATAGGGGATTCAATCGTAAGGGGAGTAGACAGGCGTTTCTGTGGTCGAAAACGAGACTCCCGAATGGTATGTTGCCTCCCGGGTGCACGGGTCAGGGATGTCTCAGATCGGCTGCAGGACATACTGAAGGGGGAGGGTGAACAGCCAGTTGTTGTGGTGCAAAAAGGCACCAACGATATAGGTAAAAAACGGGATGAGGTCCGACAATCAGAATTTAGGGAGTTAGGAGATAAGTTAAAAAGTAGGACCTCAAAGGTAGTAATCTCAGGATTGCTACCAGTGCCACGAGACAGTCAGAGTAGAAATTCAAGAATAGTCAGACTGAATACCTGACTTGAGAGATGGTGCAGGAGGGAGGGATTCAGATTTTTGTGACATTGGAATCGGTTCTGGGAGTGGTGGGACCATTACAAATCGGATGGTCTACACTTGGGCAGGACTCGAACCAATGTGCTAGGGGGTGCTTTTGCTAACACTGTTGGGGAGGTTTTAAACTAATGTGGCAGGGGGATGGGAACCAGATTAGGAAGTTAGAGGTCAGTAAAGAGGCAGCAACTAAAGCTAGTAAGGTACTAGATAATAAACTCATTGTGACTAAGGGGAAGAGTAGACAGGGAAGAGATGATGAACGCAAAGGGACAGGTGGTCTGAGGTGCATTTGTTTTAATGCGAGAAGTGTAGCAGGTAAGGCAGATGAATTTAGGGCTTGGATTAGTACCTGGGAATATGATGTTATTGGTATTACTGAGACTTGGTTGAGGGAAGGGCAAGATTGGCAACTAAATATCCCAGAGTATAGATGCTTCAGGAGGGATAGAGAGAGAGGTAAAAGGGGTGGAGGAGTTGCATTACTGGTAAGAGATGATACCACAGTTGTGATTAGAGAGGGCACTATGGAGGATTCTAGTACTGAGGTAATATGGGTAGAGCTAAGAAATAGGAAGGGTGCAGTAACATTGTTGGGACTTTACTACAGGCCTCCCAAAAGCGAGCGTGAAGTAGAGGTACAAATATGTAGACAGATTATAGAAGAATGTAGGAGCAATAGGGTGGTCGTGATGGGAGATTTTAACTTCCCCAACATTGAATGGGACTCATGTAGTGTTGGAGGCGTAGATGGAGCAGAATTGGTAAGGAGCATCCAGGAGAGTTTTTTAGAGCAGTATGTAAATAGTCCAACTCGGGAAGGGGCCATACTGGATCTGGTATTGGGGAATGATCCCAGCCAGGTGTTTGAAGTTTCAGTCAGTGATTACTTTGGGAATAGCGATCACAATTCCGTAAGTTTTAGAATACTCATGGACAAAGACGAGAGTGGTCCTAAAGGAAGAGTGCTAAATTGGGGAAAGGCCAAGTATAACAAAATTCGGCAGGAGCTAGGGGATGTAGATTGGGAGCAGCTGTTTAAGGGTAAATCCACATTTGAAATGTGGGAGTCTTTTAAGGAAAGGTTGATTAGAGTGCAGGACAGACATGTCCCTGTGAAAATGAGGGATAGAAATGGCAAGATTAGGGAACCATGGATGATGGGTGGAACTGTGAGACTAGCTAAGATGAAAAAGGAAGCATACATAAGATCTAGGCGACTTTAAATTGATGAAGCTTTGGAGGAATATCAGGAAAGTAGGACAAATCTCAAACGCGCAATAACGAGGGCTAAAAGGGGTCATGAAATATCTTTGGCTAACAGGATTAAGAAAAATCCCAAAGCCTTTTATTCGTATATAAGGAGCAAGAGGGTAACTAGAGAAAGGATTGGCCCACTCAAAGACAAAAGGGGGAATTTCTGCGTGGAGTCAGAGGAAATGGGTGAGATTCGTAATGAGTATTCACCAAGGAGAGGGACATGACGGATGTTGAGGTTAGGGATGGATGTTTGAATACTCTAGGTCAAGTTGGCATAAGGAAGGGGGAAGTTTTGGGTATTCTAAAAGACATTAAGGTGGACAAGTCCCCAGGTCCGGATGGGATCTATCCCAGGTTACCGAGGGAAGCGAGGGACGAAATAGCTGGGGCCTTAACAGATTTCTTTGCAGCATCCTTGAGCACGGGTGAGGTCCTGGAGGACTGGAGAATTGCTAATTTTGTCCCTTTGTTTAAGAAGGGTAGCAGGGATAATCCAGTGAATTATAGACCTGTGAGCTTGACATCAGTGGTGGGCAAACTATTGGAGAAGATGCTGAGGGATAAGATCTATTCACATTTGGAAGAAAATAGACTTATCAGTGATAGGCAGCATGGTTTTGTGCAGGGAAGGTCATGTCTTACAAACCTAATAGAATTCTTTGAGGAAGTGACAAAGTTAATTGATGAGGGAAGGGCTGTAGATGTCATATACATGGATTCAGTAAGGCGTTTGATAAAGTTTCCCATAGTAGGTTGATGGAAAAAGTGAAGTCGCATGGGGTTCAGGGTGTACTAGCTAGATGGATAAAGAACTGGCTGGGCAACAGGAGACAGAGAGTAGTGGTGGAAAGGAGTATCTCAAAATGGAGCAAGGTGACTAGTGGTATTCCACAGGGATCCGTGCTCAGACCACTGGTGTTTGTGATATACATAAATGATCTGGACGACGGTATAGGTGGCCTGATTAGCAAGTTTGCAGATTGGATTGGATTGGATTGGATTAGTTTATTGTCACGTGTACCGAGGTACAGTGAAAAGTATTTTCTGCGAGCAGCTCAACAGATCATTAAGTACATGAGAAGAAAAGGGAATAAAAGAAAATACATAGTAGGGCAACACAACATATACAATGTAACTACATAAGCACTGGCATCGGATGAAGCATACAGGGTGTAGTGTTAATGAAGTCAGTCCATAAAAGGGTCACTTAGGAGTCTGGTGACGGTGGGGAAGAAGCTGTTTTTGATACTAAAATTGGTGGAGTTGCAGATAACGAGGGAGACTGTCAGAGAATACAGAAAAATATAGATAGATTGGAGAGTTGGGCAGAGAAATGGCAGATGGAGTTCAATCCAGGCAAATGCGAGGTGATGCATTTTGGAAGATCGAATTCAAGAGCAGATTATACGGTCAATGGAAGAGTCCTGGGGAAAATTGATGTACAGAGAGATTTGGGAGTTCAGGTCCATTATACACTGAAGGTGGCAACGCAGGTCGATAAGATTGGTCAAGAAGGCATACAGCATGCTTGCCTTCATCGGACGGGGTATTGAGTACAAGAGTCGGCAGGTCATGTTACAGTTGTATAGGACTTTGGTTAGGCCACATTTGGAATACTGCGTGCAGTTCTGGTCGCCACAGTACCAGAAGGATGTGGATGCTTTAGAGAGGGTGCAGAGGAGGTTCACCAGGATGTTGCCTGGTATGGAGGGTGCTAGCTATGAAGAAAGGTTGAGTAGATTAGGATTGTTTTCATTGGAAAGACGGAGGTTGAGGGGGGACCTGATTGAGGTCTACAAAATTATGAGAGATATGGACAGGGTGGATAGCAACAAGCTTTTTCCAAGAGTGGGGGTGTCAATTACAAGGGGTCACGATTTCAAGGTGAGAGGGGGAAAGTTTAAGGGAGATGTGCGTGGAAAGTTTTTATGCAGAGGGTGGTGGGTGCCTGGAACGCTTTGCCAGCGGAGGTGGTAGAGGCGGGCACGATAGCATCATTTAAGATGCATCTAGACAGATATATGAACGGGCGGGGAACAGAGGGAAGTAGATCCTTCGAAAATAGGCGACAGGTTTAGATAAAGGATCTGGATCGGCGCAGGCTGGGAGGGCCGAAGGGCCTGTTCCTGTCCTGTAATTTTCTTTGTTGTTTAATTTTCTTTGTAATAATAATAATAAATAACAATAGTAATCTTTATCCAGGTCAATAACAATAATTGTGTCACAGGGAGGCTTACATTAACACTGCAATGAAGTTACTGTGAAAAGCCCCTAGTCGCCACATTCCGGCGCCTGTTCGGGTACACTGAGGGAAAATTCACAATGTCCAATTCACCTCACAGCATGTCTTTCAGGACTTGTGGGAGGAAACCGGAGCACCCGGAGGAAACCCACGCAGACACGCGGAGAACGTGCAGACTCCGCACAGACGGTGACCCAAGCCGGGAATCGAACCCGAGTCCCTAGCGCTGTGAAGCAACAGTGCTAACCACTGTGCCAATGTGCATATCTAACCCTCAAACAACATCACTGAGTACAATGTACATTATCTGGCCATGATCACTTTGCTGTTTGTGGGACATACCTGTGTACAAATTGCTCGGTGCATTTCTGCATTACAACAATGATTCCAATTCCAAAATACTGACCTGGAGGAAAAAAGAACTTTGTGATGTCATGAGAGGGGCTTTTTTTATTTATTCGTTCATGGAATGCATCACTGGCCAGACCAACATTTAAAGCCCACCCCTAATTGCCCTTGGGAAGGTGGTGGTGAGCCGCCTTCTTCAACCGCTGCAGTCCATTGGTGTAGGTACACCCACTGTGCAATTAGGGAGGGAGTTCCAGGATATTGACTCAACAACACTGAAGGCACGGCCGATATATTTCCAAGTCAGGATGGTGAGTGGCTTGGAGGGCAACTTGTAGGTGGTAGTGTGGCAACTCGGGGATTTTCACAGTAACTTCATTGCAGTGTTAATGTAAGCCTACTTGTGACACTAATAAAGATTATTTTTATGTACCTTCTGCCCTTGTCGTCCGAGGTGTTAGAGGCCTCATGTTTGGAAGGTGCTGTTGAAAGAGCCTTGGTGAGTTTGCTGCAACACATCTTGTCGATGGCACACACTGCTGCCATTGTACGTTGGTGATGGAGCGACTGAATGTTTAAGGTGCTGGATAGACTGCTGATCAAAGAGGCTGCTTTGTCCTGGATGATTTTGAGCCTGGATATTGTCCAGGCCTTGCTGTATTTGGACACGGACAGCTTCATAACCTGAGGAGCGATGAATGGAGCGGAATATTGTGCAGTCATTAGCGAACATCCCCACATCTGATCTTATGATGGAAGGAAGGTCATTGTGGCACAGTGGTTAGCACTGCTGACTCGCAGCGCCAGGGACCCGGGTTCAATTCTGGCCTTGGGTGATCATCTGTGTGGAGTTATCACCTTCTCCCCTTTTCTGCGTGGGTTTCCTCCCACAGCCCAAAGATGTGGTTAGGCAGATTGGCCATGCTAAATTGCCCAGAGTGTCCAAAAGGTAAGGTGGGATTACGGGGAAAGGGCAGAGGATTGGGCCTAAGTAGGGTGCTCGTTTGGAGGGTCGGTGCAGAATCGATGGACCGAATGGCCTCCTTATGCACTGTAGGGATTCTGTGATGATTCTATGGGGAAGCAGCTGGAGATGGTTGAGCCTCGGATACTACACTGAGGAACTCCTGCAGTAATGTCCTGGAGCTGAGATGATTGACCTCCAACCATTACAAACATCTTCCTCTCTGCCAGGTATGACCCCAACCAGCGGATAATTTTCCCCCTGATTCCCGTTGACTCCAGTTTAGCGAGGGCTCTTTGATGCCACACTCGGTCAAATGCTGCCTTGATGTCAAGGGCAGTCACTCTCACCTCACCTCTGGAGTTGAGCTATTTTATCCTTGTTTGAATCAAGGCTGTAATGAGATCAGGAGCTGAGTGGTTCTAGGGGCCCCCAAGCTGAGCGTCCATGAGCAGGTTATTGCTGAGTAAGTGCCACTTGATAGCTCTGCCAATGGCACCTTCCATTGCTTTGCTGATGATTGAGAGTAGACTTATGGAGCGGTAATTGGCTGGGTTGGATTTGTCCTGTTTTCTCTGCACAGGACACACCTGGGCAACTTTCCACAGTGCCGGGTAGATGCCAGTGTTGTAGCTGCACCAGAACGGCTTGGCTAGGGGAACGCCAAGGTCTGGAGCACAAGTCTTCAGTGCAATTGCTGGAATGTTGCCGGGCCCCATAGCCGTTGCAGTATCCAGTGCCTTCAGCCGTTTCTTGCTATCAGTTGGAATAACATCGCCGTTTCGGCACTGCCGCTGGGTCAAAATCCCGAAACTCCCTCACTAACCGCACTGTGGGTGTACCTACACCACAGGGACTGCAGCGATTCAGGAAAGGGGCTCACCATCAACTTCTGAAGGGTAATAGGGGTTTAGCACAGTGGGCTAAACAGCTGGCTTGTAATGCGGAACAAGGCCAGCAGCGCGGGTTCAATTCCCGTAAAGGCCTCCCCGAACAGGCACCGGAATGTGGCGCCAAGGTTTTTTTTCACAGTAACTTCACTGAAGCCTACTTGTGACAATAAGCGATTATTATATTATCGTTAATCAGGGAATGGCAAATAAGTTGCTGGTCCTGAGGAGGAGGCCGAAATTTGTTTCTTCAACTTATCGGCCACCGTAACAGCAGAGCTCCACCAATCTGCCGGTTTGACACCGCTATCCCGATCCTGCTGCTATCCCGGATCCAGGTTTAGGATTTCACTGATCTCCAGCAGTAGACCTCCTCAGCTGACAGCTCTCTCGGTGCGAATGAAAGAGTCTTGACTTCAATACCTGACCCAGGAATGAAAGTCTCTTCACTGAAAACACAACCAGAATCCTTTTGTTGTTTCTCATGTTCCCCATTTGCCAGTTCCTAAGCATTAGAATGAAATCAGTCATTGGTAAAAACATCCCTCCGAGGCTGAACCTGATAATGTGAGGAACCCTGGGCTAGATATTCAGGCAGGGGGTCATGGTACCTCCGCCAGAACAGGTGGGCTCGAGGCGCACATGGTATTGGATCCAAGTGAGGCTTCGGGCCTCTCTCACACGAAGCCGATAAGTCGCAGGTGGCCAGCGTGACCCCAGGCCCTCAGGGTGGCCCTGGGAGAGACGGAATGAAGTTCAGGATTGGTGGTTGGTTGCGGGGGGGGGGTTATTGAGTCATAGGGTTGCCAAGCTGCCACGGTTGCCCTGGAGTCTCCAGGAATTGAAGATCCATCTCCAGGACACATCAGCGTGGAGAAGAATAATCGGGAAGTTACAGAAGATAGTTTTGGTTTGTTATTGTTCATTGAATATTTCTTGTTACTGTGATTCTTTCTGTTGCTGAATTCAGGATGGTTGGTGTAGTGTTCACAAAGACCACAAAATAGCTTGAACGTGAACAGATCTGTAAATTTATTAACACTACAAATTTGGATTGGACATGTACTCCTAAAGAATACACAGTTGATCATTAACATATAACCTACACTCATCTAGAACTAACCTTTATACTATTATAAACTATGATCTGCTCTTACTTACACTATCTTTACTTCTGACTGTCTCTAGCTAACTCCTGCACCACTCTCTCCCCATAAAGCTTAGCATCAATGCCTTTTACACTTGTAACTGTGGCTCCCTCTAGTGGTTATTCTAGATGTTTCATTAACCCTTGCAGGCCTGAGATTTATGATAATACCACAGTTATCAGACATAAAAATATTGAAAATAGGGAAGAAAGGCTGACTGGCTGACAGCCAAGCATTATCCAATTGCGTAATTAGTCTTTTTGCTTTCCAGTTGGTGTTGGACGGCTGTGCGCCCCCAGGATTGAACGAGTTGGCTGTCAAATAGGTGGAATGTGGGGGCAGGTCATGTAGCGAAACCTCCAGAAGTACATGTGATCACAGCTGGCAACCCTACCTGACTGGGAGAGGGCGGCGGGGGGGAGGGAAGCAATTGGGAAGGAAGGGGAAGTAATCAAGAAGGGGTCAGGAGCGATTGGGAGAGGGGGGGAAGAGGTTGGGAGGGAACATTAAGGCAGCTGGGGATGATCAGGAAAGAGGGAGGTGATCGGGAAGGTGGCGACAGTGAAGAAGATGGAGAGAGGAGTGGAAGGAATTCTCCGTTAATGAATTAAATGTTTCCTCATGGTTCAGACTGGGGTTTGTTACTCAGGAACAAAAATACATTAATTATTATTGTTACATAATAATAATCTTTATTAGTGTCACAAGTAGGCTTACATTAACACTGCAATGAAGTTACTGTGAAAATCCCCTCGTCGCCACATTCCAGCGCCTGTTCGGGTACACAGAGGGAGAATTCAGAATGTCCAATTCACCCAAGAAGCATGTCTTTCGGGACTATGGGAGGAAACCGGAGCACCCGGAGGAAACTCACGCAGACACAGGGAGAACGCGCAGACTCCGCACAGACAGTGACCCAAGCCGGGAATCAAACCCGGGACCCTGGCGCTGTGAAGCCACAGTGCTAACCACTGTGCTACCGTGATGCCCATTAATTAGCTCATACGGACCTCCAGGTTTCTGATCTGGAAATCAGATCAGAATTAAATATTTAGTGGCTGGTAGCAAAACCTTGGAGGAAATCTTCAGTTTGGTGACTGGTTCAATGCTGTAATATTGGTGTTCAGGCCTACCTGCTGTTGGTGTTTTTCGTCTGACTGACCGTGAGCTTTCCTCAGCAGGATAAGGAGAAGATCTCAGCCTGCGCCCCCTAAACAGCCGGAACAACTACTTGACGGTGCAACGTTTCCAAACTCCTGGTGAGATAGGGATTCAACTTTAGATGTTTAAAATCAATGAGTTAAAGGCTTCATTAAAGAGGACGACTTGCTTAAAACAAGCAGACGGAGGATTTTCAAACGTGTGTTTTGATGTAATTCGGGCATTTTAAACTAAAGCTGCACGGTTTCAGCACTGAACAAGCAAACCTTCCTGATCAGTGTGAAAGCTGAGGTTGGATGTCTCTCTGAGATTACATAGATTAACATAGAATTTACAGTGCCGAAGGAGGCCATTCGGCACATCGAGACTGCACCGGCTCTTGGAAAGAGCACCCTACCCAAGGTCAACACCTCCACCCTGTCCCCATAACCCAGTAACCCCACCCAACACCAAGGGCAATTTTGAACACTAAGGGCAATTTATCATGGCCAATCCACCTAACCTGCACATCTTTGGACTGTGGGAGGAAACCGGAGCACCCGGAGGAAACCCACGCACACACGGGGAGGATGTGCAGGCTCCGCACAGACAGTGACCCAATCAAACCTGGGACCCTGGAGCTGTGAAGCAATTGTGCTAACCACAATGCTATCGTGCTGCCCCATAAATTTAGAGTAACCCAATTATTTTTATTTTTCCAATCAAGGGGCAATTTAGCGTGGCCAATCCAACTACCCAGCACATCTTTAGATTGTGGGGGTGAGACCCACGCAGACACGGGGAGAATGTGCAAACTCCACACGGACAGTGACCCAGGGCCGGGATTCGAACCCGGGACCTCAGCGGCGCAGTCCCGGTGCTAACCACTGCGCCACATGCCGCCCTCAAGATGCTGTCACAAAACGCCCTTGTCAACCATTCATACACCCCCCCCCCCTGTGTGAAACATAGAGAATGGGAGCAGGAGGAGGCCATTCGGCCCTTCGAGCCCGCTGCGCCATTCACTGTGATCGTGGCTGATCATCCAACTCAATAGCCTAATCCCGCCACCCGCCCCATTTCCTTTGATCCCCTTCGCCCTAAACGCAACATCTAACTGCCTCATGACGACATGCAATGTTTTGGCCTCAACTACTTCCTGTGGTGGCAGAGTCCGCAGGCTCACCACCATCTGGGAGACAACATGTCTCCTCACCGCAGTCTTCAATGGTCCGCCCCATATCCTCAGACTGTGAGGCCTGGTTCTGGACACCCCCACCATCGGGAACATCCTTCCTGCATCCACCCTGCCCAGTAACCCCCCCACCTCCCCCCCCCCACCCCCGCCCCGCTCAGTCACTGTGTGAGTGACAACGAGCCCGCGCCCCTGAGCGAAATCACTGCCTGAGGCAAAGCTGGAAGCACGCTATCGTTTTGTTGCCATCAACACAATGAAGTTGATGAAAATAATTTTTTTTAAAAACAAGGTTAGTAATATCGGGAATTCCGTAGATTGTCCAGGAATGGATGATGCTCCGGGGGTTGCCGGGAGCTGGGACGCCCAACCTGAAAATCAGCCTGGAGGCTTGTTTCGTCAATCACGTTAACAGGGAAAGCTGGACAGAGAGTTGGGGGACAAGGAACTGACTGGGTTAAGGAATTAAAGAAAAGAAATCACCAAAGGTCCAGCACGTTCATGATGGGCCAAATGGTCTCCCTCTGCGTCGAGAGTTTCAGTGATACTTCAGTCTAATTTATGCCACTTGAATCTGCATTAATTGTCAGGTGGTTAGTATTTCTGATGCCAAGTGCCCACACTTCAAACAGAAAACATTTTTTGAAACATCTCTCGCCTGGCGAGAAATATTGAGGTTGGTAGCACGATACCTGAGCTCTGGGGTGACTGATAACTTTGGAAGAAGAGACCTTGAAAAAGGAATTTAGATTTATACAGTGCCTTTCGTGAGCTCGGGACATGCCAAAGCATTTCACAGTCAATGAAGCACTTTTGAAGTGTACTCACTGTTAGATACGCTTATTTAGGAAATAGAAGTTAACTTATTAAGTCTGTCAAATAATATTTCTTTTGAATTCTTTCATGGGCTATGGGCTGGGCCAGCGTTTGTTGCCCATCCCTAATTGCCTTGGACTGAATGGCATGCTGGTCCATTTCAGAGGGCAGTTTGGAGTCAGCTACATTGTTGATGGGTCCGGAGTCACATGTAGGCCAGACCGGGTAAGGATGGCAGATTTCCCTCCCTAAATGAAGGCCATGAGTGAACCAGTTGGGCGTTTACAAAAATTGATGGTAGGTTTCGCGGTCACCAATACAGGGGTTGGTTTCCAATCTAGATTTAGTGATTGGATTCAGGTTCCACCAAATGGCCTGGTGGGATTTGAACCCGTGTCCTCAGAGCCTTGAGCCTTTGGATTGCTAGTCCAGTGACATTGCCACGCCGTCACCATATCCCCAGATTGAAGCACTCCATGAGGTGAAAGAGAATCATAGATTCATAGAATTTACAGTGCAGAAGGAGACCATTCGGCCCATCGAGTCTGCATTGGCTCTTGGAAAGAGCACCCTACTTAAGCCCACGCCTAACAGGTGGGGTTACTGGGTTATGCCCCCATAACCCAGTAACCCCACCTATCCTTTTTGGTCACTAAGGACAATTTAGCGTGGGCAATCCACCTAACCTGCACAACTTTGGACTGTGGGAGGAAACCGGGGCACCCAGAGGAAACCCACGCAGACACTGGGGCAAGTGCAAACTCCACACAGACAGTCACCCGAGGCTAACCACTGTGCCGCTGTGAACTAATTAAAAACGAACCGTTAAAATCTTGAGGGGGCTACTTGCTTAATAAGCTTAAATCTGATGCCGGGAGTGAAACATCTCCCCAATCTATTAGCGCTTAGCAGACCTCTTGTCGATTATATCCTGCTACCCTATCCAGCCATTAGCCTCGGTAATCTCTCAAATTGCCTCAATTATGCCCCCCATCTCCCCCAATCTCAGCAGAACACCCTTTACTATGACAGAGTTCCCAAGCCCCATCGTTCCTGTGACCTTGACCAGTGAAACCAAGTGAAACCTGGGCCAATTAGTACCAGAGATTTTCTACCTATCATTTTTCTTTGTACCTATCAGCGTATGGAGAATGTACATCCATCATTCAGACTGGACCAAAACTGAGTCCCATGGATATGCTGACCTCCTTCTTAAAATAAATAAACCACGTTCAATTCCGCTCATGGTATGATTACATATGTAGATCTATACTAATTACATATATTCAAGTTAATATAAAGGGGCAGTGATGGGGCGTTCACTTTGAGAGCAAAGGTACACTGAAATGGAACACTTAAAGCTATATCATTTTAACTGGTATTTTTAATGCAATTTGTCACTTTTTTGGAGGGTGTGGCGATAGTCCCTTTAAGGGCAACACAGCAGAGTAAGGGGTCACCCGGCCTAGGTGACCAATTGGGACGCAGAATGGGGAATCACCCGGGGGAGGAGTTCTCTGAGGCAGAGTTATTTTAGAATTAGATGCAGACATGCTGCGACGGCGGTTAGCACTGCTGCCTCGCAGCACCAGGGACCCGGGTTCAATTCAGCCTTGTGGGTGACTATCTGTTTGCTTGTTCTCGCCGGGTCTATGTGGGTTTCCTCTGGGTGCTCCGGTTTCCTCCCACAGTCCAAAATACGTGGATTGTCCGTGCTAAATTGTCCCTTCGTGTCAAAATGTTAGGTGGGGTTACTGGGTTCAGGGGATAGGGTGAAGCGTGGGCCTACACAGGGTGCTCTTTCGGAGGGTCGGTGCAGACTCATGGGCCGAATGGCCTTCTGCACTGTAGCGATTCTACTCTTGAGGATCACGGTAAATAAATCCCTCTCTGTTCACCAGTTGAGTCTCTGAAAGTACATCATTACAGAGGGGAATGTTGAATTTTGTGGTTGTTGGGCACAGGATGACTACTGCAGGGAAAGGTTTTTATTTGCAACATAGCACCAGGAAGATGCCATTCAGCCATGGGCATCGCAACAAGTGTTTGTCTTGCTTTGGGAGACTGCGAGGGAGAGGACTTTACAAAATCTAACTTTAGATTGTGGTGTACTGTGGTGTTCACCCCCTCCCACCCCCCCACACCCCCCACACCCCCCACACCCCCACCCCTCCCCAGCTGCTGGCCCCAAACAGATCCTTAAAAAAGGTGATGAATGGCTTTCACCTGGAATAGAACCTTTCCTCCCACCCTCTCAAGGCATAATTCATCTTTTCCAATCTCAGGAACTCTGTCAAGTCCCCCAAACACGCCGAGGACTTAGGTGGCACTGCCGACCTCCATCCTAGCAGAACCCGTCTCCAGGCTATCAGAGAGGCGAAGGCCAAGATGTCAGCCTTCCTCCCCTCAAGAAGCTCCAGCGAGCCTGACACTCCAAACATCGCCTCCGATGGACATGGCTCCACAATCTCCGACGGTCTCAAAAAATGAGACCAACAACTCAACCAGCTTAGGGCAGGACCAGAATATGTGTGAGTGGTTTGCCGGCCTCCTTAAATAATGCTCACACCGGTCCTCTATTGCAGGGAAGAATCCACTCATGCTCACTCCAGTTAAGTGTTCCCTGAGAACTACTTTAAATTGTATCAGCCTCAGCCTGGTGCAAGAACATAGAACATAGAACATCACAGCGCAGTACAGGCCCTTCGGTCCTCGATGTTGCGCCGACCTGTGAAACCACTCTAAAGCCCGTCTACACTATTCTCTTATCATCCATATGTCTATCCAATGACCATTTGAATGCCCTTAGTGTTGGCGAGTCCACTACTGTTGCAGGCAGGGCATTCCACGCCCTTACTACTCTCTGAGTAAAGAACCTACCTCTGACATCTGTCCTATATCTATCTCCCCTCAATTTAAAGCTATGTCCCCTCGTGCTAGACATCACCATCCGAGGAAAAAGGATCTCACTGTCCACCCTATCCAATCCTCTGATCATCTTGTATGCCTCAATTAAGGCACCTCTTAACCTTCTTCTCTCTAACGAAAACAGCCTCAAGTCCCTCAGCCTTTCCTCATAAGATCTTCCCTCCATACCAGGCAACATTCTGGTAAATCTCCTCTGCACCCTTTCCAATGCTTCCCCATCCTTCCTACAATGCGGTGACCAGAATTGCACGCAATACTCCAAATGCGGCCGCACCAGAGTTTTGTACAGCTGCAACATGACCTCGTGGCTCCGAAACTCAATCACTCTACCAATAAAAGCGAACACACCGTATGCCTTCTTAACAACCCTCTCAACCTGGGTGGCAACTTTCAGGGATCTATGTACATGGACACCGAGATCTCTCTGCTCATCCACACTGCCAAGAATCTTACCATTAGCCCAGTACTCTGTCTTCCTGTTATTCCTTCCAAAATGAATCAGCTCACACTTTTCTGCATTAAACTTCATTTGCCACCTCTCAGCCCAGCGCTGCAGCTTATCTATGTCCCTCTGTAACTTGTAACATTCTTCCGCACTGTCCACAACTCCACCGACTTTAGTGTCATCTGCAAATTTACTCACCCATCCTTCTACGCCCTCCTCCAGGTCATTTATAAAAATTACAAACAGCAGTGGCCCCAAAACAGATCCTTGTGGTACACCACTAGTAACTGGACTCCAGTCTGAACATTTCCCATCAACCACCACCCTTTGTCTTCTTCCAGCTAGCCAATTTCTGATCCAAACTGCTAAATCACCCTGAATCCCATGCCTCCGTATTTTCTGCAGTAGCCTACCGTGCGGAACCTTATCAAACGCTTTACTGAAATCCATATACACCACATCAGCTGCTTTACCCTCATCCACCTGTTTGGTCACCTTCTCAAAGAACTCAATAAGGTTTGTGAGGCACGACCTACCCTTCACAAAACCGTGTTGACTATCTCTAATCAAATTATTCCTTTCCAGATGATTATACATCCTATCTCTTATAAACCTTTCCAAGTTTTGCCCACAACAGAAGTAAGGCTCACTGGTCTATAGTTACCGGGCTTGTCTCTACTTCCCTTCTTGAACAAGGGGACAACATTTGCTATCCTCCAGTCTTCTGACACTATTCCTGTAGACAAAGATGACTTAAAGATCAAAGCCAAAGGCTCAGCAATCTCCTCCCTAGCTTCCCAGAGAATCCTCGGATAAATCGCATCCGGCCCAGGGGACTTATCTATTTTCACACTTTCCAGAATTGCTAACCCCTCCTCCTTATGAACCTCAAGCCCTTCTAGTCTAGTAGCTTGAATCTCAGTATTCTTCTCGACAACATTATCTTTTTCCTATGTGAATACTGATGAAAAATATTCATTTAGCACCTCTCCTATCTCCTTGGACTCCGAGCACAACTTCCCACTACTGTCCTTGACTGGCCCTACTCTTACCCAAGTCATTCTTTTATTCCTGACATATCTAGAGAAAGCTTTAGGGTGGACTTCCGGTTGCGGCTATGCGGAGCTAAGCCGCACGATTCGGCAGCTCCCTCTACTACGGACTTTCGGGCTCATTGGAGGAGCCCCAACGGAATTTTTTTTGACGACAACCCGTGGGGAAGTGAAGAGAGAGGTCCCCCTCCAACTTTTATGGACCGGACCAGAAGTGCAACGGCCAAAAAAGCGGCACTGGAGCAGCGGGAGAAGCGAGGGAAAGAAATCAAAATGGCGGCGGCCGGGGACAAAGCGGAGTGCGGGCCGGAGCTGCAGGAGTTCATCAAGCGCCGCTTCGAGGAGCTGCGCAAGGAGATGCTGGCGCCTATGCTGGCGGTAATTGAAGGACTAGGGATAACCCAGAAGGCCCACGAGGTGAAGATCCAGGAGGTACAGAAAAGAGTGAGTGAGAATGAGGACGAGCTCTTGGGCCTGGCGGTGAGGGTGGAGCAGCACGAGGCGCTACACAAGAGGTGGGCGGGAAGACTCGAAGACCTGGAGAACAGGTCGAGGAGAAAGAATCTGCGGATCCTGGGTCTCCCTGAAGCAGTGGAGGGGGCCGATGCCGCGGCATATGCGGGCACGATGATCGGGGCGATGATGGGCGCGGAGGCCCCTTCGAGGTCGTTGGAGTTGGACGGGGCACACCGGGTGCTGGTGAGGAAGCCCCAGGCAAATGAGTCGCCAAGGGCGATGGTGGTGAGGTTCCACCGGTTTACGGACAGAGAGAGGGTCCTGAGATGGGCCAAGAAGGAGCGGAGCAGCAAGTGGGACAATGCAGAGATCCGAATATACCCGGACTGGAGCACGGAGGTTGCAAAGCGGAGAGCGGGTTTCAACCGGGCCAAGGCGGTGCTGCATCGGAAAGGAGTGAAATTCGGAATGCTGCAGCCAGCACGACTGTGGGTCACATACAAGGACCAACACGATTACTTCGAAACGCCTGAAGAGGCGTGGACCTTTATACAAACTGAAAAGTTGGGCTCTAACTGAGGATTTGTGAGGGTGGGGAGTGTTTGAGGGTTGATGTGTGATGGTTGTTGTATATAGGGGGTCAATCACGCACAGGAAATGTTATATGGTCTGGGGGAGAGAGACAAGGCCGCGACAGGAGCTGCGTCAGAGGGGGCGGGGCAGGCTTTGGAAAGCGCGGGTTTTTTTCCCGCGCGCGGGAAGAAAGGCGGGAAGGGGAACGAAGGAACGTATATTGATTGGGAGACTCCCACACGGGGGGGGGGTCAAAGGGACAGCAGGGGAAGCCGGGGTCAGCAGGTGTCAGCTGACTTACGAGAGACAGGGGTCTAGCGGGGGGGAGGGGAGGGGGGAAGGGGGGGAGGGGGGAAGGGGGGGGGGAAAAATGGTTGCTGCTGCACTGGCCGAAAGGGAATGGGACACAGAAGAGGTGGTCGGGATGCAGGTCCCCCGGCTGGGGGACTGGAGGGCGAGGGAGACGCGGACACGGGACTGGCCCAGAAAAGGAGATGGCTAGTCGGCGGGGGGTGGGGGGTGGGAGTGGGGTGGGGGGTGGGGGGGTGGGGGGGGGGTGGGGGTGTGGGGGGGGGGGTGTGAGAGCCCCTCCAATACGGCTGATAACGTGGAATGTGAGGGGCCTGAATGGGCCGGTGAAGAGGGCTCGAGTGTTCGCGCACTTGAAGGGACTGAAGGCGGACGTGGCCATGCTCCAAGAGACACATCTGAAGGTGGCGGACCAGGTCAGGTTAAGAAGGGGATGGGTAGGACAGGTATTCCACTCGGGACTAGCCGCGAAAAATAGAAGGGTGGCAATTTTGGTGGGAAAGCATGTGTCATTTGGGGCCAAGACTATTGTAGTGGATAATGGAGGGAGATATGTAATGGTGAGCGGTAGGCTGCAAGGGACGTGGGTGGTGTTGGTAAACGTATACGCCCCGAACTGGGATGATGCTGGATTCATGAAGCGCATGTTGGGGCGCATTCCGGACCTGGAGATAGGAGGCCTGATAATGGGAGGGGACTTCAATACAGTGTTGGATCCAGCACTGGACCACTCCAGATCAAGGACGGGCAAGAGGCCGGCGGCGGCCAAGGTGCTCAGGGGGTTTATGGATCAGATGGTGGGAGTGGACCCATGGCGGTTTGCAAGGCCGCAGGCCAGGGAATTTTCTTTCTTTTCCCACGTGCACAAAGCCTACTCCCGGAAAGATTTATTTGTTCTGGGCAGGGCGCTCATCCCGAGGGTGGAGGGGACGGAGTATTCGGCTATAGCCGTTTCGGACCATGCCCCACACTGGGTGCAACTGGAGCTGGGAGAGGAGAGGGACCAACGCCCGCTGTGGCGGCTGGATGTGGGACTGCTGGCAGATGAGGTGGTGTGTGGGAAGGTGAGGGGGTGTCTCGAAAGGTACTTGGAGGCCAACGACAACGGGGAGGTGTGGGTGGGGGTGGTATGGGAGGCGTTGAAGGCTGTGATCAGGGGAGAGCTAATCTCCATCAGGGCTCATAGGGAGAAGACAGAGGGCATGGAAAGGGAGAGGATAGTGGGGGAGATGTTGAGAGTGGACAGGAGATACGCAGAGGCCCCGGAGGAAAGATTACTTGGGGAAAGACGATGGCTCCAGACGGAGTTTGACCTGTTGACCACAGGGAAGGCGGAGGCACAGTGGAGGAAGGCACAGGGGGTGACCTACGAGTACGGGGAAAAGGCTAGTCGGATGCTGGCACACCAGCTCCGTAAGAGGAAGGCAGCGAGGGAAATAGGGGGAATCAAAGATGGAAGGGGAGCCACGGTTTGGAGTGTAACAAAAAAACTCAGGGTTGTTGTATGAGAGGGAACCAGCTCTGGAGTGACTATGTCCAGAATCTGCAGCATTTTGATTTTATTACCCTGGGGGAGACTTGGAGGGAACGGGGGATGTGCCGAGAAAGTGTGTGTGTGTAAACCCTGCAAAGCAGGCCCTCATTTAAACCTCTTCATTCACCTGAGGAAGGAGCAGTGCTCCGAAAGCTAGTGTTTGAAACAAACCTGTTGGACTTTAACCTGGTGTTGTAAGACTTCTTACTGTGCTCACTCCAGTCCAACGCCGGCATCTCCACATCATGAAAATAAACAAGGTATTCAAGGCCTTCTATGAAGAGCTGTACAGATCCCAGCCCCCTGTGAGGACCTTTAACGAGGCAAGAGAGGAGGGGACCCTGCCCCCGACAATGTCGGAAGCGACAATTTCCTTGATTCTAAAGCGGGACAAGGACCCACCGCAATGTGGATTGTACAGGCCGATTTCGCTCCTCAATGTGGACGCTAAGTTATTGGCAAAAGTGCTGGCCACGAGGATTGAGGACTGTGTCCCGGGGGTGATCCATGAGGACCAGACGGGATTCGTAAAGGGCAGGCAATTAAACACTAATGTGCGGCAGCTCTTAAACGTG
This sequence comes from Scyliorhinus torazame, assembly GCF_047496885.1. NCBI lineage: Eukaryota > Metazoa > Chordata > Chondrichthyes > Carcharhiniformes > Scyliorhinidae > Scyliorhinus > Scyliorhinus torazame. Next base: position 312,949,671 of record NC_092712.1, read on the forward strand.
ATAATGATGCCATCGGAGGAGGGAGAGGCGGAGATAGTGGCAGCTATGGACGCGGAAAAGGCCTTTGACCGAGTAGAGTGGGAGTACCTCTGGGAGGTGCTGCGTAGGTTTGGGTTCGGGGGTGGGTTTATCAGCTGGGTTAAGCTCCTTTACAGAGCCCCGGTGGCGAGTGTAGTGACGAACCGGCGGAGGTCGGAGTACTTTCGGCTATACCGAGGAACGAGGCGGGGTGCCCCCTGTTCCCCCCTGTTGTTTGCATTGGCGATCGAACCTTTGGCCATGTCACTGAGGGAGTCTAATAAATGGAGGGGGGTGGTCCGAGGGGGAGAGGAGCATCGGGTGTCGCGGATGACCTGTTGCTGTACGTGGCTGACCCAATGGAGGGGATGGTGGAGGTCATGCAGACTCTAAGGGAGTTTGGGGAGTTTTCGGGCTATAAGCTCAATGTAGGAAAGAGTGAGCTCTTTGTAATACAGGCAGGGGACCAAGAAAGAGGGATAGGGGTCCTACTGCTGAGGAGGGCGGCGGGGAGTTTTCGGTATCTGGGGATTGAGATAGCCAGGAGTTGGGGGGCCCGACATAAACTGAATCTGACGAGGTTGGTGGACCAAATGGAGGTGGACTTCAAAAGATGGGACATGTTACCGCTCTCGCTGGCGGGTAGAGTGCAGTCGGTCAAAATGGTGGTCCTTCCGAGGTTTTTGTTTGTGTTTCAGTGCCTTCGCATCGCGATCACCAAGGGCTTTTTTAAGAGAGTAGGTAGGAGTATTATGGGGTTAGGGTAAGGAGAGGGTTCCTGGAACGCAATAGGGACCGAGGAGGGTTGGCGCTGCCAAACCGAGGGAGCTACTACTGGGCAGCAAATGTGGCGATGATCCGCAAGTGGGTCATGGAGGGAGAGGGGGCGGCATGGAAGAGGATGGAGAATGGCGTCCTGTAAAGGAACGAGCTTGGGGGCGTTGGTGACGGCACCACTGCCATTCTCGCCGTCAAAGCATACCACGAGCCCGGTGGTGGCGGCAACGTTAAGGATCTGGGGCCAGTGGAGACGGCACAGGGGTGCAGTGGGAGCCTCGGTGTGGTCCCCGATCAGGGGTAACCACCGGTTTGTCCCGGGGAAGATGGACGGGGGGTTCCAGGGCTGGCATCGGGCGGGGATTAGAAGAATGGGGGACCTGTTCATTGACGGGACATTTGCGAGCCTAGGGGCACTGGAGGAGAAGTTTGAGTTACCTCCGGGAAATGCTTTTAGATATATGCAGGTGAGGGCCTTTGTGAGGCAACAGGTCAGGGAATTCCCGTTGCTCCCGGCACAAGAAATTCAAGACAGGGTGATCTCGGGTGTATGGGTCGGGGAGGGCAAGGTTTTGGCAATACACCAAGAGATGCAAGAAGAGGGGGAAGCGCTAGTAGAAGGGTTGAAGGGTAAATGGGAGGAGGAGCTGGGGGAGGAGATCAAGGAAGGTCTGTGGGCTGATGCCCTAGGTAGGGTTAAATCCTCCTCCTCGTGTGCCAGGCTCAGCCTGATACAATTTAAGGTGGTTCACAGAGGGCACTTGACGGGGGCGAGGTTGAGTAGGTTCTTTGGGGTAGAGGACAGATGTGGAAGGTGTTCAGGGAGCCCGGCGAACCATGTCCATATGTTTTGGTCATGCCCGGTACTGGAGGGGTTCTGGAGAGGAGTGGTGGGAGCAATATCTCAGGTGGTGAAAGTCCGGGTCAAGCCAAGCTGGGGGCTAGCAATATTTGGAGTAGTGGACGAGCCGGGAGTGCAGGAGGCGAAAGAGGCCGGCATTCTGGCCTTTGCGTCCCTAGTAGCCCGGCGAAGGATCTTGCTAATGTGGGAGGAGGCGATGCCCCCTAGCCTGGAGGCCTGGATAAACGACATGGCTGGGTTCATAAAGCTGGAGAGGATTAAGTTTGCCTTGAGAGGGTCTGCGCAGGAGTTCTACAGGCGGTGGCAATCGTTCCTAGACTATCACGCGAAGCGTTAGAGGAAGATCGGTCAGCAGCAGCAGCAACCCTGGGGGGGGGGGACGTTTTTGGAAGTGGGGGGAGGGAGGAGGGGGGGAATGGGGATTGCTTGGGGGGAGGGAAGAGCAGGAGATAACATGAAGGGTGGGGGAAACTGGCACGTGCGGGAGAGAGCCAGTCTATAAAGCTATGTAAATATACCATTTTGCCATGTATATATCTTGCTCAGTGTGATTTCGTGTTATTTTGTTACGGGGGGTGGGGGGGTTATTGTTTGTAAGGGGAAAAAATTGTGTTGTTGAAAAACTTTAATAAATATATATTTTAAAAAAAAAGAAAGCTTTAGGGTTATCCTTGATCCTACCTGCCAAAGACTTCTCATGTCCCCTCCTGGCTCTTCTTAGCTCTCTCTTTAGGTCCTTCCTAGCTAACTTGTAACTCTCGAGCGCCCTAACTGAACCTTCATGTCTCATCTTTACATAAGCCTCCTTCTTCCTCTTGACAAGTGTTTTGACTGCTTTAGTAAACCACGGTTCCCTTCCTCGACCACTTCGTCCCTGCCTGACAGGTACATACTTATCAAGGACACGCAGTAGCTGTTCCTTGAACAAGCTCCACATTTCCATTGTGCCCATCCCCTGCAGTTTTCCTTTCCATCCGATGCATCCTAAGTCTTGCCTCATCGCATCATAATCGCCTTTCCCCCAGATATAACTCTTGCCCTGCGGTATATACCTATCCCTTTCCATCACTAAAGTAAACGTAATCGAATTGTGGTCACTATCACCAAATTGCTCACCTACCTCCAAATCTAACACCTGCCCTGGTTCATTACCCAGTACCAAACCCAAAATGGCCTCGCCTCTCATTGGCCTACGTACATACTGTGTCAGGAAACCCTCCTGCACACATTGGACAAAAACGGACCCATCTAAAGTACTCAAACTATAGCGTTTCCAGTCAATATTTGGAAAGTTAAAGTCCCCCATAACAACTACCCTGTTGCTTTCGCTCCTATCCAGAAGCATCTTTGCAATCCTTTCCTCTGCATCTCTGGAACTTTTCGGAGGCCTATAGAAAACCCCTAACAGGGTGACCTCTCCTTTCCTGTTTCTAACCTCAGCCCATACTACCTCAGTAGATGAGTCCTCATCAAACGTCCTTTCTGCCCCCGTAATACTGTCCTTGACTAACAATGCCACCCCTCCCCCTCTTTTACCACCTTCCCTGAGCTTACTGAAATATCTAAACCCCTGCACCTGCAACAACCATTCCTGTCCCTGCTCTATCCATGTCCCCGAAATGGCCACAACATCGAAGTCCCAGGTGCCAACCCATGCCGCAGGTTCACCCGCCTTATTCCAGATGCTACCGGCATTGAAGAAGACACACTTTAAACCACCTTCCTGCCTGCCGGTACACTCCTGCAACTTTGAAACCTTACACATGACCTCACTACTCTCAACCTCCTGTATACTGGAGCTACAATTCAGCTTCCCAAGCCCCTGCTTAACTAGTTTAAACCCTCCCGAAGAGCATTAGCAAATTTCCCCCCCAGAAGCAGCAGAATTCACCTTGTGCAAAATCTCACTCCACACCCCTCCTTCCAGCCCCGGCCCAGTTCCTCTTCCCACTTCCCCGATACCTTCTCTCATGATGCTTTTCCCGTCTCCAGCAACCACTCTTATATATTGGGAATCTTCCCTTCCCCATCTCATCTCAAGACAGCATCCTGTCCATCAGTGTAGGACTTGGCAACTGGGGAAACAAAGACGCTTCTTTACGAGCAAAGTTCCCCACCTGCAGATACCGAAACGCACTCCCCCATGGGAGCTGAAATTTCACCACCGTCTCCTCCAGTCCCGCAAACCTACCTTCCACAAACAAATCCCTGAACCCCTCGACCCCCCCTCCCTCTTCCAAGTCTTGTACATTGCTTCCATCCCCGACGGCGCAAACCTACGATTCCCATAAACTGGTGACAGTGATGACTTGGCCCCTAATCTAAAATGCTGCCTACACTGGTTCCAGACTCTGAGAGACACCACCGCCACCCGGCTCATCAAGAACCTGGCCGGAGAAACCGCAAGTGGGGCCGTTACCAACACCTTCCTAATGCCCATTTACAAGCACAAATCCTGAATGTCGCAATACTAATGTGGCGGCCAGCCCTTTTCTGTCTCAGATGCTTTGACATCCGTTTTATATATCATCAAGTTTCTAGGGCACAGTTTTTCCTGTGCCAACCGTGAATCCAAGAACGAGTACTAATGGTCACCATGGGCAGCACCGTGGCACAGTGGGTTAGTCCTGCTGTCTCACGGCGCCTGTGGTGATATGAATCACTGTAAATACACAAGGGGTTAATGTAAATACACTAAGGCTAAGTAAACACGAGAGGGAGCACCAGAGACATCATGACATGCAGACATACAGCTAATGAACACATAGAATAGGACACGACCAATGGGCAGTCAAGACACCCAGAGGTGACACTACCACAAAGGGGCAGCCCATATAAAAGGACAGGGCACACATGCTCTGTCTCTTTCCACAGGCGACACTCACAGAGAAGGACAGGGGCAGATTAGAAGCATCACACCCACCACGTGGCTTAGAGCAGACTGGTTAGTTAGATTGAGTTACTATAGCAAGATTAGCAGGAGAGTCGAACTCAAGTAGGAGAATTGTTAACTGTTCAATAAATGTGTTAAACCTATCTCCAAGTCTGAACCTTCCTTTGTCAGAGTGTACATCAAGGAAGCAGCTTATGCTACATGAAGAAGCAGAACACAACAGCGCCGAGGTCCCAGGGTCGATCCCGGCTCTGGGTCACTGTCCATGTGGAGTTTGCACATTCTCCCCGTGTTTGCGTGGGTCTCGCCCCCACAACCCAAAGATGTGCAGGCTAGGTGGATTGACCATGCAAAATTGCCCCTTCATTGGAAAAAATGTATTGGGTACTCTAAATTTATTTAAAAAAAACTAATGGTCACCATTAGTGGCCCTGTTCTCCCTTGAAAGATGGAGGCTGAGGGGACGACCTGATAGAAGTTTATAAAATTATGAGGGGTATAGATAGGGTGAACAGTTGGAGGCTTTTTCCCAGGGCGGAAATGACAATTATAAGGGGAAAAATGTTCTTTATTCTCCCATGGGATGCAGGCATCGCTGGCGAGGCTCAGTGTTTGTTGCCCATCCCTAATTGCCCTTGATCTGAGTGGCTTGCTCGACCATTTGAAAGGGCAGCTAAGAGCCAACCACATTGCTGTGGATCTGGAGTCACATGTAGGCCAGACCAGGTAAGGACGGCAGATTTCTTTCCCTAAAGGACATTCATGAAGCGGATGGGTTTTTATGACAATCCGTTGACATGTGAGACGGGCTTCATATTCCAGATCTATTAATAAAATTAATTAATTAAATTTTTTTATTCCACCAGCTGCCCTGGTGCGGTTTCAACTAAGGTCCCCAAACATTAGCCTGGGCCTCTGGATTTCCAGTCCAGCGACAATACCATTTATGTCACCCGGTGGGTGTCACGGTAGCACAGTGGTTAGCACTGTTGCTTCCCAGCGCCAGGGTCCCAGGTTCGATTCCCGGCTCGGGTCACTGTCTGTGCGGAGTCTGCACGTTCTCCCCGTGTCTGCGTGGGTTTCCTCCGGGTGCTCCGGTTTCCTCCCACAAATCCCAAAAGACGTCCTTGTTAGGTGAATTGGACATTCTGAATTCTCCCTCAGTGTACCTGAACAGGTGCCGGAATGTGGCGACTCGGGGATTTTCACAGTAACTTCATTGCAATGTTAATGAAAGTCTACTTGTGTTAATAAACATTATTATTATCGCCCCACATTCTTCAATGAGAGGAGATTGTCCTGTCACCGTTGGCCTCATTCGTTCCGTCTTGACCTGAAATCCTCCGGAAATTCCTCATGTCTTTCCCATGCCATCATAAATGCTCTGCACACTCCTGGCACCCCCAGTGTGCGCGGAAATCGAAGCAACGAGAATTCTGCCAGGGTTCTCCCTTTCGTCCTCTGTGATTTTATGGAATCATAGAATAATTCCAGCTCTGGAGGAGACCCATCAGCCCCTTGCATCCATGCTGGATATCTCTGCAACTCACTTGCCCCACTTCCTACTCTTTCCCTGTCGTCCTTGCAGTTTTTCTTTCCTCTACAGATTCCGATTGTTATTGCATGCTTTGATTGAATTTGCCTCTGCCCCAGTCTCAGGCAACACACTCCAGATTCTAGTCACAAGCTCAGGACGGAGGAATCGAGGCCAGGATGAGATCAGCCACGATCGTACTGAACGATTGAGCAGGCTCGAGAGGCTAAATTGCCGACTCCTGCTCCTAGTTCTTATGTTTTAAGAAAGATCTATTCTGCCTAATTCTACCTTCCAGCACTTGTTCCGTAACCCTGTAGGTAACAGCACCTCAGGCGCAAATCTGGTGTTCTTGATCAATAAGGGGTTATGGGGAGAAGGCAGGAGAATGTGGATGAGAAACATATCAGCCATGGTCGAATGGCGGAGCAGACTGGATGGGCCAAATGGCCTAATTCTGCTCCTATGTCTTATAGTCTTAAGGTCCTCGTGTCTCTGTTGCTTCTCCTGCTAAGTGGAAGAGATGGGTAAACTCAATCTGGATAGGATGGCTTCAACAGCTTTGAGGCCATCTTTCTTGGCCGCTTTCACTGAAGACCGTCATCCTCCCCCACCACCACCAACCCCCAAATTAAATTTCATCCCAAGACTTGTCGTGCAATATCCAAATTTAACTCACTCTCACTTGATCAATCCTCAGCCCTTTCCTCTGCTCTGAATTTAAAGCTTCCTGTATTTAACCGTGACACAACCTGAGCGGCACGGTAGCACAGTGGTTAGCACTGTTGCTTCACAGCGGCAGGGACCTGGGTTTCTGGGTTACGAGGATGGGGTGGAGGTGTGGGCTTGGGTGGGGTGTTCTTTTCAAGGGCCAGTGCAGACTCGATGGGCCGAATAGCCTCCTTCTGCACTGTAAATTCTAGGAACCTCATCACAACTTCAGGATTTGCCTTATTTCCTCTTTTACTCTTTCCAATCTTGTGGTCTTGCATTTTGGGTCTTTAAAACCTGATTTTAAAATGTGAATACTGATATACCAGGAAATTAGGAATTATGAAGCGTACGTTTTGTGCCCTTTCCTGTTTCAAAATTTGATGTGTTCGTGTTTTTCCATTTTTTAAATAACTATTTTTGCTTAATCTGTCTTGCCAGAAATCTGTAATTGTGAATACAGTCGTACAAGAGTCTCTTGGGATTTCTAATATTAATTTGGCATATTGTGAACTTTATAAAAAAAAATGACACAATAAATCGGTAGGCTCCACGCATTGGAAAATCCTACTTAAAAAGTCGTCTTGCGAGACTGAGTACTGTTTTGCCATATGCCACATTGATTATGCTTCATCAGCTAGACATTAATCAAGTTTCCATTTTCCCTGATGTGAGTGCTTCACTTTGCTACAGTACTTACTGACGAACATACTTCACTTTCCTCGGAGGGTGTTATTGCCTTCAAAACTTTCGGGGAGTGTTTGAGCCAGAAGGATTGGCAACACGAATGCTGACCTTGTGAGACAGCTGCTAGTTTTAATGGTTTGCAAAAACACATGGATCCAAGCGCAGAGGTGAGTTGGCTGGCATGCAAAATCTGTGCATGAGATTATCATTCATTGTTAGTTGAATGGTTGACTTGAAACTAATTCCTGTTTTGCCACTTGGGCTATGACAATGCACTTCTCCCCTGGAGTGTCATTGTAATTGAGTTGGATTGCGTGGTGTCATGTAGGTTGCTATTGTGCGAAATCACATCTGCACCGACTTTAATGCCTGGATCTATTCTTTTATCTAAAGCGAACAATGTTGAAGCCAAGTCATCTTGAGTAGGAATTAAAACAGATGGTTCTGGCCTTCAGAGAGGCTCTGCCTTCAGGATTTTCCAAAGTGCCTCAAAACCAACAAATTACTTTCAAAGTTCAACCACTGTTATGTAGCTAGCTAAACATCGCAGCCAGTTGGCGCAGTGATAAATGGCTGATTAACCTGTCTCAACGGATGTTGGAGGAGGCATAACTGTTGACCTGGACTATAAAATAAATTGTCTGTTCTTTGGATAGTGTCAGGGATTATGTTACGTGTACTTTTGCATGAGAATGAGGCATTGGCTTAGAAACGTAGAAAGTAGGAGTGGGAGTAAGCCACGGGCCCATCGAGCCTTTTCCAAGTCAGGTTGTTGAGTGGCTTGGAGGGCAACTCGCAGGTGGTGATGCTCCCATGTACCTGCTGCCCTTGTCCTTCTAGATGGTAGAGGTTTCAGTTTTGGAAGGTGTTGTCCATGGAGCTTTGGCGAGTTGCTGCAGTGCATCTGGTCGATGGCACACAGGAGGTGAGTTACTTGCTCATTGAGTAAATCTTGAACCCAAAAGCTTTTGACCCTGAGTTGACATCTAAACTTAGGAGTAATTTCAGACATTCTCTGTCTGGTTTACATGTTTTGAACCAATAATTGAGGTTCAAGGATGTGCATGTATAGAAACATAGAAAATAGGTTCAGGAGTAAGCCATTCGGCCCTTTGAGCCTGCCAACCCATTCAATATGATCATGGCCGATCATCCAACTCAGTATCCTGTTTCCTTCCCATACCCTTTGATCCCTTTAGCCCCGAGAGCTATATCTAACTTCTTCTCGGAAACATAGATTTTGGCCTCAACTGTTTTCCGTGATAGTGAATTCCACAGGCTCACAACTCTCTTGGTGAAGAAATGTCTCCTCATCTTAGTCCTACTGGGTTACCTCCTTAGTCTGTAATCCCTGGTTCCCACCATCGGGAACATCCTTCCTGCATCTACCCTGTCTAGTCCTGTTAGAATTTTATAGGTTTCTATGAGATCCCTCCTCATTTTTTCAAACTCCAGAGAATATAACCCTAACGTACTCAATCTCTCCTCATATGTCAGTCCAGCCAACCCAGAAATCTATCTGGTAAACATTTGCTGCACTCCCTCTAGAGCAAGTACATACATCCTCAGATAAGGAGACCAGAACTGCACACAATATACCAGGTGTGGCCTCACCAAGGCCCTGTTTAAATGCAGCAAGACATTCCTGCTCCTGTACTCGAATCCTTTCGCCATGAAGGCCTACATACCATTTGCCTTCTTCACCACCTGCTGTACCTAGATGCTTACCTTCAGTGACTGCTGTACAAGGACAACCAGATCTCGTTGCACACTCCCCTCTCTTAATTTATAGCCACTCAGATAATAATCTGCCTTCCTGTTTTTGCTACCAATGTGGATAATCTCACATTTAACCACATTATATTGCATCTGCCATGCATTTGCCCACTCACTCAACTTGTCCAAATCACACTGAATCATCCCTGCATTCTCCTCACAGCTCACCCTCCCACACAGCTTTGCGTCATCTGCAAATTTGGAGATATTGCATTTAATTCCCTCACCTAAACTCTGAATGTATATTATGAATAGCGGGGGTCCTACACCAATCCCTGCGGTACCCACTAGTTACTGTTTGCCATTTTGAAAAAGACCTTACTATGCCTACTCTTCCTGCCTGCCGACCAGTTTTCTATCCATCTCAATCCATTACCCCCAATCCCATGCACTTTTAATTTTGTCGAAAGCCTTCTGAAAGTCCAAATAAACCTCCTCCACTGGCTGCACCTCATCAACTCTACCTGATACAAACTATACGAGTCGGAGCGCCCGACGGGAGCGGAAGGGATGAGGCAAGTTTTGGCCCAGTTGAGGTTTCCAAAGGTGGAAGAGGACCTGGTGGAGGGGCTGAGGGCCCAGATTGAATTGGAGGAGATTGTCAAGGGTATAGAGGGCATGCAATCGGGTAAAGCCCCGGGGCCGGACGGTTACCAGGTAGAATTCTACAAGACATTTTCGGAAATATTGAGCCCACTCCTGATGAGGACCTTCAATGAGGCTAGAGAGAAAGGAACCCTCCCCCCCAACAATGTCACAGGCCTTGATCTCACTCATTCTTAAACGAGGGAAGGATCCGGAACACTGCGGGTCATTCAGGCCGATTCTGCTTTTAAACGTGGATGCCAAATTGCTAGCTAAGATTCTGGCCACAAGAATTGAGGATTACATCCCAGGGGTGATAGAGGAAGACCAGACTGGGTTTGTTAAAGGCAGACAACTCAATACCAATGTCCAGAGACTTTTGAATATTATTATGGTGCCCTCAGAGGGAGGGGAGGCGGAGGTGGTAACAGCGATGGATGCAGAGAAAGCCTTTGACCGGGTGGAGTGGGGGTACCTGTGGGAAACGCTGGGGAGGTTCGGGTTTGGTGAGGACTTTATTGGCTGTCAAAATATACATCCTGAAGACGACAGTGCCGTCCATTCACGTCCCAGACCTCGACCACGTTCTGGTCCTTCAACGAATGCAACTGTCTCGTGCACAGCACAAGGCAGCTCATGACTCCCGTGCAGCTGATCTCCCTGCTCTGGCTCCAGATGATAACGCCCGCATCCATCTTCCGGATGGTGGCTGGTCTGCAACTGCTGTGGTTCTTCGGCAGGTGGCTCCCCGCTCGTTCCTGGTTCGTCTACCGGATGGTTCCATTCTGCACCGTAATCGGCGTGCCCTTCGTCTCGTTCTGCGCTCGCTACGTGATTCTCCGCCAGTGCCACGCCCTCCTGTTGTCCCTGACCTGGACTATGCAGAGATTCCGGTTACTCTGCATCCTCCTCACTCTGACGCAGTCCAGCCCGCTCCTCAGCTCGTGGCTCCTGACCCACCCTTGAGGCGGTCAACCAGAATTCGTCGCCCACCTCAGAGACTTAATTTGTGAACTTTGCACTAATGGACTCTCTGGTCTGTTCTGTTCTTCCGTTTAATCGTTCAAGTGGTTTGTATATAGTGTTCATCTCGTTATTTGTGTGACACACTGTTTCTTCTGCACGAGGCACCTTCCCATGTAAATAGCTTAGTTTTATGTACATAGTCCTGTAAATATTTTGCACACATGTAGTCAGGAACATTCACTACACACTATTTATTGTCTCGCAGGCACATTTTTTATATAAAAGGGGGGATGTCATAATATACACCAGTATATCATGGTGCAGACACACATTAATGGACACACAGTAGGACCAATCAACATACACAACACCACAGCCAATCACCAGTGAGAGCACACGCACTATAAAGACAGGGGACATCAGAGTTCCCGCTCATTCGAGTAGCAGCTAGCTAGGAGCACAGAGCTCACAGCCTACAACACAGACATTCACCATGTGCTGAGTGCATCAACTGGTTAGGACAAGGCAAAGGTCTTTAGTTAAAGCTGGTATCGTATTTACCCACAGTTCAAATATGTTTAAATAGTTAACCTTTTAATAAAATAGTGTTGCACTACTTCAAGTGTTGGTGACCTGTATGTGATCCAGAACACCCAACACATCATTGGCTGGGTGAAATTACTGTACCAGGCGCCTGTAGCAAGTGTATGTACAAACCGGCTGAGGTCGGGGTACTTTGAGCTTCACCGGGGAACGAGGCAGGGGTGTCTCCTCTCCCCGTTACTATTTGCCCCAGCTATAGAACCGGTAGCTATGGCGCTGAGAGCCTTGAGGAACTGGCGGGGACTGGTTCGGGGGGGGGGGCGGGGGGGGGTGGAACATCGGGTCTCGCTATACGCGGATGATTTGCTCCTGTACATTTCGGACACTGTGGAGGGGAGGTTCTGCGGATCCTGAGGGATTTTGGTAGTTTTTCAGGGTACAAACTGAACATGAGAAGGAGCGAGATATTTGTGATCCAGGCCAAGGGGCAGGAGTAGAGAAAAGGTTTTGTTACCTGGGCATACAGGTGGCCAGGAAATGGGATGCCCTGCACAGGCTCAACCTGACCCAGTTAGTGGACTTTAAAAGGTGGGACATGCTCCCGCTGTCACTGGCGGGGAGGGTGCAGACCGTAAAAATGACGGTCCTCCCCAGATATTTGTTTGTTTTTCAGTGCCTCCCCATCTTCATCCCTAAGGCCTTTTTTAAGCGGGTGAGTTGGATCATTACGGGCTTTGTGTGGGCGAATAAGACCCCACGAGTAAGGAGATCGCTGTTGGAGCGCAGTCGGGCGGGGGGGGGGTTGGCGCTGCCGAACTTTCGCAACTACTACTGGCGGCCAATATAGCTGGGGGCGGCGTCATGTAAAGGTACCAGTCTGGGAGCTTTGATAACGGCTCCTTTGCCGTTCTCGCCGACCCGTTACTCCACAAGTCCGGTGGTGGTGGCGACACTGCGGATCTGGGGACAGTGGAGGAGGTACAAGAAGGTGGAGGGAGCGTCGGTCTGGACCCCGATATGTAACAACCTCAGGTTTGTCCCGGGTAGGATGGATGGTGGGTTCCAGAGCTGGCAGAGGGCAGGCATTAGAAGGATGGGAGATCTGTTCATAGACGGAAGCTTTCCCAGTTTGAAGGCGCTAGAGGACAAATTTAATCTGCCGCCAGGAAACGCCTTTAAATATCTGCAAGTACGAGCCTTCCTGAAAAAACAGGTAGTGGCCTTTCCGACGCTGCCGCCACTGAGGATACAGGACAGGGTGGTCTCCTCCAAGAACTACAGGAGGCGGAGGAAACCCCGATGGAGGAGCTCAAGGGCAAGTGGGAGGAGGAGCTAGGTGAGGAGTTGGAAGCGGGTCTGTGGGCAGAGGTCCTGGGCAGGGTTAATTCCTCCTCATCATGTGCCAGGCTCAGTCTAATTCAATTTAAGGTGGTCCACTGGGCACACATGGCGGCAGCGAGAATGAGCAAGTTTTTTGGGGTAGAAGACAGTTGTATGACGTGCAAGGGCAGCCCTGCAAACCATGTGTGGTATTAGAGGTATTACGGTACCTGATAGGCTGGAGCACCATTGGTGGAAACTGTATGCTTTCTATTGGTTAGGATGTATGGTAGCTCCGCCCTGCTAGGCGGGGTATAAGAGCCCGTGCCGCCCCAGCAGCCTTCATTCTGTACCTGAGCTGCTGGGGGAAACATCTATTAAAGCCTTCAGTTGAACTACAACCTCGCTTTAGTGGTCATCGATCGTGCATCACCATGTCCACATGTCTTGGGCATGCCCGGAGCTTAGAGAGTTCTGGCAAGGGTTCGCGAGGGCAATGTCCAAGGTGCTTAATAGACGGGTGGTGCCGAGTCCAGAGATAGCGATCTTTGGAGTGTCAGAAGACCCGGGAGTTCAGGGGGCAAAAGAGGCCGACGTCTTGGCCTTTGCCTCCCTAGTAGCCTGGAGACTGATTTTATTAATGTGGAGGGACTCGAAGCCCCCGAGTGTAGAGACCTGGGTTAGTGACATGGCTGAGTTTCTCAGCCTCGAGAACGCTAGGGTTCTCTCGGAGGTGGCAACCGTTCGTCGACTTTCTCGAGGAAAATTAAAATGTCAGCAGCAGCAATCCATAGGGGGGGGGTGGGGGGGGTGGGGGGTGGGGGGTGAGTGCTTCATTGGGATGGTGTGGGAAGACTGAGTCACGTGGGGTAATGACTATTTAATTGTTATTGGATATTCTCTTTTTGCACTATGTTAATGATCACTCTAGTTTGTTTTGTTATTATTGTTACTACTGTTTTATTATGAAAAATTCTGTAAAAGCTTAATAAAAATACTTTAAACAAAAAACTCTACCAGTTACATTATTGAAGAATTGCAGTAGATTTGTTAAGCATCATTTCCCTTTTGTAAATCCATGTTGACTCTGTCCGATCCTGCTGTTTTCAAAGTGCTCTGCTGTTAAATCTTTTACAATGGACACTAGAATTTTCCCCACTACAGATGTCAGGCTGACTGGTCTATAATTCCCTGTTTTGTCTCTACTTTTTAAATAGTGAGGTTACATTAGCTTCCCTCCAACCTGCAGGAACTGTTCCAGAGTCGATAGAATCTTGGAAGATGACCACCAAAGCATCCATTATTTCTTGGACCACTTTCTTAAGTACTCTGGCATGTAGGGATTATCAGGCACTGGGGAGTTAACAGCCTTCAATCCCATCAACTTGCCCAACACCATTTTCCTACTAATACTGATTCCCTTAAGTTCCTCCCTTTTACTAAACCATGATTTCCTCAACATTTCTGGTACATGATTTGTGTCCTCCTTTGTGAAGTCAGAACCAATGTATGCCTTCAGTTGGTCAGCCATTTATTTGTTACCCATTATAAATTCCACTGTTTCTGACTGTAAGGGACCTACATTTGTCTTCACCAATCTTTTTCTCCTCTCATACCTATAGAAGCTTTTACAATCAGTCTTTATGTTCCCCGCAAGTTTACTCTTGTACTCTATTTTCCCCTTCTTAATCCCTTTGCCCTCATTTGCTGAATTTGAAACTGCTCCCAATCCTCAGGTCTGTTGTTTTTTCTGCCTGATTTGTATGCCTCATCCTCGGATCTAATGCTATCTCTAATTTTCCTTGTACGGCATGGTTTGGTCACTTTTCCCTTTTAATTTTTGTACCAGACAGAAATGAACAATTGTTGACGTTCATCTATGCGCTCTTTGAATGTTTGCCATTGTCTATCCACAGTCATCCCTTTCAGTATTGTGCCCCAATCCATCATAGCCAACGCGTGCCTCTGCCTCATACCATCATTGTTTCCTTTATGAATGCAGAATGCATGGATATATACGTCGTTATTGAAGTGTTTCTGCACAGGAAGAGTTACAAATACAGGATACAATGGGCGCATTCTTATTCTGTTTTCTTGGCTTTTTACATTGGTTTTAATAGAACTTGACAAAACAAAAATATCTCCTGTACCACTCATAAATACAATACAGTCAAATGGAAAACACAAAAAATGTGGGTGAACTTTTTAAAAAGGCCTACACATTTACCATCAGAGTGAATGTGCCACCTTTCAGCAAGATGTTTCCGGTGTCGCTAAAAAGGGACTCGTCGCTGAAATGTTGCATTTTGCACTCATCAGAACAAACATGAGAATACCCAAATGTCAGACAGCCAGAAGAATTTATACTACATAGTTTGAAATTTGGCATTCTTGCATTTGTCCCGATGAGTGCGAGGTGAATTCGCTACGGCAACATGTCTCTCTTTCCAGCAATATTCAAGGCCTGTGCTACCGGGCAAATGTTTGAAATGGGTATTGTAAAAGATTCAGAGTCACAGGGGTGTTAACGTCTGCAGTATGAACCTCATATCAACTCGTCCGTGAAGAATATTGGATAGGCTGTGTGCTCATGGGTTAGACTCCTGGAAAATAGAAAACGTCATTCTTGGCTGGGTCAATTCAACTCCTGTGAGCAAGCGATGCTTCTCCAAGAAAGCACAACAGCGCCTATACGTCCTCAGAAAACTAAGGAAATTCGGCATGTCCACATTAACCCTTACCAACTTTTACAGATGCATCATAGAAAGCATCCTATTGGGCTGCATCACAGCCTGGTATGGCAACTGCAAGAAACTTCAGAGCGTCGTGAACACCGCCCAGTCCATCACACGAACCTGCCTCCCATCTATTGACTCCATCTACACCTCCCGCTGCCTGGGGAAAGCGGGCAGCATAATCAAAGATCCCTCACACCCGGCTTACTCACTCTTCCAACTTCTTCCATCGGGCAGGAGATACAGAAGTCTGAGAACACGCACGAACAGACTCCAAAACAGCTTCTTCCCCACCGTCACCAGATTCCTAAATGACCCTCTTATGGACTGACCTCATTAACACTACACCCTGTATGCTTCATCCGATACCGGAGCTTATGTAGTTACATTGTATATGTTGTGTATTTTCTTTTATTCCCTTTTCTTCTCATGTACTTAATGATCTGTTGAGCTGCTCATAGAAAAATACTTTTCACTGTACCTCGGTACACGTGACAATAAACAAATCCAATCCAATCCAATCCAATTATATTCAGGCACATTTCAGTATTCTTACAACAGGTCGATGCCACTCCTCAAAACATTGTTGTGTATTTGATGACCTACATTTGCAGAGAATTAGATGAGACGTATTTTGTTCCTAATCTGCACATCTTGTTTTTGAGTCGGAGGAATGTGCAGTTTCCATTGTGCACTGTATCCATTTGCATAATTATTCTGGCAATGGCCTCTGCAGTAAATTATCTTTCGAGGCTGAAATGACATTTCGCATTCCTTCGGCGTGCGCAAAATAACTCCTATTGGATTGCAAATGACAAAAAATTCAAATGTTGTTTATGTCTTAAGTGGAAATGCCTCTTTTGTTTCCAGCAAGCAACCCAGCTTTTGTGGGATCTGGAACAAGCTAATACTGTTTGTGTAACGGCAGCTATCAGCCTACGCTCCCGGTGCTCCTTGCACACGCTGTGTTACTTTGATCCTTGACACGAATACTTTTTCTTGGTAATAGGTTTATTCACGGAATGCTGCATTACACACATCCGCCTCCTACCTTCCAACCCCAGTATCCCGGCATCCTCTCTTTATTACTGCTCTAAATATCAGCAGTTCATGATATATATATATATATATGGTCTGGATGAGGGAGCCAGATGTAACATTACCAAGTTTGCTGACGATACAAAACTGGGTGGTGTTGTGAGTTATGAGGAGGATACAAGGAGGTTTCAATGTGATTTGGACAAGTTCAGTGAGTGGGCAAACACATAGCAGATGCAGTACAATATGGCTAAATGTGAAGTTGTACACTTCAGCAGTGTGAAAAACAGAAATTAAGAGTATTATTTAATTGGTGATATAATAGCAAATGTGGATATCCTTGTACACCAGCCATTAGGAAGGCAAATACTATGTTGGCCTTTATTGCAAGAGGACTTGAGTTCAGAAGTAGGGGTGTCTTACTGCAGTTATAGAGGACCTTGGTGAGACCACACATGGATTATACTGTGCAGTTTTGGTCTCTCTACCTACGGAAGGAAATACTTGTCATCGAGGGAGTGCAGCAGAGGTTTACGAGGCTAATACCGGCGTCGGCGGGATTTCCCTATGAGGTGAGATTGGTTTGTCTGGGCTTGTATTCACTAGAGTTTAGAAGGATGAGAGGAGATCTGATTGAATATTCTAACATTCTGGACAGACTAGATACAGGGAGGATGTTTCCTTGATTGTGGAATCTAGAGCCAGAGGACACACTCTCAGAATACAGGGTGGACCAGTGTTTTTCAAAGTGGGGGATCTATTGAAAAATAGACCGTCAAATTTTTTTTTTAGAAATTTAGAGTACCCAATTATTTTTTCACCAATTAAGGGGCAATTTAGCGTGGCCAATCCACCTAACTTGCACATCTTTGGGTTGTGGGGGTGGGACCTACACAGACATGCGGAGAATGTGCAAACTCCACACGGACAGTGACCCAGAGCCGGGATTCGAACCCGGGTCCTCAGCGCCGCAGTCCCAGTGCTAGCCACTGCACCACATGCCGCCCCCCGGGATCTCCAAAAATGATCCCCAATGATCGCCTGATCCTTTTTTCCCATTTTCTCCCTGAGTAAACCTTTGCTGCCCTAAACTTATCTTGTTCAAAGAAAATCATGTACATTCATAAAGTTAAATTTAATACCTAGCCAATACACAAATACAATGTTTGATTATGAAATCTAATATTTGGAATGGCTATGGGATCAACATTGGTGTAATGTTACACACAGGTCTGGTTCTGTTCTGTTTATAGTGCCCGTGCATTTTGTATAAGGCAATATGACAATGAGGATCTCTCAGACGATGACATAGCCAGCATGAGGATTTTTGATGTGGAGTAAAAGCTCAGTACTGTCTCATCCAATTCAAGTTACGTGCACTTTATAAAAAGAAAACGTAAGAATTGGGAAAGAGGTGCATTTTTAAATGTTCAATGAATCCTGTTTAGAATGCGACTGAGGCAGCAGAACTGTAGCTTCCCCGATGAGTGGATTCTGCCCGAGTCTCAAATTTCCTGCTGTGAAGGCAGCCTGTGGCTTCAGAGCTTGAAGTGTGTCATCATTTTCTCACAATCCAACTCGTTACATTTGCCTGTGCGCATTGGAGTATTTTGCTGTAGAATAAATTTAAAATGAGACTGCACCTGAAAAACGTGGATGGCTGATGCACAGTAAGTGAGTGTATTGTCTGATTTCGGACATTTGCTTTGAACGTAAATGCTGACGAGAGGAATAAGATTCTCAAACTTCTTTAAAACTGAAGTCCCTTATCTATGTTGATACAGCGCTCCCAGATCAGCGATTGTGTTTCAGTAGGTGGGATGGTTCGTGGAGTTCAAATCTTCAGATCGATTAAGCAGCCTTTTGGTACTGTGGAGCTCAGAGTTAAATCTCACGATCGAGTTGGAAACTTCTGATAGGACCAAACCAGCAATTTCAGTGTCAGGAGTGTGAAACTGTTTGTCGCCGAATTAAATTTACAATATACAAGGTGGAATTATTTTGTTGCCATGCAATATTGTGGTTTTAAGAATGCAGAACTGAATACAATTTACCGCCATAAGTGAGGAAGATCAATTATATTAATTTTAAATGCACAAAAGTGAGGACAGGCTCACCTAAGTAGGAAGTGAATGTGGTGTGGGTCGCGAGGGCCAGCCACTTGGTATAAGTGGGTCGCCGGGAAAAAAAGTTTGAAAAAAACACTGGGGTAGATCATGTAGGACTCAGATGAGGAAAACGTTCTTCACTCAGAGAGGGTGGTGAACCTTTGGAATTCTCCACCGCAGAAGGCTGTGGAGGCCAAGTCACCGAATGTATTCAAGAAAGAGGTAGATTTTTTTTTAGATTTTAATGGCATCAAGGGGTCTGGGGAGAAAGCGGGAATATGGCCTTGAGATCGAGGATCAGCCATGATCCTATGGAATGGCGGAACAGGCTCGAAGGGCCAAACTCAGCTCCCAGTTTCTATGCTCACTTAATTAAACAATTTCCCTGACCTGTGCATCTTAACAATATAATTAATATACCAGTGACATGCTGCACCATCACGTCTAGTTCTAGAACAACCTATGCACAGAGGAATAATTCATTTGCTCATGTTTGACATGTTGATGCCCAATATGCTTAAGGAATAATCGAGCATGTGCGTATAGCCGTAATGGCCCTGTGTGTTTAGTATGTGACCTCAACTGAATCATTAGTGAACGACAAGAGCTTATCCTTAAAGGAAAATGAGAAAATACGTTGTGCCGGGATCCGAGGATAGGGTGTTCATGACGTGGCCAAACAAGTTGACTGTCATCCTGCAATTCCTTACAACATATTTCTGGCTGGCAGTAAGAAGAGGAGAGATTCCTGGTCAACCATGCCCCAGTTCCTAACCCTGGATAAACGGGTTAATGGCAGCATGGGCATCTGGCTGTAAAACCATCCACCCCCCAAATCCACCCCCCCCCCCGCAAAAATGAAGGTGATCAACCAGCACTGTGGCAAGAACATGCAACATGGGAAAAGCCAAAGGAAGAATCAGAATAGGAAGTGTGGTTAGGCCGTGATGTGTGGTCTGGAGACTTGGTTTGAAAGGCAGCGTTGTACCAGACACTGAGTCTGAGAACCGACAAGTGAAACACGTTTCTTTGGATCTTCGCCGCTCTTCTTTCTCCTTCGACTCCTCGCTTCCTCCGTTTTCAGTCGCTGCAGTCGGGGTCCTGTTACAGCCTGCTCATAGTCTCCTGGTGGACGGGGGGCAGCCTCTTGCTTCCTGCTGCAGATTTTGGCAGGAGCCCATCCGGAAAGCTGGGCCAACCACTTGCAAAATCCCAGGGTGAGCAAGGTGCTGCCTTTTGAGTGGATGGTTCAGGCTAGTTTGAGGTAACTGGCCTACCTGTCTCAGGGTTATGTGGCGCAGGTGGTGGTGGTTGTGGTGGGGGGGGGGGGGGGGGGGGGGGGGGGGGGGGGGGGGGGGCGGGGGCAGCGAGTAGCTGGGGAGGGGGGGGGCATTGAAGGAAGGAATGTCGCTTTGGCACCTTTGTTGCTGCCTTTCCAAACTGGCTGAGCTGGATGAATGCACAGAAGACAGGCTGAGAAAGATCCATTCAAAATTCCTACACTAGGAACTTGATCAATGGATTGCCAGAAGGAACCCTTCATTCAAATTGTCTGGGTCCCAGGTCCGTGATTTCCTTCTGGCTCCGTTCAAGACTTCAGTATGTTTGGGACAACTGTAGGAATTTCGTAGTCCTGGTGTCTTGTCCATCCCTTCTTCCGCGATTTAGGGGTGCAGTGAAAGAAGGATTTGGTTGCAGGGTAGTGCGATCAGACTAAAGAACCATCCGTTCTCCCCCAGTCCCCTGCCCCGTCCTGTTCAAACACTGGGAGAGGAATGAGCTAAAGTCCAGTTGAACCAGGTTCCCTCACACCTTCCAACACACATGGCCCGAGATTCGCAATTCTAGTGTTCATGAAGACACATGAGTTTCTCCACCGACTCCACATCCTGAGAACAGAGACCTGCTTTTTCAGCTCATCCTGACTCTCCTCCCTGTCCCCGCAAGTCAAGACTTGGCATAACCCCGTGCAATTCAGTGAAAGCTCGCAATTGCTTTCCCACCTTTGCTGCCATCTTCAATCCCCTGCTACCTCATTCCTCTTCCTCTCCCCTGTAAATATTGACACACTCCTTTCTTTCCTGCTCCAGAGTTGTCGTCTTCTTCCCACCCCCACAACCAATGTTCTCACCTGACCAAGCTCATAGCACCCCCCACCCCCCCGCTTCTCTTTTGTCTCTTCAAACTATTCTGGCTTCTCCCGACGTTTTCTTCCCACCCCCCCCCCCCCCCCCCCCCCCCACCCCCCTTCCCCACCTCGCGCCGAAACAGCTCCTGGCACCTGCCTACTTCTGATCCGAACACATTCTCTTTCTTTATTACCAGTGTTTCACGTCATCCCCCAGCCACCTCCTCTCCTCGCTGTCATCCTCCCCTCTCCCTTTCCTTCCTCTCTCACTTCTATACAGGAACATACGAATTAAAAGCAGGAGTAGGCCATTCGGCCCTTCTAACCAGCTCGGCCACTCAATCAGATCATGGCTGATCAGGCTGTGTCTCAACTCCACTCCCCCCCCCCCCCCCCCCCCCCCCCAATCCTCAACCCCCTTGCCCCCTTGTCAATCGAAAATTTGTCTAACTCAGCCTTGAATATATTCAATGATCCAGTCTCCACTGCTGTCTGGGGAAGAGAATGCCACAGACTAATGACCCTCTGAGAGAAAAGGTTTCTCTTCACCTCAGTCTTCAATGGTCGCCCTCTTATACTGAAACCGTGTCTCCAAGTTCTAGTCTCTCAGGGAGTGGAAACATTCGCCTGGTATCTATCCTGTCAAATCCCCGCAAGGTCTTCTATGTTTCAATAAGATCACCTCCCATTCTCCTAAACTTCAATAGGCATAGGCCCAACTTGTTCAATAGTTCTTCATTAGATAAGCCCCTCATTCCTGGAATGAATTAAAGCAACTTGCCTGCCTCACCCCACCCCACCCCCATTGTTCACATGTCGCCTCTTTCATGTCTCGTTCTCACCCTCCACCCTTTTACCTTTTACTCCTTCCTTCCTTCCTTCCACCCTCCCTCCCTCCCCTCCCTCCCCTCCCAATCCCGCTTCCCTCAGTGCAGTTCCTGCCCCAGAACCTCCTTCTACAGGCAATCGTGCCAAGGGCTTCATCAATCAGCCATGCTTTCTTTTGACACACCAACTTTGAGATACAGAATGCATCAGCCCAGATTTCTTTTAAGTCACAGAAAAGCCTGGCAAAGGGGCAGGAGCGAAGGACCTGGCAACGGCCAATGTGCAGTTGGCAGCACATTGACCTGAGTCAGAAGATTGCGGGTTCAAGTCCCACTCCAGGACTTGAGCACAGAAACCTGGGCTGACACTGCAGCGCAGCACTGAGGGAGTGCTGCACTATCAGAGGTACTTTCTTGCAGACGAGATGTTGAATCAAGATCCTCTCAGGTGGATGTACAATACATTATGCTACTGTTTTGGGGAGCAGGGGAGTTATTCCTGGTGCCTCACTCCAATAATTATTCCTCAACTCGCATCAGAATAAAAACAGAGGACCTGGTCACCATCACATTGCTATTTGAGGGAGCTTGCTGTGTGTAAATAAACTCCAGTGTTCCTAACATTACAATAGTTTTAAAAAAATAAATTTAGAGTACCCAATGTGGTGATATGCCTATGGGCTATATCATAGATGGATGGTGTGCGACCTCCAACCAGCAAGTGGCGGTACGGACACACTATGCGGTCTCCAGACCAAGGTCATGTGACTTGTGACTCCGCTATAAGGGGGGACACATCCGGCCATCTTCAGAAGAAGATTGAGAGGGTAATAAGACGTAAATGTGAATGGTCAGTGCTCGGTGCAAGTTCCAGAGGAGTAGTTAGCAGACTCCATGATAACGTGCTGTAGAAGCCAAGTATTTCAAATACAACTAGTATAGGTAAAAGATAGCTGTTTAAGCAGAAATGTTGAGCCCCAGTTTTAAATACCCATTTATACAGCATAATTCACTTTTACTGAAGTCCGTTGTTCTGGCAAATGCATATTTTCAAGATAATGACACTGTCTTGTGCTAATTGTCAAGGTCAAGGGATTGAATACACAGCACCATTGTTCACAATGCAGATAACAGCTAGGTCAGAAAAGCTGATGTTGCACATTGAAGATGGACGGCTTGCCATCAAATCAAATGTGTTTGAGTCTAACCCAAACCAATTAGGATTATATTGGGGTGTAATTAGACGGTTTAAGACAGATATGAAAGTGTATAACTAAAAAGTTTCTTCCGGCCATTTTAGGTTTTATTGTCTTTGTTAGGTTAGGTTGGGTTAGGTTAGGTTAGGTTGGGTTAGGTTAGGTTAGGTTAGGTTAGGTTGGGGTTTTTGTTGTCTTTGTGAGTATTGTCTGTTTAGTTTTAAGTTTTGTCTTTCTGTTAGTTTAGTCAGTTTTTGCCTTTAATTCTAGTCTCCATTTTAGAGATGTCTTTTGGGGGTTGTCAGTTTAACAGTCTGTGTCAGTGATGTTAGTCCACTTTTGACTTTGAGTTTGAGTTTAGCTGAAGATTAGCTTTCTCTCTCTCTTCATGTTTCATTGCCAGACTTTGACCTTTTAAAAGTTACTTTCGAGCTGTCTGCCTAAGCAAAGAAAGATAATGTCTGTAATTCTCTGAAAGCTTCGAATTGTCTACGAATTGCCTTTTAAATGACTTTCAAATTGTAATCAAGCGACTACAAATAAAACAATTCTTTTTGGCACCTGAGGAGTTTATACTGCAAATTTCTGCTGAGTTCCAGTATTCGCAAAGTGCTACTGATAACCGAATAGCAGAGATGATATAAATTCCTTCAACTATACACAGTCGAATAATACAAGGAATCGAACAACAACTTAACACAGTCTACAAATAGTACAAATCTTACAACTTGTCGTATTGCGCCAGGACTTGATTCATCAACTAAGCTTCCCCCAAACTTGGCGTAGTTCGACAGGTTAAGATCCTATAATTTAAAGTTTCCTTTAATTGGCGTAGTCAGGCAGTCAGGGGGGGGGGAGTACTGAGGACGACCTTCGGAGGCCCAGGTGACGACGGAAAGCTTCGAAGATAATCGGAGGAGGTCGGGAACCTTCGGGAAGCTTCGGAGATAATCAGAGGAGGCCCAGAAGACAGCCGGAACCCACGGCTAGACTGGGGTAAGAAATATCTTTTTCACCCATTAAAAGTCTTAAAGCCGCATCAATCAGTACTTCGACCCTTGAAAAGAACATTTTTTATAGACTGTGTTAAATAAATCAAGTGCCTTCGGTCAGACTATCAGGCGTGACTGGAAGATTAGTCACTGCAGTAACTAAAATAAAACGGCAGTCAGCGATCAAGAAAAGTTATGGCTAGTCCAATTCAAAGTGTAGATTCAGAGCCTTTAGCAGACAGAAAATTACTCCCCACTACATCCAAGGGGGGTGCTGGAATACCAGATGTTTCTGTTGAAGATATGTTGGGGGATTTTAGATCTTTCATTCGTAGACAATTTGGACTGTCTGAAGTTGCTACAAAAATTGAATCAAAATATGATATCCCCAAAGGACAGTGGTCCCTTGATAATATCAAGAAGGCATGGGGTAAGACCACACGGTTAAACGGTGGAAGACGTATGAAATGGTCTTTTGCAGTAATGGCACAGCTCCAAAAACATCAAGAGACAATTGCTAAAATTAAATTTGATCATGAGTATTGGTCGACTAAAGACCAACTAATGGCAGTTGTTGAAGAATTGCGAGATGCAAAATCCAAACTTGAGCATTATGATGAAATTAGAACAGATTTGCAAAATAAAACCTCTGAACTCCAGCAGTTATCTGTTCAAATCGGAGAATTTCAAAATCAAGTTTTTAAAGTGGAGTCAAAATACCAACAGCTGCAATTAAATACTGAACGAAGTGATGATGAGTATAGGTCTACTAAAAGGCAATTAATTACAGTTGTTGAAGAATTGCAAGATGCAAAATCCAAACTTGAAACAGATTTGCAAGATGCAAAATCCAAACTTGAGCATTCTGATGAAATTAAAACAGATTTGCAAGTTGCAAAATCCAAACTTGAAACAGAATTGCAAGTTGCAAAATCCAAACTTGAGCATTATGATGAAATTAAAACAGATTTGCAAGATGCAAAATCCAAACTTGAAACAGAATTGCAAGTTGCAAAATCCAAACTTGAGCATTATGATGAAATTAAAACAGAATTGCGAGATGCAAAATCCAAACTTGAGACAGATTTGCAAAACAAAACCTCTGAACTCCAGCAGTTATCTTTTCAAATAACAGAATTCCAAAATCAAGTCTTTGAAGTGGAGTCAAAATACCGACAATTGCAATTAAAAACTGAGCAAATTGAACTTGAAAATTGCAAGTTAGTGAAAGAAAGATGTGTTTTAGAAAGAAATATAACCAGCGTGACTGAACATTGTAATTCTTTGACAAACATGCTTTCTGTACAAAAGATTGAACAAACTCAGAAAGCAGTCCAAGCCACCCACCTAGTGGCACAATCGGCAATTGCACAGCCGAGATCAATTGTTAAAAATAAATCATTTTCTCTGTCGGATGAATCAGACGAAGATAGTGTTCCTACAATACAAAATACTAAAGCAATTCGACTAGCCCCTTTAAAACGCAAACGGGTTAGAGTTGGAAGCAAAAAAATAGAAGAAGATGGTAAAACTATCACTAGAAAC
Organism: Scyliorhinus torazame; assembly: GCF_047496885.1. NCBI lineage: Eukaryota > Metazoa > Chordata > Chondrichthyes > Carcharhiniformes > Scyliorhinidae > Scyliorhinus > Scyliorhinus torazame. The sequence continues at coordinate 312,974,912 of NC_092712.1, forward strand.
ATATTTGACCACCAATGGGTTCATGAACAAATTGATCCTTCTAAAATTGACGAATGGTCCAAGGGTCTTCCACACCCTAAAAAGGGTGGTAAGATCACATGGGATGGAATTCACAGATTACAAGCCATTTACAGTCTCCACCCATTTGATGGAGTACAAATTCTGACTATCATGCTAGGTACTCGTATAAGTTCAACCCTTAGAAATGAAGTAGAAGTTGCCCTTGGAGACGATTTGCAAAATTTAGAAGCTGGTTGGCTAACAATCAAGAATTGGCTATTACAATTTCGCCCCCCGAGGACCAATTGGTCTAAGATCACAGCTTGCTTTCAAAAAAAGAATGAAGATATTCAGGATTTTGAGGAAAGATTTTTACGTACTTGGATGGAATATTCAGGGATGACACTCGACCAGGAAAATGACACATGGGATGCAAGCACTTTAAGTCCATTAAAAACGGCTTTTATAGCCGGTGTTAAACCTGGAGTTTCTGCTGCCTTGAATTTGGTTTTACCAGCTTGGGCCACAGCTGGCACATACCGAGACATAGTTGACCGATGCATTCAGATAGATCGTGGTTTGCACAATCAGGCAACTTTTAACACTGCAGCTGCTCAAATGCAGCCTATTGCTCAAATCCAGCCCATGTTACCTGCTGCTCCAGCGGCGGCTGTTGCAGCACCTGCAGGAATATCAGCAGTAACTACAATTTCACCACCAGCGCCAGAGCAAACAAGTACCCTTGCTCCATTAAAATCACGTAAGAAAATACCACAATGTCTTTCCTGTGGTAGAGTAGGACACTGGATGGCAAAATGCTATCAAAAACAACGGATGGATTCCAGAGATGATAATGAAGTAGACAATGTTCACTACAATACATCTCCACCTCGTGGTCAACCATGTAACACGTACCAACAAGACACACCCAGTATGGCTTCTGGTCAGCCCTACTGGTTAAGCAACTACAACCATGGTTTGCTTTTACAGTTAATCAACAACAGTATCATAATAGCCCAACTGTTTACCACATGGCTTTACAGAATCATCTCAGGCAACTGCCTGTTCGGCCTTCCACCATTATCCAATATGAAGATGATGTTCTGATAACCTCTATCAATAAAGATGATCATGACAAAGACTTACGGGTGGTCTTGAACCACCTCAGTACTAACAGTCACAAAGCTAGCTTTCACAAAGCACAAATTGCCCAGAAAGATGTTTACTTGGACAGAAAATTTCCAAACGAAAAAGGGAACTTACTCAGAACACAACGGCTGCCATCAAAGCAGCTAAAGAAAGCTCAATGTATCGCTAAAAAGTTGCCAAGAACTGTCAACTTAAGAAAACTGTCATTCTGAACGTTGCTTTATTAATTTAAAGAAATTAACATATCTTGTTAGCTGTGTTTCCTTTAACAGAATCGGCAAATTCATCTACAGAAAATCAAGATACAGCACAAGATTGGTTCAGTTATATATTTAATAAGTTATTGTATTTGATATTTTAAAATAAATGTTTGGAATTAGCCTGGAAATTAAAACTTCAAACAATGTGGAAGCTGGTTTAAAAAAAAACCAACAATCTTTGATTAAAAGCCAAAAGAACATATCGTTCAAAGAAATTTGATAACGGGAATTTGGCAGCAATCCAACTTTTACTCCCAGTCCATTTGAGTGACAAAAAAAAAGTTTAAAGATGCGAATGGCATCATTCCAAGCTATACGCCTCTTTTGTCTCTGTAAGAAAATTAACCCTTTCAACAAGCTTTTGTGTATTATCCAGAAGATGTCAAAGACTTGACATCAATTTTGATAATCATTTTACCATTTATTACTAGATCATATGTTCAACTTTTATTGTATAATCATTTTACATGAAGTTATTATTAATTACCAATGTGATCAAATTTGATTAATCTATTAATTATAATAATTATTTTGAAATGCCTGTTGCAATGTTAATTCCATTTTATTGTTTAAAACTGCAATGATTCTTTGCGCTTTTACCTATCCTATCGCATTAATGATGTATTTTAATCTTTTCTGATATATCTCAATTTTTCGATTTATCAAAGGGCCGACTGTAGAAGCCAAGTATTTCAAATACAACTAGTATAGGTAAAAGATAGCTGTTTAAGCAGAAATGTTGAGCCCCAGTTTTAAATACCCATTTATACAGCATAATTCACTTTTACTGAAGTCCGTTGTTCTGGCAAATGCATATTTTCAAGATAATGACACTGTCTTGTGCTAATTGTCAAGGTCAAGGGATTGAATACACAGCACCATTGTTCACAATGCAGATAACAGCTAGGTCAGAAAAGCTGATGTTGCACATTGAAGATGGACGGCTTGCCATCAAATCAAATGTGTTTGAGTCTAACCCAAACCAATTAGGATTATATTGGGGTGTAATTAGACGGTTTAAGACAGATATGAAAGTGTATAACTAAAAAGTTTCTTCCGGCCATTTTAGGTTTTATTGTCTTTGTTAGGTTAGGTTGGGTTAGGTTAGGTTAGGTTGGGTTAGGTTAGGTTAGGTTAGGTTAGGTTGGGGTTTTTGTTGTCTTTGTGAGTATTGTCTGTTTAGTTTTTAAGTTTTGTCTTTCTGTTAGTTTAGTCAGTTTTTGCCTTTAATTCTAGTCTCCATTTTAGAGATGTCTTTTGGGGGTTGTCAGTTTAACAGTCTGTGTCAGTGATGTTAGTCCACTTTTGACTTTGAGTTTGAGTTTAGCTGAAGATTAGCTTTCTCTCTCTCTTCATGTTTCATTGCCAGACTTTGACCTTTTAAAAGTTACTTTCGAGCTGTCTGCCTAAGCAAAGAAAGATAATGTCTGTAATTCTCTGAAAGCTTCGAATTGTCTACGAATTGCCTTTTAAATGACTTTCAAATTGTAATCAAGCGACTACAAATAAAACAATTCTTTTTGGCACCTGAGGAGTTTATACTGCAAATTTCTGCTGAGTTCCAGTATTCGCAAAGTGCTACTGATAACCGAATAGCAGAGATGATATAAATTCCTTCAACGATACACAGTCGAATAATACAAGGAATCGAACAACAACTTAACACAGTCTACAAATAGTACAAATCTTACAACTTGTCGTATTGCGCCAGGACTTGATTCATCAACTAAGCTTCCCCCAAACTTGGCGTAGTTCGACAGGTTAAGATCCTATAATTTAAAGTTTCCTTTACGTGCTCTGTATCAAATTGCTATCTTGCCACACGAAACACAATAAAAGAATTTGGTTTGGGCAAGTAGAAGTGTTTGGTGGTTTCCTTCGTAAAGTACAAAGGACCAAACACAACACCCAATTCTTTTTTCTAATTAAGGGGCAATTTAATGTGGCCAATTCACCTGCCTGCAGATCTTTCCGAGTTGTGGGGGTGAGACCTACGCAGACATGGGAAAACTTTTGTGAGGGCCACGAAGAATCCAGCACGAGTTTCAAGGATAAAAAGAAATAACATTTATTTACAATAACATATATACACACAACAGCAGCAACCTCGCTTGCTGCTTACTCCTTCCTGCTGGTTCCAAACTGGCCAGCTTTATTTATACAGGGAGTCTGCTAATGATTTCTCCGCCCCCCCTCATTGGGGAAACTCATACTCCCACAGGATTGTGGGATTGTCATTAGTCCCCAGCCAATGGTAAGCAGGCAGGTTATAACAAAAACTGTTCAAACTCCAAATGGACAGTGACCTGGGGCTGGGATCGAACCCCGGTCCTCGCCGCCGTGAGGCAGCAGTGCTAACCACTGCGCCACCGTGCTGTCCTCCTAACATCACAATGCCGATTACAATTCAAAATTACTTAATTGGCTGTAAAGCACTGAGGAACATTCTTATGTTGTGAAAGGTGCGATGCAAATACAATCTTTCTTTCTTGAGAGTTTGGGTGGTGCTAATGTTCGCCGATGGTCATTTCCTCAGCAGGACTGTCCGTCTCAAACGCAGTATGCAGCCAGGAAGATTACTTGCTGCCCTTAGAGTCGCAATAGCTGAGATGCTTGTAAAGTACAAGGTCATTTACAATCTATCTTGCTGCGGAGCCTCCCCGAATCAGTTCTTTGTACAAGAAGCTCCTGATCCTTTAATAATTGAGCAATACTGAGGAGAATTCTCCTGTGCTTGTGGGGAAAGGATGGAAAAGGTTAAGAGGTGACCAAATGGAGATTTCCAAGGTGCCGAGAGGACACTATTCCCTCTGTGGATTGGGTCAATAACCAGGGTCATAGATTGATGCACTACCAATTACGACGAGAGTAGAGAGTAATCGAGGCTTTATTACACAGAGATGTATAGCCTCCCGTAGCTGCTGCCGAAATGGCTGCAGTTCAGTGAGCACACACATTTATACTCCGCCTACTGGGTGGAGCCAGTAGGCAGGGATCTACCCCCGTACCTGTAGTACAGGGGCCTTACTGTAATACCCTTGTATGCAGTATATACGATACAACAGTGGTGACTACCACATTCACCCCCTGTTAAAAAAAAGAGTCCAGCGGGGGTGGTGGAAAACTATTTACATTCAGGTGTTTAACATTTTAAGGAAAAGTTTATAAATTCAGACGATCGGGCGCCTTGATCCGTCGTTGCGAGCGATTTTGGCGTTGGTTCGGTCGTTGGTGACTCCGGGAGCGTGTCGACCTCATCTTCATCCCCGGGTGGGACTAAGGGGAGGACGGATCATCCTGGAGCGGAGGTTGTGGTGGGGTGCGCTGGGAGGAGGGAGGGTGGCGCCGGGGCAGAGGGGGGGGGGGCCCAGCTGGCACCAGGTCCCTGAGGGAGACTGTGTCTTGGCAGCCGTTGGGGTACGCTACGTAGGCGTACTGCGGGTTCATGTGGAGTAGCTGTACCCTCTCAACCAACGGGTCCGCCTTGTGGAGCCGCACGTGCTTGCGGAGGAGAACTGGTCCTGGAGCTGCCAGCCACGTTGGGAGCGAAACCCCGGAAGGGAAAGAGACGTTCATGGGGGGTTTCGTTAGTCGCCGTGCACAGGAGTGACCGAATGGAGTGAAGGGCATCGGGGAGGACATCCTGCCAGCGGGAGGCCGGGAGATTTCTGGATCGTAGGGCCAGCTGGACGGCCTTCCAGACCGTCCCATTCTCCCGCTCCACCTGCCGTTTCCCCGGGGGTTGTAGCTGGTCGTCCTGCTGGAGGCAATGCCCCTGTTGAGCAGGAACTGACGCAGCTCATCGCTCATGAATGAGGATCCCCGGTCGCTGTGGACGTAGGCAGGGAAACCAAACAGAGTGAAGATGGTGTTGAGGGCTTTGATGACGGTGGCAGACGTCATATCGGGGCATGGGACGGCGAAGGGGAATCTGGAATATTCGTCGACCACAGTAAGAAAGTACGTGTTTCGGTCGGTGGAGGGGAGGGGCCCTTTGAATTCCATGCTGAGGCGTTCAAAGGGGCGGGAGGCCTTCACCAGATGCGCTCGGTCTGGCCGGTAGAAGTGCGGTTTAGGCAGAAGCACTTCGTTCTGGACCACATAGCCGAGGATGGCTAATCAGTTCATGCTGAACACGCACTTCTCCTTGTTGTAGGTCAGGTTGAGAAGTTTAGCGGTGTGGAGGAATTTGGAAAGGTTAGCCTCGTGGTCCTGCTGGTCATGGCCGCAGATGGTGACATTATCCAGGTACGGGAAGGTGGCCCGCAGTCCGTACCGGTCAACCATTCTGTCCATCTCCCGTTGGAAGACCGAGACCCCGTTAGTGATGCCAAAGGGAACCCTAAGGAAGTGGTAAAGGCGGCCGTCCACTTCAAACGCGGTGTACGGGCGGTCCGCCTTGCGAATGGGGAGCTGGTGGTAGGCAGATTTCAGGTCCACTGTCGAGAAGATCCGGTACTGTGCAATCTGATTGACCATATCAGATATGCGTTGAGCTGTGTGTACCGATTGATGGTCTGACTGTAGTCAACGACCATCCTGTTTTTCTCCCCAGTTTTCACAACTACCACTTGGGCTCTCCAGGGGCTGTTGCTGGCCTCGATGATACCTTCCCATAGCAGCCGCTGGACCTTAGACCTGATGAAGGTCCTGTCCTGGGCACTGTACCGTCTGCTCCTGGTGGCGACGGGTTTGCAATCCGGGGTTAGGTTTGCAAAAAGGGAAGGTGGGTCGACTTTAAGGGTCGCGAGGCCGCACACAGTAAGGGGTGGTAGGGGCCCACCGAATTTCAGGGTTAGGCTCTGGAGGTTGAAGTCCAGACCGAGTAGCAAGGCAGCGCAGAGGATGGGGAGGACGTAGAGCCGGAAGCCGCTGAACTCTACGCCCTGGATGGTGAGGGCGGCGGTGCAGTACCCCCGGATCGCCACGGAGTGGGATCCGGAGGCCAGGGAGATTTTCTGATTAATGTGGTGTACCGTGAGGGAGCAGCGCCTTACCGTATCGGGGCGGATGAAGCTCTCAGTGCTCCCGGAGTCCAGAAGGCGGGATATCTTGTGCCCGTCGACCTTCACTGTCGTCAACAGGGTCGCGAGGTTGTGCGGTCGGGACTGGCCGATTGTGATGGAGGCGAGACGCGGCTGGTCTGTGGTGGTTGCAGGCGATGAGCGGCCCGATGAGGTGGCCGACGAGCAGGGGTCCTGAGGCGGGGAAGATGGCGGCGCCCTTGGGCCGCACGTGTTGTGAGGCGAGCAAGATAGCAGCGCCCACGGGCCGCAAGTGGTCTATGGCGAGGAAGATGGCGGCGCCCACGGCTCGCACGTGGGGAGTGCAGGAACAATAGCGGCGACCGAACGGACCTGGCACACAGCAGCGAAATGTCCTTTCTTCCCGCAGGCCTTGTAGAGTGTGCTCCGCGCCGGGCAGCGCTGCCGGGGGTGTTTTGTCTGTCCGCAGAAGTAGCATTTGGGTCCCCTGTGGTTGGTTGCCGTGCGGCGCAGGCCTGGGGTTGGCTGGGGGAGGTCGCTGATGGGGTCCATGGTGGGGTGTTCGCTGGCGGGGTCCACGATGCCCAGGAGGGGTGGGCCGTGCGGTCGGGGGCGTATGCTTGTACATTGCGTGAGGCGACTGTGAGCAAGACCGCGAGTTTCTTGGTCGCCGCGAGGTCGAGGGTAGCCCCTTCTAAGCGGCGCTGGCGGATGTAGGTCCTATGCCCGTAACGAACGCGTCTCTAACTAGCCGGTCAGAATGTTCAATGGCCAAAACGGCCTGGCAATCGCAGTCTGTCACCAGGACGTGCAGGGCTCGCCAGAAATCTTCCACAGACTCACCGGGGAGTTGATGCCGCGTGACAGGAGGTGCCTGGCGTAGATTTTGTTGGTCTGCTGAGTGTAGTACTCCTTCAGTAGCGCCATGGCCTTTGCGTAGGTCGGCGCGTCCCGGATGAGGGGAAAGATATCGGAGCTCAGCCGCGTGTAAAGGCGCTGGAGCTTCTGTGCCTCTGAGGGTGGGTCTGTCGCAGATCCAATGTAGGCTTCAAAGCAAGCTAGCCACTGTGCGAAGGCTGACTTGGCATTGTCTGCTCGAGGGTGCAGCTGCAGGCGATCAGGCTTAATGCGGAGGTCCATCGCTGTAAAATCTCTGCGTAATAAATTGCTGCACTATCAATTACGACGAGATGAGAGTAGAGAGTAATCGAGGCTTTATTACACAGAGATGTGTGACCTCCCGCAGCTGCTCCCGAAACGGCTGCAGCTCGGAGAACCCACACATTTATACTCCGCCTACTGGGCGGAGCCAGCAGGCAGGGATCTACCCCCGTACCTGTAGTACCGGGCCTTACCGCAATACCCCTCGTATGCAGTATATACAATACAACAGTGGTGACTACCACAGAGATTTTAAATCACTCACGGAAAATCTGGAGAGGGGATTAGGAGACACGTTTTCATTCACACAGTTGTCAGGATTCAGGGATCTTCCCGAAGAGATGGTGGAAGCCAATTCCATAAAGAATTTTAAAAGGGAGTTAGTTGGTCAGGGCCTTGAGGTTGTGGAACAGGCCGCACGTGCAAGAAGCAGGAACGGGGGACTAATCACTACTGCTTTTTCAAAGAGCCAGTACAGGCACAAATTTGGCCTCCTAATGTGCTGGAAGCTTTCAATGATTCACTCATTGCACTTCTCCACTTTCCATCCAACCCATTATCCTCCTTGGGCAACGTTCTCCCAGTTGTTCCCGTATGTGCCCCATGGAGTTATTTGATCATCTCAGTCTGCAGCTCTAACCATGAGCCCTGTTTATTTCAGCTCATTAAAGAACCAATTAATCTGCCCGTTGAGTTGAGGCTTATTCAATAAATAGAAATGAAGCAGTCCGCTGCTATCCACCTCTGACAAAGTTTCTATAATTAATATTACATTTTTGGCTGGAACGCCAAGGTATTTTGTAGTTCTATTAATGGGGATTAGACTTGCTGCCTTTCGCATCTGCCAGAAGCCTGCCAGCTGCTTAACATAGTTCTAAGTTAGGAGCTAATGGAACACTCATTACTGACCTCAAACTACTTACGGCAAAGAAATGATGCCTGGAGTTCATTAATGTTCAAAGGTTTAATTGCACTGCGAGGAAGCAAATACCTCTAGGACCTGATAGGCAGACAGGAACTTTGTTCTTTGGAGCTTTGGCTTTTAAATAAAGTGCCTCGCTGATAAGGGAGCGGTTATTACGCTATTGCGAAGGTCATATGTGGCACAGTGTCTGCGCAATATTTATCAGCTCATTAAATGTGAACAAGATATGTCTTTCAAGGAGAGACTTGGCGGCGAATTAGCAGTTTTGTTGGGAATCAGCCTCCTATGGAAAGAAGAGCAAAGGAATGATTGTGTTTCTTCAAGTTTCCTTCACGCAATTTGTGACTTTTTTTGCGCTCAACTTCCGCCAGATATCACACAGTTAGTTCGTGGGTAGTTGTCGGGGGAACTCTGTTACAGAGGAAGAATGATTAGTTCAATTCTCCAAAGCTACTCAATTGTTTCGAAAATGATTGAGCATTTCAATAGCGATTCGGGTTGAAGAGAGACTTGATCATTACCGTGATCAGATGGCCCAGACATGAGGCGTAACCTTGTGGAAACTGAATTGTTTAACTGAGGTAGAAATGGAGCCACTCTTTGTAGGTGGCCATTTCCTTGTTGGTCTTCACTGTATTTTCAAATACAGTGAAAAGTATTTTTCTGCGAGCAGCTCAACAGATCATTAAGTACATGAGAAGAAGTTAAGTAAAAAGTGGATCTGTTTGGGAGAGCTCGCAGAGAGTCGCCTCGCTCCGGCGCCATCTTGCTAAAAACACTTTGAACTTTAGCTAGCATTTGGTACACTAGGGCACTCTCCTTGGTCCTGATCATTTTTTTTGACGTGCGATTGAGCAGATTTCTTCATCTGGGACACTTGTCTTTATCAATTGAGGCATAGATTACAGTGGAATTTGTTCTCCACTGTTTTAGCATTATATTTCTCTCTATTTTTCAGGGCGTCTAGGAACTGAAAGCTCAACGCTTCTCCGCTTCAAGACCCGTAACATCAGAAGCATTTGATAAAAGCGAACACGCATTTCTTTGTCAGAAATATAAACTCAGCTATCCGACTGTGCGCTGGGTACTTCGCAGTTTGTGTGTATAAAAGAGTAATTATTTCCCATAGGGCAGTAGCTGTGGAAGAGCATGAATCCATCCTGAGAAAATCCATCCCAAATTATTTTTTTTAAAAAGGAAGATCGATTGGGGCAATCGCACTCCTGTTCGTTCAAGCAAAGTTATATTTTGGTTAAAAGTCCCCAATTTCGCCTCGGTTGCATTTATCAGACTGTTAAGTGAGCAACAATAAAAAGGCAGTCACTTCTTAGGTCGGAAGATGAGGACCAAAAAGGTTTCAGCATCTGATTCAATCAATTATTTCCCCCCCACCCCCAATAATATACTTTGTTGGTCGGATTTGTAAAAGTACATTCCAAAATTGAATATTAACAAGAGAAGGCAATAAAATTCAACTTCTCCCTACGCAGCATGTTCCATTCTTGACTTGACTCAATCCTCTCGATATGTACAATGCACATTCCACGTCAGGTCTACAGCCCGAGGGATTCGAAACCATTTCCGGCCCCTTTGGATGAAAAGGCCTGACCGGGGGCGGGGGTGGGGGGGGCTTTACTCCATTGCGCCTCTGCGACGGCTGTCCCAGGTTTTAGTGCGATCAATTTAGTGGGACAGCAAAGCTCTGTACCAAAAAATACGGCGAAGGCTGCATTCCTAACTGTGCCCTGATGACAAGCAATGATTAATTTGTTCTCCACTGTTTTAGCAGAGGTGTTAATCCATTTACATTGTGTTACCTCAAATGTCGCACTTGTGTGCTTTATGACGCAGGACATCAGGCCCATGCGCACTAGTCCTATTTTCTAAATGGTTTAGTTCCACTGTGGAAAGTAACAGTTCGAGAATTGTTAACAGCATGATTATTCAACAGTTTTCAAATAATTCAGAAATATGCATGTGGTGTAGCTGCTGGATTGGATTGGATTGGATTTGTTTATTGTCAGGTGTACCGAGGTACAGTGAAAAGTATTTTTCTGCGAGCAGCTCAACAGATCATTAAGTACATGGGAAGAAGTTAAGTAAAAAGTGGATCTGTTTGGGAGAGCTCGCAGAGAGTCGCCTCACTCCGGCGCCATCTTGCTAAAAACGCTTTGAACTTTAGCTAGCATTTGGTACACTAGGGCACTCTCCTTGGTCCTGATCATTTTTTTTGACGTGCGATTGAGCAGATTTCTTCATCTGGGACACTTGTCTTTATCAATTGAGGCATAGATTACAAAATAAGGGAGGTCATGTTGGAGTTGTACAGAACTTTGGTGAGGCCACAGCTGGAGTACGGTGTGCAATTCTGTCTCCACATTATAGGAAGGATGTGATAGCACTGGAGGGGGCGTAGAGAGGATTCACCAGGATGTTGCCCGGGATGAAACATTTAAGTTATGAAGAGAGGTTGGATGGGCTTGGGATGTTTTCATTGGAGCAGAGAAGCCTGACAGACGACCTGATGAATGTGTACAAAATTATGAAGAGCATGGATAGGTGCAAGGTAGCAGCTGTTCCCCTTAGTTGAAAGGTCAATCACGAGGGGTCACGTTCAAGGTGAGAGGTGGGAGGTTTAGGCGGATGTAAGGGCAGCACGGTGGTGCAGTGGATTAGCCCTGATGCCTCACGGCGCTGAGGTCCCAGGTTCGATCCCGGCTCTGGGTCACTGTCCGTGTGGAGTTTGCACATTCTCCCCGTGTCTGCGTGGGTTCCGCCCCCACAACCCAAAGATGTGCAGAGTAGGTGGATTGGCCACGCTAAATTGGAAAGAATTAATTGGGTACTCTAAATCCACTGCAATTCACATACCGCTGCAACCGGTCCACATCAGACACCATTTCCCTGGCCCTACACTCATCCCTAGAGCATCTCGAAAACAAGGACTCCTACATTAGACTCCTATTTATTGACTACAGCTCCACCTTCAACACCATAATCCCAGCCAAGCTCATATCAAAGCTCCAAAACCTAGGACTTGGCTCCCCACTCTGCAACTGGATCCTCGATTTTCTGACCAACAGACCACAATCAGTAAGAATGAACAACAACACCTCCTCCACAATAGTCCTCAACACCGGCGCCCCGCAAGGCTGCGTACTTAGTCCCCTACTCTACTCCCTGTACACACATGACTGCGTGGCAAAACTTGGTTCCAACTCCATCTACAAGTTTGCTGATGATACGACCATAGTGGACTGGATCTCGAATAATGATGAGTCCGAATACAGGAGGGAGATAGAGAACCTAGTGGAGTGGTATAGCGACAACAATCTCTCCCTCAATGCCAGCAAAACTAAAGAGCTGGTAATTGACTTCAGGAAGCAAAATACTGTACACACCCCTGTCAGCATCAACGGGGCCGAGGTGGAGATGGTTAGCAGTTTCAAATTCCTAGGGGTGCACATCTCCAAAAATCTGTCCTGGTCCACCCACGTCGACGCTACCACCAAGAAAGCACAACAGCGCCTATACTTCCTCAGGAAACTAAGGAAATTCGGCATGTCCACATTGACTCTTACCAACTTTTACAGATGCACCATAGAAAGCATCCTATCAGGCTGCATCACAGCCTGGTATGGCAACTGCTCGGCCCAGGACCGCAAGGAACTTCAGAGAGTCGTGAACACCGCCCAGTCCATCACACGAACCTGCCTCCCATCCATTGACTCCATCAACACCTCCCGCTGCCTGGGGAAAGCGGGCAGTATAATCAAAGATTCCTCCCATCCGGCTTACTCACTCTTCCAACTTCTTCCATCGGGCAGGAGATACAGAAGTCTGAGAACATGCACGAACAGACTCAAAAACAGCTTCTTCCCCACCGTCACCAGACTCCTAAATGACCCTCTTATGGACTGATTTCATTAACACTACACCCTGTATGCTTCATCCGATGCCAGTGCTTTTGTAGTTACATTGTATACGTTGTGTTGCCCTATTATGTATTTTCTTTTATTCCCTTTTCTTCTCATGTACTTAATGATCTGTTGAGCTGCTCGCAGAAAAATACTTTTCACTGTACCTCGGTACACGGGACAATAAACAAATCCAATCCAATCCAATCCAGAAAGCGCACCTGATAAAGGCTTCCCATCCCTTTGAACACCTCAGTATGGACTTCAAAGGGCCCCACCCCTCCACCGACCGCAACACGTACTTCCTGAACATGATTGACGAGTACTCCCGGTTCCCATTCGCCGTTCCCTGCCCTGACATGACCGCAGCCACCGTCATAAAAGCCCTCCACAGTATCTTTACACTGTTCGGTTTCCCTGCGTACATACACAGCGATAGGGGGTCCTCCTTTATGAGCGACGAACTGCGTCAATTCCTGCTCAGCAAGGGCATTGCCTCGAGCAGGACGACCAGTTACAATCCCTGGGGAAACGGAGAGGTCGAGAGGGAGAACGGCACGGTCTGGAAGACCGTCCTACTGGCCCTACGGTCCAGGAATCTCCCAGTTTCCCGCTGGCAGGAGGTCCTCCTGGATGCCCTCCACTCCATCCGGTCACCACTGTGTACCACGGCCAACCAAGCACCTCACGAACGTCTCCTTGGCTTCCCCAGGAAGTCCTCCTCTGGGACCCCGCTCCAAACCTGGCTGGCAGCTCCTGGACCCATCCTGCTCTGCAAACACGTGCGGGCGCACAAGTCGGACCCATTGGTCGAGAGGGTCCATCTCCTCCACGCTAACCCTCAGTACGCCTACGTGGGCGTACATCCTCTCCAGGCCTCTCAGTATCCTGTAAGTTTCAATCAGATCACCCCTCATCCTTCTAAACTCCATCAAGTACAGACCCAGAGTCCTCAACTGCTCCTCATAGGACAAGCTCTTCATTCCAGGGATCATTCTTGTGAACCTCCTCTGGAGTCTGAACCAGACTTGCCCACAACAGAAATGGGACTAACTCTTTCTGATAGCCGCTCGAGAAATTAATCCATTCCACCTCAAGCACACATTCGACCCCTGGTGCTTTATTAAAAAAAAGGATTTGGCATGTTAATGCCTGGAATGAAACAGGGAAGTTTGATTTCTGTTTTAAAGATATCATGAGAATACTTTATTGGATGGTAAAGTCTCTCATTACAATGGGATAAAATAAAATGGTAGCTGATGGAGATATAAAATAGCATGATGAGTTGGGAAATAAAGTTAGGGAAAAGGGGAGAGAGTTCCTAACAAGCAAGGCAAAAGAACACCTATCTAGTTTTTAAAAAATCGAGAGACAAGACATCGAATACATAGGGAAGTGTGTAGATGGCTGAGGGTGAGATTCCGGGCGGGATTCTCCAGCCGCGCCTGCACGGCGAATGGAAATTCCCGTCCGATGTCACAGGACCATTACATGGTCCGCGTCCCACCCATGGCGATCTTACGGAGGGCGGGGCGGAAGATTCCAGTCTTCCAACAGAGGATTGAAGGAGGAATTGGAACCCCGATGTAAGAGTGAATTCATAGATTTAGGAAAAAGGTGGAGAGATTTAACACCCCAGCATTAGAGTAAAATCACATGCTCGTCAAGTGCTCCGCCTCAAGGTTCGAACATCAGCAGAACATCAGCAAAATAAAATTTAGGATACCCAATTCATTTTTTCCAATTGAGGGCCAAGTTAGCGTGGCCAATCCACTTACGCTGCACATTTTTGGGTTGTGGGGGCGAAACCCACGCTGACACGGGGAGAATGTGCAAACTCCACACGGACAGTGACCCAGAGCCGGCATCGAACCTGGGACCTCGGCGCCGTGAGGCAGCAGTGCTAACCCACTGCGCCACCGTGCTGCCCATTGTTTGTGTATTTGAAGAAGTCAGAGATTAGTAATCTTTATTAGTGTCACAAGTAGGCTTACATTAACACTGCAATGAAGTTACTGTGAAAAGCCCCTAGTCGCCACACTCCGGCGCCTGTTCGGGTATGCAGAGGGAGAATTCAGAATGTCCAATTCACCTAACAAGCACGTCTTTCGGGACTTGTGGGAGGAAACCGGAGCACCCGGAGGAAACCCACGCAGACACGGGGAGAACGTGCAGACTCCGCACAGGCAGTGACCCAAGCCGGGAATCGAACCTGGGACCCTGGAGCTGTAAAGCAACTGTGGTAACCACTGCGATGCCGTGTCGCCCTACAGACAACTCTTTGGGGGCGAAGGTTTAATAGTAAACCCATGCAGGCAAAATCAGAGTTTTAAATTCAATTTACAAAGTGAAGCAAATTTTCTTTCTTGGAAAATCAAAATCAATAGAGAAGACTAACATGAAGAGAATCTTAAGCTGATCCTGAGAGTTAGAATTAAAAAAAAAGGCATTTTATTTGGAACATTTTGAAGGTCAAGGAGGACAAAAATACATGGCAACAATTGACCACAATATAGATTCGGGAAAAGAAATAGCAAGGGAGAATGGAAAAGGTGGATAGAAGCCTCTTCCGCAGGAGAGTCAACACTGTGGATGGGATAATGTTGGAGGAAGTAATTACCTGGTGAGGCATATATACCATTGCAGGTAGATTCAGATCAGGGCACACATCCCACTGGGCAAGTGCTCAAGGAAATATATCACTTATTAAGGATTAAACAAACGTTTAATGCTCCCTACCATCCACAAGGCTCAGGTATGGTCAAACAAATGAACAGACGTCTATGGAAAGCATTAGCTAAAGCCTTTCAAGAGACAGGAAAGGGAGGGCCCCCCTATTTAGGAGGTCACTGTGGAGGGTCCCCCTGTTCAGGAGGTCTCTGGGGGGAGTCCCCCTATTTAGGGGTCTCTGGGGGATGGGTGGGTCGGGTCACCCCCGTACTTGGGGCACCCCAGAAAATCCGGGGGTGGGGTGGGTGGTGAGGATTCGGGATGCGGGGGTGGGGTGGGTGGTGAGGATCTGGGATGTGGGGGTGGGGGGCGTTGGGAGCTGCTTTGCAATGCGAGGAGGGGGGTGGCCAGGCGAAGGACCTTGCTGTTGGACCGCCCGCTTAGAATGGCGACCGGGTAGCGGGATTCCCTTCGGAATCTCTCGTAATCCTCGCCATACATAAATTCTCATGGAGAGGGATAGGGAATTGTGTCCCAATTTGCGCTTAAATCAGGTGCCGTTCACCGCTGGCGGGAGAATATAGGGCTGTACCCTCGGATTTTGAGGCTATGTCTGGAGGCATGTGTCTAGATTTGCAATGAGTAAGTCGGCGCCGCCCAGCACCCCCTCCGTGGGGGGCGAGCAGCCCCCGGCTTTACCTGCAGATACAGATGGAGAATTGCCGGTGGCCTGTCGAGGCCGCGCCATGGCACCGGGCACTCAGTCCCGACCTGCCAGATAGTACCCCCCTGTAACCCCCCCTTGCCACCCCCGGACCACCCTACCAGTCCCCCAAGCCCTCGCTGAAGCGCCCCCTGACCAGCGGATCGAATCCCCCCCCCCTCCCCGACTGCAGGCATCCCCGAAAACTGTGAGCACACGCGACCAACGCCACCAGGAAGTCGGCCCATCGTGGGCAGAGAATCAGGGGAGGGCTCAGGTGACGTTCTGAGGCTGTCCCTGCGGTGTACTCAACAATTATTCCGGGTTTTTTGAGGGGGCGGAGCATCTGAAAAACGGTGTCGATCCCCATTTCAGCGTAAAAACGGGGGCCGGGTCTCTCCGAACCTTTGCGGCGCAATTGTGCTCGGCGCGGGGGCGGAGAATGGGCATCAAACCCGCGATCGGGTCCGACGCCGCTCCCGCAATTCTCCAGGGAGCGCGGTCGACGCAGCGCTGGTCGGGGGCCATCAATGTCTCATTCTTTGGCCAATCACCGAATGCGATTTCGGCATCGGCAATCGGAGAATTCAGCCCAAGGTCTCCCAAACGGAGAATTCTGACAATTGTACTACCACAGAACAACGAGAACTCCAATAGGACAATAACCAGGGGTTCCCCATCTTCAATCACTCGGTGTGTTTACACCCACAGGGGCCAACACGAGTGGGGAAAGTAGAACTGGTTGAAATATATAAGAGAGAAACTGTTGACATTCGAGTGATTGGAAGCATAAAAGATAACCTGACACAATACTTGAATCACTTTCCTAACACAATCCCACCATTACCAGCGTACCTGACTGGGATTCGGATGCAGATTTAGCGAGTGTACGGAACATGATATACACTCAAACAACAAACCAAATGATATATAGATTCATCTACATTGTGGGAGGATCTATGGGATTGGGGCTGCATCTACTCATCTACGGCTAATCTCACTAACTGGTATAAACTATATTCTAACCTTCCCTCACTAACTGCTCTGATGAACTTCACTAGCTAGCTCCTGCATACATTCCTCCCCTAAGACCGAGCAGCACTGCCTTATATAGTGGTATCTGTAGCTCCCTCTAGTGTCCACGCTCGACACTACATTAACCCTTGCAATGCTGATAGTTATGATAATACCACATCTCCCTAAGTGAGTTGGTGTTGCATTTTGTTATCAAATACTCCCCTGAAGTGCTTTGGGACATTTTATTATATAAATGGTGCTATACAAGTTGTGTTATTATATATATGTTCTTATTGTAGTCGCATTGGCAAGCACATGGAAAGCATGGAAATTAAAATCAAATCAATGTCTCATTCAACAAAGCTACTTATGCATCGATTACATGTGCACAGTGCGCTGGTGCACTTGCCACAATGCAGATGGAGTACGGATAGAACAATGGTGGAGGTTTGATCCACAGTTTCTTGTCTCATGATGTGACATCCCATAAATTGGTGGCAAAGTTCAGAAAGAGCAAGTATTTTGTGTCACCAATTTTGAAGACCTATGGCTTCAGCCTCATCACTTTGAAATGCCACCAGACCCCTTGCGTCAACCACCGGCTTCACCTCCGCCTCCCAAAGACCCATAAATCTATTTGCAATTCAATCATGGCATCATAATGATACAAGAGTGGTCCATAGAGGTCCATCTCAATTTATAGACAAAATTACACGTTGGAACTCCTGCTCTGCAATCGATCAATGATTTCTGATGTACCATTTGAAGGAGTCACTGAAATGAAAGGTTATTGCGGCACTATCGCTGGCATCCGCCAACACTTATTTCAGGTAATGTCATTTCCAGAGTCTCTTGCTCAAATCCAGTGATGCTGTTAAAATAAGTCTGCGTGGTTGCATGACCTGCAGTAATACTTTAGAAAGAGGCTTTTGCAGGCCGGGTGATTGGGTATTTGAGTGTCGCTGAGCTTGGTTTACGTGATGATTGTGCTGCGGGCTAGGGCAAGGAGGCCGGTCCCAGGTCTACCTCAGCTGACGTTTTGACCCTGGATTAGATTAGATTTAGATTTACTGTCACGTGTACCGAGGTACAGTGAAAAGTATTGTTCTGCGTATAGTTCACACAGATCGTTCCATACATGAAAAACATAGAACATACAATAAATGCACAATGTAAATACATAGACACAGGTATCGGGTGAAGCATACAGTGTGTAGTGCTGCAACAGTGGGGAAGGTGTGTGGAGAGATCAGTTCAGTCCATAAGAGGGTCATTTAGGAGTCTGGAAACAGTGGGGAAGAAGCTTCTTTTGAATCTGTTAGTCTGTATTCTCAAACTTTTGTATCTCCTGCCCGACGGAAGAAGTTGGAAGAGTAAATAACCCGGGTGGGAGGGATCTTTGTTTAGGCTGCCTGCTTTCCCCAGGCAGCGGGAGGTGTAGACAGAGTCAATGGATGAGAGGCGGGTTTGCGATATGGATTGGGCTGTGTTCACGACTCTCTGTAGTTTCTTCTGGTCTTGGGCCGAGCAGTTGCCATACCAGGCTGTGATGCAGCCAGAGAGGATGCTTTCTATGGTGCATCTGTAAAAGTTGATAAGAGTCAATGTGGACACGCTGAATTTCCTTAGTTTCCTGAGGAAGTATAGGCGGTGTTGTGCTTTCTTGGTCATAGCGCCGATGTGGGTGGACCAGGACAGATTGTTGGTGATGTGCACACCTAGGAATTTGAAGCTGTCAATCATCTCCACCTCGGCCCCACTGATGCTGACAGGGGTGTGTACGACACTTTGCTTCCTGATGTCAATGATCAGCTCCTTAGTTTTGCTGACATTGAGGGGGAGATTGTTGTCCTTACACCATGCTCTAGGTTCTCCATCTCCCTCCTGTACTCTGACTCATTGTTGTTCGAGATCTGACCCACGATGGCCGTGTCATCAGCAAACATGTCGATGAAGTTGGAGTCGTATTTTTTACACATAGTCCTGTGTGTATAGGGAGTATAGTAGGGGGCTAGGTACGCAGCCTTGTGGGGACCCGAAATTGAGGACTATCATGGAGGAGGTGTTGTTCTTTAACCTTACTGGTTGTGGTCTGTGGGTCAGGAAGTCGAGGATCCAGTTGCAGAGGGAGGAGCCAAGTCCTAGGTTTTGGAGTTTTGATATGAGCTTGGCTGGGATTATGGTGTTGACGGTGGAGCTGTAGTCAATGAATAGGAGCCTGACGTAGGAGTCCTTTTTGGGGCCAGGGAGATGGCGTCTGCTGTGGACCGGTTGTGGCGGTATGCCAATTGCAGTGGATCAAGGCATTCTGGGAGTATGAATTAACCAGCTCTCCAGGTGGACATGGAAGATCCCATTGGCACTATGTCAAAGACAAGTAGGGGTGTTATCCCCGGTGTCCTGACGAAGATTTATTCCTCAAACAACATCACAAAAGCAGATAATCTGGTTTTATCACAGAGCTGTGTGTGGGAGCTTGCTGTGCACAAATTGGCTGCCGCCTTTCCAGAATTACAAGAGTGACTGCACTTCAAAGTTACTTCATCGGCTGTAAAACGCTTTGAGATGTCATGTGGTAGTGGAAGGCGCTATATAAATGCAAGCGCTAATCTTTCTTGTCGCCTCTGCTTTGTGTATTCGATAATGCCTGACTAGATTGTTGTAGTTTGTACAGCACAGAATGTATCCGCAATATGCTGGTTGAGAAGAGGAATGTTTCTATTTATAAAGTGCAGCCTCACATTTTGCACAATGCATGACATTCTCCACACTGACACACTGACTAATTGTGCGGATACACAAGAGAGCTCGGAGCCTCAGCATTGCACTGGCATGCTCATCGTGACAGCGCAGCCAACAATATTGTATTTGAAATTCAAAAGCGATAATTATGGAATGAAACAATTTCAATCAGTTCAATTGCACATCACAAATCTGCCTTCTGTCCCACTTTTTCAGGTCGCTAGAGTGTGAATGGGGCTTTCCAGCGGGGGGAAATCTGGCGAGACGGGCAGTCCGCCGATTGTCACCCTGCGCAATTTACAGGCGACGGGGTCAGATGATCACTCGCCGAGCTTTTCTCGCCGTTGAAACATTTTGTTTGTTTTGAAATTTCGCTACAAAGGAAACAAAAGCTTTCAGCAATGTGCAGGACAGCCACGCCCAGACATTCATTCCTGGGATCCCAGATCAGATGCACAGAACATTGAACATCACAGCGCAGTACTGGCCCTTCGGCCCTCGATGTTGCGCCGACCTGTGAAACCACTCTAAAGCCCATCTGCACTATTCCCTTATCGTCCATATGTCTATCCAATGACCATTTGAATACCCTTAGTGTTGGCAAGTCCACTACTGTTGCAGGCAGGGCATTCCACGCCCTTACTACTCTCTGAGTAAAGAACCTACCTCTGACATCTGTCTTATATCTATCACCCCTCAATTAAAAGCTATGTCCCCTCGTGCTAGACATCACCATCCGAGGAAAAAGGCTCTCACTGTCCACCCTATCCAATCCTCTGATCATCTTGTATGCCTCAATTAAGTCACCTCTTAACCTTCTTCTCTCTAACGAAAATAGCCTCAGGTCCCTCAGCCTTCCCTCATAAGATCTTCCCTCCATACCAGGCAACATTCTGGTAAATCTCCTCTGCACCCTTTCCAATGCTTCCACATCCTTCCTATAATGCGGCGAGCAGAATTGCACGCAATACTCCAAATGCGGCCGCACCAGAGTTTTGTACAGCTGCAACATGACCTCATGGCTCCAAAACTCAATCACTCGACCAATAAAAGCTAACACACCGTACGCCTTCTTAACAACCCTCTCAACCTGGGTGGCGACTTTCAGGGATCTATGTACATGGACACCGAGATCTCTCTGCTCATCCACACGACCAAGAATCTTACCATTAGCCCAGTACTCTGTCTTCCTGTTATTCCTTCCAAAATGAATCACCTCACACTTTTCTGCATTAAACTCCATTTGCCACCTCTCAGCCCAGCACTGCAGCTTATCTATGTCCCTCTGTAACTTGTAGCATCCTTCCGCACAGTCCACAACTCCACCGACTTTAGTGTCATCTGCAAATTTACTCACCCATCCTTCTATGCCCTCCTCCAGGTCACTTATAAAAAATGACAAACAACAGTGACCCCAAAACAGATCCTTGTGGTACAGCACTAGTAACTGGACTCCAGTCTGAACATTTCCCATCAACCACCACCCTTTGTCTTCTTCCAGCTGGCCAATTTCTGATCCAAACTGCTAAATCACCCTGAATCCCATGTCCCGTATTTTCTGCAGTAGCCTACCGTGGGGAACCTTATCAAATGCTTTACTGAAATAGACACCATATCAACTGCTTTATCCTCATCCGCCTGTTTGGTCACCTTCTCAAAGAACTCAATAAGGTTTGTGAGGCACGACCTACCCTTCACAAAACTGTGTTGACTATCTCTAATCAAATTATTCCTTTCCAGATGATTATACATCCTATCTCTTATAAACCTTTCCAAGCTTTTGACCACAACAGAAGTAAGGCTCACTGGTCTATAGTTACCGGGGATGTCTCTACTCCCCTTCTTGAACAAGGGGACAACATTTGCTCTTCTCCAGTCTTCTGGCACTATTCCTGTAGACAAAGATGACTTAACGATCAAAGCCAAAGGCTCAGCAATCTCCTCCCTAGCTTCCCAGTGAATTCTAGAATAAATCCCATCCGGCCCAGGGGACTTATCTATTGTCACACTTTCCAGAATTGCTAACACCTCCTCCTTATGAACCTCAAGCCCTTCTAGTCTAGTAGCCTGAATCTTAGTATTCTCCTCGACAACATTGTCTTTTTCCAGTGTGAATACTGACAAAAAATATTCATTTAGCACCTCTCCTATCTCCTCGGACTCCACGCACAACTTCCCACTACGGTCCTCGACTGGCCCTACTCTTACCCTCGTCATTCTTTTATTCCTGACATATCTAGAGAAAGCTTTAGGGTTATCCTTGATCCTACCTGCCAAAGACTTCTCATGTCCCCTCCTGGCTCTTCTTAGCTCTCTCTTTCGGTACTTCCTAGCTAACTTGTAACTCTTGAGCGCCCTAACTGAACCTTCACGTATCATCTTTACATAAGCCTCCTTCTTCCTCTTGACAAGTGTTTTGACTGCTTTAGTAAACCACGGTTCCCTCACTCGACCACTTCCTCCCTTCCTGACAGGTACATACTTATCAAGGACACGCTGTAGCTGTTCCTTGAACAAGCTCCACATTTCCATTGTGCCCATCCCCTGCAGTTTTCCTCTCCATCCGATGCATCCTAAGTCTTGCCTCATCGCATCATAATTGCCTTTCCCCCAGATATAACTCTTGCCCTGCGGTATATACCTGTCCCTTTCCATCACTAAAGTAAACGTAATCGAATCGTATCATCAAAGTGCTCACCTACCTCCAAATCTAACACCTGTCCTGGTTCATTACCCAGTACCAAATCCAATATGGCCTCGCCTCTCGTTGGCCTATCTACATACTGTGTCAGGAAACCCTCCTGCACACATTGGACAAAAACGGACCGATCAAAAGTACTCGAACCATAGCGTTTCCAGTCAATATTTGGAAAGTTAAAGTCCCCCATAACAACTACCCTGTTGCTTTCGCTCCTATCCAGAATCAACTTTGCAATCCTCTCCTCTATATCTCTGGAACTTTTTGGAGGCCTATAGAAAACCCCTAACAGGGTGACCTCTCCTTTCCTGTTTCTAACCTCAGCCCATACTACCTCAGTAGACGAGTCCTCATCAAACGTCCTTTCTGCCACCGTAATACTGTCCTTGACTAACAATGCCACCCCTCCCCCTCTTTTACTATCTTCCCTGAGCTTACTGAAATATCTAAACCCCGGCACCTGCAACAACCATTCCTGTCCCTGCTCTATCCATGTCTCCGAAATGGCCACAACATCGAAGTCCCAGGTACCAACCCATGCCGCAAGTTCACCCACCTTATTCCGGATGCTCCTGGCATTGAAGAAGACACACTTTAAACCACCTTCCTGCCTGCCGGTACACTCCTGCAACTTTGAAACCTTACTCATGACCTCACTACTCTCAACCTCCTGTACACTGGAGTTACAATTCAGGTTCCCAACCCACTGCTGAACTAGTTTAAACCCTCCCGAAGAGCATTAGCAAATTTCCCCCCCCAGGATATTGATACCCCTCTGGTCCAGGTGTAGACCATCCCGTTTGTAGACTGGAGACTGGAGAATTCTCATCTTTGCCCACCTGAGGAGGTGGATTGGGAGGAAGGGAGCTGGGAGGAGGCGGTTTTGGAGGAGGAGGGTTGGGAGGAGAAGGGCTGGGAGGAGGCGGGTTAGGAGGAGGAGGGTTGGGAGGAGAAGGGCTGGGAGGGGGCGGGTTGGGAGGAGGAGGGTTGGGACTGGGAGGAGGGGGACTGGGAGGAGGCAGGTTGGAGGAGGTGGGTTGGGAGGAGGTAGGTTGGGAGGAGGGGGACTGGGAAGAGGAGGGTTGCGAGTAGGTGGGCTGGGAGGGAGGCAGGTTGGAAATAGGCGGGTTGGGAGGAGGTGGGTTGGGAGGAGGGGGGTTGGGAGGAGGTGGGTTGGGAGGAGGGGGGTTGGGAGGAGGTGGGTTGAGAGGAGGCGGATTGGGTGGAGTGGGGTTGGGAGGAGGCGGGTTGAGAGGAGGCGGGTTGGGAGGAGGGGGGTTGGGAGAAGGCGGGCTGGGGAAGGCGGACTGGGAGGAGGGGGATTGGGTGGAGTGGGGTTGGGAGGAGGCGGATTTGGAGGAGGGAGGTTGGGAGGAGGCGGATTGGGAGGAGGGGGGTTGGGAGGAGGAGGGTTGAGAGGAGGAGGGTTGGGAGGAGGAGGGATGGGAGGGGGGGTTGGGAGGAGGTGGGTTGGGAGGAGGTGGGTTGGGAGGAGGGAGGTTGGGAGAAGGCGGGCTGGGAGAAGGCGGACTGGGAGGAGGGGGATTAGGTGGAGTGGGGTTGGGAGGAGGCGGGTTGAGAGGAGGCGGGTTACGAGGAGGCGGATTTGGAGGAGGGAGGTTGGGAGGAGGCGGATTAGGAGGATGGGGGTTGGGAGGAGGAGGGTTGAGAGGAGGAGGGTTGGGAGGAGGAGGGATGGGAGGGGGGGTTGGGAGGAGGCGGGTTGGGAGGAGGTGGGTTGGGAGAAGGCGGGCTGGGAGAAGGCGGACTGGGAGGAGGGGGATTGGGTGGAGTGGGGTTGGGAGGAGGCGGGTTGAGAGGAGGCGGGTTGGGAGGAGGGGGGTTGTGAGGAGGCGGATTTGGAGGAGGGAGGTTGGGAGGAGGAGGGTTGGGAGGAGGAGGGCAGGGAGGAGGAGGGCAGGGAGGAGGAGGGCAGGGAGGAGGAGGGTTGGGAGGAGGTGGGTTGGGAGGAGGCGGGTTGGGAGGAGGTGGGTCGTGAGGAGGAGGGTTGCGAGGAGGTGGGTTGGGAGGAGGTGGGTTGGGAGGAGGTGGGTTGGGAAGAGGGGGGTTGCTAGGAGGTGAGTTGGGAGGAGGGGGGTTGTGAGGAGGTGGGTTGGGAGGAGGGGGGTTGGGAGGAGGTGGGCTGGGCGGAGGTGGGTGGCGAGGAGGTGGGTTGGGAGGAAGTGGGTTGGGAGGAGGTGGGTGGCGAGGAGGTGGGCTGGGAGGAAGGTGGGTTGGGAAGAGGGGGGTTGCTAGGAGGTGGGTTGGGAGGAGGGGGGTTGTGAGGAGGTGGGTTGGGAGGAGGGGGGTTGCTAGGAGGTGGGTTGGGAGGAGGGGGTTTGTGAGGAGGTGGGTTGGGAGGAGGGGGGTTGCGAGGAGGTGGGCTGGGAGGAGGTGGGTGGCGAGGAGGTGGGTTGGGAGGAGGTGGGTTGGGAGGAGGTGGGTGGCGAGGAGGTGGGCTGGGTGGGAGGTGGGTGGTGAGGAGGTGGGCTGGGAGGGAGGCCTGCCTCTCTGTTACAGCACTTTGTTGGTTATTTAGAAAATGATTATAACTAAAATCAGCCCACATCATTCACCCCTCCCACACACCCTAACCCATGCCCTATCCTTGCCACCTGTGCCACCTCATGCTCTTCACCCACTGTCAACGGCCCCTATGGGCACTCAAGACCTCTATGCCCCATACGTCCCCATGATCCTTTATCCCCCATGTCAACTGAGTTGCAACTGATCCCAACCCATGCTCCAAACCGCTATGTCAACTTAGTTAGTATCTTTTAACAGTCCCTTGACAGTTTAATAGTTCTTTGACAGTTCTTTCAAAGTTCTATCACAATTCGACAGTTCCTTGACAGCATTGACAGCTCCAATGAGTTTCTGCACCTTTTACACACAGTCAAATTTACTTTAACAATCCAAAAGGATATTTTAACACTCCAAAGGACATCTTACCTCTTCCCAGGTGTCCTGGGACCATGTGCAAAGAAGAACTTTACCTGTCAAAAGGGTATACTAGCTATCCAAATGAAGTTTAGGCCAGCTCTTATCTTATTCTTGTTAGACAAAGGAAGCAAGAGTTATCAGAGGTAAATGGGAATGCGGAATTCCAAACACAAAGAGATCAGCAGGGGCTGTTTAGCACAGGGCTAAATCGCTGGCTTTGAAAGCAGACCAAGGCAGGCCAGCAGCACGGTTCAATTCCCGTAACAGCCTCCCCGAACAGGCGCCGGAATGTGGCGACTAGGGGCTTTTCACAGTAACTTAATTTGAAGCCTACTTGTGACAATAAGCGATTTTCATTTCATTTCATTTCATCAGCCATGTTCTTGTTGAATGGTGGAGCAGGCTCGAGGGGCCGAATGGCCTACTCCTGCTCCTATTTCATATGTCCATGTGGTCTGATCTGCACACTCCTGGTTTCGCACACCTGGCCTCCCGAAATTCCATGTCAGTGGAGCCAGCTGGTGATTTAAACAAGCAGCTGCCTCGATAAACTGTGCCTGTAGGAGTCCTGGTCTGACTCCAGCTCCCCAAACTCCGTCCGTGTTTGGGGACAGGAATTAGAATTTCCAGCCATTTCAGAGAGCCTCTTCCTTGGACCTCAGAAGATTCTGAAGTGAAGCTGGGCCATATAGACATATCCAGTTTCCTGGATCGATTCCTGCTCTGTACTCGGTTAGCTGTTTTCAGCTGGGATGGCGTAGGGACAATCCTAACCTTAATCCAGTTTTCCCAGTTGGACATTCAGGTGGGAAGACAAGAGCAAGATCAGCCATGATGTCGCCATGGTCAGATAACCGCACACATAGACACTGGCCCTCTCGATGAGGGCCATTGGGCAACGGTGGAAGTTCATGGAGCAATATTTCAGCAGGGACCACACCAGAACATGTGACGAGAGGGCAAATAATATTGGGGAGGAGGAAGATGGGAAGTCCTCGGCAGAGAAGGAAGAATACCTCAATTTATATCATGACGCAGGTCCTTAAGAGAATGAAGCCAGAGGGGGAGATTGTGAAAATACTGTTCAGTTAGAAACAAATCCTCTAATTTACAAAAAAAAAAAAATATTGAGGATAGATTGTTCGGGCGATTCTCCAAAATGAAGTGTTCGCGCCATTGTGAACGCCGTGGCGTGAACGACCGAGGGGCCAGCACGGCGCTGGAGCGGTTCACGCCGCTCCAGCCTCCTTTTGCGGTGCCAAATGGGCGCCGCGACAACCTGCGCATGCGCGGGGGACATCTTTAGCGCACCGGCCCGACTCAACATGGGGTCAGTGTTCAGGGGCCGGCCACGCCAGAAAGTAGGCCCGGGGGGGGGAGAGGCCTGCCTGCCGATCGGTGGGCCCTGATCGCGGGCCAGACCCCATCGGAGGCCCCCCCCCCCCCCCAGGGACGCAGCCCCCCCTCCACCCCCACAGGCCACCCCCCCCACGACCGTTCCCGCAGAGTTCCCGCCGGCAGCGACCAGGGGTGAACGGCGCCGGCGGGACTCTGTCGTATCGGCGCGGCCGCTCGGCCCATCCGGGCCGGAGAATCGGCGGCCCCGCCGATTCCAGCGGCTGGCACCGCGCCAAACGCGCCGACGCAAATGGCGCCGATTCTCCGCACCTCGGAGAATTGCGTGCCGGTGTCGGGGCGTCGGGGCAAGGTCGTGGCGATTCTTCGGGCCGGCTCGGAGAATCGCCCCCTGAATTCCGGGTCCATCAGCAACATCAGCCAATCAGGGCACTTTACACGGATGCACAGGGTGATTCATAGAAAGCAGCCAATCAAATCCATCAACAAAGGCTGACCAAACAACAGCAACTTGAATTTATATAGCACCTTTAACATCATAAAATGTCCCAAGGTGCTCCACAGGAGGGCTGGCAGGTAACCTTTGACACTGAGTCACAGAAGGATTAATTAAGGCAGATTACCAAAAACTTGGATGTAAAGGTAGGTTTTAATCAGTGTTGTAAAGGAAGAGAGAGGCAGAGAAAGGAGGAGGCTTAGAAAGTGGATCCCTGGGGAGCTGAAGAACAGGCCCCCATTGGGAGTGCTTAAAACCAGGGATGTGCCAGAGCGTGGAGATCTCAAACACGTGGGGCTGGACGGTGTGGCAGAAATAGTTAAGGTTCAGAGTGGTGTTCGCTTCAGTACAAGTGACTGGGGTTGTCCTTATCCACCCATTGAATCTTTTATTTTAGTGCAGCTGGACGCTCCTATGTGTGGTCTGCACTAGTTCACCTTCAGCAGTTCTGTAAAAGCAGCGACTGGGAATGTGCAGATGAAACTGTGATCTGGACACAGTAATACTTACAATGGGTGATGTCAAATTCGGGCGTAATTGTCACTTATTCCTGAGGATTGGAACTGCTTTGGAATTAAAGACAGCCAATTGATTGATTGTACCCTTCCAGGATTCCCCATTTGATGAGATTTCCACCCTGTGTGATTAGCCTTTCTATCTTCACTCGACGTATCCTCAAAGATTTCAATATTTCCTTTGGGAATTTTTCTCTCTGCCGTCCAGTTACCGGGCATTCCCTGTACTTACATTATCCCATTGGGAAGGGTCACACCACCAACTATGTCCTCTGAATCTTTAGAAGCTTGTTGGAGCTTGACCATAGGTAGCATTCTCCAGTTCCCCAGATGTGTGCTTCTCGGTGGCGCACTGTTTGCTGGCAACATTCCCACTTCCCGCCAACACGGTTCCCATTGAAGCCGGGAAACCCACGGGCAGGGGTGCGCTGCCAGCCGGAACAGACAATGCCAATGTAATGAATTAGACCAGGCCTTTGAGATTGGCCAATTGTAATATGAGTTCCCTGATTAGTGGCCCAATCAGGGAACCCCTTTCTGTGTATATAACAGGGAGTGTCAGATCCTCTGCAATCCCGGTGTAGTCAGCAAGCTGAATGCGCCTGGTTATTCGGCTGTTGGTTTTGTTAATAAAAGGGATTCTGATGAAGGGGCGTGTGCCTCTATGGACTTATTCCACCCAATGGCCGGAGAAGTCCGGCCCATATGAACCACAAAGGAAGGAATTTTCAACTTAACCATACTGCCTGGAATGGAAAGGATTTGTGGGTTGAGGATAAATATTAGCAAGGGCACCTGGGAAATAATTTCCCGAAGGGACTGGACACTGCAAAGGCTGCGGGCCCTGATGACATTCCAGCAATAGTGCCGAAGACTTGTGTCCCACGACTAGCCGTGCACCTGACCAGCTATTCCAGCACTCTTACACCACTGGCATTTGCTTGACAATGTGGAAAATTGCCCATTTCCACAAAAAGCAGGACAAATCCGAACCCACCGATTGCTGCCTCCTCAGTCTACTCTTCAACATCAGCAAAGTTATTGATAGTGTGGCCAGCAAGTGCTATCAAGCGGCACTTACTCAGCAATAACCTGCTCACCGACGCTCAATTTGTGTTCTGTCAGTGTCACTCAGCTCCTGACATCATCACATTAATTCAAACATGAACGAAACAGCTGAACGTCAGAGGTGAAGTGGGAGGGACGGCGCTTGGCATCAAGGCCGCATTTGAGCGAGTGTCGTATCATCAAGCGCTGGAGTCAACAGGAACAGTGGGGAAATCTCTCCGCTGGTTGGAGTCGTACCTGGCACAAAGGAAGATGGTTGTCATTGTTGGAGGTCAATCGTCTCAGTCCCGAGACATCACTGCAGGAGTTCTTCAGGGTGTGTCCTAGGCCCAACCACCATCAGCTGCTCCATCAATGACCTTCCTTCCATCATAAGGTCAGAAGTGGAGATGTTTGCGGATGACTGCACAATGTTCAGCACCATTCGCGACTCCTCAGATAATGAAGCAGTCCCTGTCCAAATGCAGCAAGACCTGGACAGTATCCAGACTTGGGCTGACAAGTGGCAAGTTACATTTGCGCCACACAAGTGCCAGGCAATGACCATCTCCTACAAGAGAGGATCTAACCATCGCTCCCTGACATGCAATGGCATTACCATCGCTGAATCCTCCACTATCAGCATCCTGGGAATGTTACCATTGACCAGAAACCAAACTGGGTCCGCCATATAAATACTGTGGCTACAAGAGCAGGTCAGAGGCCTTAAATCCTGTGATGAGTAATTTACCTCTTGACTCCCCAAATCTACAAGTCAGGAGTGTGATGGAATACTCTCCACTTGCCTGGATGAATGCAGCTCCAACAGCACTCAAGGTGCTTGACACCGTGCATGACAAAGCAGCCCACTTGTGTGGAACCCCTTCCACAAACATTCGCTCCCTCCACCAGTGTTGTACAGTAGCAACTGTGTGCCATCTACAAGCTGCACTGCAGGAGCTCACCAAGGCTCCTTAGACAGCACCTTCCAAACCCGTGCTACCATTTAGAAGGGAAAGGGCAGCAGATACCTGGGAAGACCGATACCAGGAAATTCCCTTCAAGCCACTCGCCATCCTGACTTGGAAATATATTGCCATTCCATAAGACCATAAGACATAGGAGCAGAATTAGGCCACTCGGCCCATCGAGTCTGCTCCGCCATTCAATCATGGCTGATATTTTCTCATCCCCATTCTCCTGCCTTCTCCCCATAACCCCTGATCCCCTTATTAATCAAGAACCTATCTATCTCTGTCTTAAAGACACTCAGTGATTTGGCCTCCACAGCCTTCTGTGGCAAAGAGTTCCACAGATTCACCACCCTCTGGCTGAAGAAATTCCTCCTCATCTCTGTTTTAAAGGATTGTCCCTTTAGTCTGAGATGGTGTCCTCTGGTTCTAGTTTTTCCTACAAGTGGAAACATCCTCGCCACGTCTACGCTAACCAGGCCACGCAGTATCTTGTAAGTTTCAATAGATCACCCCTCATCCATCTAAACTCCAACAAGTACAGACCCAGAGTCCTCAAACATTCCTCATACGACAAGCTGTTCATTCCAGGGATCATTATTGTGAACCTCCTCTGGACCCTTTCCAAGGCCAGCACATCCTTCCTTAGATACGGGGCCCAAAACTGCTCACAATATTCCAAATGGGGTCTGACCAGAGCTTATTCAGCTTCAGAAGTACCTCCCTGGTCTTGTATTCTAGCACTCTCGACATGAATGCTAACATTGCATTTGCCTTCTTAACTGCCAACTGAACCTGCACATTAACCTTAAGAGAATCGTGAACAAGGACTCCCAAGTCCCTTTGTGCTTCTGATTTCCGAAGCATTTCCGCATTTAGAAAACAGTCTATGCCTAAATTCCTCCTTCCAAAGTGCATAAATTCACACTTTTCCACATTGTATTTCATTTGCCATTTCATTGCCCACTCGCCTAGCCTGTCCAAATCCTTCCGCAGCCCCCTTGCTTCCTCAATACTATCTGTCCCTCTACAGATCTCTGTATCATCTGCAAACTCAGCAACCGTGCCTTCAGTACCTTCTTCCAGATCATTAATGTATATTGTAAAAAGTTGTGGTCCCAGCACAGACCCCTGAGGCACACCACTAGTCACCGGCTGCCATCCTGAAAAAGACCCCTTCATTCCTACTCTCTGTCTTCTGCTAGTCAACCAATCCTCTCTCCATGCTAGAATTTTACCCTTAACACCACAGGCTCTTAACTTATTTAACAGTCGCCTATGCGGCACCTTGTCAAAGGCCTTTTGGAAATCTAAATAAATCACGTCCACTGGTTCTCCTTTGTCTAACTTCCTTGCTATCTCCTCAAAGAACTCAAACAGATTTGTCAGACATGACCTCCCTTTGACAAAGCCGTGCTGACTCAGTCCTATTTTACCATGCACCTCCAAGTACTTCGCGATCTCATCTTTACTAACAGACTCTAAAATCTTACCAATGACCGAAGTCAGGCTAACTGGCCTATAATTTCCCGTCTTCTGCCTCCCTCCCTTCTTAAACAGTGGTGTTACATTAGCCACCTTCCAGTCCTCTGGGACCGTTCCTGCCTCCAGTGATTCCTGAAAGATCATGACTACTGCCTCCACAATTTCCTCAGCTATCTCTTTTAGGACCCTGGGGTGTAGTCCATCCGGTCCAGGTTACTTATCTACCTTCAGACCTTTCAGTTTCCCCAGAACCTTCTCCTTAGTGATGGTCACTGCACTCACCTCTGCCCCCTGGTTCTCCTGGAACTCTGGCTTCCCAGTGGTGTCTTCCACCATGAAGACTGATGCAAAGTAACTATTCAGTTCATCTGCCATTTCTTTGTTTCCTATTATTACTTCTCCAGCCACATTGTCCAGTGGTCCAATGTCCATTTTTGCCTCTCTCTTACCTTTTATATATTGAAAAAATCTCTTCCTATCTTCTTTTATATTACGAGCTAGCTTGCACTCATACTTCATCTTCTCCCCCCTTGTTGCTTTTTTAGTTGTCCTCTGCTCGCTTTTAAAGACTTCCCAATCCTCTGGTTTCCCACTAATCCTTGCCACTTTGTATGCTTTTTCTTTAGCCTTTATGCTGTCCTTGACATCCCTCATCAGCCATCGCTGCCTTGTCCTCCCCTTAGCTGTTTCCTCCTCCTTGGGATGAATTTCTTTTGTGCCTCCCTAATAATCCCCCAAAACTCCTGCCATTGTTGTTCCACTGTCTTCCCTGCTAGGCTCCTTTTCCAATCAACTCTGGCCAGCTCCTCCCTCATGTCTTTGTAGTTACCCTTATTTAATTGTAATACCGTTACATCTGATTGCAGCTTCTCCCTCTCAAACCGCAGGGTAAATTCTATCATATTGTGGTCACTGCTCCCTAAGGACTCCTTCACCTTAAGTTCCCTAATCAAGTCTGCCCCATTACACATCACCAAATCCAGGATTGCCTGTTCCCTAGTTGGCTCTGTCACAAGCTGCTCCAAAAAACCATCTCTTAGACATTCCACAAATTCCATTTCTTGGGATCCACTACCAACCTGATTTTCCCAGTCCACCTGCATATTGAAGTCCCACATGATTATTGTAATATTGCCATTTTACATGCCTTTTCTATCTCCTGATTTATTTTCTGCCCCACATCCTGACTACTGCTAGGGGGCCTGTATCCCCTGTATCCCCATCAGGGTCTTTTTACCTTGGCGATTCCTCAACTCTACCCACAGAGATTCTATGCCTTCTGATCCTATATCGCTCCTTGCTATCGACTTAATTTCATTCCTTACTAACAATGCAACCCCGCCCCCTTTGCCCATCTGCCTGTCCATTTGATAGGACACATATCCTTGGATATTTAATAATAATAATAATAATTGCTTATTGTCACAAGTAGGCTTCAATGAAGTTACTGTGAAAAGCCCCTATTCGCCACATTCCGGCACCTGTTCGGGGAGACTGGTACGGGAATTGAACCCGCTCTGCTGGCCTTGTGCTGCATTACAAGCCAGCTGTTTAGCCCACTGTGCTAAACCAGCCTCTTTTAGATCCCAGCCCTGATCCCCTTGCAGCTACGTCTCTGTGATGCCCACAACATCGTACCGGCCAATTTCAATGTGCGCAACAAGCTCATTTACCGCTCATTTAGGTACAACGCCCTCAATCCGGCATTGGCCACCTCCCTTTTCACACTCTTCTCAGTCACTGTACTGTGGCCATTTTTGATTTTAGACTATGGCTTCTGTGCCTTACACTTTCCTCCTTACTGCTTTTTGTCTCTGGCCCCATTTTACTCCCCTCCGACTTCCAGCATCGGTTCCCATCCCCCTGCCACATTAGTTTAAACCCTCCCCAACAGCACTAGCAAACACCCCCCCTATGGACATCGGTTCCCGTCCTGCCCAGGACAGTCCTGTCCAGTCCAGTCCATGCAACTGCAGTTCCTTCACTGCTGTTGCATCAACATCCTGGAACTCCTTCCCTAACAGCACAGTGGGTGTACCTACGCCACGTGGACTGCAGCGGTTCAAGGAGGCAGCTCACCACCACCTTCTCAAGGGCGGATGGGCAATAAATGCTGGCCTAACCAGCGAAGCCCACATCCCGTGAATGAATAATTAAAATAAAGTTCCACGGAGTGGCCTGGAGTTGGACTAGGCATATGAGGAGGAATTTTCATCTGAACTTAATTTTGTCAACTGCAAATCGATTTGTTCTGCTTCCCCACAAGGGAAAAATTACAAAGGTGAGTGGAGTAACGTCAGAACGAAGGCAGCAAGTTGACAACTTGTTGGATTTTATTCATGCCTGTCTGGAGATGTAAGCCCCAGTTGCGCTGTTCAGGACATCGCTGCTGCTGTTTGACAATCAGCTTTTGTAATCTCTCCTTTACGAGTGTGACAACTGCCACACGTCAAGTCGCCGTTTCGGGAGGGTGGGTGGAGGCGATGCAAGTCCTCAAGTCTTTCATGGCTTTGTTGACAGCCGCGAGATTGGAATTAATTTGCTGCCTGTTGAAAAATCCTGAATCAGAGTCCTAGACTTGTGATCAGTGTCCCCGGGGAATATGACAGACAGCCAGTCGGAGATTCTTGAGACACAAATTTCTTTCAAAGGTTTTCTTTGATAAGGAACTCGAGCAGCGAGTAGAATTTACGAGTGTGCCAACATTTTATTTCAGAAACTCTTTCCAGTTGTAAATTCAGAGAGTTATGGGGTGAATTCGAGAGAATGTGTCTCTTTGGCTAGCTGAGAGGGTCATCCTCGGCACGATGAGCAGATTACCCTCAAGGGCTGGGTGACTCTTTGACACACCATTTGGCCCATCTGGTGCTACGCACCATGTAAGAGACCGGAGGTATGGACAAATTGACATTTACACCATAAATGGATGGAGCACTTTATCACGAACATTACTGTAAGTTCAGGATGTTGAAATAAATAGCGCAGCCAAATTTCCACATAACGAACCGGATTCTGCTATCGGGAGACTATGGGGCGGGATTCACTCAGCCCACGCCGGGCCCGAGAATCGCCGAGCCGGGCGCGAATCGCGCTCCGCCGATTCTCTGATGAGCGCCCATCCCAGCGATTCTCCGCCCAGGATGGGCCAAGTGGCCACAAAATAAATCCGAGTCCCGCCGGCGACGTCCGTGTGTGGTCTTACCCGGCGGGGCCTCGGCGTGCATCCTCTCGGGGGTGGCCTGGTTGGGGGGGGGGGGAGGTGAGAGGGGATTGACCCGAGGGGGATGGGGGCCTCCGCTGTGGCCTGGCCCGCGATCGGGGCCTACCGATCGGCGGGCCGGCCTCTCGGGCTGAGGGCCTCATTTGCTCCGTGCCGGCCCCTATAACTCTACGCCATGTTGCGTCGGGGCCAGTGCGGAGAAGGAAGCCACCGCGCATGCACGCAATCGCACCGGTCACAGCGCGCATGCGCAAACCCGCGGCGCCGGGGGTCGCTCCAGTGCCGTGCTGGCCTCCTGTAGGGCTCAGAATCGCTGACCCTGGGGCCTGTTGGCACCGTCGTAAAACGCAATTGCGTTTACGATGGCGTCAACACTTAGCCTCAGGATAAGAGATACCCGCCCTATGTTCTCCCGCCAGGGGCAGAATCGCTCCTGGTGTGCACCGGCACTAGGAGTGGCGTCCAGGAGTGATTCCCTCTCCCTTTCCATGCAGATTTATGCTTGGAGGAGAGCTTGCGGAATTCCATCGGAATCCTCTATTGGGCCGCCATTTTGAACGGGCGTCCTGATACCAGAAGATCGGTGGCTGCCTCCCCCCTTCCCCCCCCCCCCAATAATGTAAGTCCAGACCCCTCCTCCCTCTAACTGACAAGTAGGGGCATCCTATCCCTTCCCCACCACCACCACGGGAATTACGGATCAGCCACCCACGGCATGCATGCATGAGGGTGACCCGACCACTCCCCATGACCCCCCATCAGACCCCACTCCATGAAACCCCCCAACAGATATCCCCATTCGATCCCTAACAGAGACCCACAATGGAAATCCCCACTCAGTCCCCCAGCAGCTAAGTGCTCTCTGCTGTGAAAAAGAGGAAGTCAAAGCACTTAGCTGCCTTTGATGTGGTGAGGGGCTGTCAATCATACCAAGAGTGTTTATAAACATTGTGACTAGCATCAAAACAGGGTAATGGGGGTGCATTCAAGTGTTGTCAATCCATCAAGCAGTTGCCTTTGGGTTAATAAAACTGTCAGTCACTGGCTAATGCAATGTATTGCTGTGTGAAATTGAATGGACCATCTGAATTTCAAAGGCTGTCAAGGGTTTTCAAACCCTTTGAGGTGTAGTGGGCTTTGCAGGAAGCCTCTGTCACTTCTGCCTGAGGCAGCAGATGATAGGAAAGGGTAAGTGAAAATGCAGAGACTTTTCACTCTACTGCCTGGACTGCTCTTCAGCTTTCAGGGGTGCCTCTGCTGGGGGGCATGCACTGGACATCCTGAAGCACTTTACAGCTTCTGCAGATCAGATGGGAAGGGCACTGAGGTGCCCCCCTGAGCTGGCGTGGCCAAGGATCCACACCATATTGAGACAGTCACAACTTGAGCTGGGCTGAACATGCAGCCAGAATTTCCGACTCTCGCTGACCAAAGCAAACCTCCCATGGAGAGCTAGAGTCCTGTGTGTGCTCCCAGGGTGGTTAAAGGAAACGGACAATCTGAACGTTTCAATTACGAGTCTGAATGTGGACTTCGGGTCCGAGGAGAAGCTCATCCAGGGAGGCTGCGCTTTGTGGAACCAATAAAAAAATGGTCCGGCCTCCTTCGTAAGCATGTCCGTATCCAAGGCAAAGAGAAAACACAAGAAACCAGCAATGGGCCCAAAACTCAATCACCTGTTTGTAGGGGAACCTTCAGGATGCAAATGGGGCTTAGCAGACTCCCAGGTACCCACCAG
The DNA here is from genome assembly GCF_047496885.1 of Scyliorhinus torazame. Lineage (NCBI taxonomy): Eukaryota > Metazoa > Chordata > Chondrichthyes > Carcharhiniformes > Scyliorhinidae > Scyliorhinus > Scyliorhinus torazame. The sequence continues at coordinate 313,010,910 of NC_092712.1, forward strand.
AAACCTACTAAATACCCTAGATGATGAACGTGGTCACTTTCACTTCAAAGGGCGAAGAAGCAAACCTTCAGCCAATAAAGGGCTTTTGAAGTGTGGTCGCGGTAACAATGTAAGAAATGTGTTTTCCAGTTTGTGCACAGCAAGCTCCCACGGGCTGCGCTGCGCTAACGACCATATCATCTGTTTTTATGATGGGAGGGATAGTTATTGGCCAGGTCCGCAACAGCCCCCTTGCTCGTCTTTGAAACCGTGTCATGAGATCTATGAAATCCACTTGGGAGGCAGGCATGGTCTCCTTTTGTGGCTCAAGAACCACACTGGAGGCTCCCGGGAGTTAACAAGGAGTCTATTGATGAAAGACAAAGACAGATAAATAACAGACACAGAACTCAACATAACAGGTCGATCACTTCCACTCCCTGCTCCACGCTGTCCAGGGTTCTGCTACCAGGGCCCCGTGCAAACTCCCCATCGGCCAGGGTTCACGCCCTCCCACGTGATTGGCCCAGAGTTGGTCTTGTGGTCTGTTGAGCCCGCCCCCTTAAAGGGGCCGTGCGACCACACCTTTTAACACCTCCTCCAAAGGGTGACCTGTCCAACCGCGCAGCACGCCCTGAGTACCTTGATTTCTGTGCCCATGTCTCCGGGGCGCGGCTCAATGCCTAGGCTTTCCGATTCAGACACAAGTGGGCTGCCAACTGAGACACGGTTGACTTCAGTCAGAATGATAAATGTGTGGTACCTGTTCACGTGAAGAGAGCGAATGAGAATGAGCTACAGGTGAGGAACAAAGGACCGAGGAGTTCGAAGAAGCCACCTGGCCTTGCGAGATGGCTCTGCCATTCAATAAGGTTTTGGCTGACATGACTGCCTGCACGTTCCTGTCTGCCCCCATAACCCTTGAGCCCCTTGACCTAAAATCTGTCTGACTCTGTCTTGATTAGATTCAATGGACCAGCTCCCACTGCTCTCGGGGGAAGGGAACATTGTGACATGGGAATATAACACTTCAGCTACCTGGTCCGCGCTGGCCCAGGGCTCTGCTCCAGGGGATGAAGTTCTCAAAGAAAAAGTTGCTAAATGATAATTTTTGAAGTTTGCTTGTACTATATCCATGTTGTATGACAGGAAACGCTTATTTGTAACTGTATGATTTGAGCTCCTTTTCGCAGAATATTACAGTGCAGAGGAGGCTCTTCGGCCCATCGAGTCTGCACCGGCACATTGAAAGGCCCTGACCTGCCCACCTAATCCCATTTGCCAACACTTGGTCCATAGCCTTGAATGTTATGATGTGCCCAGTGCTCATCCCGCCTCCCAGGCAGTGCATTCCAAACTGTCACCACCTTCTGGCGAAATGGGTTTTTCCTCAAATCCCCCCTAAGCCTCCCACCCCTCACTTCGAACTTGTGTCCCCTTGTAACTGACCCTTCAGCTGAGGGGAACAGCTGCTCTCTATCCACACCCCTCAATCTTGTCCACCTCAGTCAGATCACTCCTCAGTCTTCTCTGCTCCAGCGAAAACAACCCAAGCTTATCCAACTCTCTTTATAATTTAAATGTTCCATTCCAGGCAACATCCTGGTGAATCTCCTCTGCACCCCCTCCAGTGCAATCACATCCTTCCTATAATGTGGAGACAGAATTGCGCACAGTGCTCCAGCTGTGGCCTCACCAAAGTTCTATACAACTCCATCACGATCTCTCTGCTTTTGTAATCTGTGCCCAGATTGATAAAAGCGAGTGTTCCTTTTCCACCATCCTATTAACCTGCCGTCTGCCTTCAGAGATCTATGGACAAACACGCCAAGGTCCCTTTGTTCTTCAAAGCTTCCCAGTGTCAGGCCATTCAGCGAATACTTCCTTGTTAAATTACTCCTTTCAAAGTGTATCACACAGGGTTAAATTCCATCTGCCACTTATCCACCTATTTGACCATCCCTTCCATATCTTCCTGTAACCCAAGATACTCAACCTCACTGTTAACCACGCGGCCAATCTTTGTGTCATTGCCATTATTTAACTGGTGACTGAACAATAGCATGGTAATGCTTTTACTACAACATGTGGTCCCTGCCAAATACAGTGGGCGGGATTCTCCCGCAACTGGCAGGATAGCCCGGCGCCAAGAACGGTGCGAACCACTGCGGCGTCGGGCCGCTCGGAAGTTGCGGAATCCTCCGCACTCCCGGGGGCTGGGACGGCGCCAGAGGGGTTGGCGCCGCGCCAACCGTCGTCGAAGGGCCGGCGTGTTCTGGCGCATGCGCAGGGAGTTTCTTCCCCCGCGCCGGCCATGGCGGAGCCCTACAGAGGCCGGTGCGGAAGGAAGGAGTGCCCTCACGGCACAGGCCCGCCCGCAGAACGGCGGGCCCTGATCGCGGGCCAGGCCACCGTGGGAGCCTCCCCCGGGGCTGGATCTCCCCCCCCCCGCGCTCCCCGAGGACCGCACCAGCCGGCCTCCCAGACAGGCCCCGCCGTGTGGGACCATGTCCATTCCGGCGAGACTGGCCGAAAACAGACGGCCGCTCGGCCCATCGGGGCCCGGAGAATTGCCGGCGTCGGAGAATACAGCAACCGGCGTTGGAGCGGCGGGGCGGGATTCACGCGGCGATTCTCCGAACCGGTGGGGGTGTCGAAGAATCCCGCCCCTTGTGTTTCAAAGATTTAGATGACATAGGCAATGCAGGTCATATCAGTCATAGTGCAGTTCTTAAACTGTTTTGCAATGTTTATTGAAATTTTATTCACCCTCCTTCCTGAAGACGAGTAATTCTCGAGCACAATGCCAGAGGAGGCAAGGCAGCTTTCCCTGGTTGGCAGTGTTTTATGTTCGACCTAGGCCCTCCATGTTGGCACAATATTAAATCGGGATTGTGGGAGGCATCCCAACCTTCCAGGATTTCTGCGTTTCTCCAATCCCGGCTTCTTGCGCGAACTCAGCTTCAGCCGCTCCGCCATTGGCAGCTGTGCCTCCACCCGGGGCCCTAAGTTACTTCCCGAAACCTTGCCACTTCTCTACCGCTCTCCCTCCTTCTTTGAGCCACTACTTAAAACCTGCCCTTTTCCGTGTCTTCGCGTATATTTGGATTTGAGTTTATTGTCACGTGTACCAAGGTACAGTAAAAAGTATTGTTCTGCGTACAGTCCAGACAGACCGTTCCACGCGCAATGCACGTGCAATGCACGCGCAACCGATGGCGTGCATTCCTATACCTGCCTAACACTGTTGCCTTTTACCCCTGCCACCACCCCCCCCCCCCCCAGGAGAAGCGCGCACACAACAATAGGGAGCATGTGAGGACTGGAGGAGGGCCCGCTGATGAGAGGCCACTGACCGTACACGAGGAAAGGGCCCTGGAACTGGCTGGCGGACCTGAGGACCGGGAGGTTGCTGATGCAGAGGTCGGGGCCCCACGAGCAAGTGAGCCACCAACAGCCCGTCCCCATATCCCCCCTCCCCTATATCCCCCTCTCCCGTATCACCTGATCACTGCCTGATGTCTAACCATGCATGCTTCATTGTGTATCGCAGGACCAAACGTCCAGGCACCCATCCCCGCAGATGCACACCGCCCGCAGGATGCCCCTCGGAGACCACGGGAGACGGAGAGACCCGAACCCTCCAGCATGCGACGCCCGCAGGATGCCCCTCGGAGACCACGGGAGACGGAGAGACCCGGACCCTCCAGCATGCAACGCCCGCAGGATGCCCCTCGGAGACCACGGGAGACGGAGAGACCCGGACCCTCCAGCATGCGACGCCCGCAGGATGCCCCTCGGAGACCACGGGAGACGGAGAGACCCGGACCCTCCAGCATGCGATGCCCGCAGGATGCCCCTCGGAGACCACGGGAGACGGAGAGACCCGGACCCTCCAGCATGCGACACCCGCAGGATGCCCCTCGCACACCACGGGAGACGGAGAGACCTGGAGCAACAGGGAGACGACACCCCCGTCACGTGCGGGAGCGACCACCCAGCGATGAGGGGGGCAGCCACAGGCCCCCGTCACATCCGAGCCAGGACACCACTACCCAGGACACCACTATCCAGGACACCCCTACCCGGGACACCACTACCCAGGACACCCCTACCCGGGACACCACTACCCAGGACACCCCTACCCGGGACACCACTACCCGGGACAGCACTACCCGGGACAGCACTCCCCGGGACAGCACTACCCGGGACAGCACTACCCAGGACACCCCTACCCGGGAAGACGAAATACCGGACAGTGACTCAGAGTGGATGGGTGGAGACGAACCCCCACCCCAAAGTGCCATGGACTCAGAGTGGGACGAAGAGCACGACACAACGCCACTGCTGTCACCAACACCCTCCACCATCGCAGAAACACTCACCACGGTTGGGCACTTTAGTGATGAGGCGTCTGGTACACTCACTGGTGCGCACAACACAGCCGTCCCGGTACAGCAGGTGGAGGTAGGAGCAGCAGAGGGACCGGGCGGTCGGAGGACAGTCCAGGCCAAGCGAACATCTGCCGCCCAGATGGATCCCGGGTTCCTGCAGTTACCACACCCACACATAGATCCGATGCAACCACCGACACGGAGACGAGCGAATAGGGTGACGGGTGGCTTGCGGCGGCTGCGGTCGCAGGTGGAGGAGTCCACCCGCGTCCAGGAGCTGGGAGTGGTCCCGGTCATGCGTGCCACCCAGGCTGACACCGCACGGGTGGCGTCCGCGGTGGAGGCAATGGGTGCGACGGTGTCAGACATGGGGAACGGTTTGCGAGGCCTGGGGCCTTCCGTGCAGGCGGCGTCTGTGGCCCAGGAAATGGCTGCCCTCTCACAGGAGGCCATGAGCCAGTGCCAGCGCCAGATGGCAGAGGCGCTCAACGCCATAGCCCAGTCTCAGCAGGCCATGGCCCAGTCTCAGCAGGCCATGGCCCAGTCTCAGCAGGCCATAGCCCAGTCTCAGCAGGCCATAGCCCAGTCTCTGCAGGCCATGGCCCAGTCTCTGCAGGCCATGGCCCAGTCTCAGCAGGCCATCGCTGAGGGCATTGGCGCCAGTGGCCATGTGCGAGCCGGCGTCGCACTGTCACAGACAGGGTTCGACAACCCCCTGGGCTCCATGGCTGCAAACCTGCAGACCCCTGTCGATACCAGCACGGGCCTCCAGGACTGGCAGCACCAGATGTCGGGGGCGCGTCGGATGGCCAGTCCGTTCGCATCCCCTACCCATGTAGAGGCCTGGGGGCCATCGGGCACCCCGAGGGAGGAGGAGGTGGTGTGGTCCGTCCCGGCTCCCTCTGTAGGGGAGGTCCCGGTACACCGCGACACCTCGGACTCCCCCCCTTCCGTCCCAGGTGCATCGGGTGGGCAACGGGCAGGACAGGCTGGCAGCTCGCCATCCCAGTCGCCCGGGCCGCAGCCTGGCCCATCTAGGCCAGGACGCCCCAGGAAACGGCCGCCAAAGGGATCCAGTGTCAGAGGGCAGGAATCACAGGAGTCCACCTCCAGTTCTGCTGTACCGTCTGGGGAACCACGTAGACGTAGTCAAAGGGCCCGTAAGGCCAAACAATTAGACACTGAGTAAGTTGGCACGGGTGCAGGGCACAGATGAGTTTTAGGCGCTAGGGCACGTGCCTGAACTCCTTTGGTTATTAAAGTCAATGTTACACCTACCGAAGCTGCCTTTGTGCTCTGTACAAAGTGTGCGGGGGTGTCATGTACGTTGAGCGCAAGTGTGTGTGTGAGGGGTGGTCTTACCTCAGCCCCAGGTGAGTCTGCCCCCTTCCCCCTGGGCCGCCATCAACATCCCCCGGGCAGAGGACGGGGCCGTGCGCTGCAGTGTCACAGCCGCATGCAGGGATGGTCCGGGTGGATGGTGGTACTGTGGCCATGGGTCAGACATAGTCCAACGATGTAGAGCCAGGAGCTCATCGGAGGCGGGTTGTCATCATTCTCCATGGCCTCCGATAGACACGTGTCCACCCGCAACTGGGTGAGCCCGGCCCGTTGTGCCGCCGGTGGATCGGCAATTGGGAGTGGGGGGGTGGTGTGCATGCGGGTGGGGTGTGTGGGGTTGGGGAGGGGGGTGAGGGTGCTGGGTGGGTGGATGGGTGGGGGGGTGTGGGTGGTCGGCTGTTGTCATGGTGTGCGGTCTGTGGCCATACGACCCGATTCCCACGCCCATCTAGTCAGTGAAGCGGGCGTCTATCAGTCTGTCCCGTGCCCGCTGGGCCAGCCGGTAACGGTGGACAGCCACCCGTCTGTGTCTACCCCGTCTGCCCTGACCATTGCCCCCATCCCCCTCATCTGGGGAGGACTGGGCCTCTTCCTGCTGCTCCTCCACTCCGCCCTCCTCTGCCTGCGGCACATCGCCCCTCTGCTGGGCTATGTTGTGCAGGACGCAGCACACCACAATGATGCGGCCGACCCTATCTGACCGATACTGGAGGGCGCCCCCAGAGAGGTCCAGGCACCTGAAACGCATCTTCAGCACGCCAAAGCACCTCTCGATCACTCCCCTTGTCGCTACAAGGGCATCATTGTAGCGGTTCTCCGCCTCATTGCGTGGCCTCCGTATAGGCGTCATCAGCCACGATCGCAATGTGTAGCCCCTGTCGCCCAGCAACCAGCCCCTCAGCCGGGGATGGCGTCCCTCGTACATGCCGGAGATTGATGACCGCGACAACACGAATGAGTCGTGTACACTGCCTGGGTGACGGGCGCAGACGTGCAGGATCATCATGCGGTGGTCGCAGACCACCTGTACGTTCATCGAATAGGTCCCCTTCCTATTAGTGAACACGGCCCTGTTATCTGCAGGTGGCCGCACGGCGACGTGCATCCCATCGATCGCGCCCTGGACCATGGGGAACCCGGCAATGGCAGAGAAGCCCACGGCCCGGGCATCTTGGCTGGCCCGGTCCACGGGGAAGCGGATGTAGCGGTGCGCCATGGCATAAAGGGCATCTGTCACTGCCCGGATGCACCGATGCACCGATGTCTGCGATATGCCGGACAGGTCCCCACTCGGTGCCTGGAATGACCCCGTTGCATAAAAGTTCAGGGCCACCGTAACCTTGACGGACACGGGGAGAGGGTGTCCCCCGCCAGTGCCACGCGGTGACAGGTGTGCCAGCAGGTGGCAGATGTGTGCCACGGTTTCCCGGCTCATCCGGAGTCTCCTCCTGCATTCCCGGTCCGTGAGGTCCTGGTATGACTGCCGGGGCCGGTACACACGGGGCGCCCTCGGGTGCCTCCGTTGCCGTGGGGCCGCGACGTCCTCCTCCCCCTCCTCGTCCTGTCGGTCAGGTGTCCCTCCAGCCTGGGCGGCTGCCGCCTGCCCCTCTGCGGCAGCCTGCGCCGCCTCTCTGGCACGCTCCTCCTCCTCCTCCTCCTCCTCATCCAGGGCAACATAGACATGAGCGGCTGCCACCATGGCGGCCAACATCGCTGGATGGTCTGAAAACATGACGGCCTGGTGGGGGGGAGGGGAACGACGACATGTCATCATTGCCCATATCCCCTCCTCCCCCCAGCCAGGTGGCATGGACCGCATGGGTCCAACTGTTGGATGCTGGTACCTGGCCAGGTGGACCAACTCATTTGCCCTCCCATCACCCACCCCGGCACGGACCCCCCCCCCCAACCTCCACCCCGGCACGGACCCCCTCCCCAACCTCCACCCCGGCACGGACCCCCTCCCCAACCTCCACCCCGGCACGGACCCCCTCCCCAACCCCCAACCTCCACCCCAGCACGGACCCCCCCCCCCAACCTCCACCCCGGCACGGACCCCCTCCCCAACCCCCAACCTCCACCCCAGCACGGACCCCCCCAACCTCCACCCCGGCACGGACCCCCTCCCCAACCCCCAACCTCCACCCCAGCACGGACCCCCCCCCAACCTCCACCCCGGCACGGACCCCCTCCCCAACCCCCAACCTCCACCCCAGCACGGACCCCCCCCGCAAACCTCCACCCCGGCACGGACCCCCTCCCCAGCCCCCAACCTCCACCCCAGCACGGACCCCCCCCCCAACCTCCACCCCGGCACGGACCCCCTCCCCAACCCCCAACCTCCACCCCAGCACGGACCCCCCCCCAACCTCCACCCCGGCACGGACCCCCTCCCCAACCTCCACCCCAGCACGGACCCCCTCCCCAACCTCCACCCCGGCACGGACCCCCTCCCCAACCTCCACCCCGGCACGGACCCCCTCCCCAACCTCCACCCCGGCACGGACCCCCTCCCCAGCCCCCAACCTCCACCCCAGCACGGACCCCCCCCCAACCTCCACCCCGGCACGGACCCCCTCCCCAACCCCCAACCTCCACCCCAGCACGGACCCCCCCCCCAACCTCCACCCCGGCACGGACCCCCTCCCCAACCTCCACCCCGGCACGGACCCCCTCCCCAACCTCCACCCCGGCACGGACCCCCTCCCCAACCTCCACCCCGGCACAGACCCCCTCCCCAACCTCCACCCCGGCACGGACCCCCTCCCCAACCCCCAACCTCCACCCCAGCACGGACCCCCCCCCCCAACCTCCACCCCGGCACGGACCCCCTCCACAACCCCCAACCTCCACCCCGGCACGGACCCCCTCCCGGCACTCCCCCGGAGCCCAGCCTACTCTAACCACCCCCCCCCCCCCGCCGCACACACACACAAGCCGAGACACACCTCTCCTCAGGCAATCAGTCTGCGGCCACGCCATTTCCTGCCCAGAGCCAACCCCCCAGGCCGTCACTCACCTCCTCGCTGGTCGGCGTGAGCCTGGAGCACCGGGTCACGCCGATGAAAAGGAGGTTTGATTCACGTCGACGTGAACGGTCATCACGTCGACGGGACTTCGGCCCATCCGGAAGGGAGAATATCGGCAGGCCGAAAATCGGCTGCCTTGCGCAGACCCGTGACATTCTCCGCGGCAGCGGCGCCATTAACGCCCCGCCGACTTTTCTCCCTTCGGAGACTTCGGCGGGGGCGGGGGCGGGATTCACGGCGGCCAACGGCCATTCTCCGACCCGGCGGGGGGTCGGAGAATGACGCCCCTTATCACCAGAGGATCTCTGGTGGGGGTCTCATTAACTGGGAGGTCTCTGGTGGGGGTCTCTGTAATTGGGGGCTTCTGGTAGAGGGTCTCTCTTATGGGGAGTCTCTGGTGGGGTTCCCTGTAATTGGGGGGGTCTATGGTGGTGGTCGCTGTAATTAGGGTGTTTCTGGTGGGGTCTCTCTTATGGGGGGGGACTCTGGTGGGGGTGGGCTGGGCAGGATTTGCATTTTGGGGGGGATGAGGGTGCCCCCCCACCCCCCAATGCACTTTGGGGGCATCTCCGTTACAGAGTTACCCTCTTGGCCCACCGCAAGATCCACCGTGCCTGGGTCACAGTTGTAAATACCTGCACCAATCTCGGTCAGAATCCCAGCCCAGAGGACCAGAGAATCATGCAGGCTGGGAGAATCCAATGCTCGGCCCGTTAATAGGATGCAAATGGGTCAATGAGACCCAGGATAATGCTCCTGGTTCGAATCCCACCACAGCAGATGTTGGAATTTGAATTCAACGAAAGATCTGGAATTAAAGGTGACCATGAAACTGTTGATTGTTGTAAAAACCCATCTGGTTCACTAATGTCCTTTAGGGAAAGAAATCTGCCGCCTTTAGCTGGTCTGGCCTACATGTGACTCCAGACGCACAGAAATGTGGTTGAACCTTAACCATCCATCTGAAAGGGCCGAGCAAGCCACTCAGTTCAAGGGCAATTAGGGATGAGCAACAATGCTGGCCCAGCCCAGCGACGCCTGCATCCCATGAATGAAAAAGATGAGCAGTCTGCCGGCACAAAGGCGGTAGAGGGGTGGTGGTGGCAATTTAAAAGTAGAGCAGAATCATTTCACATTGTAGAGACCTCTGCAGTGTCGGGCTTATTAACCATTTCTAAGTCCCCCGCCCCCCATTTTCAACATTGCAGCCTGTAGCTTTTAAGCCTGTGTGATTCATTGCTCGTAACAGGCCATACTCAACTAGTCCACGCCTTCAAAACCCAAAATGAAATGTCGACTATTAAATGTGAGTCCGCGACTGGGCAGCACTTGCTGAACAATATTGAGTGCGCTAATAGCGACCTTAACAACCAATTTAAGACAATCAGTCGAGCTCGTAATGTGGCTAGCAGTGACATAAATTCTTACACAGGGATCTGTTCTCTGCAAAAAAAAGAAGTATGTTCAAGCATTGCACCTTCGATTACGAGGAGATTGGGAAGCCGATAGTTCCCCATTGCATTATCCATGGCCATGCCTCAGCCAATCAGAATCAACTTGCCAACTTGCCCCCCTTTCTCCTATAACATACATTTTTGCGATTATTTGAAATTTGGCATTCTCGATGGGTGCAAGATTAAAATAAATGTCTCTCTTTTCAAGAGAGACATTCAAGCTCTGTACCACCAAGTGACTGTTCGATATCGCGTTGGTTAATTTAAACCACAACACTTCAACATAAATCATTATCAAATCCATTCTGTTGAAGAATGATCAAAAAAATCGTCCCAAAATGTGTCGAGGACAATGGAGATCCAATTAAGGGTAACATCATGTGGGATTAAGTTTTGAATGCAGGAGGTCAAAGCAGTTGAAATTGTGTCTTACAACACAGTTATGTGAATGCTTAACACATGCATTTGAAAGTGTTCAATGGAGATTTCATTTTGCTGTTGAATAGAGATGTTAGTGCATTTACTTTAACGGGAATTCATATTTCTGATAAAGAAGCAGAGAAGAAATTTCCGATGTACGTGTCAGGCTTTCATGGATGAATATATCAGCAGGGTAAATTCAAAGCCAGGAGATTTTGAAATTCAATGAATAATTTGTACAATGAATCCTTTTTGAACCTTCAGTTGAAGCCCAACTCCTTTATTGCATGGCTTGTAAGGAAAGATGTGCATTTACATAGCACCTTTCACGACTCCAAAGTACTTTCCAACCATTGACATAGTTTTTGCAGTGTCGCCGCTGTTGGAATGTGGCAGCCAGTTTGTGCACAGCAAGCTGCCACAAACATGAGTGCGAAAATGACCATGATGTTGGTTGTGATGTTGATTGAGGGATGAATGTCGACCAGGACACTAAGAGACAACTCCTCTGCTTTCCCTTGAAACAATCCAGTGGGATCTTTTATGGTGATGTCTCATTGGAGAAATCCAGGGCGGGAATTCTCCGTTCGTTCGCTGGCGGCGGGATTCTCTGGTCTCGGCGGTAGCGCACTCCCGCCCAGGGGGTTTCCCAGCGGTGTGGAGTGGCTTCAAAGGGAATTCCTGTTGATAGTGGCGAGAACAGAGAACCCCGCCGCCAAAGAACGGTGCGTCGCCTCCTGTTGCCGAGAAACATGTGGCTGGGAGGCCAAAGAATCCCGCCCCACATCTCTGGCCGCGGGGCATTGGAATGTCAATCTAGATTTTCAAGCCGAAGTATCTGGAGTGGGACTTGAACCCACAGCCTTCTGACTCAGAGGCAACTGAGTGCTGCGATGATGTGCATAAAGCAATTCTGTATATACTATTATATACAACTCCGACCAGCAGGTGGCAGTATGGCAGTGTACGTTTACCATGCGGCTCTATGCCTCGAGGTAGTTGGGAGTAAGTCGTGTTGGAGGATGGACGTATTTTGCAGTAGCTCTATAATAGTTAGAATTAGTAGTGTGTAATTTAGTTATTCCAGTTACCTTTACCACGCAGTTGTTTCTTAATAAGTTATTTAAACTAGATGTTCTGCAGTGCATCATTCATATTGGCCAGTCTACAGAATTACCCACTGAGTCATGACTGAAATGGCTTACATTGGAAATCTATTGTTTGAAGAAGCACCAACGTCATCTCATTCACATTTGACCTTTTTTAAATGGAGTTCCAGATAAATTATCACAAAGTGTCTGAAGTGCATACATTTTTCACTAATAGACATAGCTGTCAAGTGAAAATATTATTGGAATAAGAACAAAGGATTTTACCAGTGAAATGACAATTGATAGATGGTCTACTATTTCTGGAAATGTGAGGCACTTTTGTCTTAAAATTCTTATGTGAAGTTCATACAGTTACAATTATTGAATCATTATTAGCTGGCACCTCATAAGCCATTAAAGAATAGCAATCGTAATCCACTTTATTTTTCTAGTTGTGTGTGGGAAATACTTGCGGAATTATCGACAGAAAAATTAATTGGTTGTTCATTGTACAAAGCTCCTTATCAGGTGCTCAAGATTTTGCAGCCAATAATTTAGTTTTCAAGTAGAACGCTGTTTTTTTTGTCAAGTAAATGTGGCCACCAACATACACATAGGAACATCCCACAAACAGCACATGGGAGGACCGACCAGATACCCCTAAATTTGGTGGTGCTGTTTGAGGGAGGAATTGAATCTTTAAAGAGCTGCTATTAGAAATGATTAAACGCATGAATACCTATAAAAAAGGGGCAAAGTGGACTCTTTGGCTTGGCATGGGTTAGGGGGCAGGAAGCTGTCTGTCAATCATAGAATGGTTACAGCACAGAAAGAGGCCACTTGTCCTATTGTATCCATGCTGGGTCTCTGGAAGAGCAATTCACATAGTCTCACTCACTTGCCTTTTCCCACAATCCTCCCGTGGAGGCAAAACCAGGATTTTCATACAAGTTCATCAGACCTTCCTCGCTGTCCTACTCGATGCCCCTATTGATGAAACCCATGCCCCGTCCTCCCCCCAAAAATGGCTGCTCCAATTTTCCCCCTTTGAATCCCCTTTGAATCCATTGGTAGAGGGATTGAGGTTCGGAGCCATGAGGTCATGTTGCAGCTGTACAAATCTCTGGTGCGGCCGCATTTGGAGTATTGCGTACAATTCTGGTCGCCGCATTATAGGAAGGATGTGGAAGCATTGGAAAGGGTGCAGAGGAGATTTACCAGAATGTTGCCTGATATGGAGGGCTGATCTTATGAGGGAAGGCTGAGGGACTTGAGGCTGTTTTCGTTAGAGAGAAGAAGATTAAGAGGTGACTTAATTGAGGCATACAAGATGATCAGAGGGTTGGATAGGGTGGACAGTGAGAGCCTTCTTCTTCGGATGGTGATGTCTAGCACGAGGGGACATAGCTTTAAATTGAGGGGAGATAGATATAAGACAGATGTCAGAAGTAGGTTCTTTACTCAGAGAGTAGTAAGGGTGTGGAATGCCCTGCCTGCAACAGTAGTGGACTCGCCAACACTTAGGGCATTCAAATGGTCATTGGATAGACATATGGACAATAAGGGAATAGTGTAGATGGGCTTTAGAGTGGTTTCACAGGTCGGCGCAACATCGAGGGCCGAAGGGCCAGTACTGCGCTGTAATGTTCTATGTTCTATGTTCAGCCACAAACCAAGCCTTCTTACCCAGTTTCTACCCCACCACGTGGAGGTGAAGGCAGAGGAAGATGTCTCAGCAGCCCCCGCTATTTCCTCCGCTCCCCTGTATACATGGGGCACCCCTGGACCCAGCACAGTGTCCGAGAGGGAGGAAAGGGTGGGGAAGGTTAGAGGTCAGTGAGGACAGCCTCCAAGAGGACTGCCAAAACTGGGAGTAACTTCCATTACTCTACAACACTGAATTACCTGGATATACCATTAGGCACAGATACCTGTAAAGAATTTGAAGTTAGAATAACTTAGCAAATAAATGATGGATTTCCCACCTGAAATTCCATTGTTTCCAGGGATTGGGGGCAAAGTTTGACGAAGAGGAGAAGAGGGAAAGACTTCAAATGTGATAACATATACGCGGGCACAGCCCAAGTCATAGATGTGCACGCGAGAGGGTCTGCAGAAATTTAACATGGATTACCCCCAAAATGAGTTTGCGTCAGGCCAATGCACAACTGTACAGTGCTTTAGTGAGACTGCAGCTGGGGTACAGTGTGCAGTTTTAATTCCCTTATTTAATGAACGATATAACAGCATTCGAAGCAGTTCAGCGAAGGTTCATTCATCTGGTACCTGGGATGAAGGGGTTATCTTACCAAAAAAAGGTTGAGCAGTTTTGGCAAATATCTGTTGGCATTTAGAAGTATGAGAGGATTGAAATATATAGAATCCTGAGGGGGCTTGACAGGGTGGATGTTAGAGGATTTTTACCCTCGTGGGGGAATCTAGAACCAGGGTCACAGTTTCAAAATAAGGGGTTACCCATTTAAGATGGAGGTGAGGAGAAATGCTTTCTCTCAGACGGTCAATAGTCTGCGGAATTGAAACGTTAACAAACTTAACGTCCACAGGAACAGAGAAAACGGGGAAGACGGGAGGGCCGCAGAAGCGGAACGAGACGACAACGGCAGCGAACTCCGTCTGGGAGAAGCAAGGGCCGACAACACCACGAACAGATGCCTACTTATGTGTGTAAATAATTTTGCCAAGTGTACAGAGCTGCTGCTGTTGAGCGGGGGCATAATACCGTCCGATGGCTTCACAGGGAAAATTAAAACGTCAGCAGCAGCAGCGACCCGTAGCGGAGTGGGGGTGAGTGCTCCGTTGGGAGGGTGTGGGAAGACTGAGGCGCGTGGGGTCACGTCTAGTCAATTGCTATTGTATATTCTCTTTTTGCACTATGTTAATGTTCACTCTATTTTGCTGTGTTAGAATTATTACTATTTATTATGAAAAACTTTAATAAAAAAAATATTTTTTTTATAGAATAGTCTGTGGAATTATCTTCTCCAGCAAGCAAGGAAACTGGGCCATTGTATATATTCAAGGTTGAGTTAGATAGATTTTTGATCAACAAGGGGTCTCATGGGGAACAGGCAGGACAGTGGAGTTTAGGCCACACTCGGAACAAACAGCTTACTGAATGGTGAAGTAGGTTCAAAGGGTTGAATGGTCCACCCCTTCTAATTCTTCTGTCCTTGGATTCAATGGTTTCCTTCAGAGGGCGGGTTATGAAGCCGTTGGCACAGATCTGAGTTCTGATTCTGAAAGCTGATTCTCTGCCAGGGCCCAGAATGTTCAGTGGCGGCAAAGGCACCAAGAGCTCTCAATTCATTACCGCACTGATTGACTACAGGCAAACGATGGTGCGTTAAGCGGACGATGGTTACTCTATTCAGGCTGGTCGCAGAACAAAGACAGTGAGCGAGTGAATTCCATCCAGTGTCAGATTTCCGCAGGTTTGCCACGTCTTCAATGTCCTGTGACATTAAAGGCCCCGACTGTTAATGCCCATTCCATTCATTCTTTGCCAGGCACATAGTGTGAATCCATTAGTTACCTTGGAAACGGCTGTAGTTATTTCTGTTGCCTGACTGTCAAAGATTCCGGCGTGGCTGAGGTAGAGAAATGAGTCATAATGGTTACTTGGTGACCAGGGCTGTTCACTTGAACCTTGCTTCCTGACCCTGTCGCGCCACCCAAAAGCGACGATGGACTCAACCAAGTCTCGGGTGGCAAGTTGCATCGCTCTTGAACAGGCCACTGTTATTCTGAATTGTGAGCTGTACGGATTATCATAGAATCATAGAATTTACAGTGCAGAAGGAGGCCATTCGGCCCATTGAGTCTGCACCGGCTCTTGGAAAGAGCACCCTACCCAAGGTCCACACCTCCACCCTATCCCCATAACCCAGTAACCCCACCCAACACTAAGGGCAATTTTGGACACTATGGGCAATTTAGCATGGCCAATCCACCTAACCCGCACATCTTTGGACTGTGGGAGGAAACCGGAGCACCCGGAGAAAACCCACGCACACACGGGGAGGATGTGCAGACTCCGCACAGACAGTGACCCAAGCCGGAATCGAACCTGGGACCCTGGAGCTGTGAAGCATTTGTGCTATCCAGAATGCTACCGTGCTGCCCCTATCTAATTATGGTGGTATGTTGCCTATGGTGTGAGTTTGCAGTTGAGGGAGGATAAATGGGCAGCACAAGTGGATAGCACTGTGGCTTCACAGCGCCAGGGTCCCAGGTTCGATTCCCCGCTGGGTCACTGTCTGTGCGGAGTCTGCACGTCCTCCCCGTGTGTGCGTGGGTTTCCTCCGGGTGCTCCGGTTTCCTCCCACAGTCCAAAGACGTGCAGGTTAGGTGGATTGGCCATGATAAATTGCCCTCAGTGACCAAAAAGGTTAGGAGGGGTTATTGGGGTACGGGGATAGGGTGGAAGTGAGGGCTTAAGTGGGTCGGTGCAGACCCGATGGGCCGAATGGCCTCCTTCTGCACTGTATGTTCTATAATAATAATAATCACTTATTGTCACAAGTAGGCTTCAATGAATGCTGGTACGGGAATTGAACCCGCGCTGCTGGCTGTGTTCTGCATTACAAGCCAGCGAGTTAGCCCACTGTGCTAAACCAGCCCCCTAACCAGCCCCGGATTGGGCCTACTTGCTGAGGAGGATTAGAAGAAAATGAAGCAACTAATCCTCCCAGCATGGAAAAGGTGCCCTGAAGAGGGAGCAAACGGCGCAGTGGTAAAATTCCCATGGGGATCCATAAAGCAAAATCGCCAAATTTACTGAACAACCCCCTCAGGAAGAAATTAATAACAAGATTTCACTTCCTGTAACTCTTACTTTAACACCAATTGGAATCAATATAAATTAAACATGAATTAGCAGGAAAATCATGCTTGCTACAAGCTGTGACTTAAACCTGGAGTATCAGATACAACAAAGACTATCTCATGGAGGCAGTCCCCTACATTCGTTTAGTCCCAGTTTCTGCCACACATTTCCTCCCAGCAAAATTCCAATCCCTTTCCTTCAAGGACTTAGCCAATTCTCTACAGGCAACAGCGTCTGCAATTTTCCCGATCCGCAGCACCTGCAAACTCATAAGCCTGCCAAAGATTTTCCCAATTACCGATGTCCTTCTACTCTATCCTATTTCTTTCATCTACGACCATGCCCATTTCTTGGGCCTAAAACTCTTCCCCCGCGTACTCCTACTCGGGGTCTGGCTCAGTGGCAGGAAGTTGCAAGGTTAGTGGCTGTGACTATCTTGATTGAGGGCTCAAAGCCAAATATGGCACATATCACAGTGATGCTGGTGTCGCTGCAGGATCCACTTCCAATGCCCTGTTGTTTCTGTGTTCAATGCCTATCAGGCGAGAGGGCAGAAGCTTTGTTTTGGCAATACCAGGTGAAACAATGAGAGCTGTACCCATTCATGGAGCAAACAAGTGCTGGGTACCACCCCAATGAGTTGATGGTATGCATTGCAAAAGAATAGAATGAATAGTCCCCATTAAATCTTGAAAGACTTGAGTTACATTGTTCAAGGGAATCTATAGAAGCAGTCGTGGCTGCCACTCTGGAGGTTGTCTTTACAATTCATAGAATCCCTACAGTGCAGAAGGAGGCCATTTGGCCCATCGAGTCTGCACCGACCCTCCGAAAGAGCACCCATCCCTCCTAGCAAACATATTCAGGTGTTGGGGAATTAACCATTCTGCCATGTGCCTGATGGGCCAATATAAACCCAAGACAATAGGAGGAATTCTCCCGTCTCCGGTCTTGGTGCTATGCGGCCTTGGGCTCATCCCAAATAAGATGTCAAGGTTGCGAATGGTTTGGTTGAGCTTCAGACAGTAGCCAGGATGGAATACTCTCCACTTGCCTGGATGAGTGCAACTCCAACAACACTCAAGGAGCTCGACACCATCCAGGAAAAAGCAACTCAATTGATTGGTACCCCAGGAATGAACATTCACTTACTCCACCACCGACACAGTGACAGCAGAATTCCAGTCAAAATCCTGGAATTCTCTCCCTAACAGCACAGTGGCTGTACCTACACCACACGGACTGCAGCGGTTCAAGGAGGCAGCTCAAGGGCAACTAGAAATGGGCAATAAATGCTAGCCTAGCCAACGATGCCCATAACCGTAAATTATTTTTTGAAAAGGGAGAGGGATTCGGAGAAAAAAGTTTGTGATATTGAATTTGGTCTTCCCGATATTTCAATGGAGAAAATATTTGTTCATCCAGGCTAGATTTAGGCTTTCGAATAGTGGGAAAATCACCAACAGGCATTGATTCCTTGTTCAACAGGCGCCAGTATCACAGTGAAGAGACGACTATTCATATATGAGTCTAGACAGTGAGTAATGAGTAGTTCTTTGATCATAGCTGAGCACAAAGCCCTGTTTACCTGGCACCCACACATATCCATGCACACACAAACACCTATCTGAAGTAGAGCCCTCTGACCAATGGTCAGGAACAGATCCCTAACCTTGAAGGCTCTGAAGTGAAGTGTAATTTCAATTTCTAGCCCTAGTTGTGAATCTCTTGAATTCGCTACCCCAGAGAGCTGTGAACATTCAGCCATTGAGTACATTCAACACAGAAGTCAATAGATATTTTGGGTGCTAAGGGATATGGGGATAGTAAAGGAAGGAGGGGTTGAGGTAGAGGATCAGCCGTGATCTTGTTGAAGGGCAGCACCGGGGTGAAGGGCCGAATGGACTACTCCAGCTCACAGAATCATATAATTTACAGTGCAGAAGGAGGCCATTCGGCCCATCGAGTCTGCACCGGCCCTTGGAAAGAGCATCCTATTTAAGCCCACGCCTCCACCCCATCCCCGTAATCCCATAACCCAGCCCAACCTTTTTGGACATTAAGGGCAATTTAGCGTGGTCAATCCACCTAACCTGCACATCTTTGGACTGTGGGAGGAAACCGGAGCACCCGGAGGAAACCCACGCAGACACGGGGAGGACGTACAGACTCCGCACAGACAGTGACCCAAGCCGGGATTCGAATCTGGGACCTTAGAGCTGTGAAGCAACTGTGCTAACCATTGTACTACCGTGCTGCCCTAATGTCATGTTCGCCCAATTCAATTAGGACGTGAAATTGAAACTGGGACATTCCTGGAGTGTATGACGCAGACACATTTTGATTAAACTCCCCATATCCTATTGTTTGCTGTCTCATACAGATAAATGACACTGAATTGTCTTCTAGTGGGTCCAATATGTTTCTGGTGAAAAGGCAAGGATTTCCTCTCCAAATCCATTGATAATAATTGTAGATATCCACTTTAAATACCAGTTGTGACCTGACCTAAGCAAATAATGTTTTCCATTCTGTACCGAGAATCATGCAGTGTTGAAACATGCAGAAACTTGGAGGTGAACAAAGAACAAAAGAACAAAGAACAATACAGCACAGGAACAGGCCTTTCGGCCCTCCAAGCCTGTACCGGTCATGATGCCACCCTTGGCCAAAACCCTCAGTACTTCCTAGTGCCGTATCCCTCTATACCCATCCTAGCCATGTATTTGTTGAGGTGCCTTTTGAACACCGTTTTTTTGATTTCACTTACAAGATCCTTCATTCTAATCTTTAAAATGCTTTTGGGCAACTTAATGGTGATCTTTTGTCTTGAATAACAGCAAGCTCAGGTCAATGCTTCAATGATGAGCTTTCTTAATATTCCCTTTGCCGATGGCTAGCCCCTGTTAGGAAAACAAAGGTAGTTTTAAGGGATTAATACGTTTGGTAAAATTTAGAGTTAAGGTATAGTTTTAAATGGGTTTAATTGAATGTCTCTGTTCCGGGAAGGGTAAAACCTATAGTTAGATTAATCCTGTACAAAGGTGTTTGTATGTGTGGGGGTTGCTTAAGTTGTAACTGTGTTTCTAGTATACTTAGAGAGGGTTATGGCATGAAGAATAAATAAGGCATAAGCATGTGGGTGTTCCTTAGCAACTGGGGCCTTGTAAGGTAGAGAAACTTTTAACTTTTAGTTTTAGCTGACTTTTTGGCAGTTGGGGACAGGATATTGGGGAGTTAACAGCTCTCAACTCTGCCAGGAGAAGCTGGACAGGGAAAGGTATTTGCAAAGATGCAAGTTTCCTAAGGAACAAGATACTATCCAGATAACCAGGGAATTGGGACAGAAAGAATGTTTAAAACACCTAAAGTTAAGAGAACAGGGACCAAGATATTTTTCAAAAGAATTCAAGGAACAGTAAACAAAGTGATCTGAGTTAAAGAGACAATTGTAGTAACTAGATTTAAAGTGGGACAGCAGGCTTCAGAGGTAGATAAAATGTTTGATGTCAATTTTAATACCATCTGGGGATCGTGAGTTAAGGCAATTGTGAGCAGATTGTACAGCGGTCAAGATAAAGAAATCCTAAGGGGGTTGGTGAAAAATCCTGGACTGGATTAGCTGTTAAAAGTGGAGCAGAAGCTTTGTTTAAAGGTATCATTTGGAAAACCTAGTCTGGCTTTCGGATTACAAACCATTAAGGGAAAGCATTATTATTAGGAGAGAAGACGTTGACGTGTGTTTTTCGTAGTGTAGTTTGGAAAGTGTCTTATGACAATCATCTGGGGGGGATTCTGAGGCGAAAGTCACAGACATTCAATTGAGTTCAGAGAGGAGTGTGTCTTACTACATTCATCGTGTGCACTTAACTGGGGCTTTTGTTTCAATGAGACCATTGCAGCTTAAGATGTACTTTTCAATCCATGTTAATCTGTTCACATTTGTTAAGTGAAGGGGGAGTAAATGATTAATGCATTATAAACCAATTTTTCCATGTTTAATAAATGCTTTTCCTTGTTAAAATAAATTAGTGGTCTTCAGACTCTGTTCCTCCATGTTATGTAAGAAAATATAAAAGTTACGGGGCTGGATTCTCTGTTTTGAAGACTATGTCCTCACGCCGGCATCAAAACAGTGGAGTTTTACACCTGAAAATCCTGGATCAAAGGGACATGAATTCCCAGCCCTGCAGGGGGCGAGCAGGGACCCTTCATTGAAGCGTTGACCTGAACTTGCTGTTATTCAAGACAAAAGATCACCATTAAGCTGCCCAAAAGCATTTTCAAGATTAGAATGAAGGATCTTGTAAGTGAAATCAAAATAACGGCGTTCAAAAGGCACATCGACATATACATGGATAGGTTGGGTATAGAGGGATATGGCACCAGGAAGTGCTGAGGGCTTTGGCCAAGGGTGGCATCATGACCGGTACAGGCTTGGAGGGCCGAAAGGCCTGTTCCTGTGCTGTATTGTTCTTTGTTCTTTTGATCTTTGTTCACCTCCAAGTTTCTGCATGTTTCAACACTGCATGATTCTCGGTACAGGATGGAAAACATTATTTGCTTAGGTCAGGTCACAACTGGTATTTGCTTTTGCTGCAGATACGGGCCCCCGCATTTCCGGGTCGGAGGCCGCGCATGCGCACAACGGTGGCCTCCAGTGGCCGCATGTGCTCCATGACGGACTCGGACCACGGAGCCCGACCCAAAAAAGAGATACCCCCTATCAGCCGCGCGCCCGACTCTCAACCCCTGCACAAGCATTCCCCGCCCGCCTGTAAGGCGGGCACCCCACCCCCCCCCCACCCCCCGGCCTCCGATCAGCCCTGAATTTGACCTGAGTCAGCAGCCGCCACACGAGTATCCCGACCTGCATGGAGCACATTAGTTCCACTCCGTCGGAAACTCGGCCAGTCGGGGGCGGTAAATGGCGGAGCGGAACTCTGGCGATGGCCCCAGGCGGCGCGGTGTACTCCCCGAGTACGCCGCTTTTCGGGCCCGCAGGATCGGGGAACAGGCGCCGGTCCCGCTTTCTTGCGGGAACATGGTTCTCCGCCCCAGCGCCGGCCGTGATTCCGGGGCGAGTGTGCGGAGAATCCAGCCCACGGTCTTTTGAACCAAAGTTCCATTCTGGAATCTTCCCGCCCAATTATAACACGATCACAAGACTGCACTGTACAAAACTACAGCACCGACATTTATTGTGAACTCACTCTCATACACACTCGTGGTACGAAGGAGCGGTGATATTGCTCTACCTTGAGGCTAAGAACAATGTATTGTTAAAGGGAGCTACCTCCTCTACTGTGTTACATCTTCTGTGGAAATAAATAGATTGATTTATTTTCTCTAATAGGCACACATAAGTCGGCTTGCTTTTTAAAAAATATGTTTACAGGGCGTGATGTCGCTGGCTAGGCCAGCATTTATTGCCCATCCCTAATTACCCTTGCAAAGGTGGTGGTGAGCCGCATTCTAGAACTGCCGAAATCCATGAGGTGTAGGTACACCCACAGTGCTGTTAGGGAGCGAGTTCCAAGATTTTGACCCAGCGACAGTGAAGGAACGGTGATACATTTCCAAATCAGGATGGTAGCTTGGAAAGGATCCTCTAGGTGGTGGTGTTCCCATGTGTCTGCTGCCCTTGTCCTTCTAGATGGTTCAGGTCACGGAATTGGAAGGTGCCATTGAAGGAGGCAAAATATTGAACAATATTTAACGTCCCATCTCCATCCAGCACGCAAAGCTATTTTCAGCTGCATTCTAACACCAACGCGAAGAATTGCCAAGATTGTTATGTCTGTAAATCATTGTGAAATACATCTTTTCTTATCAAATTCTTTGTACCTTATTTATCTTCTGATCATCTAAAACTGGGGAAGAAAATGTATACCTGCCCTTAAATTGTATTGTTTTATGGTTGAGTCACTCAAATCAGCTCCGCTAGACAGGACATGTTGCTGTGTTATGGGTCAGGGTTTAGAGAACCCCAAAATGTATCATGGAGTTCACCTGACCCACAACCTTTAATAGATTGTGGTGTGGGGAGCACACGGCCCACTCTACAGGTGTGGTACAGCAGAAATGGACAAGTAATTTTAAAAACAAAACAATGTTTATTCTATGAACTCAAGTTAACCTTTTTAAAACAAACAGTGAATATCTTAGCAACCATTAATTCAAATATTCTCCCCAAAGAATACAACACTAAGTAATCTTTATGCTGTTCTTTTAACATCCAAAAGACTTAACAAACCTTTAAACAGCAGCACATCAGAGTTTACATTTAATACTGAAAACATTTATAATTCTGAATTCACCAAATGATTAAGAGATAGTCCTTCATGGCAGAGAGAACAGCAGTACAGCTGCTTTTTCTGACTTCAACTGTAACACACTGAAAAACGAAACCAAAAAGACAGACACACCCAAGCTTTTCTCAAAGTGAAACTAAAAAGCAGAACCAAAGCTCAGCTCCGCCCACACTCTGACATCACTGCAGTAACATGAGCAGCCAAACATTTCTTAAAGCGACATTCACATGACATGTTGATACATGTGACACCAGACTCCTGAAGTAACTGCTCCACTCGGAACTCAATTGCGGCAGCAGGCTCCCAAGGGGACAGCAGAAACCTTTCAGGGATGTCCACAAAGCATTGCTGAAGAGTTTACACAACCCCACCGGCTCACGGCCGACACTGGCTTGTGACTGACCAAATCGGAGAAGACACAATCGCGAAGGCACCCAGCACATCGAGAGGCTTCATGGGAATGCGCAGAGGTGCAGTGGAAAGTGCTGGAGGGGGTGCACAAATCTCCAAACGCCCCCATCGACCCGATCTGTCGACATCACCTGCCCCACACGTCGCAGCGTCTGGAGATTACACATTGGACTCATCAGCCGTCACAGAACCCATGGAATCGAGTGGAAGCAAATCATCCTCGATCCTGTGGGATTGCCGAAGAAGAAGATTGCTTTATCTTTGAAAGAGGCTCGATATCCTTGACTGTCACAATAGTTATCTTTGTTGTATTTTCCAAGGACAATGCACTTGCCCCCCACCTCAGAATAGTGCTCTGCTTTCACATTCCACATCACACGTGCTGGAATTCAGCTGTGTGTTTAATAACTCGACAATACTTAGTCTGACATTTTTGACAATCTCTGCAGTCTATCTGCTTAAAGAGTGCGCCTATTTCTTAACCCTCTTTCCAGTGATTCACATGAGTGATCTTCAGCTGAAACCAATTCAACAATCCACTTCATTCCCACTCTCCAGGCAGCTTGCCGTAATTCTGTTTGAAGTGGTTGATCTATTCCTTAACCCCTGTTAGTTTGCATTCTAAGCTTGGGCTAATGCAATTTTCATTTCTCGAATGATTCCTGGTTTTATTGTCATGTGATCCAAACTTCCCGTCTCCTTGGATGTCACTTTATTTCTGCTGACTGATGGTGGCGTCAACGATCACAGTGCAACATTGGAACAGAGGTTGAGTAGATTGGGTCTGTACTCATTGGAGTTTAGAAGATTGAGAGGCGACCTTATTGAAACATATCGGATTCTCAGGGGGGCTTGACAGGGTAGATTGAGATTGTTTCCCCTTGAGGAAGAGTCTAGGACCAGAGGGCATCATCTCAGGGTAAAGGGTCTTCATTTAAGAAAGAGATAAGTTTCAAATCACTAGCTTTCGGAGCACTGCTCCTTTCGGAGTGCACCGAAAGTTAGTGATTCGAAACAAACCTGTTGGACTTTCATAGAATCATAGAATTTACAGTGCAGAAGGAGGCCATTCGGCCCATCGAGTCTGCACCGGCTCTTGGAAAGAGCACCCTACACAAGAGCATCCTCACCTCCACCCCATCCCCATTAGCCAGCAACCCCACAGTAACCCCATCCAACTCTAAGGGCAATTTTGGACACTAAGGGCAATTTAGCATGGCCAATCCACCTAACCTGCACGTCTTTGGACTGTGGGAGGAAACCGGAGCGCCCGGAGGAAACCCACGCAGACACGGGGAGAACGTGCAGACTCCGCACAGACAGTGACCCAAGCAGGGAATCGAACCTGGGACCCTGGAGCTGTGAAGCAATAATGCTAACCACTGTGCTACCGCGCAGCCCTAACCTGGTGTTGTAAGACTTCTTACTGTGCTCACCCCAGTCCCACGCCGGCATCTCCATATTAAGAGAGAGATGAGGAGGAATTTCTTCTCTCTGAATCTGTAGAATCTTTTACTGCAGAGAGCTGTAGAGGCTGGGACATTAAGTATGTTCAAGGCTGAGAGAGACAGATTTTTAATCAATCAGGGAATCAAGGGTTATGGGGATAAGGCGGAAAGTGGAGTTGAGGATTAACAGATCAGATCAGCCATGATCTTATTAAATGGGACAGCAGGTCCGGTGGGCCGAATGGCTTACTTCTGCTCCTACATCTTATGGTCTTATTGCATGGTGGGGTGCAGCAATAGGATCTCTTAGAGCTCACAGGACACGGAGCTGGAACATTCCATTCAAGTCACTTCTGCGGGATAGATCCAAAGCGTTTTAAATTGTTGAATGGGCATTAAAGCTCCTCAGTTTAGATGAACAACTCAGTTTATTTTAGGATATGTAGTTTAAAGCTTATGGAAAATTCCAATAAAGACCTTTTGACTGAAAAATGTGTGGAAAGAAAAGTAAGTTCAACATTTATTTAATCCTCAGTTTCCAAAAGTTGAGCGGATTCTGTGAGAATCAGCATTGTTGAATGTTTATTTCTAACTTTTGTTTACTTGCGCATGCATGTGTTGTGATATATCATCAAATGAGAGCATCATAATACAACATGAATGCAGCAAGACCACTCCCCCTCCCCGGTTAACATCCAGAATGGGCTGATAAGTGGCAAGTAACATTTACACCACGTGAGTGCCAGGTAATAACCACCCGCAACAAGGGATAATCTAACTATTTCCCCATGACATTCAATGATATTACTATCATTGAATACCAACCTCCACGCCCCCCTCCATCCCCTCCACTCCTGTGGGGATTGCCATTAACCAGAAACTGAATCCTGCACTTTTTTCAACCCCTCGGTTGGTTGCGACAAGGTTAATTTAAAAACGATCCCTTCCCTCGTGGGTACTTTGGCTCAGTCCAAATGTATTTAAAAGGATCAATTTAACCAGTTAACGAAAGAGCAAGTTTATTAGTTACTAAAAGGTGAGAAAAATAACAAAATACACCACACAAACATGCAGGTTAGAAATGAGAAGTGAGTCCAAAACGAACATTTAAAAAGAAGTATGAATCGGTCTTTGGCTTGTCCGTGAAAAGTAGATGGTGAAATGTTGCGGCCGTTAAGTTGGGTGATTCTAGTAGCACTGACTCTGGCTTCTGAGCAGTTGATTTTGGATATTCTTTGTTCTGCAGGTTAGATGAAAGGAATTGTCTTGTTTCCTTTTCAATTGTGGCTTTTCTGATTTGTGACTTGCTTCCAGCAATCAGAGTCAGAGAGAGAGAACGAGAGAGACCTTTTAACTGCAAGTGCTGGGATGCCTAGTGGATGTTCTTCAGCTGTGACCTTCACAGTACACTAGCACAGTAGGACTATAACACCAGGCTAGATAGAGAGACCAGTGTTGCAGTTGGTTTTTGACCCCTTTCCTGGAAGGGGAAAAGCAAACATGCCCGTCAACCCAGAATTGCTTTCTTTCAACAGTCTGGGAGAAAACTCACCAGAGATGGTTTCTGCGGAGATGGTAATCAGCATCCATTATCTCTACAGGAGGTTACAGTTCAATTTTTGTATTTCATCTCTGTCTGAAAAAAGGTGTGACATTCCATTGTCTCTGGACTGGTTGGTAATCCACATCAAAATTCCAACAGGTGATTACAGTCTCAGCCAGCTTTTGTGCTGCCTTTGAAAAAACCTGTCTTACTTAAAAGCACAATGTGTCCGTAGTTATTCGGGGCTATGATTAATTGTCATGGCACTTTGCCCACATGACAAATGAAATGAGATTCATTCTGATTTCATTACAAAAGGAAAAAAATATAAGAAACTACAAACACATTCATTCTCCTAGCCTTGGCCCATGTTATATTTTCAATTCTAACCGAGTCTTTTTATGTCCTGGACCTGAAGATGTCTGTAATCACATTTGATTTCCCGGCAATGTGGGTGATTTTTAGGTGATGCTGTTGGAGACACAAACTCCAAAGAAATAACTAGCATTCTGTGTCTTAAACCTTTCCACAAAGGTTAACAGATTGTGGTCAGCATAGACTACGGTCTCTCTGTAACCATTTCGGACATAAGACCAGCTGCGTGGGTTCGAATCCCGTACCGGCTGAGGTTATTCATGAAGGCCCCGCCTTCTCAACCTTGCCCCTCGCCTGAGGTGTGGTGACCCTCAGGTTAAATCACCACCAGTCAGCTCTCCCCCCTCAAAGGGGAAAGCAGCCTATGGTCATCTGGGACTATGGTGACTTCACTATTGTACCTCAAAGTGTTTGCGAGCCAATAATTCCTTCTCTACTGTGGAATACCGTGTCTGATGCTTGTTTACCTTTTTGGAGAGTACCCTTTTGGTCTCTCAATTCCGGATTCATCTTCCTGGGGAAGGATAGTCCTTACCCTGATATCACTTACATCAATAGCAGCTCTAAATGCCTTGTTAAAGTTTAGAGCTGAAAGCACAGGCTCACAAATTAAAATGCTCTTCAACTTTTCGAAGACCGTCTGATATTTCTCATTCCATACAACAGCTGTATTTCTTTCAGTCGTAAATCTTTCAGCAGGACGGCTCCTGATCTGAGGTTTGGGATGAACTTACAGTAGAAACGACCCACCCCTAAGAACCTCATGATTTCCCGTTTTGTTGTGGGAATGGGGAACTGGACGAAAGCTTGACCCTTTGCCGCTCTGGGCGGTACTTGTTCTTGATCCGCCATGCGGCCTAGATAGGTCACTTGAGCCTTAGTGAACCTTTGCAAGATTGGTCACTGGGCCAGCTGACTGTCTCTGGAAAAGGACTTCCAGTTGCTCTAAGTGATTTTCCCAGGTGTCGTTTGTACACTAGGAAGTCAGTGAGATAGATACACTATGCAATTGGATAAGCCTGCCACTACCGGGTTCATCAGCCACTGGAAGGTGGTCGGTGCATTTTGTTGTCCGATTGGCATTACTTGATACTGGTGTAACCTCTCCCGAGTTACGGAGGCGGAGATTTCCTTTGCGCGGGCAACCTGTGAGTGTTGCTTGAGTAAATCCACCTTTGTGATGTACGTTGTTTTACCCATTCTATCCATGCAGTCTTCCAGCCAGGCTATTGGTTAGCTCAGGTCACTGCATTAACTTTTTGGCCATCAATGCAGAACCTTGTGGAGCTGTCTGGCTTGGGCATGGACTATTGCTGCAAGGCTCGAAGAAGTTGGTGCTCCATCATGTAGTTAGTCACATGGGCCAGCCTTTCCAGGCCTGGATGATAGGGATGTTGCCTTATAAGGGCCTCTCCTACATCCACATCATGATGGATTTGGGTGCTGCAGCCTGGTTTGTCTCTCTGCAGAAGCCTTTCAATGCATTGAACAGCCTCATCAGATCTGGATTGGATTGGATTAGTTTATTGTCACGTGTACCGAGGTGCAGTGAAAAGTATTTTTTTGCGAGCAGCTCAACAGATCATTAAGTACATGAAAATAAAAGAAAAGAAAAGAAAATACATAATAGGGCAACACAAGGTACACAATGTAACTACATAAGCACCGGCATCGGATGAAGCATACAGGGTGTAGTGTTAATGAGGTCAGTCCATAAGAGGGTCGTTTAGGAGTCTGGTAACAGCGGGGAAGAAGCTGTTTTTGATGTTCGTGCGTGTTCTCAGACTTTCGTATCTCCTGCCCGATGGAAGAAGTTGGAAGAGTGAGTAAGCTGGGTGGGAGGGGTCTTTGATTATGCTGCCCACTTTCCTCAGGCAGCGGGAGGTGTAGATGGAGTCAATTGATGGGAGGTAGGTTCGTCTGAAGGACTGGGCTGTGTTCACGACTCTCTGACGTTTCTTGCGGTCTTGGGCCGAGCAGTTGCCATACCAGGCTGTGATGCAGCCAGATAGGATGTTTTCTATGGTGCATCTGTAAAAGTTGGTAAGAATTAATGTCGACATACTGAATTTCCTTAGTTTCCTGAGGAACTTTAGGCGCTGTTGTGCTTTCTTGGTGGTAGCGTCGACTTGGGTGGACCAGGACAGATTTTTGGAGATGTGCACCCCTAGGAATTTGAAACTGCTAACCAGCTCCACCCCGTTGATGCTGACAGGGGTGTGTACAGTGCTTTGCTTCCTGAAGTCAATGACCAGCTCTTTAGTTTTGCTGAGGGAGAGATTGTTGTCGCTACGCCACTCCACTAGGTTCTCTATTTCCCTCCTGTATTCTGACTCGACATTATTCGAGATCCTGCCCACTATGGTCGTAGCATCAGTAAACTTGTAGATGGAGTTGGAATCGAATTTTGCCACGCAGTCGTGTGTGTACAGGGAGTAGAGTAGGGGGCTAAGTACGCAGCTTGCGGGGCCCCGGTATTGAGGACTATTGTGGAGGAGGTGTTGTTTATTCTTACTGATTGTGGTCTGTGGGTCAGAAAGTCGAGGCTCCAGTTACAGAATGAGGAGCCAAGTACTAGATTTTGGGGTTTTGATACGAGCTTGGCTGGGATTATGGTGTTGAAGGTGGAGCTGTAGTCAATAAATAGGAGTCTGATGTAGGAGTCCTTGTTGTCGAGATGCTCTCGGAACGAGTGTAGGACCAGGGAGATGGCGTCTGCTGTGGACCAGTTGCAGCGGTATGCGAATTGCAGTGGATCAAGGAGTTCTGGGAGTATGGCGGTGATGCGCTTCATGCTCAACCTCTCGAAGCACTTCATTATGACTGAAGTCAGGGCCACCGGATGGTAGTCATTGAGGCGCATTGCCTGGTTCTTCTTTGACACCGGTATGATGCTGGTCCTCTTGAAGCAGGTGGGGATCTCGGAGCGGAGTAGGGACAAGTTAAAGATTTCCGCGAACACATCTGCCAGCTGGTCCGCGCAGGCTCTAAGTGCTGTGAAGGATTTAGATTATTCCGGACCTGATAATACTTTAATACTAGGTTATTACTATTATTTAGGTTAACCCATCAAAAGAGGGAAATCCGTTTCTCTGCTAATACTCAAAATAGCTCTCACGAAGGGAGAATGCTTTTCCAGGCCTGAGATAGTTAAACTGGATCTCAGTTATTTTTTATCGGAAAAGTTCAGATGCATCATTCATAACTAAATCGTTACCTCGGTCGTCGTGGGTCCCAGTCATTTAAGACTTCCTAAATGAGTGTCTAGGATTTTAAACTTTGAGTGTAAGTCTTCCCAGTATAATTTTTAATAAAAGTATTTTTATTATAAAATACTCTCAATTGATACATACAGAATTGCAGAGTTAAAAATATAAATTGATTAACAGTCTTTAGTTATCTGTTAATAACATAAAACCCGTTAACAGTCCTTTGTTATCTGCTAACATGCTAATTTCTCTTAAGAGAATGAGATATCTAAATAATGGAAAGTCCTAAAGTATCTCCTATCAATTTCTAATACATTTCTAAGAAGTTTAACAGAAACATACTGACAAAACCATGATGGTCTTTGTCTGATGAGGCAAGCTTGAAGAACAGAGCTTTGACCCACACTCCCGCAGGGGAGCGAGGAGGTACTTCTCTGCCAAAATGCCCCTCTTTTTATACATAAAATCTTCTAATCGGTCAAGGAATGCCGATCTGTTATTTTATCACTTATTGTTGGTTAATTGCCGGTAGCCAAATGGCTAATTTGATGTATTATCATCAATATATGTTTTAATGATGTTAGTGTCTGCGTGAATGTCAGGTGTCTTAAGATATATTGGCAAAGAGGGACTTGTATAGAGATCTGTCTCTTTTCAGTGTTGCCATGTTTCTTAGATATATGGATTGTCAAACAGACACTTCTTTGAGGATGTTGTTCTAAGTGTCAAGAGTTATATAGTTAAGGAGGGATTTGTGTATTATTTATTTGAAGAATGTTCCTGTCCTCATGGTTTGAATAATTATAGGTGTAGGAGAGTGACCTAGAGAATTTACAGTGTGTCATTGCAAGGATTTCCTTCTCCTGTGTTTTTTGAAGTCAGCTAGGAGTTTTTCCCTCCAAATGGTGACTTCTGGACGACCTTTAGCTGAAGTGGTTTTATTCCATTTTGAATTAAAATACTGGTCGTATTCATTTCTGTTGCCTTATTTCAAACCAAGTTCTGTGGCGAAAGTGATATTCATCACAGTGCACGATCAGGGATCCCGTCCGGACCCATCGCCTTCCGAGGGTTCCCTTTCAGGAATGCCGATCTGACTTTGGAAGCTGTGATGGTGGATATGGGTGTGTTATAGGCTGCTGGGGCACTGGACAGCGGATCGTTGGTTTCCTGCTCGAACCGAGCATGGAATGCATTGAGTTCATCAGGGAGGGGTGCGCTGCTGCCAGAGATACTACTCTGCTTCGCTTTGCAGCCCATTATGTTGTTTAGGCCTTGCCAGAACCGCCGAGAGTCTGGAACGCTAGTCTGTGACTCTAGCTTGGCCTGATATTCTCTCTGCTAGCTGTTTTTCACCTAGGTGGGTGAATAAGAAGTTTAGGTTCTCTAGGATCTCTGTATTGGTTAGCCGGTAGTAAGGGGTTCAACCACGTCTCCATCCAATTCATCCCCACTGCTACCCGACCCTCCCGGTCGATGGCAATGGGACAGACCTTTACTTGTCCCCTTCTCCGCTGTGATATTTCTTTATCATGCTGAAATGACCCAGCTTTCGCTTTTTCCCCCAGTCTGGGGTCTCAATTAGATAGTTTACTTCCCCGGGTTTCTGTGCCACTCTGTACGGGCCACTTAGCGTGGCTTGTAAGGGTTCACCTGGCATTGGTAGGAGTGCTAACACATAGTCTCCTGGCTCAGAGGTTCAGACCGTGGCACATTTGTCGGTCAGTTTTTTCATAGCTCTCTGGGAGATTTTCAATGGTTCTTGGGCCACCTCCCAGGCTATTGGTGAGCCGCTCTCAGAACATGGCTACCTGGTCTAACATGGAGAGTTCCTCCTTCTGCTTTAGAAACCTCTCCTTGATTCATTCCAGAGGCCCTCGCACTCGATGCTCGCAAACTAATTCAAATGTAGTAAAACTGGGCGACTCATTGGGTGATTCTCTGGTGGTGAACTTAAGAAAACCTTGTTCTTTATCCCCATCATAGGTTACTCTTGGCAGTACATCCTGATCATTGTTTTCAGGTCTGGTGGTACCGTTCTGGTGCCCCCTGCGACTGTGGGTGAGATACTGAAGATCTCAGCTGGGTCACGCCCAGGTTACCCACCACCTCCAGTAATATCTTGGACATGAAATTTCACCCCTGATTCGGTCTAAAAGCTGGCTGACGCGGGCTTGGGGCTTACGTATACCGAGATGCCGACCATCGCAATTTCGTGACCTGGCTCCAACATTTCCCGACTGTACCTCGATGGCAACACTACATGTCCACTCCTCACTGTCCACTCCTCACTGTCCACTCCTCATTGTCCACTCCTCACCGTCCACTCTTCACTGTCCACTCCTCACCGCCCACTCCTCACTGTCCACTCCTCACCGCCCACTCCTCACTGTCCACTCCTTACTGTCCACTCCTCACCGCCCACTCCTCACTGTCCACTCCTCACTGTCCACTACTCACCGCCCACTCCTCACTGTCCACTACTCACTGTCCACTCCTCACCGCCCACTCCTCACTGTCCACTCCTTACTGTCCACTCCTCACCGCCCACTCCTTACTGTCCACTCCTCACCGCCCACTCCTCACTGCCCACTCCTCACCGTCCACTCCTCACTGTCCACTCCTCACTGTCCACTCCTCACCGTCCACTCCTCACCGTCCACTCTTCACTGTCCACTCCTCACCGTCCACTCTTCACTGTCCACTCCTCACAGTCCACTCCTCACTGTCCACTCCTCACTGTCCACTCCTCACTGTCCACTCCTCACAGTCCACTCCTCACTGTCCACTCCTCACTGTCCACTCTTCACTGTCCACTCCTCACAGTCCACTCCTTACTATCCACTCCTCGCTGTCCACTCCTCACTGTCCACTACTCACCGCCCACTCCTCACTGTCCACTCCTCACTGTCCACTACTCACCGCCCACTCCTCACTGTCCACTCCTCACCGTCCACTCTTTACTGTCCACTCCTCACCGCCCACTCCTCACTGTCCACTCCTCACTGTCCACTCCTCACTGTCCACTCCTCACAATCCACTCCTCACTGTCCACTCCTCACTGTCCACTCCTCACCGCCCACTCCTCACTGTCCACTCCTTACTGTCCACTCCTCACCGCCCACTCCTCACCGTCCACTCCTCACTGTCCACTCCTCACTGTCCACTCCTCACCGTCCACTCCTCACCGTCCACTCTTTACTGTCCACTCCTCACCGCCCACTCCTCACTGTCCACTCCTCACTGTCCACTCCTCACCATCCACTCCTTACTGTCCACTCCTCACCGCCCACTCCTCACCGCCCACTCCTCACCGTCCACTCCTCACTGTCCACTCCTCACTGTCCACTCCTCACCGTCCACTCCTCACCGTCCACTCTTCTCTGTCCACTCCTCACCGTCCACTCTTCACTGTCCACTCCTCACAGTCCACTCCTTACTATCCACTCCTTACTATCCACTCTTCACTGTCCACTCCTCACCGTCCACTCTTCACTGTCCACTCCTCACTGTCCACTCCTCACCGCCCACTCCTCACTGTCCACTCCTCACCGTCCACTCTTCACTGTCCACTCCTCACCGTCCACTCTTCACTGTCCACTCCTCACAGTCCACTCCTCACTGTCCACTCCTCACTGTCCACTCCTCACTGTCCACTCCTCACCGTCCACTCTTCACTGTCCACTCCTCACAGTCCACTCCTCACCGCCCACTCCTCACTGTCCACTCCTCACCGTCCACTCTTTACTGTCCACTCCTCACCGCCCACTCCTCACTGTCCACTCCTCACTGTCCACTCCTCACTGTCCACTCCTCACTGTCCACTACTCACCGCCCACTCCTCACTGTCCACTCCTCACCGTCCACTCTTTACTGTCCACTCCTCACCGCCCACTCCTCACTGTCCACTCCTCACTGTCCACTCCTCACTGTCCACTCCTCACTGTCCACTCCTCACCGCCCACTCCTCACAATCCACTCCTCACTGTCCACTCCTCACCGCCCACTCCTCAGTGTCCACTCCTTACTGTCCACTCCTCACCGCCCACTCCTCACCGCCCACTCCTCACCGTCCACTCCTCACTGTCCACTCCTCACTGTCCACTCCTCACCGCCCACTCCTCACTGTCCACTCCTCACTGTCCACTCCTCACTGTCCACTCCTCACCGCCCACTCCTCACAATCCACTCCTCACTGTCCACTCCTCACCGCCCACTCCTCAGTGTCCACTCCTCACCGTCCACTCCTCACCGCCCACTCCTCACAATCCACTCCTCACTGTCCACTCCTCACCGCCCACTCCTCACTGTCCACTCCTCACTGTCCACTCCTTACTGTCCACTCCTCACCGCCCACTCCTCACCGCCCACTCCTCACCGTCCACTCCTCACTGTCCACTCCTCACTGTCCACTCCTCACTGTCCACTCCTCACCGTCCACTCTTTACTGTCCACTCCTCACCGCCCACTCCTCACTGTCCACTCCTCACTGTCCACTCCTCACCATCCACTCCTTACTGTCCACTCCTCACCGCCCACTCCTCACCGCCCACTCCTCACCGTCCACTCCTCACTGTCCACTCCTCACTGTCCACTCCTCACCGTCCACTCCTCACCGTCCACTCTTCACTGTCCACTCCTCACCGTCCACTCTTCACTGTCCACTCCTCACAGTCCACTCCTTACTATCCACTCCTTACTATCCACTCTTCACTGTCCACTCCTCACCGTCCACTCTTCACTGTCCACTCCTCACTGTCCACTCCTCACCGCCCTCTCCTCACTGTCCACTCCTCACCGTCCACTCTTCACTGTCCACTCCTCACCGTCCACTCTTCACTGTCCACTCCTCACAGTCCACTCCTCACTGTCCACTCCTCACTGTCCACTCCTCACTGTCCACTCCTCACCGTCCACTCTTCACTGTCCACTCCTCACTGTCCACTCCTCACTGTCCACTCCTCACCGTCCACTCCTCACAGTCCACTCTTCACTGTCCACTACTCACAGTGCACTCACCGTCCACTCTTCACTGTCCACTCCTCACCGTCCACTCCTCACTGTCCACTCCTCACTCTCCACTCCTCTGTCCACTCCTCACCGTCCACTCTTCACTGTCCACTCCTCACCATCCACTCTTCACTGTCAACTCCTCACCATCCACTCCTCACTGTCCACTCCTCACTGTCCACTCCTCACTGTCCACTCCTCACCATCCACTCTTCACTGTCTACTCCTCACTGTCCACTCCTCACTGTCCACTCCTCACTGTCCACTCCTCACCATCCACTCTTCACTGTCTACTCCTCACTGTCCACTCCTCACTGTCCATTCCTCACCGTCCACTCCTCACTGTCCACTCCTTACTGTCCACTCCTCACCGCCCACTCCTCACCGCCCACTCCTCACTGTCCACTCCTTACTGTCCACTCCTCACCGCCCACTCCTCACCGCCCACTCCTCACTGTCCACTCCTCACTGTCCACTTCTCACTGTCCACTCCTCACCGTCCACTCCTCACTGTCCACTCTTCACTGTCCACTACTCACTGTCCACTCCTCACTGTCCACTCTTCACTGTCCACTCCTTACTGTCCACTCCTCACTGTCCACTCTTCACTGTCCACTACTCACTGTCCACTCCTCACCGTCCACTCTTCACTGTCCACTCCTTACTGTCCACTCCTCACCATCCACTCTTCACTGTCCACTACTCACTGTCCACTCGTCACCGTCCAGTCTTCACTGTCCACTCCTCACTGTCCACTCCTCACTGTCCACTCCTCACTGTCCACTCCTCACTGTCCACTCCTCACTGTCCACTCCTCACCATCCACTCCTCACTGTCCACTCCTCACCATCCACTCTACACTGTCCACTCCTCACTGTCCACTCCTCACTGTCCATTCCTCACCGTCCACTCCTCACTGTCCATTCCTCACCGTCCACTACTCACTGTCCACTCCTCACTGTCCACTCCTCACTGTCCACTCTTCACTGTCCACTACTCACTGTCCACTCCTCACCGTCCACTCTTCACTGTCCACTCCTTACTGTCCACTCCTCACTGTCCACTCTTCACTGTCCACTACTCACTGTCCACTCCTAACCGTCCACTCTTCACTGTCCACTCCTTACTGTCCACTCCTCACCATCCACTCTTCACTGTCCACTACTCACTGTCCACGCGTCACCGTCCAGTCTTCACTGTCCACTCCTCACTGTCCACTCCTCACTGTCCACTCCTCACCGTCCACTCCTCACTGTCCAATCCTCACTGTCCACTCCTCACTGTCCACTCCTCACTGTCCACTCCTCACAGTCCACTCCTCACTCTCCACTCCTCACTCTCCACTCCTCACTGTCCACTCCTCACCGTCCACTCTTCACTGTCCACTCCTCACCATCCACTCTTCACTGTCAACTCCTCACCATCCACTCCTCACTGTCCACTCCACACTGTCCACTCCTCACGGTCCACTCTTCACGGTCCACTCTTCACTGTCCACTCCTCACTGTCCACTCCTCACTGTCCACTCCTCACCGTCCACTCCTCACTGTCCACTCTTCACTGTCCACTCCTTACTGTTCACTCCTCACTGTCCACTCTTCACTGTCCACTACTCACTGTCCACTCCTCACCGTCCACTCTTCACTGTCCACTCCTTACTGTCCACTCCTCACCGTCCACTCTTCACTGTCCACTACTCACTGTCCGCTCGTCACCGTCCAGTCTTCACTGTCCACTCCTCACTGTCCACTCCTCACTGTCCACTCCTCACCGTCCACTCCTCACTGTCCACTCCTCACTGTCCACTCCTCACTGTCCACTCCTCACCATCCACTCCTCACTGTCCACTCATCACTGTCCACTCCTCACTGTCCCCTGCTCACTGTCCACTCCTCACTGTCCACTCCTCACCGTCCACTCCTCACCGTCCACTCCTCACTGTCCACTCCTCACCGTCCACTCTTCACTGTCCACTACTCACTGTCCACTCGTCACCGTCCAGTCTTCACTGTCCACTCCTCACTGTCCACTCCTCACTGTCCACTCCTCACCATCCACTCCTCACTGTCCACTCCTCACTGTCCACTCCTCACTGTCCACTCCTCACCATCCACTCCTCACTGTCCACTCATCACTGTCCTCTCCTCACTGTCCCCTGCTCACTGTCCACTCCTCACTGTCCACTCCTCACCGTCCACTCCTCACCGTCCACTCCTCACTGTCCACTCCTCACCGTCCACTCCTCACTGTCCACTCCTCACCGTCCACTCCTCAACGCCCACTCCTCACTGTCCACTCCTCACTCCATTTTCTCAACAGCACATCACTGTGGAAGCATTGAGGGACTGCCTGTTCCTCAGCTTCAGTGTGAGCCGTCTGAGCTGATGCTGTGGGTCAACTTGCTGGGCCGCCGCCGAGGAAGATTTATTTATTATGTCCTTCGGGTCTTTAGGCTCCCAGAAAAGGTTTTGGATAACCAAACCAGAGCGTCTTCTGCCTGTAGTGTCACCTCAACCTCCACTGATGGAGCTTGTCTGGCCATAATGCGCATTCCCACGCAGTCAGGGGAAATGCTGGCACTTTCCCCAGCAGCTGCATGGCCCCCTTGACCTCAGTTGAGACCACTAGCGATCTTTGACCTTTGATCCCGCCAAGTCATTGCTGAGAGGCAGGTCAGTCCCCTCAACAGGCAAACTGGGGACGACTCCCACTGTCCCTGGTCCCTACACAAGGTTGGTCTTCAGGTGCACCTGGTATAAGGGAATGGGCACATACCCTCCTTCAATCCCCTTCACCAACACCTTGGCACTTGCTGCACCCCCTGATGGGAAGGTCATGCTTTTCCCAGCAGTACAGTCTGGCTGGCTCCTGTATCCCTCAGTATCATTATACACGTACTCGCCTCTCATGGGGGGAAATGCAATCATTCTTCCATTGGACATAAAACCCTCAGGGTTTATTTAACCTCATCTGAACTCTCCGGAGTGCTCCTACAGGGATTCGCAGCCACAGTCAGAGACACGGCCTGCTCTGCTGTGCTCTCTGACTCCCATTCTCTGCACTGGGTGCCTGGGCCCCGATAAGTCCCATGGCTTTTGCTGTAAGCTCCAGCAGTAGGCCCAGACGTTAAAACGCACAGACCACTTGGCCTCACTTTTTATCTCAGGGCCACCCTTCCTGTCCTGCAGCAACTCACTGAAGCTTCTTCTCCAGCACCTTCCAAACCTGCAACCTCGACCACCTAGAAAGACAAAGGCAGCAGGTGCAGGGGAACACCATCGTCTGCGAGCTTTCCTCCAAGTCATTCACAATCCTGACTTGGAAATATGTCGGCCGCGCCTTCACTGTCGCTGGGTCCAAATTCTGGAACTTTGTCGCTAACAGCAGCGTGGGTGTACCTACACCGCATGGACTGCAGCGGTTCTAGAAGGCGGCTCACTACCAATTAGGTATGGGCAATAAATGCTGGCCCGGCCAACAATGCCCACATTCCTTCGGGCTAACAAAAAAAATACATCTTGCATTTTTTTTCTTCATCGGTGTAGCCTTCGCCTCTGCAATGATTTGATCCTCTCATTGAAAGGCTTAACTTTTCTCTGTGTTTCTGTGGGGTTTCTAGATTAGCTGCCTTCTGAATGATGAACGAATGCCGGCTGACACACAGTTACAGTTTCTGTTGATATTCGTTTCACCTGTGACGTTGGGAAGTATATTTTAAGAACAGTGGCATCTTCACTTAGAATCGCAAATACAACTCAGGCCTGTCTGAAAATGTAGGTCTGCTCCACTTAGCGGTCGGGGGGTGGGGGGGGGGGGGGGGGGGGGGGGGGGGGAGGATTGCTTTTGATATTTTTAAAGTTGGATTTTCTTCGAAGTCACACAGTTACTTTGAGCTGCTGTTGTGTGTGTTTGAAGTGGAGACATATTGCTTTCTTCAGCGGAGGAATACTGCGACAATGATTGATGACTCGGGATTCTCCATGTACTGCGCAGGAGCATATGTTGGTGGGAGGTTTGTCATGACAGACTCAAAATATACTCATGTAAATTGGATATAGTGTTACTGCTGCCATGTGACAATGCCAGAAGTGGAGATGTGTTTATTGTTGTTACGGCTTCTGTATGTTATAATACTGTGCTGCGCAAACATCCATAACTGATACCTTATGCTTTGCGCTCAAAGGGACTGAAAGAGGTTATTTCATGGGGCTTATATAAAACAGAAGATGCTGGATAAACTCAGCAGGTCTGGCAGCGCCTGTACATGAGAGAAACAGAGTTAGCGTTTGGAGTCCAGTGTGACGCTTCATAATAATAATCTTTATTGTCACAAGTAGGCTTACATTAACACTGCCATTTATGGCAGCACGGTAGCACTGAGGCTTCACAGTGCCAGGGTCCCAGGCTCGATTCCCCGCTGGGCCGCTGTCTGTGTGGAGTCTGCACGTTCTCCCCGTGTCTGCGTGGGTTTCCTCCGGGTGCCCCGGTTTCCTCCCACAGTCCAAAGATGTGCAGGTTAGGTGGATTGGCCATGATAACTTGCCCTTCATGACCAAAAAGGGCAGGAGGGGTTATTGGGTTACGGGGATAGGATGGAAGTGAGGGCTTAAGTGGGTGGGTGCAGACTCGATGGGCCGAATGGCCTCCTTAGAACATAGAACATTACAGCGCAGTACAGGCCCTTCGGTCCTCGATGTTGCGCCGACCTGTGAAACCACTCTAAAGCCCATCTACACTATTCCCTTATCGTCCATATGTCTATGTTCTATGCAATGAAGTTACTGTGAAACGCCCCTATTCGCCACATTCCGCCACCTGTTCCAGACGCTGCCAGAGTGGCTGAGTTTTCCCAGCACTTTCTGTTTTTATTTCAGGTTTCCAGCACCTGCAGGATTTTGCTTTTATTTTACTGGGCGGTTTTGCTACCTGCTGCACATGAGTAGGGGGTTGGAGATAATGGCAATCCTCCAAATCTGGTGAACGTGGTACTGGTGTCACATTAGGAAGCCTTGTGGCACAGTGAGAGCCCCCCCCTCCCCCCCACCTCTGCACCAGAAGCCCGTGGTTCGAGTCTGATAATCAGCTTGGGAATTTATTTGCCAAAGGAAAGAAAAAACAGTGCGTGTGTGAGGTTACACTTAAAAAAATGTCACAGTTCTTGCGCTTTTGAGTCAGAAGATTGTGGGTTCAATGCCCACTCCGGGGACTGGAGAACAGAAATCGATGCTGGCTCCCGGTGCGTTACTGAGGGAGTGCTGCACAGTTGAAGCTGCTGACTTCAGATGAGCTGTCAAACTGTGGGTCCTTCTGCTCACTGGCGTGCATGTAAAGGACCCCATAATGCTGTTCAATCGAAGAGCAGGCCGCTATCCATACCTCAATTGACAGATCATAGAAATCATAGAATCCCTACAGTGTGGAAGGAGGCCATTCGGCCCATTGAGTCTGCACTGACCCGCCGCAAGAGCACCCTACCTAGGCCCACTCCCCCTCCCTATCCCCCGTAACCCCACCTAACCGTTGGACACTAGGGGGCAATTTAGCATGGCCAATCCACCTAACCTGCACATCTTTGGGCTGTGGGAGGAAACCGGAG
The DNA here is from genome assembly GCF_047496885.1 of Scyliorhinus torazame. NCBI lineage: Eukaryota > Metazoa > Chordata > Chondrichthyes > Carcharhiniformes > Scyliorhinidae > Scyliorhinus > Scyliorhinus torazame. Next base: position 313,051,370 of record NC_092712.1, read on the forward strand.
CACCCGGAGGAAACCCACGCAGACACGGGAAGAACGTGCAGACTCCGCACAGATAGTCACCCAAGGCTGGAATTGAAGATCAGGTCATTGTCACATTGCTGGCTGTGGGAGTTTGCTGTGTGCGAATTGCCACTACAACAGTGACCACATTTCACAAATCTCCCCCGCCAAAAAAAATATCCTAAAAGGCGCTAGAGAAATGCAAGTCTTTTCTCTTGTCTATTTCACTGAGCAATGCTTTTAAACAACCAGGTGAGCATTAGACAGAGCTCTAGAGGGCGCTGGTGTAATATCTAGGACCAAATCTTGCTTTTTTTAAAGAAATAAGGCTGTGATTTTAGTGTGTGGCGGGGGGGGGGGGGGGGGGGGAGGGGGGAAGCTTCAGAGAGCACAGAGTGGCGTCTCTCGCCTTCAGTCCGCTAGAGCCTCTCATTCCCAAGTACAGCCAGTGCGGTGACTATGGAGTTGCATGTTCTACAGGGCTAAACACACACCTTGTCCCTGAAAAAGTGATCTGGGAGGGGAGGGAGGAGGGAAGAAGCAGCAAATCTTCATTTACTGGAACCCGGCGAGGATTGTTTTTTTAATTTATTTTTAATTTTTAACAAAAACCACCATCTCCAAAGCAGGTAAGTCATATTTGAAGGATTTTTCACCCCCCCCCCCCCCCAGTTTTGCTCTCTTATGATTGATAATTGTCAGGCTTGCATTTTGGAACTTGGCGAGGGGAAATGTGGTTTTGTGTGCACTTTTCAGGATTTGCAAGTGAGAGATCAAACGTGAAGGGCAGGTGTTGCGATTTCCAAACCCACGATTTTTCTGCCTGTGATACATTTCGCAACCTTCCCAGATGGGGAGATTCTGCGTTCAGCCTAAAGAGATTGTTTAACATCGCCTGGGAACACTTTGTTTACACTTAACTGATAGCCGGGCGCACTCTCATAGCGGAATATTCACTTTGATCCCTCAGTTCTGACCCTTCCAAAAGGCAATTTAGTTGCTGAAGACTTATCCCATCACCTCTAATGGTCAACAAAGTAGCACTGTGATTGGAGGGAAGCTCAAACCCAAAGCAAATCCAGAGTGTCTCAAGTCTGTCTGGAAGATTTGTGTGTTTAAAAGATGGTTTACATAATATTCTACACCAATCAATATATTTACAGAACATTTTAGCGTCACGTTGATCTTTCTCTTATTGTGTGTGAAGTGCAGACATGTTTCGAAACATCATAAATACTTTAGATTGAGGCTGAGAAGCCGGATTGATGGAGAAAGAGAAGGTGTTTGGAGAGCTCCGGGAAGATGTAGAAATCGATTTTTTATGTTTAACAATCAAATCCTGGGGTCAGGTCGTGTTTTCTTTCCGGAGAAGTGGCCCAACTTTTTGCAGGTTTGATCGGAATGAGAAAGATCTCCAAACTTGTCCAGCCAGCCCTATTTCTTTCTCACCCCTCTCTCCCAGTTTGCCATCGAGATCAAGGGCTCGTTAACGTTGTTGCTGCTCTCTCTGCCTTTTCACCGGGGGGTGGGGGGGGGGGGGGGGGGTCAGCCTGGGAATCGAAATTGCTGCATTCAGAATGCACAGCAGAAACCCGGACCTCAAAGCTGAATGCCCGAGCACACAGTCCGTGGGTTTAAACACAACCTGGCTGCCTTTCATTCAACCAATAGTGCAGCCCTGAAGCCGGTGGGGCTTTGCAATTTCTGTGTCAGAAGTTTTGGAGGTGGTGGCAGCAAGTGTTGCACCTATTTTTTTCTATATGAACAGTAATTTAATACACAATCATTTAATTATACCCACCCTCTGGCAAGTTCTGTTACGCTTGTCCATTCGACAGGAAGTATCTGTTCTTTTAAGTTGCACTCATTTATTTATCTGATTAACATTTGCAATCTTTCGCACCGTTTCCACGCGCGTTGTGGCAGAGCAAGGAATGCACAGGATTTGATGTAATTTCAAAAGGCAAGGTCAGAATGATCTGAAGAGACAACAATTGTGCGGGAAGGGACGTGAGAGTGGGACCAACTGAGCTACTCTCACTGAGAGTGGCAACCGTTCTGTGATTCCATCATTTAACATTTGTAAGTTGCCCCTGTTGATACACAGGTTGAAGGGCCATTTCTCAGATGGTTGTTTAACATTCCACTGGGCGAAACACTTGGTTTGAGAGGAACAAATAAAGTCGAGATGGAAAGGAGGGGGGAACAGCATGTTTAAATGTGGAAATAAGTAACACCCGAGAACCACATCTTAGTTGCTTCAATCCGTTCTGGTTCGCCTTTCAAAAACCAGAAGGTGCGGAATCCAGAAAAGTTTGATCTGGATGCTTGCATCGAAACAGAAAATGCCAGAAACAAATCAAAACCCAGATGGCAGCATCTGTGGGCCAGAGAAACAGAGTTAATTGTTTCCGCTCTAACCTGACTCTTAGTCTGCAGTCTGGACTCGAAACGTTTATCTCTGTGTCTCTCTCCCCACACACATGCTGCCAGATCTGCCCGTGTTTACCAACATGTTCTGTCCTCTATTTCGGATTTACAACATCCGCAACATTTTGCTTTTAATCTTTGATACTGAATTGAAACTTAAAAAAAAAGAAAATATCATGTTGCCAATTTGCCCTCCCCCAAAAAGTGATACTTTCCTCTCCCAACCAGCTTCAACAAGGAAATGAGAGGAGCCTCCTCATTTTCTGAACTAAAAGATAGCAGAATAAGGTCACAAATTCAATTATTCCGAGAAAAATGGGTTTCATTAAGCAGTTAGAGAGCAGGGTGGTGAGTTCACCAGTGGAGTGTGGGTTGTATTTCATATTAATCGCCCAATAAACTGGCACTGAGCTGTCGGTGTTAAGACAACACTTTTTAATCTCTGATATTGAGGGACTCCTGGTTGCTGACACATTTTTTGGCTGTCCATAACTCTGCACTGACTGATGATCCGACGAGATGCTACCAAAGGTGGGTTGAGGGCTGGTGAATGGGTTGTCAACAGGGTTTGGTAGGAGTTGGAGTGAGGGAGGGGGGCAAGAGGGGTGGGGGGTAGGGAGGGAAACCCTGCACGGTTGTTTATCAAAGCACGTTGCAAAAATGTGGTCCATCTACATTGGATCCCCTTCCAATGTTTCTCCGAATCATACACCTGATGGGATTTTGACAAGGGTTTGTATGGCGCAGGGGCTGAGAAATGTCCCTGTGAAAGGATCCTTGTCAACGTCGCGCGGGATTTTCTCTGTAACATGTTACTATTGACAGATAAGAGAAGATGATGCCATCCGAGATGGTCTGTTTCCATATTGGTAGCGAACTGGTATAATTCACAAAACACTATTAACAAGCAGTGATGGGAGTGTCTGTGGTTAATCTTGCAATATTGGAACAACTCGAGATCAGACAAGCTCAAATTAAAACATGCTAAAAAGTTTCATTCCTTCCCATCCAGTCGGGCTGAAGTGCTGTCATAGAAATCTGTATGTCGAATCATAGAATGCTGACAGTACAGAAGGAGGCCATTCAGCCCATAGAGTCTGCACCCACCCTCTGAAAGAGCACCCTCCCCAGGCCCACTCCCTCGCCCTATCCCCATGACCCCACCTAACCTTTGGACTCTGAAGGGGGGAATATAGCCTGTCCAACCCACCTAACCTGCACATCTTATATGTTAACAGTTTAACAATCAGATACGCGTCCTGTGCTCTGTTTCGCGGGGATTGGGTCAGCTCTCTGCAGTAACGCCTGACCTGTCCTCAACTCACTGCGTTTTTCCAACTATTAGATGAAGATTCAATGGGACAGATCGTGCTGGATGGAGTGAGGCATCTCCTAACATGCACCGCCAATGAGACTTCTCTCTTTCGCATTACGACTTGGTGGAATTGTCAGCTGATACTGACCGGGGTGGGGGGGGGGGAGGTGAGGGCAATACAACATTCAGGGCCTCACAGAACCAACTCCTTAACCAATCAGACCTAAGGTTTGGGGAAGAAATAGAAGAGCAACAGAAAGAGACGGCGAATTAAGAATTAAATTAGAAAGAGAAATAAAGAAAGGGGAAGGAGACTGGATTGAGAGAGAGAAATAATATAGAACAGAAAAGTAAGGGGACAATTGAACGGGGACGTTTATTAAACCCTCTAATAACTTACGACGCACAGGGAATGAGGTTGAACAATCTAAATGGTGCTTTTCCTGGGCTGTCGAGGGTGCATTAACAATTGCCATTCAAATGATACTTATGCTGCTAAATTCCAGCCTTAACCATGTCATGGTGAAAAATAACGGGGAGATAAGGGCGCGATGCTTTTAGTGTGAAGCAAATTATGAGGAGATGGAAATTAACAAGGACATTCACACATATCTCTTAATCCCCTGAACCGCTGCCGGATTTGAGGTTAGTAACGGTCTGTGTCGTGTTATTTTTCCGAACATGATTCAGCTGAATATTTGGTTTGAATGATGTTTGCTTCCTGGGCTTCAGACGTTATTTTCCCGTCTGGATTCCGCATTCTCTGAGAGAATTCTGCTGCCAAACCCATATTGGATTTACACCTTTCAAGGGGCATTTTAACCCCCGGGATCTTCAATGATGCTGCTGGTTTTCAACTCAACACAACTTTGCCGTGATTGGCAATCCCATCCCCTACTACCCTCCGATCGTAGAATCATAACGTACAGCAGAAATGCTACATGAACATTGGCGTTTTCATCAACATAGAGCATAACCTATCACACCCAATCTGCTGGAAGTTGGGATTTGGAGTCGTTTGAATTCTTGGCTGAAAAATAAAATGAGCCAGGAGGTGAAGCAGAAGCAAGATTTATCCGTTTGGTAGGGAGGAGAAAGGAATTGGCAACAGAGCAAAAGTAATTGGAATGGTTGTATTACATGTTTGAACTCAGCAACTAACAAGAGAGAGCTAAAGAGACTGTGGTGAGATTGTTTACTGTAGTTGTTACTTGCATACTATGAAAATTTCAGTCATCTTGGTAATGGGCTGTATTCTATAGGTGAATGGGACCTATTAATGCCCCATTGTGATAGAAAGCGTTTTTGTAAGTTCAGTGTATATATATATTCAGCTCCCATGGTCACCGTCCGCATTTTAAAACTATTTAAGTTATTGCACCTCAATTCCATCTTGGGATATCTTGCCCCATAACAATCAATTAAATTATAAAATAAAATGTCTGGGAATGATTATAAGGCTGTATTTTAATTGAGTTGACCTTCTCCCCATTAACTGCTCAATAAATGATCACATTGTCACTCACTGCCAGCCATTTACTCCCCTATACACAGTTACTACAAGAGAGGCTTGATTGCTTCTTACCTTTGTTGGGAGGCACGTAATGTTGTCCAATCGAGCTAGAAGAATTCTTGTTTTTCAGACTCTATTGCATCTGTGTTTCAGAAAATAAGGGTGGGGGCATTTTGGAAGCTAACTTGAATCCTGGTGGCATGTGATGTTTGTAAATGTAGTGAGTATTCCTGTTCTGGATGATTGGGGAAAGAATCAACAGTAACAAACCCATACTCTGTGGTACCAATGTGGACAGATCAGGGGCGCGATTCTCCACTCCCACGCTGGTTGGGAGAATCGCCTGGGCCTACAAAATTTCCGGGGACGCCGGTCCAATGCCCTCCCGTGATTCTCCCAAGCGGCGGGAACGGCCCGGTCGAGTTTCGCGGGCCGCAGGCCGGAGAATCGCCGGAGACACCGAAAATGGCAATTCTCCGGCACCCCCGCTATTCTGAGGCCCGGATGGGCCGAGCGGCCAGGCCAAAACGGCGGGTTCCCCCCGGCGCCATCCACACCTGGTCGCTGCAGTCGTGGGCGGTGCGTGAACGCTGGGGGGGGGGCGGCCTGTGGGGGGGGGGCGAGGGGGGATCCTGCACCGGGCTTTACCTGGAATGTGGGGTGGCCCGCGATCGGTGCCCACCGAATCACGGCTGGCCGCTGGGAGAATCGTCGCTCACCGTCGCGAGCGACGATTCTCCGGCCCGGACGGGCCGAGCGGCCTGCCCAACACGACAGGTTCCCGCCGGCGCCGTCCACACCTGGTCGCTGCCGGTGGGAACAGCGCGGGAACGCTGGGGGGGGGAGGCGGCCTGTTGGGGGGGGGCGAGGGGGGGTTTCTGCACCGGGGGGGGGCTCAAAAGGGGCCAGGCCCGCCATCGGTGCCCACCGATCAGCAGGCCAGCCTCTCTGAAGGAGGACCTCCTTTCCTCCGCCGCCCCGCAAGATCCATCCGACATCTTCTTGCGGGGCGGCTGCGGGGAGAACGGCAACTGCGCATGCACGGATGACGTCGTTTACGCGGGCCGGCCGTGTCATTTACACGGCGCCACTTTTACGCGGCGCCAAGGCCCGGCGCGCGTAAAGGGGGCTGGGAACGGCCTCCGTCGCCGGAGTGAAACACTCCGGTTTTCACTCCGGCGTCGGCACTTAGTCTCCCGATGGGAGAATTGCGCCCAATGTTTGCATATCATTAGTGGACACTCCCGCGATGCTCCACCTCCGATGGGCCGAGTTCCCGGCGGCGAGGCCCACGTGCGTTCTCACAAATCGTGAACCTGGCGTGGTGGCTGCTGAGAGAGGGCGGACGGACCGTGCCCAGCACCGCCATCCTTCGCCGACTGCCGTGCTGCTGGCTGGGGGGCTTTGCCAAGGCCGGGGGGGGGCTAGTGAGGGGGGTTGGCCAGGAGGTGGGTTGTGGGGATGGGGCGGAAGGGTACGCAACACCAATACTGCAACCAGCAAGGCAGCCATGCAGATGCGCCTGCCACTGACAGCCCGCTTCAAGCCCGGTGCCCTGGATTGTATTGGGGCGGGGAGTGGGGTGGGTGGGGTGCCCTGGGGTGCCCTCTCGCCCCAGCCGATCCATCAGCTGTTTGGGCGCTCCAGCACAACCTGTCCTATCTTTGCGGCAGCGATCAGCGTGTGTGTGTGTTTGTGTGGGTGTATAGTGTTCGCGCGGCTGCATCTTGTCAGCCCTGCGAGTGTCCATCACGGACCTGGCGATTCCCGCACCATTGTTCGTGTGTTCTGCGGGTGCTCCACGCGGCGCCGGTCTAGCCCCTCACCGGTAGCAAAATCGGTGCAGGTGTGGCGCCGATTTCAATGACGTGAAACTGTACGGATTCTCCGTTGACGTCAACGCTTAACTCAGAAACGGAGAATCCAGCCCTTGATGTGGCCAGATTCTGCTGTCAGGAATAACACTGAGGCTAAAGGATTTCTGTGTGCCAATTGTGTGCCAATGGTGCAGCAACTTAAGATGAGGAGCAAGTTTAACGAGTGGTTGCCCTGTTCTCCAAGGCTCCGAATGCCCTGGTTTCCCCTCGCAACCTTATCACCACTGGGCAACTTGCCCTTTTGAGCTGAAGGGTCGAGCCTCACTAATGATGCTGCGAGGTGCCCATCACAGCAAAATCTGACCCAGTAACATCACGGACAGAATTAGTTCTTCCTCTCTGAATCTATATTCACATCGAGGCAATCCCACACCAGTATCTAAGTAGGTCAAGGGAAACAATAGCACTGCAATTGCTTTCTTTGTGCTGTGTCAAAGCATTCCGCTTTACTGAGTGGCAGCTTATTCTTCACTTTTGCGTGTTTGTTCAGGCACCAAATGTTCACGCTGCCTTTGTGAGACTCTCTGGTGGTTGATGGATCATCCCATTGCTATGATGAACGAGTGTTCAGTGAAGAGACCAATTGTTCGTGGTCTGGGTTGCTTCATATGTGATGTCAAATCAAATCTTGATTTGCAGGTGTTCCACGGTGTTCCAGCAAATGTTCCACGGGAGGCTATCAGAGGGGCGGGTGAAGACTTTACCTTCCTCGCTTACCCTGCACGGACCTGACTCTCTTTTCCTCGAGTGTTGAGATTGCACAGCGACAGATATTTCTCCTCTTGGATCTAGCGAATAGTGGGGTCTAGCTCACAGGCTCAGAGATTCGCTTTCAGAATGTCTTCGTACCTGGGTTTGGGAGGCCCTATGATGAGTGTTCCCATGGTCAGCTAGCAGTGCCATTCCTCTGTGCAAACCACACAGCCGACCCGATGAAGCAGAGCTCTGAGCATGTTCCCCATAACAGGTTTTGGGGGACTTTGGCCTGCCTCTTGATTTGGCGATGGGTCATAATCAGCGAAGAATGTATTTAATTGCTGTATGTGATCATAGAATCCTTACAATGTAGAAGGAGGCCATTCGGCCCATCGAGTCTGCACCGACCCTCTGAAAGAGCATCCTACCTAGGCCCACTCCCTCGCCCTATCCCTGCAACCCCACCTTACCCGCACATCAAGGGGCAATTTTATCATGGCCAATCCACCTAATCCATCTTTGGTCTGTGGGAGGAAACTGGACGGTAGGTTGTCCATGGTGATGTTGGGAGGTTGTCCAGGCCTCACAGCCACAGAGAGGCGATGTGAGACCCACTGCCTGTTTTCCTTTTTAATTCATTCATGGGATGCCAGTGTTGTGGGCATTTGTTGCCCATCCCTAATTGCCCTTGAACTGAGCTAGGCTATTTCAGAGAGCAGTTAAGAGTCAACCACATTGCTGTGGGTCTAGAGCCAGACTGGGTAAGGATGGCAGATTTCCTTCCCTAAAGGACGTTAATGAACCAGATGTTTTTTTACAACAATCGACAATGGCTTCCAGGTCGGCATTAGACTTTTAAATTCAAATATTACCACCTGCGTGGGTTTCGAACTCGGGTCCCCAGACCCTGGGTCTTTGGATCACTCGTCCGGTGAAAATACCAGGACACCACTGCCTCCCCGATCTGTTTTCCGACGAACTCCATGAGCTTGTTTTTACCAGGTGCTGGGCGATTTCTCTGCGGTGAGTATTAAATTGGAGTTTCTGGATGGCCCATTGGTCTTTCGATTGAGAAACTGAGAAATACAGACCAGCACAGCTCCAGGCTTGATCCCCGGTCTGTCTTGAACAAGTTGCTCTAAGCTTGGAGAGTCTTGCATTTAGATAGCGTTTTTCACCACCACCTGACACCTCAAAGTGCTTCATGGAAAACGATGTGCTTTGGAAGTGTAGTGATTGTTGTAATGTAGGAAAGGCAACAGCCAGATTCCTCAAAGCTAACTCCCAACAAACAGAAAGGCAAAAGTGACCAGATAATCTGTTTTATGATGTTGATTGGAGGACAAATATTGGTCAGGACACTAGGGATAACTCCTTTTGTCCGTATTCAAAATAGTGTCGTGAGATCTTTTACATCCACCTTACATGGCTGCCGGGGTTTTGGTTTAATGCCTCATCCAAAAGACGGAAATAGTTGGAATTGGATTGGATTGGATTTGTTTATTGTCACGTGTACCGAGGTACAGTGAAAAGTATTTTTCTGCGAGCAGCTCAACAGATCATTAAGTACATGAAAAGGAAATAAAAGAAAATACATAATAGGGCAACACAACATATACAATGTAACTACATAAGCACTGGCATCGGATGAAGCATACAGGGTGTAGTGTCAATGAGGTCAGTCCATAGGAGGGTCATTTAGGAGTCTGGTGACAGTAGGGAAGAAGCTGTTTTTGAGTCTGTTCGTGCGTGTTCTCAGACTTCTGTATCTCCTGCCTGATGGAAGAAGTTGGAAGAGTGAGTGAGCTGGGTGGGAGGGATCTTTGATTATGCTGCCCGCTTTCCCCAGGCAGCGGGAGGTGTAGATGGAGTCAATGGATGGGAGGCAGGTACGTGTGATGGACTGGGCGGTGTTCACGACTCTCTGAAGTTTCTTGCGGTCCTGGGCCGAGCAGTTGCCATACCAGGCTGTGATGCAGCCTGATAGGATGCTTTCTATGGTGCATCTGTAAAAGTTGGTAAGGGTTAATGTGGACTTGCCAAATTTCCTTAGTTTCCTGAGGAAGTATAGGCGCTGTTGTGCTTTCTTGGTGGTAGCGTCGACGTGGGTGGACCAGGACAGATTTTTGGAGATGTACACCCCTAGGAATTTGAAACTGCTAACCATCTCCACCTCGGCCCCGTTGATGCTGACAGGGGTGTGTACAGTACTTTGCTTCCTGAAGTCAATTACCAGCTCTTTAGTTTTGTTGGCATTGAGGGAGAGATTGTTGTCGCTACACCACTCCACTAGATTCTCTATCTCCCTCCTGTATTTGAGATCCGGCCCACTATGGTCGTATCGTCAGCAAACTTGTAGATGGAGTTGGGACCAAGTTTTGCCACGCAGTCGTGTGTGTTCAGGGAGTAGAGTAGGGGGCTAAGTACGCAGCCTTGCGGGGCGTCGGTGTTGAGGACTATTGTGGAGGAGGTGTTGTTGTTTATTTTTACTGATTGTGGTCTGTTGGTATGAAAATCGAGGATCCAGTTGCAGAGTGGGGAGCCAAGTCCTAGGTTTTGGAGCTTTGATATGAGCTTGGCTGGGATTATGGTGTTGAAGGCGGAGCTGTAGTCAATAAATAGGAGTCTGATGTAGGAGTCCTTGTTTTCGAGATGCTCTAGGGATGAGTGTAGGGCCAGGGAAATGGTATCTGATATGGACCGGTTGCAGCGGTATGCGAATTGCAGTGGATCAAGGCATTCTGGGAGTATGGAGGTGATGCGCTTCATGATCAACCTCTCGAAGCACTTCATTACGACTGAAGTCAGGGCCACTGGTCGGTAGTCATTGAGGCATGGTGCCTGGTTCTGCTTTAGTACCGGTATGATGGTGGTCTTCTTGAAGCAGGTGGGGACCTCGGAGTGGAGTAGGGGGCAGGTTAATGATGTCCGCGAATACCTCTGCCAGCTGGTCCGCGCAGGCTCTGAGTGCACGACCAGGGATCCCGTCCGGGCCCGTCGCCTTCCGAGGGTTCACTTTCAGGAAGGCCAATCTGACTTTGGAAGCTGTGATGGTGGGTATGGGTGAATTATGGGCTGCTGGGGCACTCGACAGCGGATTGTTGGTTACCTGCTCGAACTGCTACAATACTACAATGGTCTCAATGTCCCTGAGTTAACTAGGGCGAAACAGGCTGAGATTTCCACGGGCCTTCAGTGAATGACCAGCATTGAAAGTGGAGGTTAAAGATGAAATGACGCTGGCGTATGACCACTCCTAGGCTCAAATAAATGCTCAACCTTGTTGTCCAGGCACATAAATAATATTAAAGCACTTAAGGATGCCTGATGCCCAATTTTAGCCATGAGGAAAGATTGGAAAGGACGGGGTTATTTTCCTTGGAAAAGAGGAGGATTGAGGTGTATGAAGTTGAGAGGCTGGATTCTCCGCCGGCGGGATGCTCCATTCTGCCGGCAGCCCGGGGGTTTCCCGACGGCGTGGGGCTGCCCCACAATGGGAAACCCCATTGTCTGGCCGGCGCAATGGAGCATCCCGCCGGCGGGGCGAGACAGAAATGTGGCGCGGCGGGACGGAGAATCCAACCCCTGGAGTCTGGATAAGATGGATAGGAAGGACCCGATAGAGATCGATAACGTGGGGGAATTGATTTATGACACTTGGTGGTAGGATTAGAGGGGGGCTGAGGAGAATTTCTTTTCACCCAGTGGATGGGGGGAGGGTGGTGGTGTAGATGGCACTGACTGAGAAGGTCAGTAGAGGCAGAAACCCTCACGACATTCATAAAGTGCTTGGTTATGCACTTGAAGTGTCATAAACTACAAGGCCAAGGACTCAAAGCTGGGAAGTGGGATTAGGCTGGGTGCATTATGGTTCAGCTGGCATAGACATGATGGGCCAACTGGCTTCCATCCGTGTGGCAAATCGTCTATGTTCAACTAATATCCAAACAAAGAATCTCTGTCTTTGGGCGAGGGGGGGGGGGGAATTGGCAGAAAAAATAGGCAAATAAAGTCGCAGTTTTGAGGTGTAGTACCTCATGCCTGTCCAGAGGATTTTGGGTGGTTACTAGTGTTCTATTCCGGAAAGCCAATTGGTGAAGAATGCTACTGGAGACAATCTTTGCTTCGTCTTACAGAGTGAGACATTACAAGCGTATGCCGCCTAACTCAGTCACACCATGGCCTCAATAAAGTGTTCACAGGTGAAACCCCAGTTGATGCCCACCGTCTGCATACAATGAAACACAACTGACACACAATTAATTAACAACGAAAATGGGTAGCGTCACAGAAAAAGAGCTGGATTAGTGGAAGGAGGGAAGAAAAAATACATTTTTACCACAGAATTTTTGTTAAAATACATGTTGATTAGTGGATAAACTTTTAAAAACTAGATCAGCAAAACCAACCATTTGTATTGGGGAGCGGAGTGACTTGGATTTATTCAGCCACGTAAAAATGAGATTCTTTTTTAAACCGTGCTAGCAATTTAAAAATCTTTTTTTTGGCTCCTACGTGATCGCAACATCTTCCAAGGTTTACCTTCAATTGAATCCCGGGTTATTATTTTCCCAAATGATTGCTGATTTTGACATCGTCAGAGTTCATCACAGGGCCAAGAATAATAATTCATTGGCACGCAATACCTGGAGAATCCATTGATGTGCAATCCAACCTTGAAGTTCGAAGTGTGTCTTGTGAGGACATTTGAAGGATTTACGACCATGCAATCCTGAGCACCTTTTTGGTATCCGTACTCCAGACATGTCCCTCTCTGGAGTTCAGAATATCAATTAGGGAAGTTCAGAAATGTCATCAGATCAGACACCAGAATTCGGAGCCTCACATCACAGATGACAAGTGAAGCCCTCCTGATCTATATTAGTTGGAGGGTCAGATACAGATGGAGATTATTATCTGGCTCAGCAGATGGATGATTCAGAATGTTGAATTACGATTAACTGCTGTCGCTCACGTAAGATGGTCATCTGAGATCATGTCAATGAACCAGCGTGAACGGTGAGGAGTATAATTCTAAACAGCACAATGATAATGAGCATGGAGATTATGATTAATTATCACGTCTCCCATTGTTTTGATGATCAAATCAGATGCAGTCGTGGTAGAATTTTGAAATGCAATTTCTGAGGATTGTCCCTTTCATGATCTTTATCACTCATGACAGAATTTGACAATTCACTGTGAGTATTCATGGTCTTTGCATATGCGAGTTCATGATTAATCATAATTACTTATTCATTTATATTGAGTTGGGCTGGATCTCACTGTGCAATGCCTTTAGGGTTAGGAGTAGGGACGCAGAGGTGGTGAGAGTTGGCAGGTTATTAATCCTGATTCTGACACAAGCACGATGGATTTGGCCCGGTTCAGTTCAAGACCCAAGCGGAACATCAATCACTTTGGTCTGGTGCTGTCAATTTGATCACTTTTAATTGTACTACGTGTGGGTCTGAGTATCCACGATGAACATCACACCAAGGAGTAAGCTGTTCAGTTCTGCAGCATCTGGCCCAGATGTGCAATCTACATTGATCATCACTGTTCAAGGAACTAATGAAATATCGGCCCCCACCCTGATTTGTGACTGTCCTTTTTTAAAAATCACTGTGTCCCCTGCCATTGCAAGATGGCCATTGGTGGCACACACGCATTTGGCCACACGTGTACTGAATACTTTGTTGTCAGGCGCAGAATCTATCTCACCAGCTGAAGGAGACACGTGCCAGTTGGAAGCTGTTCACCCAGTTTGGGGGAGGGGGGGGGGGGTGGGGACGAAAAATATTAAGGAAATCAAATGAGATAAAGAAAACTGCCAGGGACCCCGGAGAGATTCAGTTGTTCTTCCCGCCTGCCATTGGAAGGGTTTGCAGGCTGAAACTCCAACTGTTTGTCTACCTTGTGAACCCATCTTCTCTGCCAACAAGCCCTGGAGTGGGACTGGAACCAGGAGCTCCTGGTTCAGAGGCAGGAACGCTACCCACTGCGCGACAGGACCTCGCCTTTCCGTTTTAGGCATTCTCAATTGATGCTTCTGTAATTAAGACACATTTCGGGGGATAATTTTCAAACTGGTGCTGACTTTAATGTCCATCTGAGGTCCATTTTAAAAATCAATTTTATCTTACCTCCAAATGATGTTGCTGAAACAGCTTCAGACTTCCTGATTATGTACCATGTGCTGCTCTACTGTTGCACCCACATGCCGCACCATCGCATGCCCACGTGCCGCACCAGTGCATGCCCGTGTGCCGTACCGTTATGTGCACACGTGCTGTACCGTTATGTGCACACGTGCCGTACCGTTATGTGCACACGTGCCGTACCGTTATGTGCACACGTGCTGTACCGTTATGTGCACACGTGCCGTACCGTTATGTGCACACGTGCCGTACCGTTATGTGCACACGTGCTGTAATATTCTGCCAAGGTTGTTGCTAATTTGATTTTGATATGAAAACTTCCGTAACACTGTGGGCAGAGAATCGCCGGGGGCGGCGTGAATCCCGCCCTGCCGCTCTGACGCTGGCTGCCAAATTCTCCGGCGCCGGTCTTCTGGCGGCGGCGGGGATCGTGCCGCGCTGATCGGGGGCCATTGGCAGTGGCCCCCCCCCCCGGCGATTCACTGGTCCCCGATGGGCCGAGCAGCCGCCCGCTTTCGGCCAGTCCCGCCGGCGTGGACTAGACCAGGTCCATACCGGCGGGACCTGGCTCTGAGGGCGGCCTGCGGAGTCCTCGGGGGGTGGGGGGGGGGGGGGGAACGGTGGCCTGGCGCGCGATCGGGGCCCACCGATCTGCGGGCGGGCCTGTGCCGTGGTGGCACTCTTTCCCTCCGTGTCGGCCTGTGGAAAGCTCCGCCATGGCCGGAGTGGAGAAGAAACCCCCCAGCGCGTGCGCAGGAATCACGGCAGCGGTTCTGGGAATGCTCCTGCGCATGCGCCAACTCGCGCCGGCCGGCGGAGGCCCTTCGCCGCCGGTTGGCATGGCGCCAACCGCTCCAGCGCCGGCCTCACCCCCGAATGGGTGGAGGATTCCGCACCTTCCGGCGGCCCGACGCCGGAGTGGCTCACGGCCCTCTTTGGCGCCAGTATAGCCTGCCCGCCGGATTCTGGAGAATTCCGGCCTTTGTTTCCCTACGTGGACAGCGGATACTTGGGAACACCACCACCTGGAGTCACTCACCACCCTGACTTGGAAATATATCGCCCGTTCCCTCACTGTCGTTGAGTCAAAATCCTGGAACTCCCTCCCTAACAGCACAGTGGGTGTACCTACACCACGTGGATTACAGCGGTTCAAGAACGCAGCTTGCCACTGCTTCTCAGAGGCAATTAGGGATGGGTAACAAATGCGGACCGAGCCAGTGACACCCACATCCCATGAAAGCTTAAAAATGTAAATAGACATCAATCAATATAGCCAGGGCAGTGCCGGTCAATGTACCTACGCAGATTCAATTCCAAACACTGAGAAGAAGAGGAACAAAGGGCTGATTAGAGCAAAATTGGGGAGGATGACAATTATTGATTCTGTTCCTAAAATAACCAGAAATCATGAGGTGCATTAACATGAAGAAGAATATATTAACACGAGGAAATGATAAATTGAATTAGGAAAGCAATTTATAGCAAAATATGATGAGTGTTTAATGCTGACATGCACTAATTGATGAGTCACAGCAATTTAATACAACTAATAACTGACTGAGATAGTGTAATCTGAACCATAAAATTAAAGGCATCAGTAATGGAAGGCAGATATTATTTGAACTTAAATTCCACACATGTTCATTTGAAACTTTAACCATTTAGGCAACAGGAGGCAGTTTGGAGAAGTAATTCAGGAAATCTTTAATAAGTTGTAGATACCGACTAAAGACGGGTCTGGGTTTTGACCATAAGAGATAGGAGCAGAATTAGGTCACTCGGCCCATCGAGTCTGCTCCGCCATTCAATCATGGCTGATATTTTTCTCATCCCCGTTCTCCTGCCTTCTCCCCATAACCTCTGATCCCCTTATTAATCATGAACCTATCTATCTCTGTCTTAAAGACACTCCGTGAATTGGCCCCCACAGCCTTCTGCGGCAAAGAGTTCCACAGATTCACCACCCTCTGGCTGACGAATTTCCTCCTCATCTCTGTTTTAAAGGATTGTCCCTTTAGTCTGAGATGGTGTCCTCTGGTTCTAGTTTTTCTGACAAGTGGAAACATCCTCTCCATGTCCACTCTATCCAGGCCTCGCAGTATCTTGTAAATTTCAATAAGATCCCCCCTCATCCTTCTAAACTCCAACAAGTGCAGACCCAGAGTCCTCAAATGTTCCTCATACAACAAGTTCTTTATTCCAAGGATCATTCTTGTGAACCTCCTCTGGACCCTTTCCAAGGCCAGCACATCCTTCCTTAGATACGGGGTCCACAACTGCTCACAATACTCCAAATGGTGTCTGACCAGAGCCTTATTCAGCCTCAGAAGTACATCCCTGGTCTTGTATTCTAGCTCTCTTGACATGAATGCCAACATTGCATTTGCCTTCCTAACTACCAACTGAACCTGCACGTTAACCTTAAGAGAATCGTGAACAAGGACTCCCAAGTCCCTTTGTGCTTCTGATTTCCGAAGCATTTCCCCATTTAGAAAATAATCTATGCCTAAATTTCTCCTTCCAAAGTGCATAACCTCACACTTTCCCACATTGTATTTCATTTGCCATTTCATTGCCCATTCTCCTAGCCTGTCCAAATCCTCTGAACCCCCTTGCTTCCTCAATACTACCTGCCCCTCTACAGATCTCTGTATCATCTGCAACTCAGCAACAGTGCCTTCAGTACCTTCTTCCAGATTATTAATGTATATTGTGAAAAGTTGTGGTCCCAGCACAGATCCCTGAGGCACACTACCAGTCACCGGCTGCCATCCTGAAAAAGACCCCTTTATCCCCACTCTCTGCCTTCTGCCAGTCAGCCAATCCTCTATCCATGCCAGGATCATACCCTGAACATCATGAGCTCTTAACTTAATTAACAATCTCCTATGCGGCACCTTGTCAAAGGCCTTCTGGAAATCTAAATAAATCACGTCCACTGGTTCTCCTTTGTCTAACTTCCTTGTTACCTCCTTAACGAACTCTAACAGATTTGTCAGACACGACCTCCCTTTGACAAAGCCGTGCTGACTCAGTCCTATTTTACCATGCACTTCCAAGTACTTCGCGATCTCATCTTTAATAACAGACTCTAAAATCTTACCAATGACCGAAGTCAGGCTAATCGGCCTATAATTTCCCGTCTTCTGCCTCCCTCCCTTTTTAAACAGTGGTGTTACATTAGCCACCTTCCAGTCCTCTGGACCCTGCCTGCCTCCAGTGATTCCTGAAAGATCACCACCAATGCCTCCACAATTTCCTCAGCTATTTCTTTCAGGACCCTGGGGTGTAGTCCATCCGGTCCAGGTGACTTATTCACCTTGAGGCCTTTCAGTTTCCCCAGAACCTTCTCCTTAGTAATGGTCACTACACTCACCTCTGCCCCCTGATTCTCCTGGAGCTCGGGCATCCCACTGGTGTCTTCCATTGTGAAGACTGATGCAAAGTAACAATTCAGTTCATCTGCCATTTCTTTGTTTCCTATTATTACTTCTCCAGCCACATTGTCCAGTGGTCCAATGTCTATTTTTGCCTCTCTCTTACCTTTTATATATTGAAAAAATCTCTTCCTATCTTCCTTTATATTACTAGCTAGCTTGCACTCATACTTCATCTTCTCCCACCTTATTGCTTTTTTAGTTGTCCTCTGCTCGCTTTTAAAGGCTTCCCAATACTCTGGTTTGCCACTAATGCTCGCCACTCTGTATGCTTTTTCTTTAGCCTTTATGCTGTCCTTGACATCCCTCGACAGCCATGGGTGCCTTGTCCTCCCCTTAGCATGTTTCCTCCTCCTTGGGATGAATTTCTGCTATACCTCGCTCATAACCACCAAAAACTCCTGCCATTGCTGTTCCACTGTCTTCCCTGCTGGGCTCCTATTCCAATCAACTCTGGCCAGCTCCTCCCTCATGTCTTTGTAGTTACCCTTATTTAATTGTAATACCGTTACATCTGATTGCAGCTTCTCCCTCTCAAACCGCAGGGTAAATTCTATCATATTGTGGTCACTGCTCCCTAAGGGCTCCTTCACCTTAAGTTCCCTAATCAAGTCTGCCCCATTATACATCACCAAATCCAGGATTGCCTGTTCCCTAGTTGGCTCTGTCACAAGCTGCTCCAAAAAACCATCTCTTAGACATTCCACAAATTCCATTTCTTGGGATCCACTACCAACCTGATTTTCCCAGTCCACCTGCATATTGAAGTCCCCCATGATTATTGTAATATTGCCTTTTTTACATGCCTTTTCTATCTCCTGATTTATTTTCTGCCCACATCCTGACTACTGCTAGGGGACCTGTACATAACTCCCATCAGGGTCTTTTTACCTTTGCGATTCCTCAACTCTACCCACAGAGTTCTATGCCTTCTGATCCTATATCGCTACTTGCTATCGATTTACCTTCATTCCTTACTAACAATGCAACACTGCCCCCTTTGCCCATCTGCCGGTCCTTTCGATAGGACATATATCCTTGAATACTTAGATCCCCTTGCAGCCTTCTCTGTCTTACACTTTCCCCCTTACTGCTTTTTGTTTCTGGTCCCGTTTTACTTCCTTCCGACTTCCTGCATCGGTTCCCATCCCCCTGCCACATTAGTTTAAACCCTCCCCAACAGACACTAGCAAACACCGCCCCCCAGGACATCAGTTCCAGTCCTGTCCAGGTGCAGACCATCCGGTTTGTACTGATCTCACCTCCTCCAGAACCGGTTCCAATATCCCAGGAATTTGAATCCCTCCCTCTTGCACCATCTCGCGAGCCATGCATTCTTCCTATCTATCTTGACATTCCTACTCTGACTAGCTCGTGTCACTGGGTAGCAATCTTGAGATTACTACTTTTGAGGTCCTACCTTTTAGCTTAAGTCCTAATTCCCTGAATTCAGTTTGTAGGACCTCATCCCGCTTTTTACCTATACCGTTGGTGCCTACATGCACCACGACAGCTGGCTGTTCATCCACCCCCCCCCCCCCACCCCTCCCAGAATGTCCTGCAGCTGATCCGAGACTTGACTAACTTACTAAGGCTGTCGCTTTCCAGTTCAGCCTTGGTCGCAGGTTGACACTTGACCTCTATTCTATCTCTGTAACCTCTGCTTCCCTCTGGATAACAGGCACCTGTTGCGCAATTTGTCCAGTGAATGCTTCTGCTTATTAACGCATTCCAAACCATAGCCCACAACGTGATCGATAACGTTATTGCACTCTAATTGGCCTAAATGAGGCATGGCTTATTCTTAATTGGCCTAAGGGATGTGTGATCAATCTGTGATTGGTCTAGGTAGGCATGATCAGTTTCTAATTGGTTTCTCGAGAGGGATGGCTATCAATCGATGCCATTTCCCATTGTCCCCTGACTGGCCCTCCTATGGTGTCAATTACATCTGGGCCTATCCCTCTCATTAAAGCTTGTTTCAGTTACTTCTTGCTCAGATAGAATACTGTTTCGATATCTCCCTTGCCCACGTGTTATGCTGTCATGCCCTCATGATTGATACCTTAAGCTCATTGTCTCAAAACCTCATTGAATTGGTATTAAGTGAATCCCTCTATCAGTGACTCTATTTGGACAGGTTATTTGAAGTTTGCTGTTACTTCTCCCTGTTGTTACTCGGAAGAGTTACTTTTAAAGCAAAGAATAGAATGATAAAGTTGCTTATAACCGTAAAATTAATTTTGAAACATTACAAAGTAACAGAAAGTAAGTGAGAAGAGTTTTCATGTCTGCTTTTACTTGTGATAAGACAGCATGCAATGTCTAAGAACATGGATTCACTGGATGTCTAATTGATCTTTAGCACTCTATTAACACGGGTGCTTATCAATGTGTGTTTGCTGAGACTGTTGTTATGCGTTTGTATATTTTGTGTCTGCCAATGCTTGGTATAAGTCAATGAAACTTAAATAGGTTTGTAAACTTACAAAGTTACACAAAGTCTGTATAAAATACCTATCAATTCTTGAAAGTGACTGGTCTACTAAACATTACAGAGTACATTCAACTAACAGATATTAAAATTTAAAAGAACTACAGAGTTACAAAAGCTAATTACAGAACTTAACTCTAAACTTACAAGATCAAAGGTGGTTACACAGTGTGAAGTAATGTTATGGGCCAGGGTTTAGAGAACCCCAAAGTGTATCATGAGTTCACCTGACCCACAACTTTTACTAGATTGTGGTATGGGGAGCACATGGCCCACTCTACAGGTGTACAGCAGAGATCGAAAAGTATTGTTTTAAGCAAAATAATGTTTATTCTATGAATTCAAGTTAACCTTTTTAAAACATACAGTGAACATCTTAGCAACCATGAATTCAAATACAACCCCCAAAGAAAACAACACTAAGTAACCCTTAAACTTTCCTAAAAAAAAACCTTTTAACAGAAGCACATCAGGTTTAAATTCGCAACTGAGAACAGTTATCACTCTGAATTCACCAAATGATCAAGAGATAGTCATTACATGGCAGAGAGAGCATCATTACACCTACTTTGGCTGGCTGCAGCTCCAACACTAAAACGAAACCAAAAAAACAGACACACCAAAGCTTTTCTCAAAGTGAAACTAAAAAGCAGAGTCAGAGCTCAGCTCCACCCACACTTTGACATCACTGCAGTAACTTGAGCAGACAAACATTTCTTAAAGAGACATTCTCATGACTGTAAAGTGACTTCATAGAATTATAGAATCCCTACAGTGCAGAAGGAGGCCATTCGGCCCATCGGCTCTGCACGCACTGACCCTTCAAAAGACAACCCCAGGTCCAATCCCGTGCCCTAGTTCTGCAACCCCACCCTAAGGGGTGATTTAGTTTAGCCAATCCCCCTAACCTGCACATCTTTGGAATGTGGGAGGAAATGGGAACACCCGGAGAAAACCCACGCAGGCACGGGGAGAACGTACAGACTCCGCACAGCCAGTGACCGGAATTGAACCCAGGTCCCCGGCAACGGAAGGCAACAGTGCTAACCACTGTGTCCCATATACCTTCCTTTAAACATCACAAGTTAAACTGTACTAATTGAATGCACAAGGCTGAATGTTTTAATACTTGTTTTTCATTGCACACTAGGGGCGCAATCTTCCCAAAAGGGAATAACGTCCCCTAGCGAGTGTGTTTAGCCTCGGGTCTCCCGGCACCTGCAATGCCGAGAAACAAGTGGCTATTCAACGCTACTCACGTTGAATAAGGGAACGCAAGGCCGAGGCCACACATATCCCCGTTTCTTTACAACGGGGAGCTCTGCTCGCCGGAACGGGGTGCCGCACTGCCAAGGTGCCAGGCTGGCACTACCAGGGTACCCAGCTGGCACCAGAAGTGCCAGGGCACCACGCTGCCCAAAGGGCATGCAGCTGGGGGCATCCGATCCCCTTGGAGATCCCCACAAATGAGGATCAGTACCAAACGGTGCCCTCCCGAGATCCCCGAGGCGAAGGGATTGAATCCCAAAGCCTCAGGTACCTCGGGAATCTGCACATCAGAGTAAGGCTTACAGCCTCGCTCTAATATGCAGATTTGCCAAACACCGATCTCGCCCGTTGTGGGCAGGATTCTCCTTGCAACACCTCGGGAGATTGGGTTGAATGTCGCGAGGCATTGCGAGCCCGGCAGACCCCGGGAGCGGGGTCTCCCGGCTTTCACCGGCCACGCTGCACCACAGCGAAATGGTTTTCCAGCGCAACATGGCCGGAGGTTCGCGCCCTCGGACTTTCCATTTAGGGATCAGAGCTAATAACTTTAATAGGGAGGGAGATAGATAGTTCTGCACCAGCAATTGTTCAACCTTGATGTCTTAGACCACTGCCTTCAAGGCCACATATTCTTTGTCCCTTGTCCAAGTCATGTGATCAGGTGGTGTCCCAGAATTCAGCGTAAAACCATATTGGGTTGGCGTACTTCGACCGTGTGGGGTGGGGTGCTCTTTCCAAGAGCCGGTGCAGACTCAGGGGGCCGAATGGCCTCCTTCTGCACTGTAAATTCAATGATAATCTATGATTAATCTAGGACAAAGGTTCGGCACAACACCGTGGGCCGAAGGGCCTGTTCTGTGCTGTATTTTCTATGTTCTATGTTCTATGTGTGTAAACTAAACTAAAACCCATCATTAAACATCAATTTCCCGACAAGCTGATGACTCTATTTGAGTTCTGGGTTCTTAATCAATTTTTAAAAAGAAATAGGGCATCAGTTAATTATTGTATTATTAACCTCCCATTAAGACATGGCAGTCTTTGATTGATTTGTCACTGTGTCTGCACATAAAGCATTCCTGCTGTGTCCTTGATCATTTTGATTGCAACAATCGTCAACTCTTCGTACCAACTTGAACACTTTTTATATTTTTAACCATGTCTTCACTCCAAGTGGGAAACCAGATTAGTTGACTGTTTAGTCCTAAACAGGGAATAAATGAACTCCAGTAGAGAGAAAATAAAAAATGAAAGTTTGCAGTTTTTGTCTCCTTACTTGAGGAAGACCATACTTGCATGGGAAGCAATTCGGAGAGTGTTCACTAGGCTGATTCCCGAGATGAAAGGATTGTCTTGCAAGAAAAGATTCAGCAGGTTGGGCCTGTGATGATGTAGAAATTGTTATATATTATATTTTACATCTGTTGCATTAATGTTTTAGAAGCCAGGATTATGGTATATATACGTTGAAGTAATATTATTAATGACCTAGGTTAAGGTATCCAAACTTTGTGAAATCTGTAATTAAGGAGTCATAAAAGGTGTGGTCATGATTTGTTTCAACCACTTACTTGGTTACAGATAAAGGGCTGATGGGATATTGTTATGATTTCTGGAGATTCCTTGGCGAGTAGATAATTTATGAGGGGTTGTATTTGGACCCAGCTTAGCAGGTCATGTGACATCTTAAAAAAAAATAATTTAGAGTACCCAATTCATTTTTTCCAATTAAGGGGCAATTTAGCGTGTTCAATCCACCTACCCTGCACATCTTTGGGTTGTGGGGGCGAAACCCATGCAAACACGGGGAGAATGTGCAAACTCCACACGGACAGTGACCCAGAGCCGGGATCGAACCTGGGACCTCAGCGCCGTGGGACTGCAGTGCTACCATTGCGCCACCGTGCTGCCCTTCATGTGACATCTTTGTGGGAAACAGATGATATAATTAATGGGAGGAGCCAGGTCTGCCTGTAGTTTGACAGTTTGCCATAGAATTTGAGTCTGACAAGATAGGAGGATTTTAAGTGAACAGCAGTTTTGCCAAGGTTGAACAGAAGTGAATTGAATCTGTTCTTGAAAGGAGCTCTCTCCAAAGGTCTGCACAGCTAAGCAAATATAATAATAATAATAATCGCTTATTGTCACAAGTAGGCTTCGATGAAGTTACTGTGAATAGCCACTAGTCGCCACATTCCGGCGTCTGTTTGGGGAGGCCAGTACTAGAATTGAACCCGCGCTGCTAGCCTTGTTCTGCATTACAAGCCAACTGTTTAGCCCACTGTGCTAAACCAGCCCCTGCCCGTTATGTTAACTGTTGGTAAGTGGCATTTGAATTGTATTTGGTTGCTTAATTGGAGTTAGTACCAGGTATCGCTAGTAAGCTTAAGTTTTTCCTTTTGTTTAAAAACTGTTTAGCTGATAATTGTAAAACTATTTCTCTGATGCTAATGTGGTTAATTCTATGTTTAAATTCAAATTGGTCATAAAAGATACCTATTAGTCAGAGTCATCACTCCTGGGGGCGAAGTTTCTTTTCTTCACAGGTTTACAAATTAAAAAAAAATTGTTGGGGTTCTTGTCCGTTGTCATAACAAATGTTGACATCTGGTCCGGTATCCTAACACTATATTCGTTGGCGTACAGAAGAATGAGAGATGATTTTCTTGACACACAGAAGATTCTGTGGTGGTTTGACACCAGTAGACACTGAGATGCTGTCCTCCTTCGTCAGGGAATCTAGAACTGGGGCCACAGTTTTAAAATAAGGGGGCTCCCATTTAAAACACCTCCTCAGAAGTTGAGGAGAACTTTGAGGATCGTCAGTGTTTGAGAGGCTGGGCCATCAAACCCTTTTAAGGCTGAGATAGAGAGATGATTGGCTGACACAGGAATTGTGGGTAGTGGGGGGACAGGCAGCAAAGTGGGGTTAAAGGTCAAAGTGGGGTTGTCAAAGTGGGGTGAAGGCCACAGTCAGATCATCTTACTGGTTGGCGGAGCAGGCTCGAGGGGCCGAATGGCCCACTCCTCCTATTTCTAGCAAAAGACGTAAAAAGTAGATTGTAAAAGGTTCTCTCAGAACGTAAAAAGGAAGAGACCAGTTAAGGTCACTTAGAGGTGGGCCAGGAGAAATTATAATGGGGAACAAGGAAATGGCAGAGACGTTACTGAAATCTGTCTTCACGCGGGGAAGTCACAAAACACAAAGAACCAAGGATCTAGTGGGGATGAAGAACTTAAAGAAATTAGTTTTGAAAGAGACTTAATGGGACTGAAAGTTGAAAAATCAACTTCCGGTGGCGACCGTGTGTAGAGGTTCGCGGGCCTGGTAGCTCCCGCGCGGGGGAAGTTATTTTTATCCCGGTGACTCTGATTGGACGGCTGAACATCAAACACCCGACTAAGTAAGCGGCACTACCTTAAACGGCACTCTCACACCCAGGAGGAACTGTAAAAAGAAGCGGGTTCTGGCGGACCACGGGGACCTGGAGAGCGAGGTCGAAGGCACGATGGCGCTGGGCTCAGAGTCGTAGTCTGGATGCGGAACGTACCTTGGTGTCTGAAAGCCACAAAAAAGGTGCGGGGCCAGGTTGACGAGCTGGAAAACCACAGGCGTTGCCAAAATCTCCGCACAGTAGGTCTGCTGGAAGGGATAGAGGGTTTGCAGACCATGGAATATATTGCACAGATGCTGGAGAAATTGACGGGTGAGAGAGCCTTCGACCGTCCCCTCAAGATTGACCGAGTGCATAGAGCGCTTAGAAGGACGTTGAAGGCGTGGGAGCAGCCAAGCGTGTGATGGTGGTGCTTCTGCACTGTTTCCTGGACCAGGAGAGAATCCTGAGGTGGGCCAGGCCGGTGAAGAAGAGTACACGGGAGGGGAGCGTGATCCTAATCTACCCCATTGGAGCACGGAACTGGCTAAACGTTGGGCCGGATTCAACAGGGCCAAGGTGATTCTGCACAAAGAAGGTGTCAAATTTGGAGTTCTGTGTCCGTCTGGTTTATGAATCACCTTTCGGAATCAGCAGCATTATAGGGACACTCTGGCGGAAGCAAGCAAGTTTTTACGTGACAAGGAGATGGGGAGTTTGTAAATATGTTTGAATTGTGTTGTTGATATTGTTGGTAGTTTAGTTGTTTATTCGTGTTTCTTTGCTTTTCCCCTTTCTCTATTATTCTTCTCCCTGCTTTCTTTTGATCGATGGGAGTCAAGTGTTTTGGGTTTGGGGGAGATGTGGCGGGTGGAACAGTGGTTATGACGGGTCGGGTGTGGGTGATGTGGCAGGTCCAGGGAAGGCATGGGCATTGTGGGGCAGCCACCATACGGGCGGGAAAGGGACGGGATGGATAGAAGAGAGCAGGGTTTTAGTTATTTATTTTTGGGGGTCTAGCTTTGCGGGGAGGGGGGAGGGCGTGGGAGAGCTGATATTGAAAGTACCATTTGGGCGCAGTGGTATAGGAGTCGATAGTGGTGGACATCCTGTGGGGGCCTCAAGGGGTGCGGTACGATGACCTGAGGCTATTGGCTTAAACAGAAAAATGGCTGATTCAAGGGAAGGGAGGGGGTAGGTGCGGCCTTACTCAATTGGTGACTTGGAATGTTCGGGGGACTAAATGGGCCTGTTAAGAGGTCCCTCGTATTCGTGCATTTGAAGAACCTGGGGTGGGGGGGGGGGAGGCACTGAATGTTTCTACAGGAAATTCACTTGTAAGTGGTGGGTCAGACAAGACTAAGAAAGGGGTGTGTGTGGGTCGGGCCTACTATTCAGGGCTTGACGTGAAGACGAGAGGGGTGGCTGTGTTGATGAGCAAGAAGGTGGTTTCCGCAGTGAAAAAGATGGCGGCCGATCCGGGTGGCAGATCTGTGCTGGTGAGGGCGCCTCGATGGTGTTGGGCAACATCTACGTCCCAAACCTGGAAGATGGTCATGAGGCGGGTTCTGGCGTTGATCCCAGATTTGGATGCTCACAGATTGATCCTCGGAGGGGACTTCAACACAGTTCTCGACCTGGGGCTGGACTGCTCGTGCTCTAGATCTGGGAAGATATTGGCGATGGCTTGGGAGCTGTCGAGGTTTATGCTGCCTATGGGGGCATGGATCCGGGGCGCTTTGAGAGACCGAGGACCAGGGCGTTTTCCTCCTTCTCCCATTTTCATAAGGGCTATTCCCAGATAGACATTTGAGTTCTGGGTAAAATGATGATGACACAAGTGGCTGGGAGGGAGTACTCAGCGATCATGGTGTCTGATCACACCCCACACTGGGTGGACCTACGGGCTGAAAGGGCGCCCCCCCCCAAAGATCCCAGTGGAGGA
Source organism: Scyliorhinus torazame (assembly GCF_047496885.1). NCBI lineage: Eukaryota > Metazoa > Chordata > Chondrichthyes > Carcharhiniformes > Scyliorhinidae > Scyliorhinus > Scyliorhinus torazame. Next base: position 313,077,884 of record NC_092712.1, read on the forward strand.
TCGACGTAGGTCTCCTTGCAGATAAAGGGATTTGTGAAAGGATAGAAGGGGCTATTCGCAATTATGTGGATCAGAATGATACGGGGGACGTTTCTGCTGTGGTGTGCAGGAGGCACGGAAAGCTGTGATTAGGGGAGAGTTTATCTCGATCTGGGAGCTCAGGCTGAGGGTGGAGCGAGCAGAGTAGTCAGGTTTGGTGGAGGCAAATTTGGCAGTTGACCGTAAATACCTGGAATCACCTGAGGAGGCGCTACTGGAGGAGCGGCGGCGGTGAGGTAACTGCATAAAGCTAGAGGTTTGGTGTATGAGTATGGGGAGAAGGCCAGTAGGATGCTTGCTCAGCAATAGCGGAAACAGGCAGTGGCAAGGGAGATAGGTGGGCTGAGGGAAGAGAGGGGCAGAGAGGTAACAGGCCCGGAGGAGATCAATAGAATTTTCGAGTCTTTTTACCAGAGATTATACCAGTTGGAAGCCCTATTGGGGACAAGGTGAGACGGTGCTTTTTGGATGGATTAGAGTTCCGAGGGTGGATCCGACCGGGACTGGAAGCCACAATAGGTCTACAGGAGGTGGTGGAATGTGTAGGGTCGATGCAGTCCGGGAAAGCCCCGGGCCCAGGCGGATTCCCAGCTGAATTCTGCAAGCGTTCTGGCACGCTGCTGGGTCCCTTGCTGGTGCGGATGTTCAGCGAAGCGCTGGGGAAGGGTGTGCCCCCCCCCCCCCCCCCCCACACACACACACACTGACACAGGCCTCCATCGCACTTATCCTAAAATCGGACAAAAGGATCTAGAACAATATGGATCTTACCGTCTGATCTGACTCCTGAATGTGGGTGTGAAACCCCTGGCGAAGATCTTGGCCACATGAATTGAGGGGTGCGTGCCGGGTATGGCTGGAGAGGACCAGGATGGGTTTGTTAAAGGTAGGCTACTAGTGACTAATATACAGAGACTATTGGATGTGGTCATGATGCCTACAGGGGGGAAGGGTATGGAAGAAATGGTGTCTGTGTATCCGAGAAGGCGTTCGACCGAGTGGAATGGGCGGACTTGTTTCATATATTGGAACGGTTTGGTTTTGGACAGGGGTTGAACAAAGCCTCGAAGGCAAGCATTTTGACGAATGGGCTTAGTTCTAAGTGCTTCACCTTGCAATGTGGGACGAGACAGCGATGCCTGCTCTCTTCATTGCTCTTTGCTCTTGCGATTGAGCCATTGGCGATAACTCTCCGGTCCTCTCGGAAAATGGAGGGGCATTAAGCGGGGCCGGGGGGGGGGGGGGGTGGGGGGTGGCGTGGGTGGGAGGGGGGGGTATGGAGCACTGGGTCTCCCTATATGCAGACACCCTCCTCCTGTTGTGGATTTCTAACCCCATGAGGTGCCTTGGTAAGATACTAAGTGAATTCGGCACCTTCTCTGGTTATAAGCTCAACATCAAAAAACGAGATATTCCTGATCAGCGCCGGAGGGCAGGACGGGTGTTTGAGTGAGCTTCTGTCCCGCTTGGCAAGATCAAGCTTGCGACTGGGGATCCATGTGACATGGGATTGGGCCCAGCTCCATAAGTTGAATTTGGCTAAAGTAGTGGAGGGGATGAAAGAGGACTTTAAAGGATGGGATATAGAGCTGCTGTCCCTGGTGGGACAGGTTCAAACAATAAAAATGGTCGTCCTGCCAAAATTCCTGTTTGTATTCCAGAATCTCCCAATCCTCCTGCCCAAATCATTCATCCAAAAGGTTAACAAGCTGATCCGGAGCTTTGTGTGGGCGAGGAGGATTCCTCGTATTAAGAGAGCTTTTCTGGAGAGGGACAGATGAAGAGGAGGCCTGACACTCCCAAATTTACAAAATTATTACTGGGCAGCAAACATCGTCATCGCCTGGAAGCAGGGGGTAGATCGAGGGTCGATATGGGGTAGGGTAGCTGAAGCCTCATGTAGGGGGACCTCCTTGAGGGCACTGGCTTCAGCACCTCTGTCATTCTCACCAGATAGATACTCATCAAATCTGATGGTAGTTTTTACACTGATGGTGTGGAATCAGTGCCGGCAACAGTTTGATATGGAGGGCATGAATATGAATTTCCTGGGAAGGATGTTTGTGGACTTGACTGAGCTGGCAGAGACTTACAAGTTGCCCAAAGGAAGGGTTCAGATACCTCCAAATTAGGACCTATCTGAGAATGGGGATGGGTTTATTCCCAATGTTGCCGCCCCCGGGACTACAGGATAGGCTCTTATCGGAGGACGAGATTGGGAAAGGCAAGGTCTCCGATGCAGAACTGGCCAAGAAGGAGGAATAATAATAATCTTTATGAGTGTCATGGGTTTGTGTGACGGACTGGGCGGTGTTCACAACTCTCCTGAAGTTTCTTACGGTCCTGGGATGACCAGCTGCCGTGCGAATCTGTGATGCAGCCAGACAGGAAGCAGGGGCGGTACGGTAGAACAGTAGGTAGCACTGTTGCTTCACAGCTCCAGGGTCCCAGGTTCGATTCCCCGCTGGGTCACTGTCTGTGCAGAGTCTGCGCGTTCTCCCCATGTCTGCGTGGGTTTCCTCCGGGTGCTCCGGTTTCCTCCCACAAGTCCCGAAAGAAATGCTGTTAGGTAATTTGGACATTCTGAATTCTCCCTCTGTGTACCCGAACAGGCGCCGGAATGTGGCGACGAGGGGCTTTTCACAGTAACTTCATTGCAGTGTTAATGTAAGCCTACTTGGGACAGTAAAGATTATTATTATTTCTATGGTGCACCTGTAAAAGTTGGTAAGAGTCAATGTGGACGTGCTGAATTTCCTTAGTTTCCTGAGGAAGTATAGACGCTGTTGTGCTTTCTTGGTCATAGTGTCGACGTGGGTGGACCAGAACAGATTGGTGATGTGCGCACCTAGGAATTTGAAGCTGTTAACCATCTCCACCTCGGCCCCGTTGATGCCGACAGGGTGTGTACGATACTTTGCTTCCTGAAGTCTCCAAAAAGTTTCCAAAAAGTGGCTGATAAAGGGCGGGATTCTGCGATCCTGAGGCTAATTGTTGACGCCGTGGGAAACACTGTCGCGTTTCTCGACGGCGTCAGCATGGCCTCAGGATCAGCAATTCTGGCAACCAAAGGGGGCCAGCACGGCACTGGGGCGATTCACGCCGCTCCAGCTGCTGATCCTGGCGCGAACTGGGCGCCACGGGATTCGCGCATGCGCAGTGGCACCGGCGCCAACGGGCGCATGCGCAGTGGCTCCCTTCAACGTGCCGGCCCCGACGCAACATGGCGCAGGACTACAGGGGCCGGCGCGGAAGAAAGGAGGCCGCCAGCCAGAGAGGTCGGCCCGCCAATTGGTGGGCCCTGATCGCAGGCCAGGTCACATCGGAGGCCCCCCCCTGGGGTCGGACCCCCCCCCTCCCCAACCCGTCCACGTCGGGTTCCCGCCGGCTGAGAGCTGGTGTGGACGGCGCCGGCGGGACGCGGCGTTCTTACGACAGCCGCTCAGCCCATCCCGAGCGTAGAGCGGCCCCCAACCGGCGGCGATTCTCGGCAGCGTGCCGGCGTCGGGGTGACGTGGCGCGACCCGTGCCGGTCGCGGGGATTCTCTGGCCCGGCCTGAGGCTGAGAGAATCCTGCTCAAGGTGTCACACATGAGGCTATTACACAAAATTAGGGCTTATAGGATTGGGGCTAATATAGCAGAATGGACAGAGTAGGAGGGACACCTTCAGGTTGGCAGGCTGTGACGAGTGGGGTACCACAGGGATCTCCAGTGTTGGCCCTCTCTGTCAGTAGTCATGGCTCTAATGAGAGGACTGAGTGCAACGTCTCCAACACAAAGCGAGGCGGGGGGCCTGAACTTGGCAGGGCCATTTGAACTTAGGAAATGAAATATCCGTCATTTCCGATAGCGATGCAACTTTGGGGTTCTCCGGCCCAGAGAGCTGTGGATGCTCCAATGCTGAATATACTCGAGACTCGGATTGAGAGGTTTTTGGATATTAAGGGAATCCAGGGAAATGGGGGTAGGGGTGGGAAAGTATTTGTGTATCGACTGGTGGAGCAGGCATGTGGGGCCAAATGGCCCTCTCCTATCTTGTGTGTTCTGATATTAACCCTCACCTTGTATCATATCATCGAATTTACAGTGCAGAAGGAGGCCATTCGGCCCATAGAGTCTGCACTGGCCCTTGGAACCCTACTTAAGCCCATGCCTCCACCCTATCCCTGTAACCCAGTAACACCACCTAACCTTTTGGACACTTAAGGGACAATTTAGCATGGTCAATCCACCTAACCTGCACATCTTTGGACTGCGACCATGGAATTTACAGTGCAGAAGGAGGCCATTCGGCCCATCGAGACTGCACCGGCTCTTGGAAAGAGCACCCTACCCAAGGTCCACACCTCCAGCTATCCCCATAACCCAACAACCCCACCCAACACCAAGGGCAATTTTGGACACTAAGGGCAATTTAGCACGGCCAATCCACCTAACCTGCACATCTTTGGACTGTGGGAGGAAACCGGAGCGCCCGGAGGAAACCCACGCACACACGGGGAGGATGTGCAGACTCCGCACAGACAGTGACCCAAGCCGGAATCAAACCCGGGTCCCTGGCACTGGGAGGCAGCAGTGCTAACCACCGTGCCACCCCGTACTATCAATGGAGCTTCTGGCCATCTACAAAGCTCCCCGTCGGGGAATTGAACACCTGTCTCCTTCATGATAGGCGGGATTACTAACCGCTATACTAATGAGGAATTGTGCTTATGGTCGTTGAGGTAAAAGTCGATATGCCCCAAATCTGATTCCCATGCTCTGAGCGGTACTTCATTGCTTGTGGTTTTCCCTTACTGCATTCTGAGATTCTTGGTTAGTATACTGCAAAAAATGTACGTCCTCACGTCAAATCAGGATTCACAGGAATCCTTCTTGACCCCGCAGACCAGATTAATGTGTGTACATTCTTCATGATAGGACAATATTTTTAATTCGTTACTTGAATATTTTAAAAATTGACTCTCTCTCTTGCTGCCCATCTCTCTCTCTCTCTCAGTCTGCCTCTCTCTCTCTCTCTCTGCCCCGTCTCTCTCTCTGTCTGCCCCTCTCTCTCTGCCCCTCTCTCTCTCTCTGCCCCTCTCTCTGTCTGCCTCTCTCCCTCTCTCTCCGTCTGCCCCTCTCTCTCTGTCTGCCTCTCTCTCTCTGTCTGCCTCTCTCTCTCTCTGTCTGCCTCTCTCTCTCTGTCTGCCCCTCTCTCTCTGTCTGCCTCTCTCTCTCTCTGTCTGCCCCTCTCTCTCTCTCCCTGCCCCTCTCTCTCTGTCTGCCTCTCTCTCTCTGTCTGCCTCTCTCTCTCTGTCTGCCTCTCCCTCTCTGTCTGCACCTCTCTCTCAGTCTGCCCCTCTCTCTCTCTGTCTGCCCCTCTCTCTCTGTCTCCTCTCTCTCTCTGCCCCCCCCCTCTCTCTCTCTCTGCCTCTCTCTCTCTGTCTGCCTCTCGCTCTCTCTGCCTCTCTCTCTCTCTGTCTGCCTCTCTCTATCAGTCCCTTTCTCTCTGTCTGCCTCCCTCGCTCTGTCTGCCTCTCTCTCTCTCTGTCTGCCTCTCTCTCTCTCTGTCTGCCTCGCTCTCTCTCTGTCTGCCTCTATCTCTGTCTGCCTCTCTCTCTATGCCTGTCTGCCTCTCTCTATGTCTGTCTGCCTTTCGCTCTCTCTGCCTCTCTCTATCTGTCCCTTTCTCTCTCTCTGCCTCCCTCTCTCTGTCTGCCTCTCTCTCTCTCTGTCTGCCTCTCTCTCTCTCTGTCTGCCTCTCTCTCTCTCTGTCTGCCTCTATCTCTGTCTGCCTCTCTCTATGTCTGCCCCTCTCTCTCTGTCTGCCTCTCTCTCTGTTTGCCCCTCACTCTCTCTCTCTGTCCCTCTCTGTCTACCTCTCTCTCTATGTCATCCCCTCTCTCTCTGTCTGCCTCTCTCTCTCTCTGTCTGCCTCGCTCTCTCTCTGCCTCTCTCTCCGTCTGCCTCTCTCCCTCTGACTGCCCCTCTCTCTCTGTCTGCCTCTCTCACTCTCTGTCTGCCCCTCACTCTCTCTCTCTGTCCCTCTCTGTCTGCCTCTCTCTCTCTATCTGTCCCTTTCTCTCTGTCTGCCTCTCTCTCTCTGTCTGCCCCTCTCTCTCTATCTGCCCCTCTCTCTCTGTCTGCCTCTCTCTCTCTGTCTGCCCCTCTCTCTCTGTCTGCCTCTCTCTCTCTGTCAGCCCCTTTCCATCTGTCTGCCTCTCTCTTTTTCTATCTATCTCTCTCTCTCTCTGTCTATGAGAAAAGAACTTGCAAAGTGTGTGATTAAAAATGAACTGTCAAATGTTAGTGAAATGATTGAAATATTTTAATCGGAGTAGGGAATGAGCTGTTAAGTTCTCCTGCTTACAGTTGAAGTGAAACTAGAAACCCAGGTCAGTGAAACTCTCCAGGTCCCGGGGTGGACGAGGATACCCTTAATTGGGTCAGAGTCCTGCAATAGCCAGATTTCTTAAGTCCCTTGCTATGTCGTGGAGAAACATCTAACTTTGCAAATTCTGTTAGCTTTTAAGGTTACTGAAAGTGAAATTTCTCCGCAGAAGTGGTGAATAGAGTGGTCTTGGTCAGTCTCCACGACCATGTTCTTAAGCCTGGTTTGTTCTTGCCCCGGTGTGATGGTGCTGTTCACAGCTGGGTTAAACAAAGCCATTCGCAGGATTCGTGAGTGCAATTTGGATGTAAACACGCTGCGATGGAAGGTGGCGATTTCACAGGCAATCTGAATCCGCTGGAATCCCAATCTAAATGTAGCAGTGGTAGAATAAGCAGCACCATGACTGGAATGTGCTGCTGTGACAAATTGGAAAATATTTGATTTCTTTCCTTTGTTTGTAACCTCCAGTGTACGAGGTGTGACAAATATTGATATGGATTTTATTTATCCACTTAGATGTCCTTGGGAACATTTCGGGCATGGTTTTGTTGTTCCTGAAACGCATTGGCAGCCTGCTGGTGTCTTGTTTGTCCCCAGTGGTCAGGCAGCATTCATGTTAGTGTTGTTCATTGGTCAGGTTTCTGACACATGTTGGAGTGTATCGAAAATTGCACGGTGCATTCTGTCCGCTTGAGGCTATCATACACACACATATACCAGCAGAGGGAGTCTGCTAGGGAGAGAATAAATACTAAAGGATCCACGTTTAAGCGCACTTGCAGTTCTAATTCCAAATGTCATTGCTGAATATATCACTGTTTCTGCCCCAAGAACTTTGTTACGCAAATATGAAGGGTGCCCCTTGTAGTCGAGCAGCCGACCCTTAAGTCTGCTCCCAGGTCAAAAGATCGTGGGGACCTTGGACTATCACAGGATGAAAATGTTCCAGCCGCTCCTCCCTGCGGTCTAGCACACACCTGCATGAAGGTCTTTACTGTGGTTGTATGTTGGTTGAGTGGAAGCCCTGATGGTTGACAGACACTTTGGGTGATCGGGCGGGGGGAGAGGGAGGTACTGATTGCCATGCCTGGGCAGTCAGGGAAACCCTGCACCCACGGGGAGCTGTCCAGTGCTGTTCATTCCGACTGGGCCCATCACAGGAAAAGTTCACCCGACTTTTCGTTTCGTTTTGTTTACTCTTTCTTGGGATGTGAGTGTCACAAATTTATTGTCCATCCCTAATTGCCACTGCCAACTTCTCTGTAGCAGTTTGATACAACTGAGGGGCGGTGTGACAGAAGCTTCACATGTCCCAGGTGTTACCTGTTTTAATTGTGAACATTCAAACCCTCATTGCCCCTAACTAATGATGGCCCCTCCCTCCCCTCAGTGCCCACTCAGTGATCCTCAATCTTCTTAATCTTCTGTTCTCTGCCGCTATGTCTAGGTGTGTCTCCAGGATGGACATCAGGGGTGGAGGTAGCCTGCTGCTTTATGTGTCCTGTGGCCTTTGATGCCCCTGACGGGCGTTCTGCTCGCTGACCTCAAGGTGCACTGTTGTCAGGTAGGGGTGACTCGGGAGAGCTGGAGAATGCCGTTGTCTTCCCGCTGGTAGGCCCCAGTTCGGCCTCCGGCGCTCCCTGCTCCCTGACACTGCCTGTAGGGCTCTGGGGTTCATCTCGGGATGGAGGGGCAGCTGGAGTGAGCTCCAGAGACCTGTGCTTCATCCGGCCATGCCCCTCCCCATTGTCTGCTCCATGGTATTGAAGCTCTCAGTGATGCTCCTCTGTGACTGGGTCATGCTCTGGAGTGCCTCGGCAATGTCCACCTGCATCTGGGACACGCCCCCTCCTAGTGACTGGGACATGCTCTCGAGACCCTCTGCCATGGCTGTCAATGACTGAGCCACACCTTGGACACCTGCACTCATGGTGCCGGTGTCGTGCAACAGGCTCTCCACTGCGGTCGCCACCCTAGCAGCATTGGCCTCGGTGCCACACATTGCCGGCGCCATCTCCTGGACCCGGAGCCTCTGGGGCTCCTCCAATCGGCTATGCAGTCACTGGAGTGTCGCTGAAATCCCCTCCTGAATCTCACGTCCGCACCCTAGGGTCTGCATCAGCTCCGGGTTAGACATGTCCAGGCACTCGACATCTGACTGGGACCCAGCTGGGTCCTGGGATCCAGCAGACCCCCCGGCTGCTGACTCCCTTTGATGTTCCTGCCTCCACTCGATGTGCATCAGCAACTGTGTGGGGAATCCTGCCCACTGCTGTCGCTCACCGAGGTGTGTGTCCCTGCACTGGTGGAGGGTGGAGATAATGGTGTGACGCATCAATGGTGGCATCCTCGGAGCTGCTCTCCTGGAATGAAGGGGGGCACCCTGCGGAGGGGCCCTGCGGAGGGGATCCTGTAAGACAATGGGCATGTGGTCAGTGAAAGGGAAGAATCATTTAGTCTGACATGCACGACTCACTTGAGACAGGTCGTCTGGGTGGAGGGGCAGTGGATCCTCACCTCTGTGGTACAGGCCAACCTTGCTGTCGGTGATTGCTCTCTCATTAGTCATCCCCGCCATCGCCAGGGACCATTCCCGCCGTTAAGCGCTAGCCTCTCCTGCAGGGACAAAGAGAGGGCATCAATGGTGGTGATGCCACCATTGATGCCACTCTTTGTCCCTGCAGGAGAGGCTAGCGCTTATCGGGAGGTGGGGCTATGGCGAGCTAGAGTCTTGGGCACCGATGATGGGCATGGGTGGGTTGAGCTGGTGGGTGCCAGGATATGCCAGGGCACAGGTGCAATATTATACTGGCTGGGGATGGGGGGGGGTGGGGGTGCAGTGCCAGCCACCTACTCGTGGGGGGGGGGGGGGGGGGCGGGAGATCTGGGGGTGGCAGACCGGTGCCAGGGGGCCGATGCCTACTTACCCATGCGGCCCGGTGGAGGGCGATGAGGTCCTTCCTATACTGGACAGCGGTCCTCCAGGTCACGCTGCCCAAACTGAAAGCTGCTGTCACTGCCTCCCAGGCAGCACTGGCCGCCCTGTGGCTGACCCTCCCACCCCCTCGGGGGGTGGGGGGGGGGGGGGGGGAGGGAACAGGGTGTCCCCAATCGACTCCTCAGCATCCAGCAGCCTGGCCAGATCTGCATCTCCGAAGCGTAGAGCAGTGGTGCCTGTCACATCGCACCGGTGTGTGATTTGGGTGATATTGCTCCTTTGTATCCCGTTAACATGACTTTGTTCAGGAAAGTTGAGGCAGCTACAGAGAGGAGTCTGTGGAACCTGCGCATGGTTTGCTGCACTATCAGTCAGGGAGTGATATCAAACTCCAATCTGCTGTGTCGCACCAACCTCACTGGGAGATTAAAGGCTCTCTCACTGAGAAAATGTGAACAAAAAGAAGTGGAAAATTTATTTTCCAGCCCGTCTAAATCTCAAACCGATTCGCCAGCACTTCAGATTTTGAGGGAACGATCGTTTTTGGACCTAGAATGCAGGAAGTTGGAGGAAAGCTAGAAAAGCATTTATATAATCAGGTCAGATTGTATCATTATTGATTCAACATCCAGTATCAAAGTGAAATTGCAGAAAGTCTCGACTTGTGAAACTGACATAAACATCAGCAGAGCAGAACTTCCTAAACTATTCCTCGGGAGTTGATCAATGTACTTCTCTCCTCCTGTCTGCATTAAGGCCAAAGGCAACTTGGGTGCAGGGAATCAGGCAATTTTTCTGTGGGCGTCGCTGGTTGGGCTAGCATTTATTACCCATCCCTAATTGCCTTTGAGATGATGGTGGTGAGCCGCTTCTTGAACCACTGCAGTCAGACTTTGTAACGGCCGCTCCAGAGGGCAGTCAAGGGTTAAGTGCGTTACTGTGGGTAAGGAGTCACATGAGGGCCAGGCTGGGTAAGGATGGCAGATTTCTTTCCGCAAAGGACATTCGTTTTTACTGCCGTGTTAGGTACACTGGTCTAACACTGGCTGCAACTGGATGCAGTTTAGATCAGAAGGATACTCCAGACCTTGAAGTTAGTTCAATCAGGTTTACTGAACTAATAGTCACAGTTAGCACAGTTCTCTGTGAGTTCGACTCTCTGCTAACTTAAGTGTGGTTACTCAGTCTGACTGAACCTGGCTAGCTCTTAGCGACGTGGTGGAGGTGTGAGATTGTGACAACACCCTTGACTGACTCTCTAGATGTTCATCAGTGGAAAGAGGCGGAATGTGAGTGCCTCGTGTCTTTTATAGTCAGATCCCACCCGAGTGTCCTGCCTGCTTATTGGTCATGTCCTGTTCTCTGTGTCCATTAGCTGCTTGTCTGTATTTCATTATGTGTGTGTGCCTGCATATCATGACATTTACGACAATCGGCAATGGTCAGCATTACTGAGACGAGGGGTGCAATTCTCCCTAAAAATGACTTGTCATTTTGGGTGGTGTGCTTCCCGCTGGTTGCTTGAGTACGATCCTTGCACAATTAATCATTTTCTTTGAGCTTGGAGAATCTTTTCTGCAGTGGGGGACTAAAGTCGGCGGCAAGACCAGCTTCCCAGAGATAGGGGCGCTATTTTTAAAGGCTGCCCAGATCTCAAAGTGAGGTTGAGGGTCACCCCACATCCCCCAGCCACGGACATCGCGACCCCACGCAGACATGGGCAACACCAGCACCACTCGGCCCCAGAGGGGAACTTTCTCCCCAACACCATAAAAGTCTTCACAACCCCACCCCCCCCACCCCCCACCCCTCCCCCACCCCCGGCACTGTGGAAGTGCCAACCCGGCCCCCCCTGCAATGCCAAATTGGAACTGCCAGGGCAGTGCCCTGTCCCCGACCGCCTGGAGGCTCCAATGACGTGGCCATCACATCTGCTCTGCGTCCTTGGAGACCGGTATGAATTCGCACCGGTGTGAGGTTTGGCCTGTGGGGCCGGTGACTACCGGGAGCCGGCAGAGTGCAGCCCCAAACAGGCTGTGCATATCTGCCGGATGGCTCATTCAAATATGATTATCCGGATCACGCCCAGCGAGAGTGTGATCCAAAATGTGCCTGGCGGAGCAGGTTGTGTGCGACGGGATTAGCGCCCTAACTTTAAATGCCATAATTTTATGAATTGAATTTAAGGGAGCAATTCAACCGGGTGAATTCTATGTCCGGTTTTGGTTTTGGGCATGTTTAACAGGGTATTTCTCAGGGACTACAGCCTGCGGTTCTGCGGCATTTTACTGTTTTGTTTTGGCCTTGGAGAGTCTCGCTCCACCAAGGCTGCACTAAAATCATTTCCAGCAGGAAAGGCTCCTTGCAGGTCGGGCCGCCATTTTGGAAGGCTGCCCTGATCTTCCTCCGCCACCCCTCCTTTCAACCCCCTGCCCCCAACATCAGGGAACACTCCCTCATCCCCCTCCATCTAGTAAGGCCCCCCAAGGCCTGATCCCTGGAAATGCCAACCTGGCACCTGGACACTTTGGCAATGCCAGCCTGGCACCCTGGCAGTGCCCATATGTCCCAGTGCCAGGTGGCACCGCCGGGGTGCCATAGTACCAGGCCTGTAGTGCCAAGGTGTCCGGGTGCCAGGGGGAATGCCAGGGTGCCACCCTGCCGTGTCCCTGACCACCCGGGAGTCTCTAATTTGATTTGGGGCAGCACGGCAGCACAAGTGGTTAGCACTGTTGCTTCACAGCTCCAGGGTCCCGGGTTTGATTCCCGGCTTGCGCCACTGTCTGTGCGGAGTCTGCACGTTCTCCCCGTGTGTGCGTGGGTTTCCTCCGGGTGCTCCGGTTTCCTCCCATACTCCAAAGATGTGCAGGTTAGGTGGATTGGCTGTGCTAAATTGCCCTTAGTGTCCAGTGTCCAAAAATGTTGGTGGGGGGGGGGGGGGCTGTTGGTTTGTGGGGATGCGATGGAGGTGAGGGCTTGGGTGGGTCGATGCAGACTCAATGGGCCGAGTGGCCTCCTTCTGCACTGTATGTTCTATGTTCTAATGACCTGAGAGACCCCTCCCCAAGTTCTATTATGACGGGTCCATGTTTGTAGAAACCAGTACTAAACGGCGCCCTGGCAAAGTCTGCCAGGGGCGGCTGTAAGGTCCCGGATGTCGCGGGAATCCAACAAACACATATTTAAATGAGCCGAACGGTTCATTTAAAGATGCCGATCTGGGCCAAGCCCAGTGAGGGCAAGATCCAGATTCCGATGTCTCACAAGACTCTGTTAAATCACGCGAGACGTTTCGAGCGTCATGAATTTTGCGAGATTCAACGGCCTCACCAAGATACCAAGACAGCCTGGATTACTGGTCAGGTGACCGTACCCCTACAGCACCGACTCATCATCATCCCCAGAATCACGTTTAGCTTGAAAGAGGGTGCAGAAAAGGTTTGTGAGAATGGGTTCAGGGATGAGGGACTTCAATTGCTTGGATAGTTTGGCGAAGTTGGAGCTTTCCTTCGGCAAGAGACGGTTGAGAGAAGATTTGATCGAGGGGTTCAAAATCAAGAGGACCGAGTAGATAGTGAAAAACTGCTCCCATTGGGGGAAGGATTGTAGACCAGAGGACACAGAGTGAAGGAGAGTGCCAGAAGGACCAGAGGTGACACGAGGGAAGAATTGTTTTCACACAGCGAGTGGTTGGGACCTGGAATGTGCTGCCTGAGACTGTGCTGGGGGAAGGTTCAATCGGGAGTTTCAGAAGGAAATTCGTAGAAGCACACAAAGAGAGAACATGCGTGGGGAAAAGGACAGGGGGAATGGGACAAATGGAATTGCACTGGCACATACTTGAGGGGCTGAATGGCCTCTTTCGATGCCATAACCGTTCCATGATTCGATGTTGCTAGTCATAGCGTGGCCTGTAATTAATATATATTCTTAGATCTTAACGATGAGCAATAGTGGGCTGGTGAGAGATGGTGATTATTCTGTTAACCTAATTGTAATTAGGGACCATATACGTGCAAATTGTTTTCACATAAAAAACATTAAATAGGGGATGTTTTAGACTCTATTTTTGGAAGGGATATCGTTGAAAATGCAACTTTTGTTCAAGGGCGCACCCTCGGTTTAAGTGCAGATTGTTGTTTCAAAAGAATGCTTGGGTACTTTTAAAGTCTAAAGACTCCTCCACAACTGTTTTTGTAACTGAGTTGTAGAATGCCGGTTTGTAAATCCATCTTTCAAGTCTCGTTGAGCTTTAACATTGCGTTTTTGAACCCTGGAACCATTGCCACGAGACCAGTCTCTGAGATGTACACCGCAGAGAGCTGGGCTTCAGGCAAAACGGATGTGTTGACTTTCGAGCACGTCTTACAATGTCTCACAGGGTCTGCGAGAGGCTTCTCTTATTATTCGAGAGCCCTTAAATGTTCGTACCTGGACAGAAGATGCTCAGAGATATTGAGGTCAGGTCAGGCCACGAGGGACAATGGGGAACTTGGCTTGTTAGCAGATCAGCTCCTTCACCGAGAAAGAGAATTCTCCCAGGGTCAAGGATGCGGCCGTGATGAACTGAAGCTTGCCTTCATTATGTTACTGTTTTATTTCACGGGGCAAAGGACATGGCTTTGGACCGACACGCTTTGATTGGGGCACGTGTCCTTCAGGGCTGTCTCTCCAACTCGGCACAGCAGCAGCCTCTGACCTCCCGGGAGGTGTGGGGGGGGGGGGGGGGGGGGGCCCGCTGTTGGAAGAAATAAATAGTAAAACCGTGGAGGAGGAGAAGGAGGAAAACCTGGGCCACAGCGTTCAACATATCATCGGGTGCTTACGACGCAGAAGGAGGCCATTCAGCCCATTGGCACTGGTACTAGCTCTCTGTAAGAGCAACTCCACTGGTCCCACCCAGCCTTTCCCCACAGCTCTGAAAATGTTTTTCTCTCATCCACTTCCCTTTTGAAAGCCACAGTTAAATCTGCTTCCCCCCCACTCTCAGGCAGTGCATTCCAGATCCTAATCACCCAATGCAATGGAAAAACACAAATGTCTCTATGTCACCTTGCTCGTTTTGGCAATGGCCCCAATTCAGTATCTTCTGGATCTGAATCCTTCCACCAATGGGCCTGTTTTCCTTAGAGCCGAGAGAGTATGAAGTGGTAATATTATGAGGGAATGGGATAGCATCGGTGAAAAGAACACAAAAGCTAAATCTTTCATCAGAACAGGGGAAAAGTCAGAGATTAACACATTTCAAGCAAGGAAAGAGATATTGATTTGAGGTAATTGCCAATAAGGAGCAATTTTTATTTATAGACTCACAGTTACAACTACAGCGGGTGTTATCTGCTGGACACTCCAAATCCCAGAAGGAATTTGGGCAGCACGGTAGCATAATGGTTAGCACAATTGCTTCACAGCTCCAGGGTCCCAGGTTCGATTCCCGGCTTGGGTCACTGTCTGTGCGGAGTCCGCACGTCCTCCCCGTGTGCGCGTGGGTTTCCTCCGGGTGCTCTGGTTTCCTCCCACAGTCCAAAGATGTGCAGGTTAGGGTGGATCGGCCACGCTAAATTGCCCTTAGTGTCCAAAATTGCCCTTAGTGTTGGGTGGGGTTACTGGGTTATGGGGATGAGGTGGAGGTGTTGACCTTGGGTAGGGTGGTCTTTCCAAGAGCCGGTGCAGACTCGATGGGCCAAATGGCCTCCTTCTGCATTGTAAATTCTATGATTCTATGAAACCTGACCTACTGATCATAACCCATTTTTTTTGTATTCTGAAAACAAGGGAAAAAGATAGTGACCCCAGAAGCACACAATTCCAGGAGCAATTTGGGGATTTTCAATATCAAAAGATTTATTGACAAGAAGAAAAGAAAACTGAAGGACATAGAATGGGTCTGTACTCGTTGGGAGTTTAGAAGGATGAGGGGGGATCTTACTGAGACTTACAGGATACTGCCAGGCGTGGATAGAATGGACGTGGAGAGAATGGGCGCAATTCTCCCCCCCCCTCTCCCCACGCCGGGGGGGAGAATCGCGGGGCACCACGCGAATCGCGCCACGCCGCCCCAAACCTCGCACGCGATTCTCCCAGCCCCCGGAAACCAGCGAGCGGCGATTCTCCGGTCGGATGGGCCGAGCGGCCGCTACGATACGACAGGTTCCCGCCGGTGCCGTCCACTCCTGGTCTGCGGGAACACTGGGGGGGGGGGGGCGCCCCGGCCTGTGGGGGAGGGAGGGGGGCTCCTTCACCGGGGTGGCCTCCGATGGGGTCTGGCCCGCGATCGGGGCCCGCCGATCGGCGGGCCGGACTCACCCCCCCCCGGGCCTACCTCCTTCCGCGTGCAGCCCCAGAACACCGGCCCCATGTTGGTGAGGGGCCGGCGCACGTAAGACGTTCCCCGCGCATGCGCGGGATGGCGCGGCGCCCATTAGGCACCGCGTAAGGAGGCTGGAGCGGCGTGAACCGCTCCAGTGCCGTGCTGGCCCCCTGTGGGGGCCAGAATAGGTTGTGCCCGGGCCCTGTTCGCCCGTCGTGAAATGTGACGGCATTCACGACGGCGCGAACACTTGGCCTCCATATCGGAGAATTGCCCCCAATGTTTCCACTTGTAGGAAAAACTAGACCCAGAGGACACCATCTCAGACTAAAGGGACGATTCTTTAAAACAGAGATGAGGAGGAATTTCTTCAGCCAGAGGGTGGTGAATCTGTGGAACCATTAATAATAATAATCTTTATGAGTGTCACAAGTAGGCTTACATTAACACTGCAGTGAAGTTACTGTGAAAAGCCCCTAGTCGCCACATTCCGGCGCCTGTTCGGGTACACTGTGGGAGAATTCAGAAAGTCCAAATTACCTAACAAGCACGTCTTTCGGGACTTGTGGGAGCAATCTGGAGCACCCGGAGGAAACCCGCGCAGACACACGGGGGAGAACGTGCAGACTCCGCACAGACAGTCACCCAAGATGGGAATCGAAGACCAGTTCAGAGTGACGGGTGAAGGAAGAAGTGATCAAGGAGTATGGGGAACAGGGCGGGAAGATGGAATTCAAACTTCTCTTGACTTGGAGGACAGACACCAACAGAGCCAGCAGGTAGAAATGGACTGTTCCCTCATTGTCAGCTTTGAGGTAAGCACAAATCAGTCTTGCCACACTGGCCGATATTTATGAAGAATAGTTCCCTTTAGGGTCAGGCACTCCTGGTGTTGATGCAAGTAATTGAGCTGTTGGTTATACTCATGCACGCATTATAAATAGCTGGACAGGACCAAAGTATACAGTTTCATTAATGTATGAATAGGAGCTTAAGCAGGGAGAAGAGAGGAAGAACGGAAGGACTTTGAAAGCTGTGATGGGATCTGAATGCAACTGGAATATGCAATATATACAAGTGTGTTAAATTAGCCGCAGGACAGCGCGGTGAAGGGAGGAAGGGGTGAGACAAGAGGAAGGAGGGAAGTTTTGTAATAACGTGCGTCCGGCGTTGCAGGTAAGGAAATTAAACCCTGATTTTATTTTAAAATTGGCGTTGGCCACTGCACAGCGCTTTATTTCACACAAGCACGGAACAGGTTTATGAAATTTATACACCCAAAAGAAATGTAAAATAAGTGCTTTCGAGGTTTATTGAGGCATCTGCGTTTCTCTCTGGACCTTACAAAACCCGAGGTCAGGTGTATTCTTTCCAGCTGAATACTTTGTTGACAGGAGCTAATGATAAATGTGAAAATGACCTTGGCTAGTGTCGGATCGTGCTTGTTACAATTTTTCATCGATTTTGCAGAAGGATAGATCCTGGAACGATATCATTATGCAGCAAAAAATATGTTGGTATAAAAAGAATTTCTCACCTGGCAGGTGAGGGCTTGTGGACACGGGGAAATAATTAAACTTGTAATGTCGGGAAATCCCTTAGCCATGAACATGTGAGATGGCTTTGTATTCATCTCGAACAGCGAAGGACGTCACCAGTAAGAGCTTCAAAAAGAGAGAATGAAAATAAACTTGCAAGGTTGTCAAAATCAGCACGATTAATTTTTGAACAATTATAATAAGGGAAAAGGGAGGGTAGTCAGGAGCAGTAGACAGCTGATAGCATGATATTGTCAATGACAAATCAGGAAATGGAGGACATGCTGAGTAATTACTTTGTGTCAGGGTTAACATTCCAATTCCAATTCTCCTCCCGCACCTATTGGTGCGCTAAAGCAGCCTGTCTCCATAGCTAGCAATTCCTGGAACCGGTCGCTAGTCTGCCACTCGGAGCTTATAATTTCAGGGGCACCATCCACATCAAGCATGGCTGACCGGGGGGGTCTCCCCCACTCTTACCACCAGCCATTGGAAGGAATTGCACTCAACCTGTTTGGCCATGTTGTGAACGCTCGTTCCGTGCCCATCAAGTCCTGGGTTGGGACTCAAACCAGAAGGTTCTGTGTCAGAGGCAGGAACATTACCCACTGCACCGCCATACCTCCAGTTTTTACAGTACAGGAGCTTAATTATTTTGGGGGAGGTGACAGTGGACATGATGAGGATAGAATCACAGAATTTACAGTGCCGAAGGAGGCCATTTGGCCCATTGAGTCTGCACTGGCCCTTGGAAAGAGCACCATGCTTAAGCCCACACCTCCACCCTATCCCCCCCTACCCCCATAACCCGGTAGCCCCACCTAACCTTTTGGCCACTAAGGGACAATTTTGCATGGCCAATCCACCTAACCTGCACATCTGTGGGCTGTGGGAGGAAACCGGAGCACCCGGAGGAAACCCACGCGGACACAGGGAGAACGTGCAGACTCCGCACAGACAGTCACCCAAGACTGGAATCGAACCCGGGTCCCTGGAGCTGTGAGGCAGCAGTGCTAACCACTGTGCCATCGTGCGGCCCCCATTGATGTGGTTGATGTGGTGATCCGGGATTTCTAAAACGCATTTGATAAAGTGCTGCGTAACAGTGGGTTAATAACAAGATGGATACAAAGTTAGTTGGAAACAGAGTAGTGTTTTTATTCCTTCGTGGGTGTGGACATCGCTTACATGGTCAGTATTCATTGCCATTCCCTAAATGCTCTTGATCCAAGTGGTTCGCTTGGCTAATTGCAGTTGGAAGTGAAGAGTCAGCCACGTTGCTGTGGGCCTGGAGCCACATGTAGGCCAGACCAGGTAAGGATGGCAGATTTCCTTCAGGATGGTAATGAACCAGATGGGGTTTACAACAGTTGATGATGGTTTCATCGTCCCCAATACTGAGGTTGGCCTTCAATTGAGATTTTTAACGTAAAAATTTCACCAGCAACTCTGGACTTGCACATGAGGAGAGATTGAGTCGGTTCGGATTGTATTCGCTGGAGTTCAGAAGGATGAGGGGGGATCTCATAGAAACTGATAAAATTCGAACAGGACTGGACAGGGAAGATGCAGGAAGGATGTTCCCGATGGCGGCGGTGTACAGATCCAGGGGTCTGAGGATACGGGGTCGACCATTTAGAGGTGAAGAGAAATTTCTTCACCCAGAGAAAGGTAGCATTGTGGTTAGCACTATGGCTTCACAGCACCAGGGCCCCAGGTTCAATTCCCGCTTGGGTCACTGTCTGTGCGGAGTCTGCACGTTCTCCCCGTGTCTCCGTGGGATTCCTCCGGGTGCTCCGGTTTCCTCCCGCAGTCCAAAGATGTGCAGAATTAGGTGGATTGACCATGCCAAATTGCCCGTAGGTTAGATGGGGTTGCAGGGTTACGGGGATAGGGTGGAGGTGTGGGGTTAAGTAGGTTGCTCTTTCCAAGAGCTGGTGCAGACTCAATGGGCCGAATGGCCTCCTTCTGCACTGTAAACTCTATGATTCTATGAATGGTGAGCCTGTAGATTTCGCTACCGCATGAAGGAGGTGAGGCCAAAAGATTGTGTGGGGGATACTTCGTCCCGGAACGCCCGGATCAGGTTTCCCAATGGGACAGAGAATCGGGTGTGGGGGCAAAATCGGGATTGACGCCGGGTGCCGGCCCAGTCGTGGTGCTCTAACACCCCCTCTGGAGGCAGGAACGAGGTCCACACTGCACGCCAGCGGGAGCATGTAAATAAATATGAATGGGTCTTAACAAACTCACGATGGCAGCCCCGTATCGGAATTCCCTGGGAATCACTCGTATTCCACACCATGCATAAATCTGCATGGCAAGGAATCCGGAATTGCTTACTGCTTTGCGCTCCCGGGGGTCGTAAACCGATTGCAATTCAGCTCCGGCAGGAGGACATAGCCTCCAAACGGAGAATGCAGCCCTGTATGTTTTCAGGAAGGAGTTCGATACAGCTCTTGGGTGCAAAGGATCAAAGGCCATGGGGGAGAAGGCGGGAACAGGCATGGTCATAATGGAGCAGGTTTGAAGGGCCGAATGGCCTGCTTCTGCTCTTATATTCTAAGTTTCTATGTGAGATTTGAATCTGTGTCCTCAGGTGATTAACTAGGGCCACTCCCCTTGACTGGTTGTTTCTTGAGGAAGATTTATAGTGGGGTTCCCAGAGGTTGTTGTTGTGGTGATATGCATCAGTGTAAATACACAAGGGGTTAATGTAAATACACTAGGACTAAATAAGCACTAGAGGGCGCACCAGAGACATCATGACACACAGACATTCAACCAATAGGTCAGTAAGATTGGACACGACCAATGGGCAGTCAAGCCACCCAGAGGTGACACTACCACAAGGGGGCTACCCATATAAAAGGACAGGGCACACGTGCTCTTTCTCTTTCCATAGGCAACACTCAGAGAGACAGGGGCAGATCAGGAAGCATCACACCCACCGCATGGATTAGAGCAGACTGGTTAGTTAGACTGAGTCACTATAGTAAGATTAGCAGGAGAGCCGAACCCAAGTAGGAGAATTGTTAACTGTTCAATAAATGTGTTAAACCTATCTCCAAGTCTGAACCTTCCTTTGTCAGAGTGTACATCAAGGAAGCAGCTTATGCTACCTGAAGAAGCAGCACACAACATTTGTGACTCTTCCTGATATATTGTCTAGGCCTTGTCGTACAAGGCACAATTTCAAAATTTGCAGACAGCCCGAGACTCGGGTGTATTGTGAACTGTGAGGAGGCTGGTGTCCAACTTCAAAAAGGGCGTAGACAGGCTGGTGGAATGGGCGGACAACTCACAGATGAAATTTAATTCAGGCAAGGGCGAAGTGATTCATTTTGGTAGAAAGAACAAAGAGAGGCAAGCTAAAGGTAAGGGTACAATTCGGAAAAGAGGACTGGGGTATGTGGGGTACAATCCACAACCACCAATTAACAATGAAATCAATTATTTAAAGGGGAATGACTGTCCCTGATGGGGCAAATCACCTAATTATTCTCTGTTAAAGTGAAACAAATCATCAATAAATTAAACTAATGAGAAGGTCGTGACAACCCCTTTCTTCCTATTTATACTTTTTTAATAAAACTAATAATCAATAAACTAAACACAAAGGACAGGGGTGACAGCTGCCGATGACACTGTAACTGAAATAAAATGTCAAAAGGAAACTTCACTAATTAAAACAAAATGTCATTACTGGGGGTGACGATGTACCCTAGTCCCCAGGTCGCGCACCAGTCACGGAATGCCTGAAGGTGCCAGTGGAAGGATTGGGGTCCATGTGTTCAAATCATTGAAGCGGGTTGAGAGCGTGGTTAATACAGAATACGGCTTTATAAGGAGGGCATACAGTACAAAAGCAAGGAAGTTATGATGAAGCTGCATAAAACTCCTCTTTGGCCAAAGCTGTGTTCAGTTCTGGGCACCTCACCTTGGGAAAGATATGAAGGCTTTAGCGAGAGTGCAAAAAACAAAAGATTCGGGGGATTGGTTCCAGGGTCACAGAACTTCAGTTTTGTAGATCGATTGTGGAAACTGGGATTATACTCCTTGGAGAAGAAAAGCTTGAGAAGAGACGAGAGAGATAGATTTAAGGCCACGATGGGCCTGGGCAGGATAGATAGGGGGAAACTGATGCTATTAGTGGAAGGATCAAGAACCAGGGAGGCTAGGGAGGAAATTGCAGGTCCCCTAACAGAGATGTTTGAATCATCGGCAGCCACAGGTGAGGTGCCTGAAGATTGGAGAGTGGCGAATGTTGTGCCCTTGTTTAAGAAGGGCAGCAGGGAAAAGCCTGGGAACTACAGACCGGTGAGCCTAACGTCTGTAGTAGATAAGTTGCTAGAAGGTATTCTGAGAGACAGGATCTACAAGCATTTAGAGAGGCAAGGACTGATTCGGGGCAGTCAGCATGGCTTTGTGCGTGGAAAATCATGTCTCACAAATTTGATTGAGTTTTTTGAGGGGGTGACCAAGAAGGTAGATGAGGGCAGTGCAGTAGACGTTGTCTACATGGACTTTAGCAAAGCCTTTGACAAGGTACCGCATGGTAGGTTGTTGCAGAAGGTTAAAGCTCACGGGATCCAGGGTGAGGTTGCCAATTGGATTCAAAATTGGCTGGACGACAGAAGGCAGAGGGTGGTTGTAGAGGGTTGTTTTTCAAACTGGAGGCCTGTGACCAGTGGTGTGCCTCAGGGATCGGTGCTGGGTCCACTGTTATTTGTGATTTATATTAATGATTTGGATGAGAATTTAGGAGGCATGGTTAGTAAGTTTGCAGATGACACCAAGATTGGTGGCACAGTGGATAGTGAAGATGGTTATCTAGGATTGCAACGGGATCTTGATCAATTAGGCCAGTGGGCCGACGAATGGCAGGTGGAGTTTAATTTAGATAAATGTGAGGTGATGCATTTTGGCAGATCGAATCAGGCCAGGACCTACTCAGTTAATGGTATGGCGTTGGGGGGAGTTATAGAACAAAGAGATCTAGGAGTACAGGTTCATAGCTCCTTGAAGGTGGAGTCGCAGGTGGACAGGGTGGTGAAGAAGGCATTCGGCATGCTTGGTTTCATTGGTCAGAACATTGAATACAGGAGTTGGGACGTCTTGTTGAAGTTGTACAAGACATTGGTACGGCCACACTTGGAATACTGTGTGCAGTTCTGGTCACCCTATTATAGAAAGGATATTATTAAACTAGAAAGAGTGCAGAAAAGATTTACTAGGATGTTGCTGGGGCTTGATGGTTTGAGTTATAAGGAGAGGCTGGATAGACTGGGACTTTTTTCCCTGGAGCGTAGGAGGCTTAGGGGTGATCTTATAGAGGTCTATAAAATAATGAGGGGCATAGATAAGGTAGATAGTCAACATCTTTTCCCAAAGGTAGGGGAGTCTAAAACTAGAGGGCATCGGTTTAAGGTGAGAGGGGAGAGATTCAGAAGGGCCCAGAGGGGCAATTTCTTCACTCAGAGGGTAGCGAGTGTCTGGAATGGGCTGCCAGAGGTAGTAGTAGAGGCGGGTACAATTGTGTCTTTTAAAAAGCATTTAGATAGTTACATGGGTAAGATGGGTATAGAGGGTTATGGGCCAAGTGCGGGCAACTGGGACTAGCTTAATGGTAAAAACTGGGCGGCATGGACTGGTTGGGCTGAAGGGCCTGTTTCCATGCTGTAAACTTCTATGATTCTATTCTATGATTCTATAACCAGCGGTGATTGACAAAAGAAGGAAAACAGACATGAGGAAAAGCCTTTTTACGCAGCGGAAGGTTAGAACCGCGAACGCTCTGCTTGACAGTGAGGTGGAGACAGATTCAAGTGTGGCTTTCAAAAGGGAATTGGATCATTTTTTGAAATGGAAAGAAATTGCAAGGCTATACGTGTGGGACTGGGTGAATTGCTTTTGCAAAGAGCTGACACATTTATGATGGGTCGAATGGCCTCCTTCTCTGCTGTAACTATTCTGTGATTCTAAGTAAATAAAACAAAGCGAAACGAAAAGTACAGCACAGGAACAGGCTCTACGGCCCTCCAAGCCCGTGCCGACCATGCTGCCCGTCTAAACTAAAATCTTCCACACTTCCTGGGTCTATTCCCATCCTATTCATGTATTTGTCAAGATGCCCCTTAAGTGTCACTATCGTCCCTGCCTCCACCACCTCCTCCGGCAGCGAGGTCCAGGCACCCACTACCCTCTGTGTAAAAAGACTTGCCTCGTACATCTACTGTAAACCTTGCCCCTCGCACCTTAAACCTCTGCCCCCTAGTAATTGACCCCTCTACCTGGAATAAAAAGCTACTATCAGTAATGCTGTTGTACATACGAACATAAGAGTTAGGAGCAGTAGGCCACTCGGCCCCTCGAGCCTGCTCTGCTATTCAATAAGATCGTGGCTGGTCTGCCTGTAGCCTCAACTCCACATTCCCACCTACGCCCTATAACCTTTCACCCCCATGCTTGCCAAGAATCTATCTACCTTAAAAACATTCAAAGACTCTGCTTCCGCCGCCTTTTGAGGACGAGAGAGTTCCAAAGACTCACAACTCTGAGAAAAAAAGCTCTCCTCATCTTTGTCCTGAATGGGCGATCCCTTATTTTTAAACAGACACACAGCAACTTGCAAATTCCCCCTGAAGTGGCTGAAGAAGCCACTCAGTGGCATTCGCCGCAGTCGCTCACCACCACCTCCGCGAGGGCGATCAGGGAGTCGCAATAAAAGCTGGCTCTGCCAACGATGCCCACATCCTATGAATGAAAAAGCAGCTAATCTATGCTCACACGGGGGTTAATTTTATGTAAGGTGCGTACATGATATTACATTAAAATGCTGAGATGCTTGAAACTGGCAAACTACTTTGCAAAAAAAAAATGGTGATGTTCACAGTTTTAAAAATAAAACAGTAGCTGTGACTTGCTCCTCATTGACAGTCCTGATAGATAGTCGAGCGGATTGGAAGAGAGGACACTAACACTGACTAATTTGCTTTTAGGCGTTGCTTTTTTTTTTAAGGGAAGTGACTGCAATGGGAGAGAAAGAAATTACTCATTTACAATCTCGGCAAAATTGCTTCGCTGCACAATGAAAACAAGGGAAGGCAAACGGCGAGGAGGGAGGACATCGAAGGGAAAGGGACGGCACGGTGGCACAGCGGTTAGCACTGCTGCCTCACAGCACCAGGGACCCGGGTTTGATTCCAACCTCGGGGGACTGTCTCCCCGTGTGTGCGTGGGTTTCCTCCGGGTGCTCCGGTTTCCTCCCACAGTCCAAAGATGTGTAGCTTAGGTGGATTGGCCATGCTAAATTGCCCCTGAGTGTCTATAAAGGTTAGGTTGGGTTACGGGGATAGCGTGGGGGCATGGGCCTAGGTAGGTTGCTCTTTCAGAGGGTGAGTGCAGACTCGATGGGCCCAATGGCCTCCTTCTGTACTTAGGGATTCTATGATTGTATAATTCTATGAAATGAAGAATGAGAAGGCAAAAAAATTGAACAATTTTATATTTTTATGCACAGAGTCTTTTTGTTTGGTAGGACTGTCAAAGGTGAGTGTGATTGTGAAGCAGGAAGTGATTTAATCTGTTGTCAAAAAGGTCGGGGTTGTGCTCAAGTCTGTATAATCCTGAAATTGAATGTATGGTGGGTAGATCATCAGTGATTGGTGGGCGAACCACTTATCGGACTGCCCAGCCTTGCTCTCGCTTTGTGGGCATGGTGTCAATATGGCTAGTCCAGTTATGCTCCTGGCCAAGGGCGATGTGTGAGCTGAAATGCTAACTCAGTGGACAAGGTGACCGAGGAAGCATCATGGGTCGCGATGGGGAAAGAGAACACGCAGGCCGGGGCAACAAATGGCAGACCCTAGCCCCCGGTCCTGAACCTACCTGAAGCCAAATTGGGAGGTGAGCGAGGCTGAGGATTTATTTTGTATTTTCATGAGATGTAGGTGTCGCTGTAAGAGATAGCAGCATGACATCACTAGAAGGGAAGTGTGTCATGCGATCCAGTTTTCTTTTCACTTTTGCCTTTGAGCAGAATGCACACACACACACACCTGTCACTGATATCTTCCAGCTGTGTACAACTGTTCTCAAATGCATATTCTAAATAAATGAAACCACAAAATGATTACCCAATCCCTCATTTAGATTAGATTAGGTTTAGATTTATTGTCACGTGTACCGAGGTACAGTGAAAAGTATTGTTCTGTGTACAGTCCAGGCAGATCGTTCCATACATGAAGATCATAGGACATACAATAAATACACAATGTAAACACATAGACATCGGTGAAACATACGGAGTACAGTGCTACACATTGGAGAAGGCGTGTAGAGAGATCAGTTCAGTCCATAAGAGGGTCTTGCCCATCCCCAGTTCTCCTTGAACTGAATGATTTGCTTGACCATTTTGGAGTGCAGCTCAGAATCACTTATTAGACCAAGTGAGGTCTAACCAAGCCACCAGATTTCCTTCCTTAAAAGGCACTCGTGAACCACATGGGTTTTTAACGACAACGGACAATGATTTCATGGTCACTGTTACCGAGGCTAGCTTTCCTCATTCCAGCCGCCATGGTGGGATTTGAACCCGTGTCCGCAGAGCATCACCCTGGGTTGCTAGTCCAGCAACCGTACCACTGTGCCACCACCTTCCCGGCTCCGTGTTACTGGCCAAAACCGTTTTGGATGTGGAATGATTCAGATTTTGTAAATCTAATGGGAACAATGGGGGAGGTTTGCTCGAACCCCTGAATCTCTCCGCGTCTGTCTCTTTTCAGATGCTCTTTAAGATTTGGCTCAGTGGTTGGGTTTCTTGACCACCTGCCCCTCTATCTCACTGGGTGGCACGATGTCAGATTTGTTTTGATAATGTCCCTGTGCAGCACCTTGCCATGTTTTGCTACGTTGAAAGTGCTCCATAAACGTTGGCTTTTCTTGTTGTTGATGAATGAAAAGAAGTTGCTGGCATTGTGCCACAAAGTATCTGCTTGGTTCAGTAAGTTAACCAATGTTAATCATCACCCAGGCTCAAACGGTGGACACATCAGCAGTGAGCATGGAGAACTAAATTGGTCCCTGTTGTATATGTTGGAGGCTTGATTATCCTCCGAGCAATGCAGGGATGACACTAGTTTCTCAGAGTGTAACAGGTTCATTCATTCATTTTAAAATATCTCTGCAATCACAAAATGTCTGCACCATCCTTACCCCAGCCCTAGCTTTCCGTCGCTTCTGTGGCGCCGATTTACTTCGCTCTGAGTCCACACTCAGGCTTAACCAATCAAGCACAGTGAGCATAGATCAGTTACCAGGCCCACACAATCAAACGCAGAACAATTGAACACTGCAATACTGTTCTATAAGGCACTAGTTAGTGGAAGACATTCCGCTGGATCCTGCAGTTGGTAAAGATTTTCCTGCAGTCTTTGCGAATTTGGTAGAGGACATTAACCTGGAATTAATGGAAGTGCAGTTTGAGGTCGGACAGTATCCCACCCACCAGAATCTATTGACAGATGTTACTTATCGCATACTGCTTTAGCAGAAACCGCCATGAAGATAGTAAGCTATCTGGGGCTGGAAACTAGTACAAAGAAAGGTAACTATTAAAATAAGAGGAGTAAGGTACTATCACCGATCTCGGTTGGAGCAAATCGTTTTCTTTTTAGCATAGAGGGCAGTCATTGGACACATTTTCAGCTTCCCCCAGTTGGGCAATAGTTTTGTTGGGTAGAATCACCCACCTGTTAGAGGATTCACCTTTCAGCTTGGGATTCCTGAACTCTGTGGGTCCGGCATTGATTTTTCTATTGGGCCGGCCTTCACCAGGGGTTTATCGGACCATAAACCTTCACATGATCTTGTTGAGTCTGTGACGCGCAGCCAAACACCACTGCGGCCCCTTGTCAAGGCCTTCCGCAGCGTTCTGGAATTTGGCAACTACAGCCTCCCTCGAGGACCGAGGGAGAATTACATTTCAGCACCTAGGATTCAGCCACAAGACAGAGGCTGAAGGAAAAGGTAGAAGGTGAACCGTGGGCCCTGGCTTCCGGAGAAAGGGTCTCATAGATTCTTTAGTCGCTGTCAAGTTCAACATCAGAAGTTGGAGGTTGAACAGGTGAGGGGAGTGGGGTGAGGGTGGTAGCCACTTGCTAGAGGCTTGGCTTGCGTTGCAGATATGGCACCGTAGGTTGGGTTGGCCTCTTGGTGTACCTCAGTATCCAGGTGTTCTCGCATGGTTACTGGGTGCCAACTGTGCCTGCTGTGGTTCAGTTGGTAACACACAGGCCTGGGTGTGGTGATTTGCCTGTTCACTGTTTTATAAATAGTTCGCAATGTGACCTCCAACCAGCTGGTGGCGTCAGACACCCTTCGTGTGACTTGAGATACCCTCCAGTTGGTAGTAGGACGTACGAGAGGATAGTTGCACTTGGAGTAGTTCCAGGAGAATTCACTGAATTCATTTACTAGTTATTGTCTGTGTAGCAATCAGTTAGTTATCTTTCCTTATGTTTGTAAATAAATCATCTTTCTAGTTAAATAACTAGGTGTTCTGTGTGCCTCATTACAACGGCCATATCACAGAACACAACATTAGGAATCACGGGATTCCAAGTTCTAGTCCCACTCTGGGGCTAGAAAGTTCCAAATAGACACTTTGAGATTAAAACAGTTCCTTTAATGCATCAGAAAACATACTATCGAGCGATAAAGTGATAACAGCACAGAAACTGGCCACTTGGCCCATCAAATCCATGCCTACTCTCTGTAAAGTAAATCAGTCAGTTCTATTCTCGCTCTATTCCGGTAGCCACGCCAAGTTTATTTCCCTCAAGCACCTAGCCAATTTCTTTCTGATATATTTCATTCTCTCCACTTCAGATAGCCACATAAGCAATAATTTCCAGGTCCTATCCACTTGCTGTGTTTAAAAAAAAAAAAAATCCTCCACACAACCCCCGACCCCACCAACCGCCTACTGCTATTTTAGCCCAAAACCTTGAATGTGTGTCCCCCTAATCCTTGTGTCACCAGCTAATTGAAACAGCTTTTCTTTGCCTGCGTTTTCTAACCTGTCATAATTATGTACGCCTCTATTTTATCTCCCTTCGCTACCAGGAGAAGAAACCACCCCTCACCTAGCCAAAAGTCTCCGTGCCCGGAACGATTCTGGTAAATCTCCTCCGCACCCTCACGAGGACCAGGAAGGGGAAAGAAAGCACTGGGGAGTCCTTCTCCAGTACCCCCCACCAGCAACCTGAACCAGTCCAAGAGACCTGTGTTACTTTGTAGGCAATGACACAACAGGCAATGTTTGTAATGAGCTTAAGCTTGAAACAAGATTCTGACTTGCAGATAATTTTTAATTAACATTCGGGGTTGGTGATGAATTTAAATGAAGCTCTACGCAGTGGAAACAACTCAGAACTTCTTCAGTTTTGTCACATCTGCGAGAAAATAAATACATATATATTTGAGTCGGATTAAATAGCAGACCGATCACTGATTTGCAGGAGGTAAATTTTACCCAATGCCTTCAGATCAAGCTAACTATTTGTTCATTGACATCCTTTCCCGTGGTTGGTTATGTCAACCTCTGCTACGGACAACTTTGCCCTGTTTATGTGTTCCCTCCTGTTTATGTTTTAAAATTACGACAATATTTAGTTTTTGGACTATCCCCTCACTGGTGTGCGTGCTCCCTCCAGTTTTGCCACTTTGACCTCCTCGTCTTCTATGATGGGTTTCTGACTTCTCTACCAGCCATTGGCTCCCTCATTAATTCTCTTTATCGTTCGATATATTTGAAAGTTGGAATGACGGGTGTTTCACTTGTAGCCCAGGCCCAGAGCAAGGGCGGCACAGTGGCACAGTGGTTGGCACGGCTGCCTCACAGCGGCAGGGACTCGGGTTCCATCCCGACCTCGGGTCATTGACTGTGGAGCTTGTACATTCTCGCCGTGTCTGTGCCAGTTTCCTGTTTCCTCCCACAGTAGCCAAAGATGAGGTTAGGCGAGGTTGCAGGGATAGCGGCGGGGGGGAGTGGGCCCCGGTAGGGTGCTCTTTCACAAGGTCGGTGCAGACTCGATGGGCCGAATGGCCTCCTTCTGCACTGTATGGATTCGATGATAACCTCAGAGATCCTCTCCCATGGGAATAAATGCCATAAAGGTCATGGATTGCAGGCGGGGTGATGTGGATGGAGGTTTCCACAGCCGTCCAAGTGTGCGAACTCGAAAGGCCAAAATTGCAGAACTAGCACTGGGGAGCGAGACTAAAGTGGGCAGTTCTGTAAAGGTCTGGCAGCTGGCACGACTCGCCGAATAGCCTCTTCCTGTGCTGTTGTACTCTACGATTCTAGCCACAGCTGTTATGCCGTCTGATTTTATCGCTGATCCTTCTCTCTTTTTACTCATTCTCTTCAACTTTCTCGTCTCCTTTCTACCCCTTCCCTTTGAAAGGGAACGCTTCCCGCGCCAGTTCGAAGGTCCCAGCTGGCGCACTGTGAGCGCTTACCCGCCACTCCTTATGGCAGGGACTCCTCAGCAGCGCCACTTCGTTTTTTTCTCTCTCTTTCACCTGTGCAGCATGGTAGTACAATGGTTAGCACAGTTTCTTCGCAGCTCCAGGGTCGCAGGTTCGATTCCCGGCTGGTTCACTGTCTGTGCGGAGTCTGCACGTCCTCCCCGTGTCTGCGTGGGTTGCCTCCGGGCGCTCCGGTACCTCCCACAGTCCAAAGATGTGCGGGTTGGTGGATTGGCCACGCTAAATTGCCGTTAGTGTCCAAAAAAGGTTAAGTGGGGTTTACTGGTTTACGGGGATAGGATAGATACGCGGGCTTGAGTAGTGTGCTCTTTGTAAGGGCCGGTGCAGACTCGATGGGCCGAACGGCCTCTGCACTGTAAATTCTATGATTCTATGATGATAGATTTCTGATCCATTGTGACTCATATACTGGAGTTGTTACGATTCAAGTTGATGTTACACCTGGGCGGGAAGATTCAATGGAACACTGGCTCAAAAGGCTGTGGGCGTGACTCTCCGGTCCGCCAGCCGTGTGTTCCTCGGCGGCGCTCCCTTGCCGACAGCGCGATTCTCTGTTCCCACCATCTGCCAGTGGGATTACGCATCGTGACCGCCACACGTCACCGGGTAACCCGTGGGCGCAGGTGCACTGCCGGCAGAACGGAGACTCTCGCCGACGGAGAATCCTGGCCCGTAACTTTTACTTTAAAAAATAAAACGTGGAGGAACAGAGTCACAGGACCGCTAATTAGTTTTAACAGCAAGAAAAAAACATTTATTAATCTGAAAAACTTGGAGTGTGATACAATACACCTTTACTCTCCCCTATAGCTTAATAATTACACACAGGTTTTCGGATGGACACGGATTACAAAGTATATCGCAAACTGCAATGTTCATATTAACACAAAGTCCCTTCCAAGCACACAAGACTGTGGTCAAATACACACACTCCGCTCTGAACCCAAGTTAGTGTCTATGGATTTCACCTCAGGATCCCCCCCCAGATGATGGTCACATGAGAGCTTTCAAATTCCACTCCCAAAAACACACTTTAAAATCTTCTCTCATAATAATGCTTTCCCTTAATGGTTTGCATTCTGAAATCCAGTCCAGGTTTTTAAATGACCCTCGTAAGCCAAGCTTCTGCTCCATTTTTAATGTCGGATCCAGTTCAGGATTTTACACTATCAGCATGCCTTTCAGGATTTGTGGGAGGAAACCGGAGCACCCGGACGAAACCCACGCAGACATGGGGAGAACGTGCAGACTCCGCATAGGCAGTGACCCAAGAAGGGAATCGAATCTGGGACCCTGGCGCTGTGAAGCAACTGTGCTAACCACTGTGTTACCGTAG
Source organism: Scyliorhinus torazame (assembly GCF_047496885.1). Taxonomy (NCBI): domain Eukaryota; kingdom Metazoa; phylum Chordata; class Chondrichthyes; order Carcharhiniformes; family Scyliorhinidae; genus Scyliorhinus; species Scyliorhinus torazame. The sequence goes on from NC_092712.1 coordinate 313,108,978, forward strand.
CTGCCTTCTCTCTCACTATCTATCTTAAATTGCCCTCAAATTCAGCTAAAACTAAAACTAAGAACAAAGGAAAGCCCTTCCCTCTGGAAAGTGGCCTCCACCCACACGTTTATGCCTTTTATTTATTCTTCACGCTGTAGCTCCCTCTAAGCACAATAGGAACACAGTTTGGTGAATTGGACATTCTAAATTCTCTCTCTGTGTACCCAAACAGGCGTTGCATTGTGGCGACTCGGGACTTTTCACAGTAACTTCATTGCAGTGTTAATGAAAGCCTACTTGTGACAATAAAGATTATTATGATTATTATAAGCTCTCAGTTCTGCCAGAAGCAGTTCATTTAGAAGGCTAGAGAGCGAACATCTCTCTCAGCTTTGCTAGAAGTAAAGCTATACCCTAGAGTAATGGTTACAAAAACAAGGGGCTGTTTAGCACAGGGCTAAATCGCTGGCTTTGAAAGCAGGCCAAGGCAGGCCAGCAGCACGGTTCAATTCCCGTAACAGCCTCCCTGAACAGGCGCCGGAATGTGGTGACTAGGGGCTTTTCACAGTAACTTCATTTGAAGCCTACTTGTGACAATAAGCGATTTTCATTTTTCATTTCAAGTATAGAGATCAGGGGCGGAATTCTCCGTAATCGGCACGATGTCCGCTGACCGGCGCCAAAAACGGCGCAAATCAGTCCGGCATCGCGCCGCCCCAAAGGTGCGGAATCCTCCGCATCTTGAGGGGCCGAGCCCTAACCTTGAGGGGCTAGGCCCGCGCCGGACTGATTTCCGCCCTGCCAGCTGGCACGGAAATGACATTGCCGTGCAGTGCATGCGCGGGAGCGTCAGTGGCCGCTCACGGCATCCCCGCGCATGTGCAGTGGAGGGGGTCTCTTCTACCTCCGCCATGGTGGAGACCATGGCGAAGGCGGAAGGAAAAGAGCGCCCTCACGGCACAGGCCCGCCCGCGGATCGGTGGGCCCCGATCGCTGGCCAGGCCACCCTGGGGCACCCCCCGGGGCCAGATCGCCCCGCGACCCCCCCCCAGGACCCCGGAGCCCGCCCGCGCCGCCTTGTCCCGCCGGTAAGAGAGGTGGTTTAATCCACGCCGGCGGGACAGGCATTCCAGCAGCGGGACTTCGGCCCACCCGTGGGGAGAATCGCCGGGGGGGGGCACGCCAACCGGTGCGGCGCGATTCCCGCACCCGCCGAATCTCCGGTGCCGAAGAATCCGGCAACCGGCGGGGGCGGGATTCAAGCCAGCCCCCGGCGATTCTCCGACCCGGCGGGGGGGTCAGAGAATCCCGCCCCTGAAGAGCAACAAGTTTCGGAAAGGAACTTAACCAAAGCCCACACATGGTTTTACCTTTCCAAACCTAGAAAAATTAAATTAAACTCACTTAAAACTGAACCTTATTTTTAAAGTTTACGAATACAAATAGAAATCCCTTAAAACCACCTTTGTTTTTCTAACAGTGCGCAGTGGAACATTATTCAATCTGGCTGCAGCTAGTGACTTGGTGAGGTAAATGTAAATGTTGGGAAATAATGAGGCACTTTACATTTGGCATTGACTGGAACTGAGCTGGTGTACCTGTTTGCTGAATGACTAGTGCAAAACTAAAATAGGAATGTGTTAGCCATCCTGAAAATTAAATAAAAAACAACTGAAATGTGACACAAATTATGTGTTACATGAACTGCAAGATGTTCATATTGAAATATTACCGGCATAATGTAGTGTAAACAATTTGTAATGGATATTTATGGCACAGATTAAGATTTGAGACATCTAGGATTGAAGAGTAATCGTTTTAACTTATCGCAGTAATGCGGCTGTGAATTGAAATGGTCTTTGCAGAGTTGTGTTTATTTCAGAGAGAAAATTATTTTAAAAACAGAAGAAAATTACTCTCAGTAAGTTTTTTAAATATAAATTTAGTGTACCCAATTCATTTTTTCCAATTAAGGGGCAATTTAGCGTGGCCAATCCACCTAGTCTGCACATTTTTGGGTTGTTGGGGCGAAACCCAAGCAAACACGGGGAGAATGTGCAAACTCCACACGGACAGTGACCCAGAGCCGGGATTGAACCTGGGACCTCAGCGCCGTGAGGCAATACTCTCAGTAAGTTGTCAAACATTTGGAAAAAAGAACAAAGAACAAAGAAAAGTACAGCACAGGAGCAGGCCCTTCAGCCCTCCAAGCCTGTGCCGACCATGCTGCCCGTCTAAACTAAAATCTTCTACACTTCCTGGGTCCGTATCCCTCTATTCCCATCCTATTCATGTATTTGTCAAGATGCCCCTTAAATGTCACTATCGTCCCTGCTTCCACCACCTCCTCCGGCAGCGAGTTCCAGGCACCCACTACCCTCTGTGTAAAAAAAACTTGCCTCGTACATCTGATGGAACGAACTGATGGAACTGCATTGAATCCAAATCTTTCCCTAGCTTTCTTGCCCTTTGTGATCTGTCTGCGCTCAACTTATCCATTGCCCCCCACCTGCTGCTCTCTTACATTTATTCCTGTAAACTGTTGACCACCATGCTTCCAGACCTGCTGGCTTCGTAAATGATTCCCTCAAGTGCTCAAGGTAAGACTGCCATGATAACATCTCAGCCCTCATTTCAAAAAATGTCAAGCCCCTCTGGTCTTTGCAAAGTACCTCTGCTTCTCTAGGTCTCCATTTGGTCCCAATGTCCTTTCATATGCTGTTGCCTCTTTGCCCAGCTTTCCTGGAATTCCATGGATGAATCCCTCCATGTTTCTGCACCTGTCACAAACAATATCCTCTGTGAACATAGAGCATTATCCCACCTGTCTGCAGCCTTTGACATGGCCAACATGTTCATGTTGAGCAAGAACAAACCTGTACCTGAAAACATTTTTATTTCCAAGGCGGAAAGGCAAAGTCACAGACTCTCCCAGTTCCTCCGAGACGCTCAGAGTGAAATGAAAAAAATTATTTTACAGTGATCGCCGAATCTTTCCCCAATTGGATTGGCATCGGGTGAAGTATACAGGGTGTAGTGTTAATGAGGTCAGTCCATAAGAAGGTTGTTTAGGAGTCTGGTAACAGTGGGGAAGAAGCTGTTTTTGAATCTGTACGTGCGTGTTCTCAGACTTCTGTATCTCTTGCCCGATGGAAGAAGTTGGAAGAGTGAGTAAGCCGGGTGGGAGGGGTCTTTGATTATGCTGCCCGCTTTCCCCAGGCAGCGGGAGGTGTAGATGGAGTCAATGGATGGGACGCAGGTTTGTGTGATAGACTGGGCGGTGTTCACGACTCTCTGAAGTTTCTCACGGTCTTGGGCCAAGCAGTTGCCATACCAGGCTGTGATGCATGTAAACGTTGGTAAGAGTTGATGTGGACATGCTGAATTTCCTTAGTTTCCTGAGGAAGTATAGGCGCTGTTGTGCTTTCTTGGTGGTAGCGTCGATGTGGGTGGACCAGGACAGATTTTTGGAGATGTGCACTCCTAGGAATTTGAAACTGCTAACCATCTCCACCTCGGCCCCGTTGATGCTGACAGGGGTGTGTACAGTACTTTGCTTCCTGAAGTCACTGACCAGCTCTTTAGTTTTGCTGACATTGAGGGAGAGATTGTTGTCGCTACACCACTCCACCAGGTTCTCTATTTCCCTCCTGTATTCTGACTCATCGTTATTCGAGATCCGGCCCACTATGGTCGTATCGTCAGCAAAATTGTAGATGGAGTTGTGTGTGAACAGGGAGTATAGTAGGGGGCTATGTAGGAAGCCTTGTGGGGCCCCTGTATTGAGGACCATTGTGGAGGAGGTGTTGTTGTTTATTCTTACTGATTGTGGTCTGTGGGTCAGAAAGTTAAGGATCCAATTGCAGAGTGAGGAGCCAAGTCCTAGGTTTTGGATCTTTGATATGAGCTTGGCTGAGATTATGGTGTTGAAGGCAGAGCTGTAGTCAATAAATAGGAGTCTGATGTAGGAGTCCTTGTTGTCGAGATGCTCTATGGATGAGCGTAGGGCCAGGGAGATGGCATCTGCTGTGGACCGGTTGCGGCGGTATGCGAATTGCAGTGGATCAAGGCATTCTGGGAGCGTGGAGGTGATGCACTTCATGACCAACCTCTCGAAGCACTTCATTACGACTGAAGTCAGGGCCACCGGATCGTAGTCATTGAGGCACATTGCCTGGTTCTTCTTTGGCACCTGTATGATGGTGGTCTTCTTGAAATAGGTGGGGACCTCGAGTGGAGTAGGGACAGGTTAAAGATGTCCGTGAACACATCTGGCAGCTGGTCCGCGCAGGCTCTGAGTGTGTTAGATGTTTTAGTTGCTGTGATATGAAGAGTCTAAAGTTCTGTTCCTTTTTCACCAACACACATTTATTTCATTCCAACAGCCTTTGCACAAAACTCTAACTGCACATCATCTGACAGAGGCCACCTGAAGCCCGTTTACATATCAGTGTCAATTAATGGATACTTAACATAAATGAGACAACTAATTGCAATGTCTCTTAAGCCATTACTTCACAGTCTCCCCTTCCTTGGAGAAAAAAAAATTACGTGAAAACAAAATTTCAAGAAACTCAAAAACATACACATGATGTCCCCCCCTTTTTTCCCAGTGTTTTTTTTTGTTTGGATGAGAAAGAAAAAAAAACAGTCACAGAAACAAGCGCCCTTCATTAACAATATCCAAAAGTTTCTGTGAACTCGCCCCTCTTTTCGTAAAACAGTCTGACAGTTGATAGTTACTGTCGACCCATTTAATTTTTGTTATTTCCCCTCTGTCTGACATCTGCTTCAAACTTGTGATGTCTATCCGTAACCTCTTTTCATTGACACTTTTTGTAGAGTGCACATTTTACCTTAGGGATTTATTGTCAATGTGACAATCAATAGGTATATTACCCAAATCCCCTAATCCCCAAATCTCTGTCAATATCTGACTTATATAAAAGGCCATATCCACCGCCTCTACAAGGCTTAACGTCTCAGCAGCCAAAGTGCTTTTTACCACTCTCCTTATTTTCTTTGTTTCCCACACAAGCGGGCAACATTTACCATTGTTCCCCAGAAGGAAAATTATAAAACCTCCTGCACTTGAAACCCCATCACATAAATTTGCATAGGACGCATCACTATCAACTATGAGTTTCAAGTGCCTACGGTCACCTAAAACTGGGAACTTCAAAACACACTCCTGCATTTTTAGTTTGGCCAACGCTTTATTTGCTCTTATTATGGCTTCCACTTTAGGATCATTCATTTTTGTACTCAACTCTAAGACATCAAAACTCACGTCCGGTCTAGTCTGTCTATCTAACCAGTTCAGTTGCCCAATTAAACTTCGCAGTTGCTCTTTTTCTATCCTTGTCCAGTTGCTGTCATATGACGAGTCTAAAGTTCTGTTCCTTTTTCACCAACACACATTTTTTTCATTCCAACAGACTTTGCACAAAACTATAACTACACATCACCTGACAGAGACTACCTGAAGCCCTTTTACATATTAGTGTCAATTAATGGATACTTAACATAAATGAGACAACTAATTGCAATGTCTCTTAACCCATTACGTAACTGAGTGCATGACCAGGGATCCTGTTCGGACCCCGTTGCCTTCCGAGGGTTCACTTTCAGGAAAGTCGATCTGACTTTGGAAGCTATGATTGTGGGTATGGGTGAGTTATGCGCTGCTGGGGCACTCAACAGTGGATTGTTGGTTTCCTGCTCGAACCGAGCATAGAATGCATTGAGTTTATCGGGGAGGGGTGCGCTGCTGCTGGAGATACTGCTCGGCTTCGCTTTGTAGCCCGTTATGTTGTTTACGCCTTGCCACAACCGCCGAGAGTCCGTAACGCTAATCTGTGACTCTAGCTTGATAGTGGGCGCAATTCTCCCATTGGGAGATTAAGTCTCGACGCCGGAGTGAAAACCGGAGTGTTTAACTCCGGCGTCGGAGGCCGCTCCCAGCCCCCTATTCTCCCGCCCCCGGGGGGCTAGGAGCGGCGCCGCATAAATGACGTCACCCGCGCATGCGCAAGAAGATGGCGGATCGACCTTGCGGGGCAGCGGAGGAAAGGAGGTCCTCCTTCAGAGAGGCCGGCCCGCCGATCAGTGGGCACCGATTGCGGGCCAGACCCCTTTTGAGGCCCCCCCCGGTGCAGGAACCCCCCTCCCCCCCCACACGCCGCCCCCCCAGTGTTCCCGCGCTGTTCCCGCCGGCAGCGACCAGGGGCGAAATTCTCCGTTATCGGCGCAAAGTCCGCCGATCGGCGCAAATCCGACTTGCATCACGGCGGAAAAATGGTTCAAAAGTCTCCGGCCCGAAATGGGCTAGCAGCGACGTGACGGGTTCCGCGCTTGCGTGGAGCATATTACGTGCAGCATCATATTACATATTACGTGCAGCATCATACACGTCGCACGGCGTGACGGCTCATAAGGCCGCGCTGCTCCCCCCACCCGACCGGAACACCCGACTGGATGGCTGGCCGCCGCTCAGCCCCGAGGTTCCAGTCACGGGATGTGGAGGCGCTCCTGGACGCGGTGGAGCAGAGGAGGGACGCCCTGTGTCCCGGGCACGGCCGCAGAGTTGCCCCACGCCACAGCCGGCGTCTGTGGAGGGAGGTGGCAGAAGCCGTCACCGTTGCGGCCCTGACACCACGGACAGGCACCCAGTGCCACAAGAAGGTGAACGACCTCGTCAGAGCAGGCAGGGTGAGCCTCCCCCATATCCTCCCTCCCCCATATCCCCCCTCCCCCATATCCCCCCTCCCCCATATCCCCCCTCCCCCATATCCCCCCATATCCCCCCTCCCACATATAACCCCTCCCCCATATCCCCATCCCCCCTCCCCATATCCCCCTCCCCATATCCCCCCTCCCCATATCCCCCCTCCCCATATCCCCCCTCCCCCATATCCCCCTCCCCCATATCCCCATCCCCCCTCCCCATATCCCCCTGCCCCATATCCCCCCTCCCCATATCCCCCCTCCCCCATATCCCCCCTCCCCATATCCCCCCTCCCCCATATCCCCCCTCCCCATATTCCCCCCTCCCCCATATCCCCCTCCCCCATATCCCCCCTCCCCCATCCCCCCTCCCCATATCCCCCTCCCCATATCCCCCCTGCCCCATACCCCCCTCCCCATATCCCCCCTCCCCCATATCCCCCCTCCCCCATATCCCCCCTTCCCCCATATCCCCCCTCCCCCATATCCCCCTCCTCCATTTCACCCCCTCCCCCATATCCCCCTCCCCCATATCCCCCCTCCCCCATATCCCCCATATCCCCCCTCCCCATATCACCCCTCCCCCATATCCCCCTCCCCCATATCCCCCCCTCCCCCTCCCCATATCACCCCTCCCCCATATCCCCCCTCCCCCATATCCCCCCTCCCCCATATCCCCAAGTGAATCCAGCCCTAACCTTAACCTCTGCAATACACGCGCAACCGATGGCGTGCATTCATATACCTGCCTAACACTGTTGCCTTTTACCCCTGCCACCACCCCCACCCACCCCCTCGCCACAGGAGAAGCGCGCACACAACAATAGGAAGCATGTGAGGACTGGAGGAGTCCCCGCTGATGAGAGGCCACTGACCGTACACGAGGAAAGGGCCCTGGAACTGGGTGGCGGTGCTGAGGACCAGGAGGTTGCTGATGCAGAGGTCGGGGGCGTAGTAGCAAGTGAGCCACCGACAGCCCGTCCCCATATCCCCCCTCCCCCATATCCCCCCTCCCCCATATCACCTGATCACTGCCTGCGTGTCTAACCATGCATGCTTCATTGTGTATCGCAGGAGCAAACGTCGAGGCACCCATCCCCGCAGATGCAGACCGCCTGCAGGATGCCCCTCGGAGGCCACGGGAGACGGAGAGACCCGCACCCTCCGGCATGCGACGCCCGCAGGATGCCCCTCGGAGGCCACGGGAGACGGAGAGACCCGCACCCTCCGGCATGCGACGCCCGCAGGATGCCCCTCGCACACCACGGGAGACGGAGAGACCTGGAGCAACAGGGAGACGACACCCCCGTCACGTGCGGGAGTGATGACGCAGGCGTGTGCCACCCAACGACGAGGGGGGCAGCCACAGGCCCCCGTCACATCCGAGCCAGGACACCACTACCCAGGACACCACTACCCGGGACACCACTACCCGGGACACCACTACCCGGGACAGCACTACCCGGGACACCACTACCCAGGACACCACTACCCGGGACACCACTACCCGGGACACCACTACTCGGGACACCACTACCCAGGACACCACTACCCAGGACACCACTACCCGGGACACCACTACCCAGGACACCACTACCCGGGACACCACTACCCGGGACACCACTACCCAGGACACCACTACCCGGGACACCACTACCCGGGACACCACTACTCGGGACACCACTACCCGGGACAGCACTACCCAGGACACCACTACCCAGGACACCACTACCCGGGACACCACTACCCGGGACAGCACTACCCAGGATACCCCTACCCGGGACAGCACTACCCAGGACACCCCTACCCGGGGCAGCACTACCCAGGAAGACGAAATACCGGACAGTGACTCAGAGTGGATGGGTGGAGACGAACCCCCACCCCAAAGTGCCATGGACTCAGAGTGGGACGAAGAGCACGACACAACGCCACTGCTGTCACCAACACCCTCCACCATCGCAGAAACACTCACCTCGGTTGGGCACTTTAGTGATGAGGCGTCTGGTACACTCACTGGTGCGCACAACACAGCCGTCCCGGTACAGCAGGTGAAGGTAGGAACAGCAGAGGGGCCGGGCGGTCGGAGGGCAGCCCAGCCCAAGCGAACATCTGCCGCCCAGATGGATCCCGGGTTCCTGGAGTTTCCACACCCACACATAGATCCGACGCAACCACCGACCCGGAGACGAGCGAAGAGGGTGACGGCCAGCTTGCGGCGGCTGCGGTCGCAGGTGGAGGAGTCCACCCGCGTCCAGGAGCTGGAAGTGGTGCCGGTCATGCGTGCCACCCAGGCCGACACCGCACGGGTGGCGTCCGCGGTGGAGGCAATGGGTGCGACGGTGTCAGACATGGGGAACGGTTTGCGAGGCCTGGGGCTTTCCGTGCAGGCGGCGTCTGTGGCCCACGACATAGCTGCCCTCTCACAGGAGGCCATGAGCCAGTGCCAGCGCCAGATGGCAGAGGCGCTCAACACCATGGCCCAGTCTCAGCATGCCATAGCCCAGTCTCAGCAGACCATGGCCCAGTCTCTGCAGGCCATGGGCCAGTCTCTGCAGGCCATGGCCCAGTCTCTGCAGGCCATCGCTGAGGGCATCGGCGCCAGTGGCCATGCGCGAGCCGGCATCGCACTGTCACAGACAGGGTTTGCCAACCCCCTGGGCTCCATGGCTGCAAACCTGCAGACCCCTGTCGATACCAGCACGGGCCTCCAGGACTGGCAGCGCCAGATGCCGGGGGGGCGTCGGATGGCCAGTCCGTTCACATCCCCCACCCATGTAGAGGCCTGGGGGCCATCGGGCACCCCGAGGGAGGAGGAGGTGGTGTGGTCCGTCCCGGGTCCCCCTGTAGGGGAGGTCCGGGAACACCGCGACACCTCGGACTCCCCCCCCCCTTCCGTCCCAGGTGCATCGGGTGGGCAACGGGCAGGAGAGGCTGGCAGCTCGCCATCCCAGTCGCCCGGGCCGCAGCCTGGCCCATCTAGGCCAGGACGCCCCAGGAAACGGCCGCCAAAGGGATCCAGTGTCAGAGGGCAGGAATCACAGGAGTCCACCTCCAGTTCTGCTGTACCGTCTGGGGAACCACGTAGACGTAGTCAAAGGGCCCGTAAGGCCAAACAATTAGACACTGAGTAAGTTGGCACGGGTGCAGGGCACAGATGAGTTTTAGGGGCTAGGGCACGTGCATGAACTCGTTTGGTTATTAAAGTCAATGTTACACCTACAGAAGCTGCCTTTGTGCTCTGTCCAAAGCATGCGGGGGTGTCATGTACGTTGAGCACAAGTGTGTGTGTGAGGGGTGGTCTTACCTCAGCCCCAGGTGAGTCTGCCCCCTTCCCCCTGGCCCGCCATCAACATCCCCTCGGGCAGAGGACGGGACCGTGCGCTGCAGTGTCACAGCCGCATGCAGGGATGGTCCGGGTGGATGGTGGTACTGTGGCCATGGGTCAGACATAGTCCAACGATGTGGAGCCAGGAGCTCACCGCAGGGCGGGTTGTCATCATCCTCCATGGCCTGCAATAGACACGCGTCCACCCGCAACTGTGTGAGCCCGGCCGTTGTGCCGCAGGTGGATCGGCAATGGGGGGGGGTGGTGTGCATGCGGGTGGGGTGGGTGGGGCTGGGGAGGGGGGTGAGGGTGCTGGGTGGGTGGATGGGTGGGGGGTGTGGGTGGTCGGCTGTTGCCATGGTGTGCGGTCTGTGGCCACACTACCCGATTCCCACGCCCATCTAGTCAGTGAAGCGGGCGGCTATCAGTCTGTCCCGTGCCCGCTGGGCCAGCCGGTAACGGTGGACAGCCACCCGCCTGTGTCTACCCCGTCTGCCCTGACCATTGCCCCCAGCCCCCTCATCTGGGGAGGACTGCGCCTCTTCCTGCTGCTCCTCCACTCCGCCCTCCTCTGCCTGCAGCACATCGCCCCTCTGTTGGGCTATGTTGTGCAGGACGCAGAACACCACAATGATGCGGCCGACCCTATCTGACCGATACTGGAGGGCGCCCCCAGAGAGGTCCAGGCACCTGAAACGCATCTTCAGCACGCCAAAGCACCTCTCTATCACTCCCCTTGTCGCTACATGGGCATCATTATAGCGGTTCTCCGCCTCATTGCGTGGCCTCCGTACAGGCGTCATCAGCCACGATCGCAATGAGTAGCCCCTGTCGCCCAGCAACCAGCCCCTTAGCCGGGGATGGCGTCCCTCGTACATGCCGGGGATGGATGACCGCGACAACACGTATGAGTCGTGTACACTGCCTGGGTAACGGGCGCAGACTTGCAGGATCATCATGCGGTGGTCGCAGACCACCTGTATGTTCATCGAATAGGTCCCCTTCCTATTGGTGAACACGGCCCTGTTATCTGCAGGTGGCCGCACGGCGACGTGCATCCCATCGATCACGCCCTGGACCATGGGGAACCCGGCCACGGCAGAGAAGCCCACGGCCCGGGCATCTTGGCTGGCCCGGTCCACAGGGAAGCGGATGTAGCGGTGCGCCATGGCATATAGGGCGTCTGTCACTGCCCGGATGCACCGATGCACCGATGTCTGCGATATGCCGGACAGGTCCCCACTCGGTGCCTGGAATGACCCCGTTGCATAAAAGTTCAGGGCCACCGTAACCTTGACGGACACGGGGAGAGGGTGTCCCCCGCCAGTGCCACGCGGTGACAGGTGTGCCAGCAGGTGGCAGATGTGTGCCACGGTTTCCCGCCTCATCCAGAGTCTCCTCCTGCATTCCCGGTCCGTGAGGTCCTGGTATGACTGCCGGGGCCGGTACACACGGGGCGCCCTCGGGTGCCTCCGTTGCCGTGGGGCCGCGACGTCCTCCTCCCCCTCCTCGTCCTGTCGGTCAGGTGTCCCTCCAGCCTGGGCGGCTGCCGCCTGCCCCTCTGCGGCAGGCTGTGCCGCCTCTCTGGCACGCTCCTCCTCCTCCTCCTCATCCAGGGCAACATAGACATGAGCGGCTGCCACCACGGCGGCCAACATCGCTGGATGGTCTGAAAACATGACGGCCTGGTTGCGGGGGGGGGGGGGGGGGGGGGGGGGGGGGGGGAACAACGACATGTCATCATTGCCCATATCCCCTCCTTCCCCCCAGCCAGGTGGCATGGACCGCATGGGTCCAACTGTTGGAGGCTGGCACCTGGCCAGGTGGACCAACTCACTTGCCCCCCCATCCCCCTCCCCGGCACGGACCCTCGTCCCCGTCCCCCTCCCCGGCACGGGCCCCCCCCCCATCCCCCTCCCCGGCACGGACCCCCCCATCCCCCTCCCCGGCACGGAACCCCCACCCCCCTACCCAGCACGGACCCCAACCTCCTCCCCGGCACGGACCCCCCCATCCTCCTCCCCGGCATGGACCCCAACCTCCTCCCCGGCACGGACCACCCCCCCCAACCCCGGCACGGACCCCCCATCCCCCTCCCCGGCATGGACCCCCCCCATCCCCCTCCCCGGCACAGACCCCATCCCCCTCCCCGGCACGGACCCCCCCCCCCCCATCCTCCTCCCCGGCACGGACCCCAACCTCCTCCCCGGCACGGACCACCCCCCATCCCCCTCCCCGGCACGGACACCCCATCCCCCTCCCCGGCACGGACCCCCCCCCCCATCCCCCTCCCCGGCACGGACCCCAACCTCCTCCCCGGCACGGACCCCCCATCCTCCTCCCCGGCACGGACCCCCCTCCCGGCACTCCCCCGGAGCCCAGCCCACTCTAACCACCCCCCCCGCCGCACACACACACACACAACCCGAGACACACCTCTCCCCACACATTCAGACTGCTGCCACGCCATCGCCTGCCCAGCGGCCAACCCCCCATCCAGAAGGGAGAATATCGGCAGGCCCAAAATCGGCTGCCTTGCGCAGACCCGTGACATTCTCCGACGTCAGCGGCGCCATTAACGCCCCGCCGACTTTTCTCCCTTCGGAGACTTCGGCAACCGGCGGGGGCGGGATTCACGGCGGCCAACGGCCATTCTCCGACCCGCTGGGGGGTCGGAGAATGACGCCCCAGGTGTGGACGGCGCCGGCGGGCACCTGTCGTGTTGGGCAGGCCGCTCGGCCCATCCGGGCCGGAGAATCGCCCGTTATAAACGGCGACCGGTGATTCTCCGAGCGGCCAGCCATGATTCTCGCCCCGCCAGTTTGGGGGGGGGGGGGGTGGGAGAATCGCGTGCGGGTGCCGGGGCGGGGCGGGACTCGCGCGGCGCCCCGGCAATTCTCCCACCCGGCATGGGGGGTGGGGGGGAGAATTCCGCCCATGATCTCTTGGCATCTCGGATGGCTTTGGGGAATGCTGTGCTTAATTACCAATTTAAAGCATGCATTTCATTACAACACAAATTCGACATCAACAGACCACAACATCTTCTTCCAATGCCTCTCTTATCAGCTCAGTGCCATAGTCTTCGCTTGACTCCTGTCCTTCCTGTCTAATTACAGCTAGATCTCCAGCAAAGGCTTTCTTCCCCATCCTCAGACTATTACCTCTGTGTCTTCCCCCCTCACCTCACCTTACCCAGGGTCCATCCTCCTCCCTATCTCCCTGCTACCCCTCAACCCCGTCATCGGAGTAGTGTCAGGTTCCACAAGCTCATTACTGAGCGTGCTTCATCTTCCCACACCCACCGTGTGGTCAGACTGCTTGTCCGACATCCAGTCCTTGGAGATCCAGGATTATGTCCAGTTGAATATTGGGAACGAAGGAAAATAGGAACAGGTGGAGACCATTCAGCCCCTCAAACCCGTGAACAGCAAGACTAAACTCATTGGGCTGGATTCTCCGTTTGGGAGACTAAGTACTGTTGCCAGCGGAGCAGGTGTGAACTTTTACAACCGAAAAATCGGGGTGAAACCCTCATCGATTGCAGTACCGGTGAGGGGCTAGCACAGGCGACGACTGAAAGTCCCGCGGACTGCGCCGATCCAGCTGGAGAATAGTCAGATTCCGGGCCGCACATGCACGCGGCTGACGACCTGCACCAGTCGCGCCACACAACACGGCGCTGGCCGTGCGTGACCCCAACCCGCCAACCGCGGCCCCACAGCCCACCCCCTGGCCACCCACCCACCAGTCGCCCCAGCCCTTGCAGAAGCTCCCCCCCCCCCCAGGCCAGCGGCATGGATCCCGGCCGTGTGTGGCGGCGCTGGACACAGTCCGCAGCCAGCCCGCCGGGTTCCCGCACAGTTGGGACCACAGGTGGCCTGCGGCGGTGGAAACGCGGCCCATGGGGACGGAACATGGCGGGTGCGCCGGCCAGTGACGCGCCAACACCGTTGAAACGGCGCGCGCCGTGCATCGCGGTGACACCAGTTTGGAGGGGGCAGAGCACGGCGGACGGGCGTCAAACCGGAGCCGGCCCCGATTTTGGTGCGAAAATCCATTCTCCACCTGATTGCCGAAGAGGATTTTGGCGTTGGGCTAAGGAGAATCCAGCCCATTGTCTCTTGTTTTCATCACAATCTCTGTCCCCTTGTCTCGGATTCCAGCCCCTCTTCATCTTCTGATTTATGGTGATGCTGATGGCTCAGCCTCCTGCTGAAATCCAATTCCATATCGTGCCTATCTCAACACCACCGGCAACAACTCTGTTGTGTAATTTATATCCCCAATTTGCCTTCACAGCAATGCAGAAATGATTCTAGCTTTTAAGTGTGCCAGAACTTTATTTACAGTTTTATACCACGCTGAAAAATATCTCGCAGCTCAGCCACTAGTACCTACATTGTCTGTTTACTTTTCTTTGAGTCAACGCTCAGACTTAACTAGTCAAGCACTGTGAGTGTAGATAAGTGGATAGCACAATTGCTTCACAGCTCCAGGGTCCCAGGTTCGATTCCTGGCTTGGGTCACTGTCTGTGCCGAGTCTGCACATCCTCCCCGTGTGCGCGTGGGTTTCCTCCGGGTGCTCCGGTTTCATCCCACAATCCAAAGATGTGCGGGTTAGGTGGATTGGCCATGATAAATTGCCCTTAGTGTTGGGTGGGGTTACTGGGTTATGGGGATAGGGTGGAGGTGTTGACCTTGGGTAGGGTGCTACCCAGGCCTCCTTCTGCACTGTAAATACTATGATAATCTATGATAAGTTGCCACACTCACATGATCAGACACAGAAAAGTTGCCTCCATAGCGTTGCATCTCCCTGCCCTTGCCTCCGCCAGTTTTAATGCAGTCATCGGCTTTTGAGTGAACTCATTTTGAAGCTGACAGTTCATATAGAGAGGCAGTTTGGAATTAAATGTCATGTTTTCAGTTTTATGCAGAGTGCCAAGAATCCTTTTATTACTTGATGAATTCTGTCTCGGCAGGTTTATAACGATGGGATACGTTCTCCAGCATTTTTAATGAAAAGGCTTTATGCTCAAAAATGTCGAAGTGCCAGTTAATGAGAACAAAATGATGTTTCCTGGGGATTTTGCTACATATAGTCAAAAGAATTCAACCTGGTCCAAACACAGTGGCAGCTCAGAAAGAAAGCCAGGAATTAAATATTGTCTTTTATTTACAAGTGCTGTGGTTTGAGTTTTTGGTTTGAATCAGGTACAGATATTGTATTGTTACAAGTGAGGTGAGAGCGACTGCCTTTGACATCAAGGTAGCATTTGACTGAGTGACGCGCCAAGGGACCGCAGTAACACTGGAGTCAATGGAATCAGGGGGAAAACTCTCCACTGGCTGGAATCATACCCGGCACAAAGGAAAATGGTAGTGGCTGTTGGAGGTCAGTGATCTCAGTGCTGCGACATCACTGCAGGAGTTCCCCAGGGTAGTGCGCTAGGCCCAACCATCTCCACCTGCTCCATCAATGACCTGCCTTCCATCATAAAGTCAGAAATGGGGATGACTGCACAATGTTCAGCACCACTTGCAACTCCTCAGATACTGAAGCAGTCCATGTCCAAACGCAGCAAGACCTGGACAATATTCAGGGGCTGACAAGTGGCAAGTAACATTTGTGCCACACAGGTGCCAGGCAATGACCATTTCCGAAAGAAGAGAATCAAACCATCTTCCCTCGACACTCAGTGACATCATCGTTGCTGAGTACCCCACACCCTGGGGGTTACCATTGATCAGAAACATAAGTGGACCTGCCATATAAATACTGAGCTGGCCAGTGGCTGGGAATTCTGTGATGTGTAAATCACCACCTGACCCCCCCCCCAAAGCTTGTCCACCATCTACAAGGTACAAGTCAGGACTGTGATGCAATGCTCTCCACTTACCTGGATGAGTGCTGCTTGAATGACACTCGACAGGCTCAAGCACCATCCAGGACAAAGCAGCCACCTTGATTGGTACCCCAAGCATCTCCTTAAACGTTCACTCCTTCCACCATCAATGCACTGTGGTAGCCGTGTGTGTCATCTACAAGATGCACTGCAGGAACGCATCAAGGTTCCTTAGACAGCACCTCCCATACCCCGACCTCCACACAGGTTGTGATGGGCTGAATGGCCAGCTCCTGTGCTGTACCATTCCATGAATTTTGGCCCATCACAGGCCCATTCAGCCGTCACCCCTGCAGGGAATTTCCCTTCCCGAACTTAACCCCCTTCATAAATGAGTGCGCTCGCAGGTAATGGCTTGGCTGAACTGGGCTCATTAAATAAATGATTGAATAACTGGATTCATGAATACATTCTTGAGGGCACCTGTGTTATTGAAAAACAATTATTTAGCAAAATGTTGTAAGAAATTATGAGGCAAGTAAGGGGCTGGATTATTATATTTCTCCACCTGACCCAGCAATTGATAAACGTACGACATGGCAGACATAAATAATTAATTTGTTGACTGAATTCATCGGCTTTGATAAATAATTCACCAACTGAAATGAAAAGGTTGAACTATTGATTGGATAGTTTCTAAATCAGTAGCTCTCTGAACTGAAGAAACTCAGTGACCAATAGTTCTTAAATGCTGGAAATAGACGGATTATAGCCTGACATTAAATAATTGAGGATGTAACTAACTGATAATCAGGGGGTCTCATGAATGAAACTCCATTATTTCGCTCTCCTGATCTATTTTGGTATAGATTCCTCTCGCCCACTGTCACTAACCCTCTCCCACTTGAGCCCCTCATGTCTGAATCGGCTTTTCTCTCTGATATTCTCATTGCCACACGTACCACTGTGGTTTGACCTCAAAGCACGACCCACTGTCACCTCCGCCTCGACTGATCGAAGCCTGCCCGCGTTTACCCTGGTTGCTTCTGTGCCAAATCCCTGTTGGGTGAAATAAGAGCGAAGACTTGCATTCTTACAGCGCCTCTCACAACTTTCAGCAAGTTCCAAAGCACTTGACAGCCAATAAAGTACATTTGAAGTGTCGTCATGGTAACGGCAGCAGATTTGCACCTGGCAAATTCCCACAGAAAGAAATGTGATGGTGACCAAAGAATCTGGGTTTTTTTTGTGATGATTGAGGGATAAATATTGGCCAGGCCACCTGAGAGAACTCCCCTGCTCGTCTTCAGCATAATGTCAAGTGGCATTCTGTGTGTACCTGGGAGAGCAGACAGTGCCTCAATTTAACAGCTCATCCAGGAGATGGCACCTCTGTCAGTGCAGCACTCCCTCAGTACTACGCTGGAGCGCCAACCTTCACTTTTGTTCTCCAGCCCAGCAAAAGGACTCGAAGCCACAAGCTTCTCACTCAGAGGCGAAGGTGCGACTGACTGAGCCACAAAGATCTCTTGCCAAAGGAACAGGTCTACGATCAGCAACCTGGAACCGTGACCGAGATTGTGGGGCTGTGAATGGGGTATTCAGCGTCTGGTCGCCTACGTGGTGTTGCATCTCAGCATCTGCCAGGGTCTCATGAAGGAAATGGGGGCAAGGCAGGAGACACGATAAGCTGTATGGCCTCCTTCTGCACCCAACGGTTCTGTGATCAACCCCATCCTTTGGCATGGCATCGGTTGGCAACAACATGGCGAAGTCTGCTCTGTGTTGCAAGTGGCTGTGGGGCAGCAAACCCAAGGGCCTCTAATTTTTGGCCGACGTCCAGTTGTTAATATTCCCCTTGTGAAGCTGGCTTAGGTCGAGGAACCTGCCGGGTGGTTTCCTTAATGTTACTTTCCTGCATCAAAACAGGGATGGTGGTGTAGTGGTAATGTCACTGGACTGGTAATCCACAGACCCAGGCTAATGATCCAGAAACATAGGTCCAAATCTCAGCACGGCAGCTGGTGAAATTCAATTAATAACCTGAAATTGGAAAGCTAGACTTAGTAACTGAGGTAATGAAACCATTGTCGCAAACACATCTGGTTCACTATTTCAGGGCGGCACGGTAGCACAGTGGTTAGCACTGTTGCTTCACAGCGCCAGGGTCCCAGGTTCGATTCCTGGCTTCGGTCACTGTCTGTGCGGAGTCTGCACGTTCTCCCCCGTGTGTGCGTGGGTTTCCTCCGGGTGCTCCGGTTTCCTCCCACAGTCCAAAGACGCGCAGGTTAGGTGGATTGGCCATGATAAATTGCCCTTAGTGTCCAAAAAGGTTAGGTGGGGTTACTGGGTTACGGGGATAGGGTGGAGTTGTGGACTTAAATAGGGAGCTCTTTCTAAGGGCCGGTGCAGTCTCGATGGGTCGAATGGCACTTTAAATTCTCTTCCGATTACTTATGTATTCATTAACAAGCTTTGAATTAATGTTTTCATTACCACATTCTTTTTCTGTCTCATTCCTGTTGTGTGCAAATATTTTTTTAAGTTCAGGCATATCTTTCTAATGCGATTTTATTGCTTTGGACTGCCTGTGGGGCAAGATCTCCGCTGGGAGCTTTGTCTATTGGAACCTTAGCAAGTTGGCTGGTTTACAATTTTGATTCATACGTCGACAGAGGCATTCTTTTTCCTCAATCTTATGTTGTTGCTTTATTCTTTTGTGGCATGCGAGTGTTCCTGACAAAGCCTGCATTTGCTGCCCATCCCTAATTGCCCTTGAGAAGGTGGTGGTGGCCGTTCTTCTTGAACCCGCTGCAGTCCATGTGGTGTAGGTAACACCCACAGTGCTGTTAGGGAGGGAGTTCCAGGATTTTGACCCAGCGACAGTGAAGGAACGGTAATATATTTCCAAGTCAGGTAGGTGAGTGGCTTGGAGGGGAACTTGCAGGTGGTGGTGTCCCTCCGCATTTGCTGCCCTAATTGTTCCAGATGGCCGAGGTCACGGGTTTGGAAGATGTTGTCGAAGGAGCCTCGGTGAGTTCCTGCAGTGAATCTTGTAGATTGCACGCCCGGCTGACACTGTGTGTTGGTGGTGGGGGGAGTGAATGTTGAAGGTGGTGGATGGGGTGCTGATCAAGCGGGGCTGCTTTGTCCTGGATGGTTTCAAGTTTCTTTATTGGGGCCGCACTAATCCAGGCAAGCGGAGAGTATCCCATCGCACTCCTGACTTGTGCCTTGTCAATGGGGGACAGGCTTTGGGGAGTCAGGAGGTGAGTTACTCGCCTTGTATAGAAACAGGGAATGAGTTGGAGAGATCTTTTGTGCAATGAATATTTTTCATGATTTCAACATTATTGGCCACTCACTCCCCTCGCAATTTATTAAAAGTTATCCTTCATGTTAAGATGCATTCCCTGACTTATCAGTCATATTGGTTACCTTGCAGAGTAACTTCCATGAATAACTATTTGGGGGAGGGGAGGTCAGTTGATTTTTTAAATCTCTCTAAATCAGAACCTTTCATGGCCTCAGAATGTTTCCGAATGTCCCGCAGTTAATTGAACACTTTATCAAGTGTAGTCACTGTCGTAATGTAGGAAGCGGGGCAGTAACGGTATTTTAGTCCAAATCAATTCTTCCCCAAAAGTCTACTGAATAAATACCTGCTGTGGAAAGGAATTGAGGACTAAGTGAAAGTACAGGCTAACGCGATTGTCTTGGGCAGAACAAGTTTAGTTCTGTGAGGTTATCAGTCCAAAGCTCAGGAGATGATCCTATTCATGGTGAATCTTGCTAGGAACAGCTCCACTATGAGTAATAAGTGCAGAGCCGTCAACAAGGGGAATTTCTTGCTGGAATTTGGAGATGATAGACAGGTTTCGTGCAGTGTCTGATACAGTGAAAGGCTAGACCTGTGCCTTTCTTCAATTGTGCATGTGTGCTGTTGTGACTTTGAGATGTGATGGGACCAACACCTCACTTGCATATCTTTATAAAAAATAAAGAGGTATCTTGGCTATTTCTAAAATTTTAAAAACTGGACAAAAGCCTTTTAAAACTGCTGAAGCGATGTCTGTCTGTAACCCTCACACAAAAGGAGCTTTCCGGCTCTATCAAGGAAGCCCACTCCTCCCTGTCTGAGGCACTAATGATACTCCTGTGGGCTGCACAGACCAAATTCAAAGAGAACGATACAAAGGCCATCTGCCTTTCATAAGTCTGGTTTGGCCAACCCGAGTCTTATTTGCCTCTGAGCTCAAAGATCCTTTCAAGGGGGCGGCATGGTGGAACAGTAATTAGCACTGCTGCCTCACAATGCCAGGAATCCGGGTTCAATTCCGGCCTTGGGTGACTGTGTGGAACTTGCAGGTTCTCCCCGTGTCTGCGTGAGTTTCCTCCGGGTGCTCCGGTTTCCTCCCACAGTCCAAAGATGTGCAGGTTAGGTGGATTGGCCGAGCTAAATTGCCCCTTAGTGTCCACAAAATATGTGTAGGTTAGGTTAAGGGGTTATTGGGATAGGGCGGAGAGTGAGCTTGAGTGGGGTATTCTTTCAGAGGGTCGGTGCAGATTTGATGGGCCGAATGGCCTCCTTCTGGACTTCTAGAACATAGAACATAGAACAATACAGCGCAGTACAGGCCCTTCGGCCCACGATGTTGCACCGAAACAAAAGCCATCTAACCTACACTATACCATTATCATCCATATGTTTATCCAATAAACTTTTAAATGCCCTTAAGGGAAAGAGTGCCCCCACGGCACAGGCCCGCCCGCGGATCGGTGGGCCCCGATCGCGGGCCAGGCCACCGTGGGGGCACCCCCCGGGGCCAGATCGCCCCTCGCCCCCCCCCCCCCCCCCAGGACCCCGGAGCCTGCCCGCGCCGCCTTGTCCCGCCGGTAAGGTAGGTGGTTTAATTTACGCCGGCGGGACAGGCATTTTAGCGGTGGGACTTCGGCCCATCCGGTCCGGAGAATCGAGCGGGGGGGCCCGCCAACCGGCGCGGCCCGATTCCTGCCCCCACCGAATCTCTGGTGCCGGAGACTTCGGCAACCGGCAGGGGCGGGATTCACGCCAGTCCCCGGCGATTCTCCGACCCGGCGGGGGGTCGGAGAATCTCGCCCCAGATCCCAAGGGCAATTAGGGATGGGCAATAATCACATCTCAAAGTCACATCTAATGCCCAAAAGTCTAGTAAGGAAATCTTCATGGTTATAATATGTAACCATCTTGGGAACTCAGATGAGGGATATGCCTTCCATTGTCAAAGACAATATGGAGATGAGAGAGTCAAGTGAATCTTTAGCTGGTGGAACCAGTTATAATGCCTTGCTTTACCGCATTATCTCAGTCTGCTATTTTGCTGCCTAACTAGTAGCAACACAGAAAACAGGACTTTGCCCAGATTGAATACCTGGCCATATCTGCACTGTTCCTGCTGGAACTTCTGTACCATTGCCTGTAAGGCTCTTTCATCTCTGCATGCCTACCTCATTGTGTGAAGGTAACTTCACTGGAAAAGTAAATTATCCAGCATCGGACTTTAGCCTGCTGACCACCGTGACGTAATACCTCATTGAAGTTTGACTCTGGACTCATGTGAAACAATATTTCTTTTTCTGTGGTCCCTGCCCTGTAAATATTTCTTTTCTCTATCTCTCTATTACTGTATGAATACGGGGAGAGATTCTGCGGGAATCGGCGGAGTGGACAACTCTGGCGTGAAGGAATGAACCACTCCGGCGTGGGGCTGCCCCAAAGGAATCCTCCGCACCTTCAGGGGCTAGGCCAGCGCTGGAGTGGTTTGCGCCGGCCGGCGGGGAAGGGGCTTGGGGCCACGCCAACCGGCGCCGAAGAGCCTCCGCTGGCCGGTGCGAGCCGCGCATGCGCGGGAGCGCCATCCTTCCAGTGCATGCGCAGAGGGGGGGGGGGTTCCTCTCCACATCGGACATCGCGGAAGACCACAGCGGCCGACGCGGAAGATTAGAGTGCCCCTATGGGGCACGCCCGCGGATCGGTGGACCCCGATCGCGAGCCAGGACACCGTGGGGGCACCTCCCGGGGCCAGCTCTCCCCCACCCTCCCCCGAGGACCCCGGAGGCCGCCCGCGCAGCCAGGTCCCGCCGGCAAATACCTGGTGTAATATACGCCGGCGGGACTGGCCGAAAACGGGCGGCCACTCGGCCCATCGTGTGCCGGAGAATCGTCGGGGGGGGGGGCGCTGCCAGCAGCCGCTGACCGGTGTGGCGCGGCGCGATTCCCACCCCCCGCCAAATCCCCGGCGCCGGAGAATTCGGCAGCCGGCAGGGGCGGGATTCACGCCGCCCCCCAATGATTCACCGACCGGCGGGGGGGGTTGGAGAATCCCGCCCATGATCTCCTCCTGCATTGTGAGTGCATGCAAATAATCTAACTCTGTGAGTTCAGCCTATCTTGAGTTTGCTGTGGGGTTATTAATCAAAAGTGGATAGCATCACGACTGAGGGTTTGGGAAATGTGCCAGTGTTTATAAAGAGGGTAAGCCCTCCCCCTCTTGAGGCAAGAAGAGATGACCCTCCAGGTTCTGTGTGTCGGAGTTTTATTCAATGCTTTAAAATGTCTGCTCTCTTGCCTACAGCAGCTTATTTCAGTTTAGTTTCTCTTTCCCAGTCACCACACTCAGGTTTATCTAATACATCAATGAGCAGTCAATATAATCAAATGCCAAACAATTAAATACTCCACGTAGATCACAGTGTCGATTTTTCTTTTCGTATTCGATCTTAGGATGTATGTGTTGCTGGCAAACCCGGTGATTATTGCCCATCCCTAATTGCCCTTGGGATCTGGGGCGAGATTCTCCGACCCCCCGCCGGGTCGGAGAATCGCCGGGGACTGGCGTGAATCCCGCCCCTGCCGGTTGCCGAAGTCTCCGGCACCAGAGATTCGGTGGGGGCAGGAATCGGGCCGCGCCGGTTGGCGGGCCCCCCCGCTCGATTCTCCGGACCGGATGGGCCGAAGTCCCACCGCTAAAATGCCTGTCCCGCCGGCGTAAATTAAACCACCTACCTTACCGGCGGGACAAGGCGGCGTGGGCGGGCTCCGGGGTCCTGGGGGGGGAGGGGGCGAGGGGCGATCTGGCCCCGGGGGGTGCCCCCACATGCGCCGCCTGGAGATGTCATTTCCGCGCCAGCTGGCGGGGCACCAAAGGCCTTTTCCGCCAGGTGGCGGGGCGGAAATTAGTCCGGCGCTGACCTAGCCCCTCAATGTTGGGGCTCGGCCCCAAAGATGCGGAGCATTCCGCACCTTTGGGGCGGCGTGATGCCCGTCTGATTTGCGCCGTTTTGGACGCCAGTCGGCGGACATCGCGCCGTTTCCGGAGAATTTCGCCCCTGGTGTGGAGTCACCTTCTTATCAACTCAGTTGAGCCTTTGAGTAAATGGTCACTAAAGCATTTTGTGGTGTGGGTAAGGGCAGCCGACTTGCTTCCCCAAAGGGCATTCATGAACCGGCAGATTTTAAAAATTAAGCATCAACCTGGTAGTTTCATGGTCACTATCACAGACACTAACCATCTATTCCAGATTTATTTAATTCATAGAAACATAGAATTTACAGTGCAGAAGGAGGTCATTCGGCCCATCGAGTCTCCACCGGCTCTTGGAAAGAACACCCTACTTAAGCCCATGCCTCCACCCTTACCTAGTAACCCATCTAACCTTTTTTTTAGAGACTAAGGTCAATTTATCATACCTAACATTTGGAACTCCCCAGCTGTGGTGGTGTGATTTGAGTCCTTGGATTATTCGTCCAGGGGCTGTTTAGCACTGGGCTAAATCGCTGGCTTTGAAAGCAGACCAAAGCAGGCCAGCAGCACGGTTCGATTCCCGTATCAGCCTCCCCGAACAGGCGCCAGAATGTGGTGACTAGGGGCTTTTCACAGTAACTTCATTTGAAGCCTACTTGTGACAATAAGCGATTTTCATTTCCTTGCTTCCTCAGCATTCAACTGCATTGAATAAATGGGTGCCATTGGTCTTAGCGGCTACAGTTGAAAGGGTGAACACGCCACATTTTTGAGATTACAGGACATCGATTTTTTTAAGGTTATTAGAAATAGAACAAAATCTGAACATATGAGCTTCAACATATGAGAGTTTGTGGGAATTTGTAGGACATGTGTATGAGAGACTGAGGGATGGAACATACCTACAAAAATGTATCATTACAGAAAGAAAGGTTTTGAAGCTTTTTGCAGTAAAATAAGAAACATTAAAATACCCCCCCCCCCCCCCCCCCACACACAAATGCTTAACTGTTGCTTGACTAGCTTTTACATTAAATCATGTTGCTACTATTAGTGTCAGAGCTCTTTTATGAGGGTTTGGAATATCACTGAGGGAATGTTAAACTGAGAGTCTTACAATACGGGTGGAGCATATAAAGTGGACTCTAACTGAACTTTATGATAATAGCATACCACAGGGTATTCGAACTGGATATCGACTATATATTAAAGGTGTATAATGAAGGTGTGTAGTACAACGCAGGCAGTTGAGGGCACTTCTGTGAGAGGCACGTGCGCCCGAGGGAGCACCGTTTGAAATCGAAGGAGCCTGTTACTCTTCCACATCTAGTTTCTTTTTACACTTTCCCGTCCTTTGCATTGAGTGTGGGACCCAGCACTTAATTGATCAGGCTGGAATATAGGATGGAAAATTACCGCTCAGATATCCTAAAACTGTGCAAGGAAAGGACAGGGCACGTTGTACAGATTGAATGAGAGTTTGATTTTTTTTTGTTGTTGCCCTGATTAGTGTAGTACGAAGTCTTACAACACCAGGTTAAAGTCCAACAGGTTTGTTTCGATGTCACTAGCTTTCGGAGCGCTGCTCCTTCCTCAGGTGAGGGGCCCACCCAGAGATTCACCTGAGGAAGGAGCAGCGCTCCGAAAGCTAGTGACATCGAAACAAACCTGTTGGACTTTGACCTGGTGTTGTAAGACTTCGTACTGTGCTCACCCCAGTCCAACGCCGGCATCTCCACATCATGGCCCTGGTTAGTCACATGGACAAGAGCTAAAGGACCTAAACTTGTGCTCAAAACGCTGCCACCATATTCTAACCATCCCATTCGCGTTTGTTGACTCACATTGCAACGGGTTAAGCAAAGCTTCGATTTTTAGAACTCTCATTTTTGTTTTCTAATCCCTTCAGAGCCTCACCCCTCCCTATCGCTGTAATCTTCTGCAACCCCACAAACCTGCCAGATATCACTCCCGATTCTTGCCTCTTGTCTAGCCGCAACTTTAATTTATCGACCATTGGTGGCCAATCGTTTATCTGCCTGGGCGCTAAACTGGGATTACCTTTGTAAACTTCGCCACCTCACTATCCGCCATTGATCCCATAGAAACGGATCAAATTCTAAGAGGATTAGGCAGGATAGATTGAGGAACAATGTCCCCGATGGTGGGGGAGGTGACGAAGGAGCTACGCTCCGAAAGCTAGTGATTCCAAATAAACCAGTTGGACTTTAACCTGGTGTTGTGAGACTTATTACTGTGCTCACCCCAGTCCAACGCCGGCATCTCCACATCATAATTCCAAGAAGGAATTAGATATAGCTTTTGGGGCTAAAGGGACCAAAGGGATATGGGGGGAAGGTTCGGATCAGGGTATTGAACTTGATCAGCCATGATCATAATGAATGGTGGAGCAGGCTCGAAGGGCTGAATGGCCTCCTGCTTCTATTTTCTATATATGTTTCTATGTACGAGCCGAAGATTTCAGTCAGTGTTCCGAATAACACCGTATGTGGCTCTGAGTTAAATTCTGTTTGATAACTCTCTTGCAAAACACCTTGGGATGCTTTAATATGTTAAAGATGCTACAGAAATGCAAGTTGTTACCGTTACTTTTGTAAAAACTACGACTTCCCTCTGCCTTGGAGCAACATGCTCACTGTGTGGGTGGGCCTATATAGTCGGAATCAGCGGTTAATTGGTTAATGTTTTCTACTGAAGCTCATATTCAAAGCGAGAAGGATAAAAAGCCACCTCCTTTATCTCTTCGCAGGATAACGGGCTATGAAGAAGATGAGCAACATCTATGAGTCGGCTGCGAACACGCTGGGGCTCTTTTCCAGCCCCTGCCTGACGAAGGTGGAACTGCGGGTTTCGTGCAAAGGGATATCGGACCGAGATGCGCTCTCCAAACCAGACCCCTGCGTTGTCCTCAAAATGCAGTCACACGGACAATGGCTAGAGGTATCGTCGCAGAACCATTCTGAGCACTCTGCTCGACATGTTCAGGCCAGATTCAGCTGAGCTTTACTGTCCCGTGTGCTGTTTAGAAATGATGCTGTGTAAAATGCCCAGTCTTACAGAAAGACTCTCAAGTCTTACATAACAAGCCCAAAACATCATTGAGGGGTGGGGGGTGGGGGGAGATGTGTGTGTGTGTGAGGAACCTTCCTTTCTTTTAGATCAATTTTAAGACCCAACAAACAAAAACGAAATGAGTTGTTCTTAATTCTGGCCTCGCTCTTCTCTTCTCATGGAATACCATTCGGCAATAAAACAACCGCATAGACATTTATTTCAGAAGAGGGGAAGACCATTCAGCCCATCCAGCCTGTTCTGCCATTCACTGAGATCACTGGGGCCTAGCTTCTTCCACCTGCCTTTGGCCCCAACAAAAATCTGTCAATCTCAGGTTTAAAAGTTAGAATTGTTGTTGCGTCATTTATTTTGAAACTGAAATTCAGATTTTCAGGATTAATACATCATTATTTGTGGAAGAGAGTTCTAAACTTCTACCAGCCATTTGAACAAAGAGGTGTTCCCTAAATTCACCCCTTAAAGGATTGGCTCTAATTTTTAGATTATGGCCCCTAGTCTTAAGACTCCCCAGCCAGTGGATATAGATCCTCTCCCTACCCTATCTATTCCCCTTAATATCTTGAAAATGTTGATCAAATCACCACTTAACTTTCTCAGTTCCAGGCAATCCAGCCTGGTTTTCTTCAATCTGTCCTCGTACCGGAACCCTGGGAGTCAGGTACCATTCTGGTAAATCTACACTTCACTCCCGCTAGGGTCAATATCTCCTTCCTGAGTTTCGGTGCTCATAATCCTCCTGATGTGGGCTGTCCAGTGCTTTGTATACTTGAAGCTTGACTTCTAACCCCGCGTGCTCGAGTCCTCCAGATATAAAGTCCAATTTCTATCAGACGTTTTGATTATTTTCCGTCCCTGCTCACGATATTTTAATTATCTGTATACCAGGAGCTTCAAGTCTCTTTGGGGAGATGGTGGCCGAGTGGACCAGTACTGAGCTCGTAATCCAGAGGCCCAGGCTAATGCTCTGGGAACATGGGTTCAAATCCCATCATGGCAGATGGTGGAATTTAAATTCGAGTAATAATCTGGAATTGAAAAGCTAGTCTCAGTAATCCATGCAAACAAGGAGCAGGATTAGCCCATTCCACCCCTCGAGCCAGCTCTGCCATTTAATAAGGTCATGGTAAAATCTGCACCCTACCTAACCCTGATAACCAATCACCCTCTTGCTTACCAAGAAACTGTCCATCTCCGCCTTAAAAATATTCACTGGCTTTTCAGGAAGAAAGTTCCAAAGACCCCCAACGTTCTGAGCGAATTTTTATCCCCGTTTTAAATGGGTGACCTCTAACAGTGACCCCAAGTTCCAGATTCTCCCACAAGAGGTAACACCCTCTCCGCAGCCACTCTGTCAAGACCCCCTCAGGATCTTATATGTTTCAATCAAGTCACCTCTTACTCTTCTGAACTCCAGTGGATACATGCCCAGCCTGTCCAACCTTTCCTCATAGGGTAACTCGATAGGGCAGACTCGCTGGGCCGAATGGCCTCCTTCTGCACTGTTTGTTCTATGTCTATGTAACCCGCCCATTCCAGATATTCATCTCGGAACTGCTTCCAACACATTAAGGTGACCAATACTGTGCACAATTCTCCAAATGTAGTCTCACTAGGGCCCTGTACAGCTGAAGCATAACCTCCCTATTTTCATATTCAATAAATGATAACATTCTATTTGCTTTCCTAATAACTTGCTGTATGTACATACTTGTCTTTTGTGATGCACTAGGGCAGCCAGATCCCTCTGCATCGCGGAGCTCTGCAATCTGTCGCTATTTAGATAATAACCTTCTTCTTTATTCTTCCTGCCAAAATGGACAATTTCACATTTCCCACTTTATACTTCATTTGCCAGATCTTTGCCCACTCACTTAACCTATCATTATCTTTTCGTAGTCTCTTTGTGTCCCCTTCACAACTTGCCTTCAGCCTATCTTTGTGTCATGAGCACATTTGGTAACCATTCCTTCAATCACTTCATCCAAGTCATTAATAGAAATTGTAAACAGTTGAGGTCCCAGCACACCACTCGTTACACCTTGGCAACTTGTAAAAGACCGATTTATGCCTACTCTCTGTTTTCTGAAATCCAGCCAAACGTCTATCCAGGCCAATATATTACATCCTCTACACGAGTTTTATTTTCTGCAATAACCTTTGACGTGGCACTTTATCAAATTCCTCATGAAGATCTAAGTACAATGCATCTACTCTTTTATCCAGAGTAAATGTACTTCCTCAAAGAACTCCAAAATGTTGGATAAACATGATTCCCTTTGACAAATTTGTGTTGATTCTGCCTGATTACCGTGAACTTCTCCAGGTCCCCTGCTACAGCTTCTTTAACAATAGCTTTTAACATTCTCCCTATGACAGATGTTAGGCTAACTGGCCTGTAGTGTCCCACTTTCTGTCTCCCTCCCTTTTTGAATAATGGAGTTACATTTGCTACCCACCAATCTTAATGGGACCTTCCCTGAATCTAAGGAGGTTTGGAAATTAAACCAAAGCATCAACTATTTCACCAGCTACTTGTTTTAAGACCCTAGGATAAAGTCCATCAGATGCCAGGCACCTATCAGCCCCCACTCCAACTATTTACTCAGTACCACTTCTCTGGTGGCTGTAATTTTCCTGAGTTCCTCCTTCCCTTCCTTTTCCTGATTTAGAGTGTCTTCTGAGATGCTACTTATATCCTCCACAGTGAAGACTGATGAAAAACACTGGTTCAATTCATCTGCCATCTCCTTGTTTTCCAATGGTAACCATAATACCATTTTTCTGAAAACCCATCTGGTTGGTCGAGATGGGACACGTGATCGGCACAGGCTTGGCGGGCCGAAGGGCCTGTTCCTATGCTGTACTGTTCTTTTGTTGTTTTTGTCCACTCCTGTCCTTTAGCGAAGGTAATAGAAAATAGAAGCAGAAGGAGGCCATTCGGCCCTTCTGACCTGCTCTGCCATTCTTTATGATCATGGTTGATCTAGTTCAATACCCTGATCCCACCTTCCCCCGATATCGCTAGATTCCTTTAGCCCCAAGAGCTATATCTAATTCCTTCTTGGAATTACACAGCATTTTGGCCTCAATTACTTTCTGTGATTTCAGATTCACCACTCTCTGGGTGAAGACATTTCTCATCATCTCAGTCCTAAAAGGTTTGCCCCTTATGCTCAACCTCCCGTCCTTACCTGGTCTGACCTGCGTGCGATTCCAGACCTGGAGTAATATGGTTGACTCGTTACTGCCCTCTGAAATGGTCGGCCAAGCAATTAGGGATGGGCAGCCAACGCTGACCCAGCCAGCAACACTCACATCTCAAGAACGAATAAACAAAATAAACCTCTGCTGGATCTCACTCTTCACGAGCTTCGTCGCACATCTTGGGCAGGATTCTCCGAGCCTCAACGCCGAAATCGCGTTCGGCGCGGGGGCGGGGGATTGGTCGTCGATGCCGAAAACCGGCGCGACGCCGCTCCCCCCCGATTCTCCGGTTGCCGGAGAATCGCTGTGAATCGCGTGCGTGCGGTCCAGGCGGCGCGGGTAGGGGGACATTGACAGAGCCCCCCCCCCCCCCCGCGATTCTCCGACAACTGGCCGAGTTCCCGACGGCATGGTTCTAACCATGTTTTGCCTGTCGGGAACAGTCGGCGGCTACCCTTGAGGGGGGGGGGGGGGGGGTCCTTCACTGGGGGTGGCCGCAGGGCCGGCCACGCTAGTGATCGGGGCCACCGATCCGCGGGTGCGCGCGATCTTGGGTCGGGGGGGGGGCCTATTTTTTCGGGGCTTGTCCGCGGTGTGAGTCTGCCGTGTCGCATGGGGCGGCCGCCGCCGTGCGCCTGCGCGGACTCCCGACCGGAAGTGCAGGGCTCCGTATCCACAGCCAGAGCTGCATGGAGTACTCCGGGGCCCGGCCAGTCCCCTATAGGTGGGAGAAAGTCCAGAGTGAAATGCCCGCGTTTTGACGCTGAAGTGGGAACATAGCCCCATTATTGGAGAATCCCGCTCCTTAAGTTTGGGAATGTTGTTGCAGCTTAAATTTTATGCATTTTTCCTCTTTGTGTTTTCCACCAATATTCCAAGTTTAGCGTCCTATGTGTGTGCAACATAATCCATTTCTTCCCCCTTTTTTCGTGTGGTTAGGTCTCTCTTTTCCTTGTGCCTTCTCCAGACACCATTCACAACCAGGTGACCACGATTTGTCCTCTGCCCATCCCTGGTGCCCGCTAGGATTCGGTGACTCCTTCGACCTTTTTTTAAATTCGGAGCCAACCCACAGCCGCAGGGTTGAGAATGGAAGTCCAGTGCGTCCACGGATCGACAGTCCAGGGATGCATGACTGCGCCAAGATCCAAATTCACCGCTTATTTCTTCACTTTGTTTTCCTACACACTATGCTTCCAGTAAACAGAGGGTTACCAATGTCCATTCCTACATGGCCCCAGGACAATAACTACTCCATAGTGGTTTGAGGTTTGATTTTGAAGGAGTGGGGGGGGGGGGGGGGGGGAGTGTGTCAGGGTAAATGTTAGAATCTCTCCAAACCAAAAATAAAAATGGTCGTGCGTCTATGGAAAAAAGGTTCCTCACGAAGGTACACTTTTGTGAAAACAGACCCCTGAGCCGTGTGGAACCTTTACACCTGGTAAGATGCAGACGTAATGCTTCTTTGGGTGTTATGGTTGCACAAATGCTTTGTCACAAGCAACTGTGTTGATATTTGCCACATAGATTTGCAACAATCTGACCTTGACTATCATTGTATAAATGTGCGTCCCTTTTGTCCACATTCTTCCCAATTCCCTCTTCATGTAAATTAATTCTGTGGACTCATACTCTTATTACGAACAAATTCAGGAGTGCTATATACTGTTTGGTGCCTCTAAGGTCCATTAGAGTTAAATCCAAGACTGCATATAAATTGCCAGCATATCAAGCACAAATTCTAAGTTGACAATGCGAGAGTGAATCAGTTTTGCCAACGTAATCGGTTTTGTGGAATACTCTCAAGTCATTTATTGGCGTTTGTGAATGTACGCCTGTGCGTAACTTGAGTTTTTATGCATCATCGGGTTTATGTTTCGAAATATTTATTACCTTCTGATTGGTGATACGTTTGCGGTGAGAATGTGTTTGCTAAATCTTCACGCTGTTTTCAATGTTTTAAGGAGGGTTGTAAAGTTCGGCGAGTACTCTGGGCGGAAGGGAGCGGAATGAAAGCAGCTGATTTTAGTTGTCCAAGGCAGTCGGGAAAATAAAGATTTTTAGTTCTTAGATATTGGTCAGAGTTAACGGAAGTTTTTGAATCTAGAACTGTTTGCAGAAATTATCCAACCCCTGATTGCTTAAAGCTCAGAATTTAGCGAATAAAAATGTAATTGATTCCCAATAAAGGATGCTGCCTTTATATTCCAGTCCCCTCATCACCAGTGGCTTCTCTGTCAGTGCTGCAGCATAGCTGATGCCGTGTAGCTGATACCAACAGAACAGAGAAACACTACAGGCAGTAAGATTTCTCTTCCCAGCTGTGCTGACAGGGAAATGCAAATGGACACCATGAGTGACACAGTCTACCATCGATTCTGAACATTCATTGACACTGGGAAAGTCCATTATCATAAATGTATTTTAAACAACCTTGCGTTGATACTGCGGAAGCTGTCTTGGGTCAGGACGTTAAGCAGATTCTTCAGCTCTCGTCGCATTACAGCAACCTTTCGAGCAGCGATGGTCCAAAAGACAACCGCAGGGGGTTGGAACGGTCACTGGTGCTGGGGCAATGCACTGAGCACAAACTGAAAACTGAGTGATGCGCAGAAGTGACAATGCTGAAACGTGTCGTCTGGCCCACCACCTGGGGTTTGGTGAACAAACAGTCCAGATCGCATTTGCCCATCCCATTCCTAAACCCCTTCAACCCCTTCCCCTCACTATCCAATCTAATCTTGAAGGTTTAACATTGCCTCGGCCTCATCCTCTAACCCCGTGAGTGAATTCCACAGCCTCAGAACGTTCTGTGCAAAGAGCTTTCTCCCTGCCTTCTTATGAGTATCTTACTTTTAATATTGGCCCTCACTCTTGACGCTACTACACTTTTTATCTTGGCCCTCACTCTTGGCACTACTACACGTGCAAGCTTTATGGGATTATTATATGTTCGGATTGTATCTTTTGGTTTATGAGATTACTATATTTTGGGATTGCAGCTTTAATTGTAGAGTCGATGAAAGGGGCCATGTGATCTGTTCTGGAGTCTGTCAAGGTGGATTACTTGTTAGAGATCTGAGGAAGACGGCAATTGTTTTATTGAGGGGGAGGTGTAAGGTATTTATGCTTGGGGGAAATGGCAGCAATTTCTAAGTGTATAACGAGTAGACCATGAATCTCCCAAAGTCCCAGAAAGGTGTTACAGCTATTAAATTATAAACAGTGGTGCTGTAAACTATTACTTTACTTCTAAGATGAAAAAGAATTTGGATCAAAGATAACTGATCAACATTTATATTTAGATACAAGGCTAATGTGTTTCCCATTATCATGGGGAAGAGAGTAGAGGAAGTTCTTCTGAGATCAGGCTACAGTCTTCCCTATAAACCCAGGAATATCACAGACAGATGTTTCAGTTGGGTACTGTGTGGTCTTCAGCTAAGTAAGAGAAGAGAGTGAGAAAAGGATAGAAGCAATCAAGTTGCACCTTACGCGGAGAAAATGATTCTATCTGTCACCATGTAGAACACAGGTGGGCACTCATGCTCAGATTCAAAACTAAGTTTGAGAGGTGTTAAAGGAGGCTGGAAGTTTACCTAGACTGGAGCTGGAGGAATAAATGTACATTGTATTCCTCGCAGTGAGAGAGAGTTCTGAGACTAGAAGTTACTAAATGGGAAATTAAAAAGGAATCAATCCATTAGGAGCTGGGAGCAACTGTGAACTGGTTGGGATAAGAACTGTCATTCCATGGAGCATGGGATGCGTGATAGTGACAAGGAACTATTTATTTCAATAATTTAAAGAATCCATTGCCTACAAAAGATGTTTGGGCAACAGTGTTTTTAGTCATTTGATACAGTCAAAGTGTGATGTCTTGATGTGTGTTTTTTTTTAGCTGGAACTGGAACTGAGATCAAATTATCACTGTAAGGAAATCAAAACAATGTCTTG
Source organism: Scyliorhinus torazame (assembly GCF_047496885.1). NCBI lineage: Eukaryota > Metazoa > Chordata > Chondrichthyes > Carcharhiniformes > Scyliorhinidae > Scyliorhinus > Scyliorhinus torazame. Next base: position 313,142,400 of record NC_092712.1, read on the forward strand.
AACTTTTGATTTTCCCTCCTTTGCCTCCTTGAACCAGGTTGCCCTGGTCATCAATGGGGCATTTGATGAGTCCAAGTCGTTAATCAGAGTGGAAAATGTGCACTGGTTCCTTGATGAATATTAAGTGAAGTAACTCAAACCAGACATTTCCTGAATATTGTTAATGGCAGCAGCCATTTAAGGCAGTGACTGCCCGGAGAAGGAGTTTAGGCAGGAACGTGTACGTTTTGTTTGCAGAACACCACTGTGAAATCATGGAATCGCTACAATGCAGAAGGAGTCCATAAAGCCCACTGAGTCTGTACTGACCCTCCGAGAAAGCATCCCACCTAGGCCCACTCCCTCACCACCCCCACCTAACATTTGGACACTAAGGGGCAATTTAGTGTGGCCAATCCATCTATCCTGCACATCTTTGAACTGTGGGAGGAAACCAGAGCACCCGGAGGAAACCCACGCAGACACGGGGAGAACGTACAAACTTAACACAGGCAATAAGTCAATCGAAACTGGTGCTGTGAGGCAGCAGTGCTAACCAATGAAAGCACAGTTTAATTTCTGAGGAACTCGCTTGCGAGCCACAGAATCTTTGTCTGACGCAAAGAACGTATTTGGACTCCTGGGGACACTTATCCACCCCCATAATCTGACAGTGAATTGGAAGTTCACAGTATGTGGGATAAAATTCCCTTTGCCTTTTATAATGGCAAAATGTGTTTTGCAAAATTAATGTACTTTTCTCCAATGCTAAAATAATTTGTTCTGCTCCCCTTCATTCTAACCCCGCCCCCCTCGCCACCCCCCCAATAACCTCTGTCTCACTTTACAGTCCTTAGTGATGGAGATGCCATTAATTCCACATTTAGGCTCGTGGTCTTGAAGAGGTCTTGATTATTTTAGTTTCACTTCTCTAGGATGCATCCATAACATCCTAGCATCCTTAACATCTCGAGGGGCAGCACGGTAGCATTGTGGATAGCACAATTGCTTCACAGCTCCAGGGTCCCAGGTTCGATTCCCGGCTTGGGTCACTGTCTGTGCGGAGTCTGCACATCCTCCCCGTGTGTGCGTGGGTTTCCTCTGGGTGCTCCGGTTTCCTCCCACAGTCCAAAGATGTGCAGGTTAGGTGGATTGGCCATGATAAATTACCCTTAGATCCAAAATTGTTCTTAGTGTTGGGTGGGGTTACTGGGTTATGGGGATAGGGTGGAGGTGTTGATCTTGGGTAGGGTGCTCTTTCCAAGAGCCGGTGCAGACTCGATGGGCGAATGGCCTCCTTCTGCACTGTAAATTCTATGATAATCTATGATAACAGGAAAACCCCCCCCCCACATGTTTAAATGTCAAATACAATGAGATCATTTATTCAAATTTCTCTCCTTTGTTTTGCACCCATGGAGTGGAAATAGTTAAGAGGTCTGTGCGACTTGACTCTGACCATTCCCTCATTTCATTTTGTCTTGCCTCCTGCAACGGTTATGGCCAACAGCCCAAAATTGTTCTTTCCCCATGACGGGAAATGAGAAATGCTTATTATGGGATGTCCAGTTTGCCCAGTCGATGTCCTCCTGAGATGGCCGAGTGGAGCAATGAGGCGCCTGCTACAACTGATCTTATTGGGCAGGTTGATGCGATGTGTTCCATGGTCTGGGACCCACGGACACAACCGAGTCATTCCTCATCTTCCACTTGGAGACCCGTGTGGCCACATTGTCCGTGTCCTGTGTGGATTCGGTTCCGTGTCCATTGTCAACGAGGGTGGATGAAACCGAGGGCCTCTGCTGTTGGGCCAGTTTCGAGGTTTTTTTGTTTCCTTTAATGCTGCATGCATTCTACAATTCCATCAACTGGATAGTGGGTCGACAAGTCTAAATGTATTCATTTAATTCATTGAATTTAGATTCCCCAACTGCCATGGCGAGCTTAGAGCTTGTGTTTCCAGACCACTAGCACAAACAACTGGACTGCTAGTCCAGTAGCCTAACCACTACTGCTGTACGAATATCAGCTACCAGTTCCCAGAATGGCTGGTGCGATTTTAATTGCTTTCTCGTTGGGTTTCCCAAGCCTTTGTGAAGGTCGTGCTCATTATTTTTTCTGTCTCGTGAAACACAATGTGACTGGTGGGTGTTAATAGTGTGGGGCAGTACGGGGAACCACTCACTTGACGAAGTTTAGCAGCACATCCGACAAACTGGCGTAAATTGATATTTATTTCCTGGCCTCCAGCAGCGTTGCTTCAGACCTCAGTGCAAACGTGGGAAGAGAGCAGCGATCGGCTCCCAATTGTTTGTGTTTGTACTTCTGCAGTTCTCCTCACCCAACCGTCCCTAACTGGGGGGATGATATCACAGTGGTTACGCCACTGGACCCAGTAACCCACTAATGATCTGGAGATGCGAGTTCAGATCTCACCACGGGAGCTGGGGTATTTCAACTCAATTAATTAAATAAATCTGGAATTTAAAAACAAAGTCAGTCTTAGTCACGGTAGCAATGAAACTGCTGATTGTTGTACAACAAACCCCATCAAGTTCATTGATTTCCTTTAGAGTGGAAAATATGTTCTCCTTAGCCAGCCTGACCAATACGCGACTCCAGATCCTTGACCATGAGATTGACTTTTAGCTGTCCACTAACAGGACACTGAGTTCTTTATGGATGAGCAATAAGTCAGACCTTGCCCACATTACCCTACCCCATGAATGAGTATAAAAAAATAATCAGTTCCTCGACGCCGATATCGTAATTGGCGATCGGACGGATAATCCCTTCCGACGCCCAAATTGAGCGTGCCGCCGTTTTGACGCCGGTTTTCTATCCACCGCCCCCTCCGAAATGGAGTCATCCCGTCATGCGCCACACGCCATTGGAACGGTGTTTGTGCGTCACATGGAGGCCCTCCCCCGATGCTCCGTCCCCGATGGGCTGAGTTCCCGATCGCGCGGGGTCGCGTGGTCTCAGCGGTCGGGGTGGCGGCTGCGGACTGTGTCCAGTGCCACCAATGTCGGCCGAGAGTCATGCTGCTGGCCTAAGGGGGGAGGGGGATTCCACGAGGGCTGGGGGGCACTGGTGGGGGATGGCCAGGGTTTGGCCAGGGGGTGGCCGGGAGGTGGGGGGGGGGAGTATTTGGCAGGTTGGGTCCGTGCGTGGCCGGCGCCATGTTGTAAGGCGCGACCACTGCAGCTCGTCGCCATGCACATGAGCGGCCACGGACCTGGTCATTCTCCAGCCGTTATTGTCATGGGAGCCGGGCATTTTACCCCACGTGGCTGCTAGTCCCTCACCGGTCGCAGGATCGTAAAATGCCACAGTTCCCACGCCGGTATCCGCACTTAACCTCAAAAACGGTGAATCCAGCCCCAGCTCTTTCGTTCGACTCAACAACGACACTGCTATGGCAACTGCTCGGCCCAGGACCGCAAGAAACTTCAGAGAGTCGTGAACACCGCCCAGTCCATCACACAAACCTGCCTCCCATCCATTGACTCCATCTACACCTCCCGCTGCCTGGGGAAAGCGGGCAGTATAATCAAAGACCCCTCCCACCCGGCTTACTCACTCTTCCAACTTCTTCCATCGGGCAGGAGATACAGAAGTCTGAGAACACGCACGAACAGATTCAAAAACAGCTTCTTCCCCACTGTTACCAGACTCCTAAATGACCCTCTTATGGACTGATTTCATTAACACTACACCCTGTATGCTTCATCCAATGCCAGTGCTAATGTAGTTACATTGTGTATCTTGTGTTGCCCTATTATGTATTTTCTTTTCTTTTCTTTTCATGTACTTAATGATCTGTTGAGCTGCTCGCAGAAAAATACTTTTCACTGTACCTCGGTACACGTGACAATAAACAAATCCAATCCAATCCAATCCATTTAAAAAAAGCTCTTGGAACTCCTTGCCTCATCTTTTTTAATTAACTGCAGATTTAACTAATGATTACCATAGAAACTTACACTTTACAGCGGAGTGCTAAGCTGTTTTATCCACTCTCCCTCAAGCAAGCCAATAAGTGAATAGTGATGTGTCACTTCAAAGGGGTCTTTATATTTTCTGTTGCTTTCAAATGGCAAAACATCCTTAGTCAGACACAGGGCTGTCAATTAGAACTGTCTTTGCGGACAGGATTGTGATTTACAAAAACAGAAACACATTATAATTTCATGATGGTGGCACTTAGCTCCCTGTGGAAAGTCTTGAGCTTTCCTTCTTGCACTCAACAACTGCGATGTTTTATCAATTTTTTAAATAAATTGTTGCTTAACGTTTCTTTCTGATTAATAAATGATGTGCTTGAGGAGTGTTTCTAAGATTATTCTCCCCCCCCCCCCCCCCCCCCCCCCCCCCCAACTTTCTTTTTTTCGCTTGTAATGCTCGCCGAGGAGTGTTACCATGGAAATAGCTTCCAGATATAAACATTGAGACTCTCCAGGACTGGGGAAGCAGTGTTCCTGAATGGTCAGAAATGTGGCAATTTGTTAACACAGTTTCTTCTCAAGACCTGTAAGTGGCACGAAATGGCTTGTTTCAGAATGTGTTTTCAGAATATAACCAATGGAAAGTTAAATGTTCAAGTAGGATTGAAAACTGGCTTAGACACAGGAGGTTTGGATGGTTGATGGAGACTGTCAGATAGTGAGGGAGGGTATTGACTAGCAGGGTTTCATGGGATCCTGTACTGGGTACTCCAGTGTCCCCCACATATGAATATTGTACTGATCCACATAGCCAAGTGACAGTGGCAGCACGGTAGCATTGTGGATAGCACAATTGCTTCACAGCTCCAGGGTCCCAGGTTCGAATCCGGCTTGGGTCACTGTCTGTGCGGAGTCTGCACATCCTCCCCGTGTGTGCGTGGGTTTCCTCCGGGTGCTCCGGTTTCCTCCCACAGTCCAAAGAAGTGCAGGTTGGGTGGATTGGCCATGATAAATTGCCCTTAGTGTCCAAAATTGCCCTTAGTGTTAGGTGGGGTTACTGGGTTATGGGGATTGGGTGGAGGTGTTGACCTTGGGTGGGGTGCTCTTTCCAAGAGCCGGTGCAGACTCGATGGGCCGAATGGCCTCCTTCTGCACTGTAAATCCTATGAGAACATCAATATATTGGCCAGTATTCCAGGTCCTGGTGCAAGTCTAGATTTGGTAGAGGAATTGTGTTCTTCTTAGTCTTTCCAAGATCCCTTAGGATCAAGGATGACTTGCTTCCATGCCAGAGTGATGGGCTCTGAGATGGCTGATAGTCGAGTCCACGATCTGGTGACTCTGCCACACGCGAGACAGGTGATGCTTGCAAGGGTAAGTGGATGGGCTGTTTGGGTTTCGGGCACTCCCTCTGACGCCTCAACTTCTGCACACTCCCGAAGTCTCTCTATGTGCTTGGCACCCTCCATTACAAACCTTCTCCATTTTGAACGGTCACAATCCGGGGTGTCCCCTGAGTTTGCAAGTATATTTGACGTCTCAGGGAATGTGCTTTCGCTGTCCTCCTGGGAGCGACTGAGTTAATAGTAATAATAATCTTTATTGTCACAAGTAGGCTTTGGAGTACACTGCAATGAAGTTACTGTGAAAAACCCCTAGTCGCCACCTTCCGGTGCCTGTTCGGGTACGCAGAGGGAGAATTCAGAATGTCCAATTCACCTAACAACACGTCTTTCGGGACTTGTGAGAGGAAACCGGAGCACCCGGAGGAAACGCACGCAGACACGGGGAGAACGCGCAGACTCCGCACAGTCCCCCAAACCGGGAATCGAATCTGGGACCCTGGCGCCGTGAAGCAACAGTGCTAACCACTGTGCTACCATGCAGAGCAGTTGCTATGGGAGTCTGGTGTTAGGTATGCGAATACCATCCAGTGGAGCTGGTTTTGAGTATTTAGCATCTTGCTGCTGGACAGCTTAGATTAGGAGAGGATGCTACAGTGGGATTGCCTTTCTTGCCACTAGATTTGAAGCATCTTGTGAAGGCACTGCTGATGGTAATTCTCCAGTGTTTTGAGGTACCTTCTGCAGGTTGTCCAAGCCTTCAAAGTACACAGCAGCATGTAGATCACTGCTACTAAACCATGACCTTAACATTGGGTTTGAGATACTGGTCTTCAAATACTCTCTTTGTTTTCCTCTGCTGGCCAAAGGCTAAGCTGGCAGATTGGAGATGGGGAAGAATTGCATCTTCAATGTCCGCCTTCGTCAAGACGAGGCTCCCAAGAGATGGAAAATGGTTCACAATTTCCTTGATCTCACTGTTGATCTTAATCAACAGGAGGAGGTGTTTTGCTGGGGGAGCTGAAAATAACATTAGTTTTCCGGGTGTTTAGTGAAAGGCCCATTTTCCCGTACGGTTAAGAGAGGGGTGGACAATGACCTGGAGCTCAGTTTCTGAATAAGCGCACACACGGAGCATCATCTGCAGACAGGGGCTGAGATTGGAAGGATTTTGGTTTTGCGTGCAAGGCAGCAGAGGCTGAAAAGTTTCCTGTTTATTTTGTGGATTCTCTCCACGCCTGGGGGTAATTTGCTGCAGGTTTCATTGAATTTACAGTGCAGAAGGAGGCCATTCGGCCCATCGAGTCTGCACCAGCTCTTGGAAAGAGCACCCTACCCAACCGCACACCGCCCATCTATCACACCTATCCCCATAACCCAGTAACCCCACCCAACACTAAGGGCAATTTTGGACACTAAGGGGCAATTTATCATGGCCAATCCAGCTAACCTGCACATCTTTGGACTGTGGGAGGAAACCGGAGCATCCGGAGGAAACCCACGCATACACGGGGAGAACGTGCAGACTCCGCACAGACAGTGACCCAAGCCGGGAATCGAACCTGGGACCCTGGAGCTGTGAAGCGATTGTGCTAATCACTATGCTACCGTGCTGCCCAAAGGTGCTGTACTGCAGTGAGGAAAATGGAGAAGAGAGTTGGTGCAATGACACAGCCGTGTTTTACCCCATGTTTCTCCGAGCTAGAGAGGAGCAAAGGGATCTCGCAGTACATCAATCACATGTCAGCAAGGCCACGAAAACAAAGAAACCGAGCACTGCAGGTTATGTTTTTCGAGGGATAGAATTGAGAAGGAGGGAAGATTTACTAAACCTGCATCAACTCTGGGTTGGACCACAATTCAAGTACTGCATGTGATCCTGGCCGCAATGCTTTGAAGAGGACATCGAGGCACTGGAGAGGTGGAGAGAAAGATGTTGCTAGAAATGTGTGGGTTAACAGAATCAGCATACGAGGGAGGAGGGATTAGAGGATTACAATGGTAGATTTAGACACAATACAAGTATTCACACTAGGAGCATAAACACTAGCATGGACTGGTTGGGCAGAATGGTGTGCTTCTACGCTGATGATCCTACGTAATCCAATTATTAAATAACGGCAAAAGAATTCCCATGTGCTCCAATACTGTGGCTAACAACCCAAGTCAAGTAACAAGCTTGTGCCAAGCCCTCGATCACACTCCACACTTTAATGAACAGAAAAATGATGAGCCTGCCCTCCAACAATCAAAGGTTCCACTTTGCAGGCCTTACCTCATGGCTCAGAACCTCTATCAGGATAGACAGGGTGCCCAACATTAAACACATTTTTGGGTCTGATCTTAACTCTGTGTAGCTGAATGAGATTCGAATGAGTTATAAATCAGTCCCATTATTTCAAATGTTCGTATAAATGGCCTAATTTACTCCACCGGAACATGAAGCAATGCATTAACCAATGTGCGGCAAATAATGCACAAGGATATCGAACAAGCAAATGTAAATCTTAGCATAGATCAACGAATTGTAAAGAATTCGCTCCCCCCACTAAAACTTTCACCTCCCTTTAAGAAGTTGCTTAAAATCCACCGCTTTGAGCGAACCTTTGATCATTTGCTCCTCGTCTTGGTGTCAAATGTTGTTTGGTGGCGCTCCTGTGAAGTGTCTTGTGAACGTTTTACTATGTTAAAGGTGTTAAAGGTGTTTAAGGGCAGCGCGGCAGCACAGTGGTTAGCACTGATGCTTCACAGCTCCAGGGTCCCAGGTTCGATTCCCCACTTGGGTGACTGTGCGGAGTCTGCACGTTCTCCCCGTGTCTGCGTGGGTTTCCTCCGGGTGCTCTGGTTTCCTCCCACAAGTTCCTAAAGATGTGCGTGTTAGGTCATTTGGACATTCTGAATTCTCCCTCCGCGTACCCGAACAGGCGCCGGAGTGTGGCGACTAGGGGCTTTTCACAGTAACTTCATTGCAGTGTTAATGTAAGCCTACTTGCGACAATAAAGATTATTATTAGATAAATGAAAGTTGGTGTTGTGACTCCTTGAAACTATTCAAAACAAAATGATGCCAAGTAGCCCACTCACAATCCGGCAGGTAGCCAAGCACTGGAATTAAGGAATCGAATGCGCGGGCTTTGGACAGCGGTAGCAGATTGACAAAATTTGAATGACAAGCGGAAAAATTGGAAGGGACGACAGGGCAAGGATAATGGGCGGAAAGAAAGGGATAACATGGGAAAAGAGAGGCGCAGAAAGTGTGGAGTAAGACACAAGGACATAGAAGATTAATGAGGAATCTGCAGAGGTAAGCCCCATTGTACAAGGTAGCCGCTTAATATTTTTTGTGATGAATTGATACTGTATAGGAGCGGGCCGGACTACATTCCAACCTTAATCAGGTCTTGAAGTTCCTGTGCGTTGCATTTCTTCAGATTCTCATTATCTCTTGTGCATTTTTCTGTAATGAGGATTATGCAGCTTAGGAAATGATAAAAGGTCAACAAAATAATTCATGAAATAAGGGACCTGTCCTGCTTGATGTTCGGTTATTCCGGGTTATCTGTCTAAACAGGTTCATTTTTATTCCATGAAAAGTTTTTCATTTAATGTCTGCGTGAAGTGCCTTCTGTTGCAACAATTCCCATTGGTGCCTTTGTTAGATAGGAACAACTGTAGGCCCCTTTGAGCCTGTTCCACTGTTCTGGTACATCATGATGGAATTGTCTACCTTGGTTCCACGTGCCTTTACATATTTCTCTGTCAAATAACTGTCACAAATTCCCCCATCTTGGATCTAATGGCGACAGGCGATCTATGTGCCCATTACCCTTGTCCTAGGTGGTGGAGGTCATGGATTTGGGAGACGCTGTCAAAGACATCTTGGAATAGCTGCAGTGCATCCACTGTGCGTTGGTATTGGAAGAACTGCAAGTTTTAGGTGGTGGATTTTTTTCCCCCGAACACCTAACTGAGCAAGCAGATGATCCGAGAGTCGACTCCTCCAACTGTGCAGCACTCCCTCAAGGGCCCACTGGAGTGTCAGCTTTCATTCTTGTGGTCAACTGGTGGAGTGGGATTTAAACTCAGGATCTTATAACTCGGAGGTAAGCAGGCCAACAACTCGCCCAGAGCTGACTGGGATTTTAGCCGGTGGATGGAGTGCCAATTAAGCGGGCTGCTCCATCCTGGATGGTGTCGAGCTTCTTGAGTGTTGCCCTCATCGAGGCAAGGTGTGAGCATTCCATCAACTCCTGACTTGTGCCTTGTAGATGGTGGACAGGCTTTGGGGATCAGGGGCTGGGTTACGTTTCCCAGGATTTCTAGCCTCTGACTTGCTCTTGTAGCCACAGTATTTATATGGCTGGTCCAGTTCAGTTTCTGGTCAATGGTAACTTCAAGGAACTTGGTAGTGGGGGATTCAGTGACGGTTATGCCAATGAAGTGAAGAGGGAGCTGGTTAGATTCTCTCGGCTTGGAGATGGTCATTTCCTGTCACTAGTGAAGTATGAATGTTTTATCAGCCCAAATCCTCTGTTATCCAGGGTGCAGCGTGTGGGCATGGATTGCTCCAGTATCAGAAGAGTTGCGGAGAGAACTGAACATTGTTCAATCATCCGCAAACATCACCACTTCCTACCTTAGGTTGGAGGGGAGGTTATTGATGCAGCAGCTGAAGGTGGTTGAGTCAATAGGACCAAGGATGGTTAGCCCTGAGAAGCTCCTGCAATGATGTCCTGGGGCTGAAATGATTATTCTCCGATGACCAGGACCACCTAACTTTGTGCTAAATATGACTCCAGCCAGGCGACATCATCCCTCGGGTTCCTTGGTGCTGCACTTGGTGTAATGCTGTCTTCATGTCCAGGGCATTCGCTCTCACCTCGGAAATCCAGTCTTTTTCCCAATGCTTGGGCCAAGACAGTATGAAGAAACGGGGAGTCCACACAGAGTTGTAACAAACGAAACAAAGGTTGATTTACAAGGTTTAAGGTACGCTGCTCCTGGACCGGTCTGAGGAGGCCGGTTTCGAACTGACTGGCCGACCAGATGTACAATGTTAATTGAGCTTCCTCCGCCCCCTTAGAGGGGAAGCTCATATTCCGCACGGGATGCGGGGAATACAATCGTTCCCTCCCCATTAAGTCCCGTGCGGTGCAGTTTATGACACAGACTACAATGAGGTTAGGAACTAAGTGATCTTGATGGAACTCAGCTTCAGTGAGCAGGTTGTTGCTGAGCAAGTGTCACCTGATGGGCGACATGGTGGCACAGTGGTTAGCACTGCTGCCTCAGGGCTTCAGGGACCCGGGTTCAATTCCAGCCTCGAGTGACTGTCTGTGCGGAGTCTGCATTTTCTCCCAGTGTGTGCGTGGGTTTCCTCCGGGTGCTCCGGTTTCCTCCCACAGTCCAGAGATGTGCAGGTTAGGTGGATTGGCCATGCCCCTTAGTGTCCAAGAGGCTAGGTGGGGTTACTGGGTTATGGGGATTGGGTGGAGGCATGGGCTTAAGTAGGGTGCTCTTTCCAAGGGTCGGTGCAGACTCGATGGGCCAAATGGCCTCCTTCGGTACTGTAAATTTTATGACTCTAAAAAAATTCTATGATACAACGGTCGACAAAACCTTCCATTGCTTTGCTGATGATTGAGATAGACTGATGAGGGAGTAATTGGCTGCATTGGATTGGTTCTGCGTTTTGTGCATAGGATGTATACAAAAAAGTTAATTTGCATTTTTTTAAATTCAAGGAAATGTTAACATGGATGAAAACAAGGGCAGCACGGTGGCACAGTGGGTTAGCCCTGTTGCCTCACGGCGCCGAGGTCCCAGGTTCGATCCCGGCTCTGGGTCACTGTCCGTGTGGAGTTTGCACATTCTCCCCGTGTTTGCGTGGGTTTCGCCCCCACAACCCAAAGATGTGCAGGCTTGGTGGATTGGCCACACTAAATTGCCCCTTAATTGGAAAAAATTAATTGTGTACTCTAAATTTACAACAAAAATTTTTTTTTAAAACATGGATGATAACATGTGATGTTTTCATGAGGACGATGCCATGCACATGCAGTGTGGTGATTGGATTTACCTTGACATTTATAAACAATAAATACAAGGCTCGCTGGGCACCTTTGGATGAAGTTGGCATCTATTCACCAGGGACAAGTGTATAAGAAAACTGAATAGGAGTAAGTCGTAGAGCTCAATATACATCGAGCCTGCTCCACCATTCAGTATAGTCGTTGGTCAACTTTATGTTCCCATCGGTTCCCCATGTCCCCCGATTCTCCCAAGAGACCTCTCCTTCTTGGCTTTGAATATGGTTAGTGATGGAAAATGCCAAATCCGCTAGGGTGGGGAATTCCAAAGAAGGATCCAACTTTTGCTTTCGCACCTCCAGTATATCCGCACTTAAAAATGGTGACCACAAATTGCCGTGTTGCTATCTGTGGTAGTATGTATTGGGGGTCATGTGGGACTGGAAGCCCTAATGTCATTGGCTGACAGATCCCGGGTCCTGGTTGGCCGTTGACCTCTAGCTCCGCCCTGAAGGAGGAGTATAAGAAGCCGGAGTCCTCCCCCGCAGGCCATTCTACTATCGAGCTGCGGGGGAACAGACACGCTTAATAAAGCCTCATCGACTTCACTCTATTCGTCTCACGGAGTCTTTGTGCGCTACAATTTATTAAGCGTGCCTAAATAGGACTATGGAGCTCAGGATCATTCTGGAATGCCTGAGGATCAGCCCCCACACAGTGAACGCGGCAGCAGCCTTAAAGCACTGGCAGACTTGTTTCGAGTCCTACCTCAGAACGGCCACCGGCCGGGTCACAGAAGACCAAAAACTACAGGTCCTGCACTCGAGGGTGAGCACGGAGATTTTCTCCCTCATCGAAGACGCGGAGGATTTCCAGACGGCGTTCGCAGCACTGAAAAGTCTCTATGTCCGCCCAGTTAACCAAATCTACGCTAGGTACCAGCTCGCGACGAGACGGCAAGGTCCCGGAGAATCGATGGACGAATTCTACGCCGCGCTGCTGATTTTGGGACGAGCCTGCAGCTGCCCTTCGGTGAACGCAAATGAACACACGGACATGTTAATGCGCGATGCTTTTGTGGCAGGTATGAATTCCTCCCAAATCCGCCAAAGACTTCTAGAAAGAGAGTCGCTAGGACTCTCAGAGGCCCGGGCCCTAGCAGCCTCCCTAGACGTGGCCGCGCGTAATACCCGCGCCTACGGCCCCGACCGCGCGGCAGCCCATTGGGCTCCGTACGTACCCGTCGCGACAAACCCACCCCGCCCCGGACACCCCACAGGCCTGCGCGGTCCAAACGCCAAGTCGCACCGGGGGCGCCCGCTGCTCTTTCTGCGGCCAGGCGAAACACCCCCGGCAGCGCTGCCCGGCCCGCGCAGCAATCCGCAAGAGCTGCGGGAAAAAGGGCCATTTCGCGGTTGTGTGCCGGTCCCGCGAGGTCGCCGCTGTCCCGGGAGAACAGGGAGCCCTGCAAGCCGTTTACGCTCCCCAACCCCCCCAGCGCCCCATGTACGACCCGCAGGCGCAGCCGCTCTGGGTCCCGACCACCGCGGTCCCGGGAGAACAGGGAGCCCTGCACGCCGCTTACGCTCCCCAACCCCCCCCCCCGTCCCCACGTATGACCCGCCAGCGCTTCCACTTTGGGTCCCGACCACCACTCTCCCTGGAGAAGAGGGAGTTCTGCACGTCTCGAACGCCCCTCAAACCCCCCCCCCCCGTGCCCCACGTCTGACCCGCCGGCGCTACCAACTTGGGTCCCGACCACCGCTGTCCCCAGAGATGAGGGAGCCCCGCGCGGTCCTAACGCTCCCCAACCCCCCCAGCGCCCCATGTGCGACCCGCAGACACCGCCATTTTGGGTCCCGGCCACCACGAGGGGAGGAAGGGCGCCGCCATCTTGGACCACCCCAGACCTGTACGACGTGTGGGGGCGGCCATTTTGTCCACCCCCGCCGCCATCTTGTAACCCCCAGCCATGTGCGATGTATGGGGGCAGCCATTTTGTTCGTCCCCGACGCCATCTTGGACGGCAACAACGGACCCCACTCCACTACTACAACCACGTCTCGCTTCAATTACGCTCGATCAAGCTCGGCCCCGGACACTCCAGACGACGACAACAACGGTGCTAATAAACGGCCACGAGACATCATGCCTAGTCGACTCCGGGAGCACGGAGAGCTTTATCCACTCCGACACGGTAAGACGCTGTTCCTTGACCACTTATCCCAGCGCTCAAAAGATTTCCTTAGCTGCAGGATCCCACTCCGTACAGATCCAAGGATTCTGCATAGTTACCCTAACGGTGCAGGGGAGGGAGTTCAAAAACTACAAACTAAACGTCCTTCCCCAACTCTGCGCCCCCACCTTACTGGGATTAGATTTCCAATGCAATCTACAGAGCCTTACGTTCAAATTCGGCGGCCCAATACCCCCACTCACTATCTGCGGCCTCGCAACCCTCAAGGTGCAACCCCCGTCCTTGTTTGCGAACCTCACCCCGGATTGCAAACCCGTCGCCACTAGGAGCAGACGGTACAGCGCCCAGGACCGGACCTTCATTCGGTCCGAAGTCCAGCGGCTACTAAAGGAAGGCATAATCCAGGCCAGCAATAGTCCCTGGAGAGCGCAGGTGGTAGTAGTGAAGACAGGGGAGAAACAAAGGATGGTCATAGACTATAGCCAGACCATCAACAGGTACACACAACTAGACGCGTACCCTGTCCCCCGCATATCCGACATGGTCAATCGGATTGCCCAATATAAAGTCTTCTCCACCGTGGACCTCAAGTCCACCTACCATCAGCTCCCCATCCGCCCAAGTGACCGCAAGTACACAGCCTTCGAGGCAGACGGGCGATTATACCATTTCCTAAGGGTCCCATTTGGCGTCACAAACGGGATCTCGGTCTTCCAACGGGAGATGAACCGAATGGTTGACCAGCACGGGTTGCGGGCCACGTTCCCGTATCTCGACAATGTAACCATCTGCGGCCACGACCAGCAGGACCACGACGCCAACCTCCAAAAATTCCTCCAGACCGCCAAAGCCTTGAACCTCACGTACAACAAGGACAAGTGCGTTTTTAGCACCAATCGGCTAGCCATTCTGGGCTACGTAGTGCACAATGGGATAATAGGCCCCGACCCCGAACGTATGCGCGCCCTCATGGAATTCCCCCTCCCGCACTGCCCAAAAGCCCTGAAACGCTGCCTGGGGTTTTTTTCATACTACGCCCAGTGGGTCCCCCAGTACGCAGACAAGGCCCGCCCCCAATACAGACCACGACCTTCCCTCTGTCGACAGAGGCTTGCCAGGCCTTCAGCCGCATCAAAGCGGATATCGCAAAGGCCACGATGCGCGCCATCGACGAGTCCCTCCCCTTCCAGGTCGAGAGCGACGCCTCCGACGTAGCTCTAGCGGCCACCCTTAACCAAGCGGGCAGATCCGTGGCCTTTTTCTCCCGGACCCTCCACGCCTCAGAAATCCGCCACTCCTCAGTGGAAAAGGAAGCCCAAGCCATAGTGGAAGCTGTGCGACATTGGAGGCATTACCTGGCCAGCAGGAGATTCACTCTCCTCACTGACCAACGGTCGGTAGCCTTCATGTTCGATAATGCACTGCGGGGCAAAATCAAAAACGACAAGATCTTAAGGTGGAGGATCGAGCTCTCCACCTTCAACTACGAGATTTTGTATTGTCCCGGAAAGCTGAACGAGCCGTCCGATGCCCTATCCCGCGGCACATGTGCCAACGCACAAATTAACTGCCTCCAAACTCTCCACGAGGACCTCTGCCACCCGGGGGTCACTCGGTTTTTCCACTTTATCAAGTCCCGCAACCTCCCATACTCTTTAGAGGAAGTCCGTACAGTCACAAGGGACTGCCACATCTGTGCGGAATGCAAACCGCATTTTTTCAGGCCGGATGGTGCGCACCTGATTAAGGCTTCCCGCCCCTTTGAACGCCTTAGCCTCGATTTCAAAGGGCCCCTCCCCTCCACCGACCGCAACACATACTTTCTTAATGTGGTGGACGAATACTCCCGCTTCCCATTCGCCATTCCCTGCTCTGACATGACCGCGGCCACAGTCATTAAAGCCCTGAACACCATCTTCACACTGTTCGGTTGCCCCGCATACGTCCACAGCGACAGGGGGTCCTCTTTCATGAGTGACGAGCTGCGCCAGTTCCTGCTCAGCAAGGGCATAGCCTCAAGCAGGACGACCAGCTACAACCCCCGGGGGAACGGGCAAGTAGAGAGGGATAACGGCACGGTCTGGAAGACCGTCCTACTGGCCCTACGGTCCAGGGACCTCCCAGTTTCACGGTGGCAGGAGGTCCTCCCGGACGCTCTCCACTCCATCCGGTCGCTATTATGTACGAGCACTAATCAAACGCCTCATGAGCGTCTCCTTGTCTTCCCTAGGAGGTCCTCCTCTGGAACGTCGCTGCCGACCTGGCTGGCGGCCCCAGGACCCACCTTGCTCCGAAAGCATGTGCGGGCACATAAGGCGGACCCGTTGGTCGAAAGGGTTCACCTCCTCCACGCGAACCCGCAGTACGCTTACGTGGAGTACCCCGACGGCCGACAGGACACGGTCTCCCTGCGGGATCTGGCGCCCGCCGGCAACACACACACCCCCCCGACACCATTCACCCAACCCCCCCCCCCCCTTCCTGCCACCGCCGCACCCCGCGACCGCCCTCTTCCCAGGAGGATCGGTTCCCCTCCCCTCAGGCCCAACCAAGAATAAAGCCCAAGCTGAAACCGTAAGGCTCCCGGAGACGACAACACCGGTACAAGCACCACCACCACCACCGGGGCCGAGGCGATCGACACGGACGACCAGACCGCCCGACCGACTCGTGGCGTCGATCTAAATCAATATATGGACTTTTCACAAGAACATTTTGCTTTTCTCCCGATACCTTCTGTAAATAGTTGAAACAGGACAAAATTGTACAATACTGTATTGCCATGTGAATGTTTTCCTCCCAGGACCAGCCCTGTAAACCCTTACCACCATACGAAGCATCACCCCGCCGGGTTCATTTTTGACAAGGGGTGAATGTGGTAGTATGCATTGGGGGTCATGTGGGACTGGAAGCCCTAATGTCATTGGCTGACAGATCCCGGGTCCTGGTTGGCCGTTGACCTCTAGCTCCGCCCTGAAGGCGGAGTATAAGAAGCCGGAGTCCTCCCCCGCAGGCCATTCTACTATCGAGCTGCGGGGGAACAGACACGCTTAATAAAGCCTCATCGACTTCACTCTATTCGTCTCACGGAGTCTTTGTGCGCTACACTATCCACTCTTGTTCTGTTCTGTGCTTGCACACACTGGCTCCGATCTGTTACAGTGCAGGAACTTCTAACCCCAAATAATTTAATGAAATGGTGGGCTGGTGGATATTAGCATTTACTAACAAGCTGCCGGTCACAGTATGAGACTTGATGTTGTTGGTCACAATTCAGGGAACAGCAGGCAGTTCATTCTGAATCGGAACGGACCAGACATTGTGATTAAAATGACAGCCATTTCAGCGATTGACAACCGTATCCTACTCAAATAGCGGTCTTTTTTTTTCTGCAGTGGCCCGTAATTTGCGATGGGATGCAACATTTGTTGACATATTTGCTCCTCACACTGACTGCAACAGGTGTTCAAATGGAATCCCAGCATCTAATTCTGCTGATGCTAAAGTAACACAATTTTTAAACAGCAAGATTCAGTACGCATTACCTGTGTTAGTATTGGAATACAATGTTCATTATTCCTTTTATCTGCAACTTGTTTTGTATATAACGCTTAGCTGGGTTCCAGCCCTTTTTCAATTTAGCTAAATGTAAACGCAACTACATTGATGTTGCTGTGTCCTTGATCTCCTGTTTCACATCAAACTTGCTGCTGAAAATGTATTCTGAAATTATCTCATTAGCATGTCTTTTTCTTTGAAAAAGCACCAATGATCAAGAAATTCAGTCAGCTCTTGCACGTTTTGTCGAAATACTTTACATTCAGATACGTTCTGCAAGAAGCCATAGAACTGCACTGTTGTATGACGTACTCGTTATGGATTACCTGACACTTGGGGAAAGAGCTAAAGATTTCTGAGAAAGGAGACATGCTGTCGAAGTTTTTCACTTTGTGCTTATCAGGACAGATGCAAGAGTACCAAATTTCAAAGGGACCAAGTGTTTATACTAGCCATGGGAGGGTGGCACGGTCACGCAGTGATTAGCACTGCTGCCTACGGTGCTGAGGACCCGGGTTCAATCCCAGCTGTCACTGTCTGTGTAGAGTTTACATATTCTCCCCGTGTCTGCGTGTTTCACTCCCACAACCCAAAAATGTGCAGGTTAGGTGGATTGGCCACGCTAAATTGCCCCTTAATTGGAAAAAAAAATAATTGGGTACTCTAAATTTATTTTAACAAATACTAGCCATTGGGCCATACGCCTTGCTGATTGGTGGATCGTATCAAACATCACGTCCCTTCTGCTGTTTGCAACAGGCTGAACACTGATTGGACTCAACCAACCAGTGCTGGTGAAGCGCAGAACCAACATTAGATGTGACTCCATGACTGGACAGCACTTACTCAACAATCGCAAGTGTGCTAAGAATTACTCTACCAACCAGTTTAAGACCATAGAATCTACAGCGCAGAAGGAGGCCATTCGGCCCATCAAGTCTGCACTGGCCCTTGGAAAGAGCACCCCACCTAAGCCCATACTTCCAACCTATCCGCGTAACCTAGGAACCCCACCTGAACTTTTTGGACACTAAGGGCAATTGAGCATGGCCAAGCCACCTAACCTGAACATCTTTGGACTGTGGGAAGAAACCGGAGCACCCGGAGGAAACCCACGCATGCACAGGGACAATGTGCAGACTCCACTCAGACGGTGACCCAAGCCGGGAACTGAACCTGGGAACCCTGGAGCTGTGAAGCAACTGTGATAACCACTGTGCTACCATGCTTCCCTTGTCAGTCAGGCTCGCAATGTGGCTCACTTACACACACGAGAAGCTACATGTATTTATACCCAGGGATCTGCCCTCTGGAAATAGAAAGGACATGTCCAGGCATTGTGCCTATTCAATTGAACAAAATCTTTGGGAACAACTCTCCCCTGACGCAGTCCCCATGGCAATGCCTCGACTAATCAGAATCCACTTGCCAACCAATCAGCACCCTTTTTCTCATAGCATAAACTTGTTCTTCCCTTTGAAATTTGGTATTCTTGTGTTTGTCCTGATGGGTGCAAGACTTTGACAGCAAGTCTCCTTTAGAGGTAGCTGCCAACATATAGAGGAGCAGTTAACCTCAGTTTGTAATGAAATGACTCTCCACAGTAGAGAGATCTTGTGGACGTTTCTACAGTTCTTATATTTAAGGCAATTCTCTTATTTGAAGTGGAGATGCCGGCGTTGGACTGGGGTGAGCACAGTACGAAGTCTTACAACACCAGGTTAAAGTCCAACAGGTTTGTTTCGATGTCACTAGCTTTCGGAGCGCTGCTCCTTCCTCAGGTGAATGAAGAGGTATGTTCCAGAAACACATATATAGACAGATTCAAAGATGCCAAACAATGCTTGGAATGCGACCATTAGCAGGTGATTAAATCTTTACAGATCCAGAGATGGGGTAACCCCAGGTTAAAGAGGTGTGAATTATCTCAAGCCAGGACAGTTGGTAGGATTTCGCAGGCCAGATGGTGGGGGATGAATGTAATGTGACATGAATCCCAGGTCCCGGTTGAGGCCGCACTCATGTGTGCGGAACTTGGCTATAAGTTTCTGCTCGGCGATTCTGCGTTGTCGCGCGTCCTGAAGGCCGCCTTGGAGAACGCTTACCCGGAGATCAGAGGCTGAATGCCCTTGACTGCTGAAGTGTACCCCGACTGGAAGGGAACATTCCTGCCTGGTGATTGTCGCACGATGTCCGTTCATTCGTTGTCGCAGCGTCTGCATGGTCTCGCCAATGTACCACGCTTCGGGACATCCTTTCCTGCAGCGTATGAGGTAGACAACGTTGGCCGAGTCGCACGAGTATGTACCACGTACCTGGTGGGTGGTGTTCTCACGTGTAATAGTGGTATCCATGTCGATGATCTGGCACGTCTTGCAGAGATTGCCATGGCAGGGTTGTGTGGTGTCGTGGTCACTGTTCTGAAGGCTGGGTAGTTTGCTGCAAACAATGGTTTGTTTGAGGTTGCGCGGTTGTTTGAAGGCAAGTAGTGGGGGTGTGGGGATGACCTTGGCAAGATGTTCATCGTCATCAATGACGTGTTGAAGGCTGTGAAGAAGATGTCGTAGTTTCTCCGCTCCGGGGAAGTACTGGACGACGAAGGGTATTCTGTCGGTTGTGTCCCATGTTTGTCTTCTGAGGAGGTTGGTGCGGTTTCCCGGAGCGGAGAAACTATGTCATCTTCTTCACAGCCTTCAACACGTCATTGATGACGATGAACATCTTGCCAACGTCATCCCCACACCCCCACTACTTGCCTTCAAACAATCGCGCAACCTCAAACAAACCATTGTTTGCAGCAAACTACCCAGCCTTCAGAACAGTGACCACGACACCACACAACCCTGCCATGGCAATCTCTGCAAGACGTGCCAGATCATCGACATGGATACCACTATTACACGTGAGAACACCACCCACCAGGTACGTGGTACATACTCGTGCGACTCGGCCAACGTTGTCTACCTCATACGCTGCAGGAAAGGATGTCCCGAAGCGTGGTACATTGGCGAGACCATGCAGACGCTGCAACAACGAATGAACGGACATCGCGCAACAATCACCAGGCAGGAATGTTCCCTTCCAGTCGGGGAACACTTCAGCAGTCAAGGGCATTCAGCCTCTGATCTCCGGGTAAGCGTTCTCCAAGGCGGCCTTCAGGATGCGCGACAACGCAGAATCGCCTAGCAGAAACTTATAGCCAAGTTCCGCACACATGAGTGCGGCCTCAACCGGGACCTGGGATTCATGTCGCATTACATTCATCCCCCACCATCTGGCCTGCGAAATCCTACCAACTGTCCTGGCTTGACACAATTCACACCTCTTTAACCTGGGGTTACCCCATCTCTGGATCTGTAAAGATTTAATCACCTGCTAATGGTCGCATTCCAAGCATTGTCTGGCATCTTTGAATCTGTCTATATACATGTTTCTGGAACATACCTCTTCATTCACCTGAGGAAGGAGCAGCGCTCCGAAAGCTAGTGACATCGAAACAAACCTGTTGGACTTTAACCTGCTCTTATTTGAAGGGATGGGAAGATGGCTTATGGGGATAATGGGTACCCTTCACATTGACTGGCTCATGATACATTTGTAGCAATAAAATACAGAGGGCTGGTAAAGTGAGGCTCATACTACTACAACTATGAAGGTTATACAGTTGTTGTATTATGGGCTATATATTCAATTTAGGGTAAAATGAAGGGAGTGATGTGACCTGTCTGTCTAACAACTCGGCCTGTGTAAGGGGACTGTTGATGATTAAAGGAAGACTTAGATTGCTTTCCTGGGAAGAAGATGTAAGGTTTTCACACTTAAGAGGCCATGGCAGCAGAATCTTTGTGAACAGTGGTTAGACTGCCAGTCTCCAAAGTGTCAGAAAGGTGTTGAGAATGTCGGGTTGTAAAAAGCTATGCTTTGAACTGTCCATTTAATTCCAAGATAAAGGAGAGTGTGGCCTTAAGAATAGCCTGGATACAAGTCCCATGTGGTTTATTTTGCCATGGAGATGGACTTTGAGAGGGGAAGCATTCATAAGGTATCCCTGAAAACTCACAGACCGAGGCAGGTGGCCAGGATCCAGGGGAGAGAGCACAGCTATAGGCTGAAAGCCCCTGTGGTTCACGCAGGAATACAGGTGGGAGGTCATGCTTGGATGAGAAAGACCAAATGATGAAATGTGTTATGTCCTCACAAATAAGACGTCCACCCACGACTTGATAAAGTTTGCAGTTATATTGAGAAGTATCTTTCTCCAGGAAATGGCCATTGGTGAGCTTGACTTTTGTGATAGAAAGATCGTTTTGACAAAGGGTGGGGTGAAGTTGCCATTCGCTGTGACACTGAGAAAATTGGGCTTGGGGCATACAGAGGTTAGAACATAGAAAATACAGCACAGAACAGGCCCTTCGGCCCACGATGTTGTGCCGAACCTTTGTCCTAGATTAATCATAGATTATCATTGAATTTACAGTGCAGAAGGAGGCCATTCGGCCCCCTGAGTCTGCACCGGCTCTTGGAAAGAGCACCCTACCCAAACTCAACACCTCCACCCAACACCAAGGGCGATTTTGGATACTAAGGGCAATTTATCATGGCCAATCCACCTACCCTGCACATCTTTGGACTGTGGGAGGAAACCGGAGCACCCGGAGGAAACCCACGCAGACACGGGGAGGACGTGCAGACTCCGCACAGACAGTGACCCAAGCCGGAATCGAACCTGGGACCCTGGAGCTGTGAAGCAATTGTGCTATCCACAATGCTACCGTGCTGCCCCAAAGGTTATAGGATGTGCCTGATTTTCAGCAGGTGACAACACAGGCAGCCAGCGGGCCAGGTGCTGTGAAACAGTCCATGAGGAAGTCCGTGGTTCCCAGGGTGACTGTGGCTCGGGGAGTGCTGAGTTCAGGAAGAGCTGCAGAGAGATTCAGTTATCTGCATTGCACCAGTGGCAATGAAGGTCATTTTACTGCCGCCAATCTTAATGCTGTAGGCACTTTGCTTGTTTGTCTTTTGGAAAACTTTTCCTCATCGTTAAAGGATGACAGACTAAAGCTGTACTAAAAATGAACTAGCATTGTTCAATTGTGCAGCAGTGATGATGCACACATTTACCACATAACAACACCACTGCATTAATATAGCGCCTATTAAGTGGTAAAACATCCCAATGCACCTTTGTATGTATTTTGCACCTGCGCCTTTTCTTTGTTCCATGAACATGCCGTGAGCGTATGTCTGAATTATTATTTTCCCCTCTCATTGGGGAGCTAGCACGGGATGGGTTACTGCTTTGCCAATCAGTGAGCTGGAGGGAATAGCAGAGAGTCCACTACAGATATCTGGTCCGGGGGTTTCCTTTGCAGAGGTTGTTGGGGATCTCTTGCATTAATATCCGGCCCCGCATGTTCCTCTCTGCCGCTCTCGGAGTGCCTCTCGTCCCATCCGCGGGATCTCGGAATGTGGCCCCAATGTTTCCCTGTGGCCTTTCTCTGAGGGAGTTGAGGCATCTTTGGACGTGGCTGGAAAGCCGCTGGGGTTTTCCTGCGAGGCGTTCCGATTGGACGAGTACGACCAATAGTTTTGCACCGTTGGTGCTGCCATGTGCTATATGGAACCCCAGCCAATTATTGCTGCAGGATCTCTGTTAACCGAGAAGAATCGATCACCTTTTCTTGCCGAATGTTAGTGGTGATCACTCTCAAACTGAAAGATCACAGTATATTGTCTTCTATCGATCAAAAACGATAGGTCTACATTTATATAGACAACCACCAGACATGCCAAAGTGTTTACCAGCCAGTGAAGTGCTTTTAAAGTATAGTCACTGCTGTTATGTAAGAAACATAGGAAAGGACACAGAAAGCTCCCGCAAACAGAAATGAGCAGTTAAATCTCATTTTGTGGTGATTGAGGGATGAATGTTGGCCAGAACACTGAGGAGGATTCCCCTGCACTCCTTCGAAATAGAGCCATGGGATCCTTTACATCCGCCCGAGGAGGAAGGTGGTGGCTGCGGTTTAACGTCTCTTTTGAAAGATTAGGTCCTGTGGCAGGGGCGGGGACAGGGAGTGTTTCTGCCTGAGGAGGCCGACGGGAAGCCAAGTCATATTTTCTAGTTTTGACCTCAAGCGCGAGATTCACCGACCCCCCCGCCGGGTCGGAGAATCGCCGGGGGCTGGCGTGAATCCCGCCCCCGCCGGTTGCCGAATTCTCCGGCACCGGATATTCGGCGGGGGCGGGAATCGCGCCGCGCCGGTTGGCGGGCCCCCCCCACCGCGATTCTCCAGCCCGGACGGGCCGAAGTCCCGCCGCTAAAATGCTTGTCCCGCCAGCGTAGATTAAACCACCTACCTTACCGGCGGGACAAGGCGGCGCGGGCGGGCTCCGGGGTCCTGGGGGGGTGCGCGGGGCGATCTGGCCCCGGGGGGTGCCTCCACGGTGGCCTGGCCCGCGATTGGGGCCCACCGATCTGCGGGCGGGCCTGTGCCGTGGGGGCACTCGTTTCCTTCCACCTTCGCCACGGTCTTCACTATGGCGGAGGCGGAAGAGACTCCCTCCACTGCGCATGCGCGGGGATGCCGTCAGCGTCCGCTAACGCTCCCGCGCATGTGCCGCCCGGAGATGTCATTTCCGCGCCAGCTGGCGGGGCGGAAATTCATCCGGCACGGGCCTAGCCCCTTAAGGTTGGGGCTCAGCCCCCCAAGATGCGGAGCATTCTGCACCTTTGGGGCGGCGCGATGCCCGACTGATTTGTGCCGTTTTGGGCGCCAGTCGGCGGACATCGCGCTGATACCGGAGGATTTCGCCCCAAGTGGTGATGATGCAGCTGTACAAAACCTTGGTACGGCCACATTTGGAGTACTGTGTGCAGTTCAGGTCGCCACATTTTAGGAAGGATGTGGAAGCTTTGGGAAAGGTGCAGAAGAGATTAACCAGGATGTTGCCTGGAATGGAGAGTAGGTCTTACGAGGAAAGGTTGAGGGTGCTAGGCCTTTAGAACGGAAAAGGATGAGGGGCGACTTGATAGAGGTTTATAAGATGATCAGGGGAATAGATAGAGTAGACAGTCAGAGACTTTTTCCCCGGGTAGAACAAACCATTACAAGGGGACATAAATTTAAGGTGAATGGCGGAAGATATAGGGGGGATATCAGAGGTAGGTTCATTACCCAGAGAGCAGTGGGGGCATGGAATGCACTGCCTGTGGAAGTAGTTGTGTCGGAAACATTAGGGACCTTCAAGCGGCTATTGGATAGGTACATGGATTACGGTAGAATGATGAGGTGCAGATTAATTTGTTCTCAATCTAGGATAAAGGTTCGGCACAATACCGTGGGCCGAAGGGCCGAAGGGCCTGATCTGTGCTGTATTTTCTATGTTTTATGTTCTCATTGATGATGCAATTGAGTGTTTAGCGTCATATCCTGTGGCAGAACCAACTTTATTGCGCTCACCCGGTTTTCGTATCTGGGTGCCACATTGGAAAGGCGCCCAACCTCATTGATCGCCCTTGGAGAAAGAAGGCGGGCCCCCTGAAAAAGAAGATGGATCTCCAGGAACACTCTGAGGCTGCAAGGTGGACCTCCTCGTTGAAACTGGAAGATCCACTAGAGAGATACACCACCCCACCCCCCCCATCCCCCCACCCACTGCTATTGGATGGTGCTCCGAGGGGCCAGAGTAGCTGAGGGCCTCCATCCTGGACTCTGGAGGCAGCCCCGTGCAGTTTTCAGGAGAGTCCCAACTCCTGCACGGCACGTTGCTCCAGATGTGTTCTGGACTGCCGTGCTTTCCTGCCAGCGGGAATCGGGAGTGTGTGTGTGTGTGTGTGTGCGTGTGGGGGGGGGGGACACTTCCGAGTCAGGCCATCATCAGCATCTCGTTAGCATGTTGCAAATCAGTTTCACACGGGCCTCAGGGGGGTTTCCCGATCTGCCCCGGCGGGCACCAACGGAACATCCCGTGGGAAATTCCTGCCAGTGTGAAACCGATATTTGGATTCCTGTCAAATCCCCTCCCCGCCACCCTCCTTCCCCCACCATTGAACCTACTGGTGGGGAGAGCGATGAATTTGGAGAGCGGATACTCAAGTAACCTTCGAGTGAAACCAACTTCTGAACACAGGTAAAAAAAACTAGTTGCGTCAAATGATGCTTGTAGAAATGTGGATCTTGCTAGTGGCCATTGTCACTTGTAATTCTGGGAGGAAGCCAAAGCAGGAATTTTACCTGCTTCTGGTTTCAATGAACTTTTAACCACTGGGCCTGAATTATGTGCGGCTGGCTAAATTCCTGTCCGGAATGGGCTGGAACATGGATGGGGCGGCACGGTGGCACAGTGGTTAGCACTGCTATCTCACAGCAGCAGAGACCTGGCTTCGATTGCGAACTCGGGTCCCTGTCTGTATGGAGTTTGAATGTTCTCTCCGTGTCTGCGTGGGTTTCCTCCGGTTTCCTCCCACAGTCCAAAGATGTGCAGATTGGGTGGATTGGCTGTGCTAAATTGCCCCTAGTTGGAGGATAAGGTGGGGATTGGGCCTAGAATCTATAGAATCATAGAATCCCCACAATGCAACAAGGAGGCCATTCGGCCCATCTAACCTGCACCGACCCTCTGAAAGACTACCCCACGTAATGGCACCTGGGGGTCCAAGCTATTATAGAGCCCCAGGTGATTGATGACAGGGCAGGGTGGTATCCTGGCACTCTTTATATCCCCCCAGCATACCAGGTTGGCACTGCCAGGTATCGGGCCCGGGGCCCTTAGCAGGTGGAGGGTGTGTTCCTGGGGACCTCCCGCAGTTGGGGAGGAGTGGGGTGTTAAAAACAGGAGGATGGGGGCCTGAAACTGGCAGGGAGGAACGGGGCAGCCAGACAAGATGTTGCCCCGATCTGCGAGGAGCCTTTGCTGCTGGGCGGGCCAGCAGGAAATCCCTCGAAGTGCGGCCTCGGCAGAGAGAAACTCCCCACGGCCGCAAAAACCGGCAAAGTGCCGCTGAATAGCCGGGTGTCTCTCGCCGCTGCAACCTTCGAGAAACACCCCGCTAAACACACCCAAAACCGGACATAGATTTCTCCCGGTTAAATCGCGCCCCTCGTCTGATTTCAATCCTCTCTGCCTTAAGTTGCCCATTTAAGACAGAGATGAGGAGGAATTTATTCTCTGAGGGTAGCGAATCTGTGGAATCCTTTACTGCAGAAAGCTGTGGAGGCTGGGCCGTTAAGTATGTTCAAGGCTGAGAGAGACAGATGTTTAACCAGTGAGGGAATCGAGGGTTATGGGGATAAGGCGGGAAAGTGGAGTTGTGGATTATCGCATCAGGTCAGTCGTGATCTCATCGAATGGTGCAGCAGACTCGATGGGCCGAACGGCCCGCTTCTGCTCCTACGTCTCGTGGAAGGATTTAGGAGAGAAATCACTTATTGTCACGAGTAGGCTTCAAATGAAGTTACTGTGAAAAGCCCCTAGTCACCACCTTCCCCCGCCTGTTCGGGGAGGATGGTAAGGGGATTGAACCGTGCTGCTGGCCTGCCTGGGTCTGCTTCAAAAACCATCTATTTAGCCCAGTGTGCTAAACTGCCTTGAATGGCTATTCCTGCTCAAGTCAGAGTTAAAATAGCGACCAGGACCTGTTAACCATCTCCCTCCAGCAACCCCCCCCCCATCCACCACTCCCCCACCACCACCGCCATCAACAAAGTCTGACCATGCTTTTCCAAGCCCAGGTGTAGCAGAATGGAAGGGTGCAGTTGGTAAAATGCGAATCCTTTTGTTTTTCCTGTTGACAGTGAGCGAGTCTGTAATCTAATTTCACCCCGGACAATTCGGACATCTGTACCAGCTATGTTCACTGGTTGGGAAGCATTAAAAAGCACATTGTAAACAGACAATGCTGGCACATTAATTATCACCCACTAACAAGATACTAACAAAACATAATTCATGTTCCCATGGCCAAGAAATCAAACATTCTAGCTCGATTTTGAGGACTGATGGGAATGTCGACCTCGTATTTTCTTGTTAATTGTCAGGCTGGTTGGTTTTTTTTCCCTTTTGATTTGGGCTGTGGGCAATGACTGCAGTGTTGAAGCTGCCACTGTGCAGTTTAGTGATGGATCAGTTGTTCCTAAGCTGCCATACCTACATTCACAGGTCTGCCTGCAGGAGCTGGGAGGTTACCGTGAAATCGGTGTCTGCGCTGTGACAGGCTGTGCGCGGCTGTCAAATCCCTGCTGGACTCTCTCAGCACATTGATTTCAGATTTTTAATTGCATCTTTGCACGAGGATTTGGCAGGCTGGCTCTGTCAGAAGCATCGGTTAAACTCCGTTTGAAAAAATAAAACCCCGTTCTCAGGCGCCAGAGCGTTGAAGGGTGTCGGGACCTTGGGCAGGGCCTTGCAGAGGGAGGGCAGAGGAGGTTCACCTGAAGAGATGAGAGGATTTCAGCTCTCTGGCTAGAGGAGCTGGGATTGTTCGCTTCACAGGGAAGAAGCGGGAGGGGAATTTTAACACAGCAGAGGCGGTCAGAAACGTAAGGGATTTTGGTGGAGAAACTGAGAAGAAATCGTTCTCATTGGACTGGTAGCCAAAGGATTTAAGATAATGGGCAATGAGGGGGAGTTTTTCCCCCCCGTGCCATGCAACAAATTTTTGCAGTGCTCTGGGGCAGGGGGGAAAGACCGAGCGAGTGTGGGTAACTAGCTCGCGCAGGCATGATGGGCGGCGGGGGTCTGAGCATACCACCTTTTCTATTGCCACGACGGAAAAGAAACACAGACTTGCATTTATGTAGCACCTTTCATGATTTCAGGATGTCCCAAAGTGCTTTACACCCAATGACGTACGTTTGAAGATTAATCCATGCTGCATAGTAGCACAGCAAGGTCCCACAAACAGCTGTGTGATCACCATTTGTTTTCTTTTGGTGACCTTTCTTTAAATAAATATCGAGTACCCACTTATGGTGATCATGGCAACTATCATTGATTGATGTAAAAATTCAATCGGTTCATTAATGTCCTTTCGAGAATGTAAGAGTCCTTCCTGTTTACTTCCTGTGCTCCCATTTCTTTTATGTTATTTTATTATTCTGGTCCGTCGACCTGTGATTGGAATGTGCCTTTAAGCAGAAGACTCAAGGTTGAAGCAACCTGCTTGTCAGGACACTGTGTTCCCAGGTTTTGTGTTTGGAAAGGAGAAGCCAGACTCCTCGGCACCGAGTGGATCTTAGGAACCGGATTTGGAGTGAGTTGGATCAATTGGTTGGCTGGCAAAGCGCAATGGGTAGCAGTGTTGCTTCACAGCTCCAGGGTCCCAGGTTCGATTCCCGGCTTGGGTCACTGTCTGTGCGGAGTCTGCACGTTCTCCCCGTGTCTGCGTGGGTTTCCTCCGGGTGCTCCGGTTTCCTCCCACAAGTCCTGAAAGACGTGCTTGTTAGGTGAATTGGACATTCTGAATTCTTCCTCTGTGTACCCGAACAGGTGCTGGAATGTGGCGACTAGGGGCTTTTCGCAGTAACTTCATTGCAGTAAGTCTACTTGTGACAATAAAGATTATTATTAACTGGTGGGTTGGCCAGGCACAGTGTTCTGTCTGGCAATGGTCAGCGATTACTTCCTGCGTGAAGCTGTCTGAGAGAACTGAGCAGGAGCGTTTAGACTTTGGAAGTGAAAGGAACTCACTCTCTCTCCTGCTTGCTGAAGTGAAAGAACTTCTCTATTGTTCTGAAAGCAGTGAGTCCCTGGCACATCCTTTGCTGTGAACCTGAAATGATGCTGAATCTGCCAAGAAGGTAGGCAACCTTGCCAGCGAAAACCACCTAGAAGGATGACGTATCGAAAAGAAAGCTACACATCATAAAAACACTAACTAGAAGTCACCCCAGTGCATCAAAGATCTTTATCCTTTTACTTTTAATAATATTTTATTTCCCTTTCAACCACTCTTTCCCCTCTGTGTTTGTTTGTGTGTGTGTGTCTGTGTAGGGAGAACAGGAGTAGTGGGGAAGCGGGGGCGGGGGTGGGGGTGGGGGGGTTGGATTGATAGTCATTTTGGGGCTGATCTAGCTCAGTTGGCTGGACAGCTGGTTCATGATGCAGAGTGAAGCCAGCAGCCTGGGTTCAATTCCTGTAACGGCTGAGGTTATTCATTAAGGCCCGCCTTCTCAACCTTGTCCCTCACCTGAGGTGTGGTGATCCTCAGGTTAAAGCACCATCAGGCAGCTCTCCCCCTCAAAGTTGCAAGCAACCTATGGCCATCTGCGACTATGACGACTTTACTGATGGTTTACATTTTCTGTCCGTTTAATTGTAACACTGTACATGATAAAAGGTTACTTGCATTAAAGCTACAAACCTGGTGGCTGCAGATTATTGGGATCAACCAAGGACCTCAGATATTTTAAATAAAATGTAATTTCACCTACGTTGCGACTCCGGGTCAAGTGGGGCTGGAATTAACCGCGCGCTGGCCCAGATTGTCGTGACGAAAAGGAAATCCTCCATCCTTACCCGATCTGGCCTACATGTGATTCCCAGATTCACAGCAACATGGTTGGCTCTGATTTGCCCCTCTGAAGTGCCTTAGTCAGCCATATCAGTTCGAGGACAGTTAGGGACGGGCAACAAATGTTGACCTCGGTAGCGATGCTGTGATAAATGTAGGAAATTGTTATATATATTGTATTATATGTCTGTCGCAGGAATATTTTTATAAATCCTCGTTTAGCATGCAGGCAGGCAGTGTGTGGAGAAAAAAAAAGCACAATTAAGATGTTGTAAACGTAAGATAATCATTGATTATAACCTTTTAATCATTTACCTATATAGGGCTAATGGACTTTTGTTTATAGAAAGAAGGTTCCCCGGGGTGTAAATAATTGAAGGGTTACGTTTAGCCTTAGTAAGTTCATAAGACATTTAGTGGGATAGAGATGATGTAAGTAATGGGAGGAGCCAGGTCTGTAGTTCTGTTTAAGAGATTTTCAACAAGTTGCAGGAGATTGTGTAAATGTGGTAACGTGACCACAAGAAAGGTAGTCGAATGCATTGTGAAAGTTAAATCTTCTTTCCTTCAGAAAACAGTGAGGTAATAATAGTTTTGCTGCATAGAAATTCAGCCCATCATGTCTGCACTGACCTTCTGGAGATCTATTTTCCCCGCCCTATCCCCATAACCCCTTATCCCCACCTAACTTGCACATCATCAAACACTAAGGTGCAATTTATCACGGCCAATGCACCTGACCCACACATCTTTGGACTGTGGGAGGAAACCCACGCAGACACGGGGAGAACATGTAAACTCCACACAGACAGTCACCTAAGGCCAGAATTGAACCCGGGACCCTGGAGCTGTGAGGCAGCAGTGCTAACCGCTGTGTCACCATGCTGCCCCAGCACCAGCTAAACACAACTAATACACAAGCTCCTCATGGCTAAACTGAAAACCTGCGCAAGCCCGTGCATTCGGTGGTGTCACAAGCACATGCGCATTTTTGTAAAAGGCATCAATACCCATTAACAAAGAGGAAGATCCTTATTAAAACACTATTAAACCAGTCTATAACAGTAACCATCCCACCTCACCAGATGGCAACCAAGTTCTACTATTCTGCTTCACCTGAATGGGGCAGGGCTGATACACAGGAACATAGGAACACAGGAACATAGGAATTAGGAGCAGAAGTAGGCAATTCAGCCCTTCAAGCTGATCTCTTTCTGGTCTCAAATCCACCTCCCCACCTGGTCCCTATATCCCTTTAACTTATTTTTTAAAATCAAAAATATATCTAGCTGCCTCTTGAAAAAATTTAATGACTCAGACTCCACCGCACTGTGGGGCAGCGAGTTCCACAAATTCACCGCCCTCTGCGAGGAGTAGTTCCTCCTCATCTCAGTTCTAAATCTACCGCCTCTCAACCTATATCTGTGACCTCTCTTCTAGATTGCCCCACAAGGGAGAGCATTTGATCTATGTATTTTTGTTTACTTGATCAATACCTTTTAGTATATTATATACCTCTATCAGATCCCTTCTCATCCTTCTAAACTCCAGCGAGTATAACCCCAAACTGTTTAATCTCTCCTCATACATCAACCCCTTCATCCCCGGAATCAATCTGGTGACCCCCCATCTGAACTGCCTCCAGTGCCACCACATCCTTCCTCAAATAAGGAGACCAAAACTGGCCACAATACTCCAGATGTGGTCTCATCAACACCCTAGACAATTGCAACAACACTTCTCTACTTTTATACTCCAGGCCTTTTGCAATAATTGCTAACATTCCATTTGCCTTTCTTATTACATTTTGTATCTGCACACAGACTCTCTGTGGTTCATGAACAAAGACACCCAGATCCCTCTGCCCAGATGCATTGTGAATCTGGTTTCCATTTACATAATAATTTGCTTGACTGTTTTTTCGGCCAAAATGGACAACCTCATACTTATCCATTATACTCCAGCTGCCAAATTTTGGCCCAATCTCCTAGCCTATCTATATCCGTCTGTAAAATCTGTATCTCCTCTTCACTGTCTGCTTTCCCAACTATTTTAGTATCATCCGCAAATTTTGCTATGTTACACTCTGTCCCTGCTTGCAGATTATTTATGTAGATTGTAAACAGTTGAGGTCCAAGGACTGACGCCTGCGGCACCCCACTGGTTACAGTTCGCCAGCCAGAGAAGGACCCATTTAACCCGACTCTCTGCTTTCTGCCAGTCGGCCAGTCCTCAATCCAATCTAGTACTCTACACCCAATCCTCTGCAATCTCACCTTCTGGATCAGACGTTTATGCGGCACCTTGTCAAACGCCTTCTGGAAGTCTAGGTAGGCCACATCCACAGGTTCCCCATTATCCACCTTGCTGGCTACGTCCTCAAAGAACTCAAGCAAGTTTGTCAAGCATGACTTACCCTTCAGAAAACCATACTGACAATGGTGGATTGGGCTTTGTCTTTCCAAATGTTCAGTCATCTCCTTCTTAATGATTGATTCCAGCAATTTCCCCACCACAGAGGCCAAACTAACCTGTCTATAGTTTCCTACTTTTTGCCTCTCTCCCTTTTTGAATAGGAGAGTTACATTAGCGTGTTCCCAATCCACCGGGACCTTTCCAGAATCCAGGGAATTTTGAAATATCGTAACCAATGCATCTACTATCTCTTCTGCCACCTCCTTTAATACCCTAGGGTGCAGGCCATCAGGTCCTGGAGATTTATCTGCCTTTAGTCCCATTAGTTTATTCAATACATTCTCCATAGTGATGGTTATTGCACCAAGTTCCTCTGCATTAATTGCAGTTCTTGGAAATTTTTCATTATCCTCTACAGTGAAGGCAGAGGCAAAATATTAGTTCAATGCCTCCACCATGTCTGTTCCCCATTATGACCTCACCATTATCGTCCTTTAAAGGGCCAACATTTGCTTTAGCTATTTTCTTCCTCTTTATATACTTATAGAAGCTCTTGGTATCAGTGTTTATGTTTTCTGCTAGTTTCTTTTCGTAGTTCATCTTAGCTTTTCTGATTGTATTTTTAGTAGTTTTTTGCTGACCCCTGAAGTTCTCCCAATCCTCCAGCTTTCCACTAGCTTTTGCAGTATGGTATGCCCTAGTTTTTGCCTTCATGTCCTCCTTGACTTCCTTGTTTAGCTATGGAATGTTTTTCTCCCTGTTACAATTCCTCTTTCTTTCAGTAATATACTTTAATTGAAAAATGTGTAATATCTCCCTGAATATCCGCCATTGTTCTATCCTCAATTATCTGTGTCCAGTCTACTTGGGCCAACTCTTTCCTCAGGCCTGTATAATTACCTCTGCCCAACGTTAAACCTCTAATATGGCACTCAGTCCTCTCGCTCAATCTGAATTTGAAATTCGAGCAATTCTAGGATCCTTAACGACAAGACTATTTATCAACCCTTCTTCGTTACATAATATTAAATCTAAAATAGCCTTCTCCCTGGTTGGCTCCATAACATATTGCTCTGAGAAACAATCCCTCATACACTCTATGAAATTTCCCTCGGGGTTACCCTTGCCAGCTTGATTAATGTAGTCAATATGCATATTAAAATCACCCATGATTACCGCTGTGTCCTTCTCACAAGCCCTCATTATTTCTTGGTTTATACTATGCCCCACTTTGGAAGTATTGCTCGGGGGCCTGTAAATTACTCCTACCAGGGAGATTTTTTTCCCTTGTTTTTTATTTCCACCAGATCGATTCAACACCTTGGCCCTTAGTGTCAATATAATTTCTTAACACAGCCTTGATGCCATCTTTAACCAGTAAAGCAACTGCACCTCCTGTTCCATCCTGTCTATCCTTTTAGAATACTGAGTACCCTTGGACATTCAACTCCCAGTCCTCCTGCAACCAAGGTTCAGTGATCCACACCAATTCATACCCATTGGTCTCTATTTGTGCCGTCTGCTCATTGACCTTATTCCGAATACTGCGTGCATTTATGTACAAAGTTTTTAAATATGTCCGACTGATTTGTCTTTCCCTTGCAGGATTTTCTTGTGCAGGCACAAGATTCTACTGCAGGCACATCACACCAATTATGAGAACCCAGCTGTCAGTTCTAATGCTCAGTTCTGCTTGTTGGCCACAAGACCTATTGAGGAGCCTGTGTCCTCAGTCCTTTCTTCACTGTGCCAACCTTTCCTGTTTGTCGATAGCTGCTGTGCTCTGTAGCCCATTCCCTGCGCTTGTTCAGGGGCATGCATTCTGCTTGATCTAATGACCCCAAAGCCCAAGGTTGCTCTCAATCTATTGAAATGCTGACAGCCTGGCTACAGTCTACAGCTCCTCCCCTTGGGAAGCCTGGAATCCTTTGCACTTTAGCCTATACCGCAGTCTGGATTCTCCGGTTGCTGACGCCGAAATCGCGTTCGGTGACCGGCCGGAGAATCCGAGTTCCCGAACAAATCGGGAGCGGCGCCGCTTTCGTGATGCATTATTCGGGGACATTATTCGGGGCTTGGGGGTACTGTGGGAGGGTGGTCCAGGGCATGCAAGCCGGCCGAAGGGGGAGACTATTTCGCAGGCCGGGGCCACGAGCGGCTGACGCCATGTTACACGGCACGGCTGCTGCAAGCCACCGCCCTGCGCGTGCGCGGCCATGGACCCGGCAATTCTCTGGGTCATATCGGTAGCAAGAGCCGGGTGCTCTACGCTGCCGTCCTGCTAGCCCCCAGCAGAACGGGGAATTGGTGGCTGTTTTGCGCCATTTGTAAAATGCCACCGTTAGCACGCCGGCGTAGGAACATAGTCCCAGAATCCAGCCCATGGTGTCCTCTAAATCTCCCGGCTGGGGAGAACAATGATCTAGTATATCAATCCTCGTTATATCTTTAACTGCAAGCTCAATGGTAGTGTCAAAGCTGATCAGAAATGACTGAACCCCATCGGAGATTAGTTCAGTTAGATTTTGTCCTAGTCACGTCTAAACAAAGTTTATTGTGCAAAGTGAAATGAGTGGAAGTAAGGGGGAGCTAGAAAGGCACAGGTGGAATTTAGATCGGCGAGGACACAATTTGACACAAACCCTATAAAGACATGAGTTCCATTCTGCAGTGTTAATCCCAATATCTGCTTTAACACTGAACGTAGTGCAAAGTATTGACAGCCCAGAAATTCCATTTGTCTGCTCCTAATTCTCTTATTATCATATACACATCGGGACATTTCTTTTACCCACTGGAAACTTCTTCCTATTTGCAAAAGTGCATTGCAAAACTTTTCAAATAGAATGTACAGGCACATTCTCCCCGTGTCTGCGTGGGTTTCGCCCCCACAACCCAAAGATGTTGCAGGGTAGGCGGATTGGCCGCGCCATAATTGTCCGTTAATTGGG
Source organism: Scyliorhinus torazame (assembly GCF_047496885.1). Taxonomy (NCBI): domain Eukaryota; kingdom Metazoa; phylum Chordata; class Chondrichthyes; order Carcharhiniformes; family Scyliorhinidae; genus Scyliorhinus; species Scyliorhinus torazame. The sequence continues at coordinate 313,177,333 of NC_092712.1, forward strand.
AAAAAAAATAATTGGGTACTCTAAATTTTTTAAAAATTGAATGTCCAGGAGGTGCAATACAATTCTGCTTCTCTCCACGTAGCATGTTCCACCCTTGAGTTGTCTCAATAACATGGCAATACTCTGGATATTTGCAACATACATTCCAGGTCAGGTCTACTGCCCGGGGGGAATGGCATGTTCCACTCTGAGGTGCCTCACTGTTATCACCAGTTAAACCCCATTCAAAGGTTCAATGATACTCACTGCATAATTCAGGCTTGTGACAATCTTTCCCGCTAAGGTCAAAGTGTCAGTTATCTGTCTGTCTACAGATGTATTCAGATGGGTCTTAGGGGGTCCAATTAGTAATTTTCTTGTCTTTCCTTCCTTTGCATCTCCCTGCTGTGTTTGGGCAGAGTACTGACATAGCCTTGCATTTACTGAGGTGGTGATTGAAAGAGTATCTCAGCCTCGTTAAATGCACATTTTCTGTTTTTCTTTATGCTAATTGATGCCAGCATTGGCGAGGGGGCATTCTGAACACTCAGGCACTGGCATCAAGCACTCCCAAGACAATTATGCTATAATCACTTGCACTGTGAAACACTTTTGGGAGTGACTTTAGACCCCCATTACATCCATTTTCTGGGTGGAGAAATAAGATAGAAATTCATAAGATATTGGAGCAGAATAGGCCATTTTGCCCATCGAGTCTGCTCCGCCATTCAATCATGGCTGATCTCATCCTGGCCTCAACTCCACCATCCTGCCCGTTCTCCATAACCCTTCAACCTATTACCGAATAAAGATCTATCTAACTCATCCTTAAATTTACTCACTGTCCCAGCATCCACCGCACTCTGGGGTAGCGAATTCCACAGGTTCGCAACCCTTTGGGAGAAGTAGTTTCTCCTCAACTCTGTTTTAAATTTACTACCTCTCATCCTAAGACTATGACCTCTCATTTTAGAATGCCCCACAAAAAGAACCATCCGCTCCACGCCTACTTTACCCATACCTTTAATCACCTTGTATACCTCAATTTGATCTCCCCTCATTCTACTAAACTCCAGACAGTGTCAGCCTAAACTGTTCAATCTCTCTTCATACAACAAACCCCTCATCTCTGAACCTCCTCTAAACTGCCTCCAATGCAACTACATCTTTTCTCAAATAAGGGGACCAAAACTGTGCAAAATACTCTTGGTGCGGTCTCACCGATGCCTTGTACATTTGCAACAACACTTCCTTATCTTTATACTCCATTCTTTCAGCTATATTTGCCAACATTCCATTTGCTTTCTTTATTATCTGCTGTACCTGAATGCTCGTTTTCCATGACTCATGAACAATGACCCCCAGATCCCTCTACAACAGAGCACCCTGAAGTCTCTCCCCATTTAATAATAAGTTGCCTTCCCATTTTTCCCACCAAAATGCATGACCTCGCCTTTATGTACGTTAAACTCCATCTGCCACATTTTGACCCACTCTCCTATCCTATCTATATCCATTTGTAACGTTCTTATTTCCTCACTGCAACTTACTGTCCCACCTATTTTTGTGTCATCCTCAAATTTGACTGTAGAACATCTATCTCTGTATCTGAGTCGTTTATAAAGGTTGTAAATAGTTGGGGCCCACGGATCGAACCTGTGGCACCCCACTGGTTATATTTTGCCATCCAGAAAAAGACCCATTTATCCCGACTCTCTGTCTTCTGTCCGTCAGTCAGTCTTCTACCCAAGCTAATAAATTACCCCTAATCCCATGTGATCTAACCTTGTGTATTAACCTTCTGTGCAGCACCTTATCAAACGCCTTCCGGAAGTCCAGATATACTACATCTACAGGGTGTCTATTATCCACTTTGCTTGTTACATCTTCAAATAGCAAATTAGTCAAACATGATTTGCCCTTTTGCGTTTTGACTTTCCAATTGAGCTGATATTACTTCCTTGATAATTGATTCTACTAATTTCCCCTACAACAGATGTTAAACTAACTGGTCTGTAATTTCCCACATTGTGCCTCCGTCCGTTTTTGAATAAAGGCTTTATATTCGCAAGAGGCCTTATTGACCAGGACCAATAGCACCAGAAACATAATGGCCACCATAATCACTTTAATGCTGTTGACGGATTGCTTAAGTAAGGTGATCAATTTAACAAGGGGCCCAATGCCTGGTTGGGAGTCCAAACGGGGAATTGCTTTTTCCTGAATGTAGGAGGTCTTGGGTCTGTTGAACTCAGGATTACCTGGCCTGCGTGTCACCTAAGTAACCAGCAGTTCTTGAAGGGATTGTTCAAGGTTGCACTCCCCGGCTCTCATTAACCCCCTCAGATGGTGTCACATCTTGCTGTTGCCCCACAACCTGGTGAACTGTTTCCGGGGGGTGGGGGGGGGGGGGGGCGTTTCTTATTTATGTAAGACGTCTTACGACACCAGGTTAAAGTCCAACAGGTTTATTTGGAATCACTAGCTTTCGGAGCGTAGCTCCTTCATCAGGTGAGTGATCTCAGTCTGAGTGTTGTAAGACTTCTTACTGTGCCCACCCCAGTCCAACGCTGGCATCCCCACATTTTGCATTTATGTAGCATCTTTAACAAACTCAGGAAACCCCATAGCCTGTGAAGTACTTTTGAAGTGTGGCCACGATTATAATGTGGGAAACACGGCAGCCAATTTGCACAGCAAGCTCCCACAAACAACAATGTGATGATCTACTTTAGTGATATTGATTGAGGGATAATATATTGACCAGGAATAATTCCCCTGCACTCGTTCAGAATCGTTTATAAAACCAAAATACTGCAGATGCTGGAGTCTGAAGCAAAAACAGAAAAGTCTGACGGGACCAGGGTTTAATGCCTTGTTGGAAAGGCGCTTCCTGTGCCAGTGCAGCACTCCACCAGTACTGCATTGGGATGGCAGCCTAGATTTCTGTGCTGACCACCTGGGAAAGGACTTGAACTCACAACTTTCTGAGTCCGAGGGGGAGAGCAGCTGGTGTCGGTTAAAATATTGCCGTAACTTGCTCCTGCAATTGTAACCAATGCACCAGCAAAATGGCAGGCTTGCTATCGCCTACATTCTGGTTTAATTTACCTTTTATTCTCTGCTACTCTTGTCAACCTTGGTGGGAATGAGTTTGTTTCCCCCTCACGTCCAACACAAAATATCAAGTTTCCATCTTGCCAGGCTACACAACTTTAAGATGAAGTAAGATCTCACCTGCATGGCAGGATCTGGATAAACAATAATCTGGTTTTCTGGATTTACGCCCCTGTTAAATTACCCACTATCTCCAGAGGTAACGCCAGATGCTTGTGTAGGAACAGGCTTTTACTCATTCAAAGACTTACTCGGTGACAGCCAGTTCATATATTTGGATCAAATGGGTCAAATAATCCTCTGCCAGTTAACCTCATGAGCTCCCGTCCGATAGTCTTCTTTGTTATTCTTTCAGACTGAATCGAGGCAACTGGAAGGCAGCAATTTCCCGATATCAATTGATTAACCTTTGTTGAAATTAGATTGGCGTCTTACAAGGGGTCGAGCTTTGCCTCTTGTGCCTGTTCCGGTGACAGTCGAAACCACAACTCACCAATGTGTCAGTCGCTGGAAATTCGATCTCGTCTTTGAGACCGTCATGAGACTGAAGCACTTGCCTTGTACAATAATACGCACCAACAACAGTAACATTAGGGTGTGATCAATGTGTTTTTTTGGCAATAACCAGATTAATTTATGTTGTTACTTGGTATCCAGGTGCTCCTTGTTAAAATTGCTCATAGTTCAACAATGGGCAGCACCTGTTGTATATTTCCAGCATTTTCTGTTTTTATTTTACACTAAATTTTCTTTCAGTGCCCGAGTGTGGTTCACAATTGATTTTCCGTGCACAGTGCTCGCTACTGTGAAACAATACAGCATAGAAAGAGGCCACTTAGCTCAACTGGTGAGTAAGCCGCACACGAGGAGCCTCCTCCTACCCGACTTGGACAACCGCCTGAAGTCTATGTCAGGATTTGTTGGAAATGAACTGGACGACATATCGAAAAAAATCTGCGATTTTGTTTTTAGTTAGATGTACCCGGTTTGTATCAGGATCCCAGTGTGACTGGGAACTTGAACAAAACGATTAGAGATCAGGGGCTGGATTCTCAGGGCGCTATTCTCCCCCCCCCCCACGCCGGGTGGGAGGATCGCCGGGGTGCCGCGCGAATCGCGCCACGCCGCCCCGACCCCCGCACGCGATTCTCCCACCCCCCCCAGAAACCAGCGGCGCGCGATTCGCACCGGGCCACTCTGGCCCGGATGGGCCGAGCGGCCACTGCGACACGACGGGTTCCCGCCGGCACCGTCCACCCCTGGTCGCTGCCGGCGGGAACTCTGCGGGAACACTGGGGGGGGGGCAGCCTGTGGGGGAGGGAGTGGGGCTCCTTCACCGGGGTGCCCGCCGATGGGGTATGGCCCGCGATCGGGGCCCACCGATCGGCGGGCCGGCCTCACCCCCCCCCCCCCTCCCCCCCCCCCCCCCCCCCCCGGCCTACCTCCTTCCGCGCACGGCCCCAGAACACCGGCTTCATGTTGGTGAGGGGCCGGCGTGCGTAAGATGTTCCCCGCGCATGTGCAGGATTGGGCTGCCTCAACTGCGCATGCGCGGGTTGGCGCGGAGCCCCTTTGGCACCGCGTAAAGACTCTGGAGCGGCGTGAACTGCTCCAGTGCCATGCTGGCCCCCTGTGGGGGGCAGAATAGGTCGTGCCCGGGCCCTGCTTGCGCCGTCGTGAAACGTGGCCTCCAGATCGGAGAATCGCCCCCTCTGTTTCAGGGACGATGTCCCACGCCGTCGTAAAAACTGTGGCCTTTTAAAACTGTTGTGAAAAGGCCACTTATTCATAGCCCTGCAGGGGGCTAGCAGGGACCCTTCGCGAATCTAGCAGCTCCAGCTGTCGATACGGCCCCCCCGCACTTCCGGGTCAGAGGCCATGGCGGACTCAAGACCATGGACCTCCAAATTAGTGCCCGCGATCGGCCGTGCGCCCAACCCGGACCACCCACCCAAAAATAGCCCAGTCCCGTATGAGGCCCCCCTGCCCTCTGATCGGCCCACCCCCGACCACGGCGGCAATGGACTGAGTCCGCAGCCGCCACATGAGTATCCCGACCGACAGGACCATGAGTGATCCACGCCGTCGGGACTTCGGCCGGTCGGGGACGGAGAATGGTGAGGCGGGCCTCCAGCAATGGCCGCAGGTAGGGGACAGGCGACGGGCCGTACGTCCCAGATACGCCGCTTTTCGGGGCCCGGAGAATCGGGGAACCGGCGCCCGATTCCATGCGCGATAGTGAATCCTCCGTCCCGGCGCCAGACGCAATTGCGGCGTCGGAGTGCAGAGAATCCAGCCCCTTGAATTCCATCTTGTGATTTTGGTACTGGGTCCAGTAGAGTCTAACTGATTTCAGCCAAATCGTTTAATTAGTCTGAATGCTGATTCTGTCGTCTCTGCTGCCTCCCATCTGAAATTCTCACATGCTGTTTGCGCGAGTACGTGGCCATCGTGTGCATTCGAGAGGAGAGGTTAGATGACTACTCAATCGATGGTCTGTCTATTGCGATTGTATAGAAAATCTAATTAACCTTGCGATGTAAACTGAAGCACCAAGTATTAATTCCCCAAAGGCAACTTTTAGTGAGCTATTATTGCAGGCATTTGCGAGAGTGACGAGATCTGCATCTCTCCATCAATAATTGGAGTCATAATAACCCGAGTGCCCCAGATAAATTGTCAAAGTGTTCAATGTGCAGCACTCCAATGCAAACGTCAGTTTTCCTAAATTTATGGCTTCAATGATGAGCAAAGTGTTCCTGAGGGTTCACCGGCACTGAAATCCGAACAGATTCCTCAAATCTCCTGCTGTGACCAAAAGACCCTCCCCACCCTGGCCCCCCCCCTCCACCCCCACCCTGACTCCCCCTCCCACCCCCCACCATTGATTGCCATTTAGCCAGTGATGTATGAAAACCTCAGCGGAGAACATTTCAACCTGACTTCAGGCTGAACACTAAGCTGACTGATAGGATCTCACTTAACGGTTTGCAAGTTGAATAAGTGCAGCCTGTTGGCCTTTTCAACACCTTTATGCTGATAACTAGGAAGGACTTGTGTGTGAAGTGGAGGGTGTTCCCCCACCGCTGGATCAGACGCTCTAGGGTCAAGTCCCACTTAAGGATCCGATGGACACAGAAGGTGTGTGAATAACCTGGTCAAAAGGTTGATCATCGACCTGCAAATCCATCGAATATGCCTGTGTTTCCTGGTCAACCATACTTTATTTTTATTCCTTCGTGGGATGTTGGTGTTGCTGGCTGGGCCCTTCGTGGGATGTTGATGTTGCTGGCTGGGCCCTTCGTGGGATGTTGGTGTTGCTGGCTGGGCCCTTCGTGGGATGTTGGTGTTGCTGGCTGGGCCCTTCGTGGGATGTTGGTGTTGCTGGCTGGGCCCTTCGTGGGATGTTGGTGTTGCTGGCTGGGCCAGGATTTGTTGACCCCCCCCCCCCTAATTGCCCTTCAATTGAGTGGCTCGTTAGGCCATTCCAGAGGTCACTTCAGAGTCACCATATTGTGTGGGTCTGGAGTGACATGTCGGCCAGACCGCGTGAGGACGGCGGATTTCCTTCTCTCGAGGGCATGGACTGTTACTACAATCGGCTCTAGTTTCATGGTCCCCATTAGACTTTTTACTTCCAAATTTCTCATTGAATTCAAATCCACCTGCCGTGGTGGGGTTCAAACCCTGGTCCCCAGAGTGTTACCCTGCGCCTCTCTGGATTACCAGCCCAGTGACAACGGCACTACTTCACCAGCAGAGGGCAGTGGCGCACGACTGCAACCCTTGCCAAGCATAATCGTGGACCAATGCAATGGAAGTCCATGGTCACCAAAGCTCTCCTAGGGCAATCGACCTGAGGAGGAGGATACTGCTAATTGTGTAGAATGACACTGGTCTCTTTTCATGTGGAGCCAATGCACCCAGACCAGTGCTGTGAGTGATGTATGTGCAACCTGTTATTTACTTCCTCTGCATAATCCTGACCAGGTTAAGGCCGTGATGAGCTACATGAGCTCTTCGGCAGACCTTTTGATCAGATGCGATTCACTTCAAATAATTATTGGTTGAAAGACGTAGATCAGGAAGGTGAGGGGGCAATCCCTGAAATTACCAAAATATATGAAAACCTGAGTGCGGAGTTTGAGTCATTTGTGCTAAAATACTGTTTGAGGAGCATCTTGTTGTGTGCAAGCTAGGTCCACCAAAGGACCAGTTTGTCTCTCCATCTTGTCCCAGCGTAATTCTCGGATCAAAGAGTGGACTGTCCGGACCACAGTTCAAAAAGAAGAACTTGCATTTCTGGGAAAACCTCTCGCAAACTCAATACGCCCCCGTATGCCATGTGGGCCAATGAAAGTTACTTCTTCAACAGGGTCCCAGTTGCAATGTCGAGGCATTTGGGGTGTGGGCAGGGATCCCAGGGGAGCAGCAATGCTCCAATGGAGAGGTCCACGTTCTGGCCTCTCCTAAGGCCTTGATTTAAAGAGGAAACACAGGGCCCATTGAGAACGAGTGTCCCGGGTTTGCTGGTTTAAAGGCTCTATCAAGGCTGTATAATCTGGCTCAGTGTATTTAGAGGTGAGCAGAGAGTCAACAGCTTGGAAAACACAAATGAAAAGGGAAAACCTTTCACCTTTATCGCATCTCTCATGGCCTTGGGAGTCCCAAAGCGCTTTACAGGCAATTAAATACTTCTGAAGTGTGGTCATTGTTGTAATGTCGGAAATGTGGCAGCCAATTTGAGCACAGAAAGCTCCCACAATCAGCAATTTGATAAATGAGCAGATAATCTGTTTTAGTGGTGTTGGTTGAGGGATAAATATTGGCCAGGACACTGAGGAGAACCCCGCCCCCAACTGCCCAGAGGCCCCTACTTACCTGCCCTGCACACCCCCAACCTTCAAACCCCCTGTCCTCCTATCATGGGCATTGCACCCCTCGGGCACTGCCAAGCTGCCAGCCAGGCAGTGCCAAGGTTCCCATGTTCCAGAACACCGTGCATTATCTCTGTCCACCCAGGGGTCTCCGATGGCCTGGAAGAGACCCATTGGGTGTCTTCCGCCTGGTCCACCTTTGTGTGGACCAGTACTGAACGGTGTCCAGCTGCGACCTCATAGGGGAGACTGGTAGATCCCGGGAGGCCATTAGATCCCAGCTGGGTAAGTTTGCCTAAGTAGGTTTAAGACCGACTTAGTCATGCGCCGATTGGTCACGCCCCTTTTGGACGTGATTCCGATTGCGAGGCTTTGTGGGACTAGGGTGTATCCCGCAAGCTGTAAATGCTGCCGGGAAGCCTGCGGGAGGCCACTCCCGGGATCTACCGCCCGCGTTTCTCTCTCACTCGAGCATCACGCGGCCGGTAGATCGCGCACAATATCTCTGTTGTACCAATTTAGACACCAAGTGCCCAGGCACCGGGTCGCGTAACGTTACCCTGGCACCGGGTCGCGTAACATTACCCTGGCACCGGGTCGCGTAACGTTACCCTGACACCGGGTCGCGTAACATTACCCTGGCACCGGGTCGCGTAACGTTACCCTGACACCGGGTCGCGTAACGTTATCCAGGCACCGGGTCGCGTAACGTTACCCAGGCACCGGGTCGCGTAACGTTATCCAGGCACCGGGTCGCGTAACAATACCCAGGCACTGGGTCGCGTAACATTACCCTGACACCGGGTCGCGTAACGTTACCCTGACACCGGGTCGCGTAACGTTATCCAGGCACCGGGTCGCGTAACAATACCCAGGCACTGGGTCGCGTAACATTACCCTGACACCGGGTCGCGTAACGTTACCCTGACACCGGGTCGCGTAACGTTATCCAGGCACCGGGTCGCGTAACAATACCCAGGCACCGGGTCGCGTAACATTACCCTGACACCGGGTCGCGTAACGTTCCCCTGGCACCGGGTCGCGTAACGTTACCCAGGCACCGGGTTGCGTAACGTTATCCAGGCACCGGGTCGCGTAACATTACCCAGGCACCGGGTCGCGTAATGTTACCCAGGCACCGGGTCGCGTAACGTTATCCAGGCACCGGGTCACGTAACATTACCCTGGCACCGGGTCGCGTAACGTTACCCTGGCACCGGGTCGCGTAACGTTACCCTGGCACCGGGTCGCGTAACGTTACCCTGGCACCGGGTCGCGTAACGTTACCCTGGCACCGGGTCACGTAACGTTACCCAGGCACCGGGTCGCGTAATGTTACCCAGGCACCGGGTCGTGTAACGTTACCCTGGCACCGGGTCACGTAACGTTACCCTGGCACCGGGTCGCGTAACGTTACCCTGGCACCGGGTCGCGTAACGTTACCCTGGCACCGGGTCGCGTAATGTTACCCAGGCACCGGGTCACGTAACGTTACCCTGGCACCGGGTCGCGTAACGTTACCCAGGCACCGGGTCGTGTAACGTACCCTGGCACCGGGTCACGTAACGTTACCCAGGCACCGGGTCGCGTAATGTTACCTAGGCACTGGGTCGCGTAACATTACCCAGGCACCGGGTCGCGTAATGTTACCTAGGCACCGGGTCGCGTAACATTACCCAGGCACCGGGTCACGTAACGTTACCCAGGCACCGGGTCGCGTAACGTTATCCAGGCACCGGGTCGCGTAACGTTACCCTGGCACCGGGTCGCGTAACATTACCCTGGCACCGGGTCGCGTAACATTACCCTGGCGCCGGGTCGCGTAATGTTATCCAGGCACCGGGTCGCGTAACGTTACCCTGGCACCGGGTCGCGTAACGTTACCCTGGCACCGGGTCGCGTAACGTTATCCAGGCACCGGGTCGCGTAACGTTACCCTGGCACCGGGTCGCGTAACGTTATCCAGGCACCGGGTCGCGTAACGTTACCCTGGCACCGGGTCGCGTAACATTACCCTGGCACCGGGTCGCGTAACGTTACCCAGGCACCGGGTCGCGTAACGTTACCCTGGCACCGGGTCGTGTAACGTTACCCAGGCACCGGGTCGCGTAACGTTACCCTGGCACCGGGTCACGTAACATTACCCTGGCACCGGGTCGCGTAACATTACACAGGCACCGGGTCGCGTAATGTTACCCAGGCACCGGGTCGCGTAACGTTACCCAGGCACCGGGTCACGTAACATTACACAGGCACCGGGTCGCGTAACATTACACAGGCACCGGGTCGCGTAACGTTACCCAGGCACCGGGTCGCGTAACATTACCCTGGCGCCGGGTCGCGTAACATTACCCTGACACCGGGTCGTGTAACGTTACCCTGGCACCGGGTCGCGTAACGTTACCCTGGCAACGGGTCGTGTAACGTTACCCTGGCACCGGGTCGTGTAACGTTACCCTGGCAACGGGTCGTGTAACGTTACCCTGGCACCAATGACACCAGGCCACATGAATAGTTTGCACACAAAGGATTGGGTGAATGTTGGGTAAAAGGTATTCTCGGATCAAGTGAATGCTTCATATTCCAATTTCAATTGACATGTTAATGTCAGGCAGGGTGACACATCTCATAATTTCCTCTTAATAGTCATGTGGTGAATGTATTATATCAATAATCCACCATTGTATCTGTGCTATGCTGTTGCCCTTGTGGGCTCCACCTATGGGCCATTGTATGGCATCATCCATAAGGTAACATGTTGGGGCCTGTATGGGCTCCGCCCATGGCTCCTCCCCTTGAGGCGAGGTATAAAGAGCATGGAATTTACATGGAATTTACAGTGCAGAAGGAGGCCATTCAGCCCATCGAGTCTGCACCGGCTCACCGAGCACCCTACCCAAGGTCAACACCGCCACCCTATCCCCATAACCCAGTAACCCCACCCAACACTAAGGGCAATTTTGGACACTAAGGGCAATTTATCATTGGCCAATCCACCTAACCTGCACATCTTTGGACTGTGGGAGGAAACCGGAGCACCCGGAGGAAACCCACGCACACACGGGGAGGATGTGCAGACTCCGCACAGACAGTGACCCAAGCCAGAATCGAACCTGGGACCCTGGAGCTGTGAAGCAATTGTGCTATCCACAAGGCTACCGTGCTGCCCAGTCGACCTGTAGGCGGCTCTCAGTGTTAGATCAGTCGCAGGCAGGCACTGTTCTAGTTGATTAAAGCCACAGTTTATTTCTACTCTTTTCTCGAGTGAATTGATGGTCGTATCAATTTAATCAACTACAACACCACTATGGAATCGGCCCTCAAACCTGACCGACTAGAACTCGATCCACAGGCCGCGGAGGCGAAATAAATTTTTTCGCACTGGCTCCGCTGTTTCATGGTCTACCTCGCCGCCTCCTCCACGCCTTCCGTCACAGACAAACAGAAGCTGAGCCTCCTCCACGCATGGGTGAGCCATCGAATCTCTGTTCAACTAGATGAGGCCTCCTCCTAGGCAGATGCCCTCGCGATACTCGAATCCCTCTATGTACGGCCTGTGAACGAGGTATACGCACTACACATCCTCACCACTCACCGACAACGTCCCGGGGAATCGCTAGAAGACTACCTACGCGACCTCAAAGTCCTGGCACGCAGCGGCAACTACCAGACCGTTATGGCCACTCGACATATGGACCTCGCCGAGACATCTACGTGGCGGGAGTCCGGTCCAACTACGTGAGACAGCGCCTACTCAAAAAAGTGGTCCTAGACATGGATCAGACGGTAGAATTAGCCTCCTGTCTAGAAGTAGCGTTCCAGAGCCTTAACGCATTCCAATCTGACCACACGATCCCCTCGTGGACCCCCGACCACAGACTACCCCAGGCCTGTGCCGCGCGGCCGCCCGCTCACCATGGGGGGGCTACCCTGCTATTTCTGCGGCCAGTCCCAACACCCCCGGCAGCACTGCTCGGCCCGTAACGCGAACTGCAGCAGCTGCGGGAGAAAAGGACATTTCGCCAAAGTTTGCCTGGCCAGGTTCAAGAACTCTAAATCGCAGGCTCGATCCTCAGACTTACAGGCCCGCAGACCCTGCAGTGTGGCAGCGTGTCTGCCGACTCCGCCCCCTGTAGGTGCATCATCAGCCTCGTGCTATCCGTGGGGGCAGCCATCTTCCAGCCAACACAGCACGTGCGACTCACGGGGGCTGCCGTCTTGGCCATCCTCCCCCATGTGGACTGTCACGTGCGATCCATGGGGGCTGCCATCTTGGACGCCATCTTCCTCACCGCCCGACACGCTCGACCAACGGGGGCCGCCATCTTGGCCGCCATCTGCTACGCCGCTCGACACGTGCGACCAACAAGGGCAGCCATCGTGGAACTGCCCCAGCGCCTCCGACCATGCCGGCTACCCGCAACTCAGCGCAGTCACTCTGGACCAGTCGTGACCCAAACACCTCCGGAGTTCCATGATAACCGTCCGGGCAAACAGGCACGAAATGCCTTGCCTCTTCGACTCTGGGAGCACAGAGAGCTTCATTCATCCGGACATGGTAAGACGCGGCTCGCTCCCAATCTTCCCGGTGCACCAATCCATCTCCCTCGCCTCTGGGCCGCACTCGGTGCAAATCCGAGGGTGCACTACCGCAACCCTAGCAATACAGGGCGCCGAGTACGCCAATTTTAAATTATACGTACTCCCAGACCTCTGCGCTCCTCTCCTATTGGGACTAGATTTCCAATGCAACCTCGGGAGCCTAACCCTGAAATCGGGGGGCCCCTACCCCCACTCACCGTATGTAGCCTCGCGACCCTAAAGGTCGACCCTCCCCCACTCTTCGCAAACCTCACCGCCGACTGTAAACAAGTCGCCACCAGAAGCAGGCGGTACAGCATCCAGGACAGGACTTTTATCAGGTCCGAGGTCCAGCGACTCTTGCGGGAGGGAATCAGCGAGGCCAGCAATAGCCCCCAGAGAGCTCAGGTGGTGGTCGTCAAGACCGGGGAAAAGAACCGGATGGTTGTAGATTACAGCCAAACCATAAACCGGTACATGCAACTCGATGCGTACCCCCTTCCCCGGATCGCAGGCATGCTTAACCAGATCGCGCACTACTGGATGTTCTCCACGGTGGATCTGAAGTCTGCATACCACCAGCTCCCAATCCGCCCGGAGGACAGCCACTACACGGCTTTTGAGGCCGACACGGTAGCATTGTGGTTAGCACAATTGCTTCACAGCTCCAGGGTCCCAGGTTTGATTCCGGCTTGAGTCACTGTCTGTGCGGAGTCTGCACATCCTCCCCGTGTGCGTGGGTTTCCTCCGGGTGCTCCGGTTTCCTCCCACAGTCCAAAGATGTGCAGGTTAGGTGGATTGGCCATGATAAATTGCCCTTAGTGTCCAAAATTGCCCGTAGTGTTGGGTGGGGTTACTGGGTTATGGGGATAGGGTGGAGGTGTTGACCTTGGGTAGGGTGCTCTTTCCAAGAGCTGGTGCAGACTCGATGGGCCGAATGGCCTCCTTCTGCACTGTAAATTCTATGATTAAAAAAATATGGGATCATAGATGCTGATGTGTTCAGACGGCCGCCTTTTCCACTTCCTCCGGGTCCACTTTGGCGTCACGAACGAGGTCTCGGTGTTCCAAAGAACGATGGACTGAATGGTGGACCAGTACGGGCTGCAGGCCACATTTCCGTACTTGGACAATGTCACCATCTGCAGCCATGATCAGCAGGACCACAACACCAACCTCCACAGATTTCTCCAAACTGCCCGAACCCTTAACCTCACTTACAACAAGGAGAAATGCATTTTCCGCAGAACCAGACTAGCCATCCTCGGCTACCTCGTGGAAAACGGTGTTCTAGGAACCGACCCCGACCGTATGCGCCCCCTCCTGCAGCTCCCCCTCCCCCACTGCCCCAAGGCCCTGAAGAGGTGTCTCGGGTTCTTTTCATATTATGCCCAGCGGGTCCCCAACTATGCGGACAAAGCCCGCCCACTAATCAAGGCCACCATCTTCCCACTGGCGGCTGCATCAAGGCGGATATCGCCAAAGCTGCAATGCGAGCGGTGGACGAGTCCGTCCCCTTCCAGGTGGAGAGCGACGCATCAGAGGTCACTCTCGCCGTTACCCTCAATCAGGCAGGTAGACCGGTAGCGTTTTTTTCGCGCACCCTCACCACCTCCGAAATTCGGCACTCCTCAGTCGAAATGGAGGTCCAAGCCACCGTGGATGCCGTGCAGCACTGGAGGCACTACCTCGCTGGTAGGAGGTTTACCCTCGTCACCGACCAACGATCGGTAGCCTTCACGTTCGATAATACGCAGCGGGGCAAAATCAAGAACGAAAAGATCTTGAGGTGGAGGATCAAACTCTCCATCTATAACTACAATATAGTATATCGCCCTGGGAAGCTCAACGAGCCCCCCAGATGCCCTGTCCCGCGGCACATGCGCCAGCGCGCAAGGTGACCGACTAAGTGCTAGCCACGATGACCTCTGCCACCCGGGGGGTCACCCGGCTTATCCACTACATCAAGGCCCGCAACCTGCCCTACTCCACCGAGGAGGTCAGAGCTATGACCAGGGATTGTCAGATCTGTGTGGAGTGTAAACCGCACTTCTATCGACCAGATAAGGCCCACCTGGTGAAGGCATCCCGGCCCTTTGAGCACCTCAGTATCGATTTCAAAGGGCCCCTCCCCTCCAATAACTGCAATAAATATTTTCTCAACATTATTGATGAGTTCTCCCGCTTCCCCTTTCCAATCCCTTGCCCCGACATGACCACGTCCACCGTCATTAAAGCCCTACATAGTGTCTTCATCCTGTTTGGTTTCCCCAACTATGTCCACAGTGACCAGGGCTCGTCGTTCATGAGCGACGAACTGCGTCAGTTCCTGCTCAGTAAGGGCATCGCCTCGAGCAGGACGACCAGTTATAACCCCGGGGAAACGGGCAGGTGGAGAGGGAGAACGCGATGGTCTGGAAGACTGTCCTACTGACACTACGGTCTAGAAATCTCCCAGTTTCCCACTGGCAGGGGGTCCTCCCCGATGCGCTCCACTCTATTAGGTCGCTACTTTGCACGGCCACGAACGAGACTCCTCATGGCCGCCTATTTGTTTTGCCCAGGAAATTCACCTCCGGGGCCTCGCTTCCGTCCTGGCTGAAGACACCGGGACCCGTCCTGCTCCGCAAACACATCAGGAGCCATAAGTCCGACCCACTGGTAGAGAGGGTCCAGCTCCTACACTCCAACCCCCAGTACGTATACATCGAACACCCCGATGGCCGACAGGATACGGTCTCCCTCCGGGACTTGGCACCCGCCGGTTCCACCACCACCACCACCGCCCCTCCACCCTACCCCGCCCAACCTACCATGACCAGCGCCCCCGCCCCTATATGGCTCCCGCACTCCCTCCCGCCCGCCATCCCCCCTTCACCGATCCACAGGAATGAAGCTCCAGAAGTGACGGTCCCGGAGTTCACGTCTGTACCCGCACCGGCGCCCCCACTACCGGTGCCAGCATGGACGAGTTCGACACCCGGGCCAGCAACAATGCCAGAGCTTCGGCGATCACAGCGCATAATCCGTGCGCCGGACCGGCTGAACCTATGAACCCGTCACCCCCGCCGGACTTCATTTTTTTAACAGGGGGTGAATGTGGTGAATGTATTATATTAATAATCCACCATTGTAACTGTGCTATGCCCTTCTTTTTGTATCTGTGCTATGCTGTTGCCCTTGTGGGCTCCACCTATGGGCCATTGTATGGCATCATCCAAAAGGTAACATGTTGGGGCCTGTATGGGCTCCGCCCATGGCTCCTCCCCTTGAAGGGAGGTATAAAGAGCAGTCAACCTGTAGGCGGCTCTCAGTGTTAGACCAGTCGCAGGCAGGCGCTGTTCTAGTTGATTAAAGCCATAGTTTATTTCTACTCTTGTCTCGAGTTAATTGATGGTCGCATCAAGTCACACTTATGTCAACAGCTTTATAATGACCTGTCACTCAGCCTTCAACCTGTTCCTGCTCAGACTAAGCCAAAGTACCGGGCTTTAGAATTGGCAGGGCAAGGAAAGCTGTGCTACGTTGCAAAGGTTAATAAATGCGAGTGAGGGTTTGGTTAAGCTCAAAGCAGATATCAAGCTTAAGAAACTACTGTCTGCGTCCCTGAGCAGGCACAGTGTGACTTATCTAATGAGCTGTCGTCTCCTGCACATTGTTCCTGCGTCAGATGTTTGCAAAGCAGGTCCTGTAGGCGTGTTTGCTATACTTTGATAGTAAAGGTTTTGGGACAGTGAAGTATGACCTCGACCTCCCCCCCCCCCCCCCCCCCCCCGCAAAAAACAAACACAGTGTGGACCATGAACTGGAAATGTGAGAAATGAAGCATATTTTACTGGGAGTAATAAATATGTAAAGGCTGGTGTGGAATTGAATTAATACCTCCTACCATCCAAACAATTGATCATTGATTCATTATAAAATGTTTACATTTGCAGACACTTATTCATGAAACAAAATCCATTCGGATATTTTGCAGCCGACAGTTTCTGTCCTGCGAGCACAGGCAATTTAAGCATCGAACTCCAGCAAACAGATCAAAGCTTACAATGCAATGGTGCAACTGGGACACAAACATCTTCAGGCGAATGTCTTAATATCTGAAGGGGATCAGACGATTAAAAAAAAATGATCTGTAGCTTTTCGCGATAGAATCTTTAATGCTTTGGGAAATGGCTGACTGTGCAGTTTTACGCACTAATGCGTGTAAAAAGTTGAATGTCTGTTTTATTTGTGTCTTGCACTCCTTCAGTTGCATTAACCTTTTCATTGACTACAAATAGACAATCAAAGTGGAACGGGAGTCTGCAGTGGACCAGGTGGTTCTATGTATTTGACAGTTGAAAATGTGCGTGTTGAGCAGCTGAGCAGCATAGGGGTAGATAAAGGAAAGGAGCTGGTAGGGCTGGTAGCCCCCCAGGTAGAGACGTCGGCAGGCCTGGGTGGGGTAGCCCCCCAGGTAGAGACGTTGGCAGGCCTGGGTGGGGGTAGCCCCCCAGGTAGAGACGTTGGCAGGCCTGGGTGGGGGTAGCCCCCCCAGGTAGAGACGTCGGCAGGCCTGGGTGGGGGTAGCCCCCCAGGTAGAGACGTCGGCAGGCCTGGGTGGGGGTAGCCCCCCAGGTAGAGACGTCGGCAGGCCTGGGTGGGGGTAGCCCCCCAGGTAGAGACGTCGGCAGGCCTGGGTGGGGGTAGCCCCCCAGGGAGAGACGTCGGCAGGCCTGGGTGGGATGCATTCTAGATTACTGAGTGAGGTAAGGGAGCATATTGCGGAGCCGCTGACAGCAATTTTCCAAGCCTCTCCGAATACAGGTTCAATCCCGGGGGGGGGGGTGGGGGGGGGGGGGGGGATTGGAGGATTGAAAATGTGATGCCGTTGTTTAAGAAAGAGGCGAAGGAGGACCCAGGAAACTACAGACCTGTCAGCTTGACATCAAAAATGGTAAACCGATAGTACAGGGTGAGATAAACATACACTTAGAGAAAAATAAGTTAATACTAGTCAGTCACCATGGCTGAGCAAATTTAATTGAGTTTTTTGATGAGGTAACACAGGCAGTGGATGTGGGCAGTGCCGTGGATGTTGTATATTTGGACTTTCAGAAAGCATTTGATCCGGTGCCACATGGCAGGTTGGTTAGAAAATTAGAAATGTTTGGGGTTGATGGGTCCTTGCAGCATGCATTGGAAATTGGCTAAGAGATAGGAAACAGAGGGTGGGTACAGATGGGCACACTGGCGACGAGTTGAAAGTGGTGTTCCCCAGGGCTCAGTGTTGGCATCCTTGTTTTTTCTGATTTATATCAATGATCTAGAAGTGGGTGTTGAGGGCAAAATCTCTAAATTTGCAGATCTCTAAACTTCAGAGGGACATTGACAAGTTGGCCAAATGGGCAGACACCTGGCAGATGAATTTCAATGCAGAGCATGTGACATAATGCATTTTTGGAGAAGGAACATGGGGAGACAATCTCGTCTCAATGGTACAACGTTGAGGGTGTTGCTCTCTTTATTTGGTTCTAAATATGGCGGTCAATATGGTCGCCTTCCTTAATCCTAATTACGTTTGCTTTAGAGTCGGCAGGTATCTTTCGATACCGCCACAAGGTTCAAACCCGAATACTGATCAAAGAGCCGATACACCAGTTAGTTAGTTCAAAGTCAATACTATTTATTTACACACACAGTAATATCTACTCATGCACAAAGTACTACAGACTAAACTATCTCTAACGCTAACGCCTATACTTAGCTTCGGGCACCCACTCAGTCAGAGGAACAATGGCCGTTGTTTGGATCTGAGGCTGCTGGGATCGAAGTGGCTAAAGGGAACAGCTAAGGTCGTCCGTCTGGTCGCGAGCGTTGACCTTGGACTTACTTGCTTCTGGTGCAGCTGGTGGAAGGGTCTCTCCGCTTTGAGAGCCGATTCCAAGAGAGTGATTCTCTCCTGGGGCCTTCTTCTTATACCTGAAAGGGCTTTGTGCGCTTTTGGGCGGGCTTTGAACTTGGCCCTAATCAATTGGGCCGTACCTTGATCACTCGTATTGATCTTGACCAATAAAGGGGTGGGTGCCCTGATGGCTGGGCGTGTCCTAGGTGGCCGTTGGCCTGGCTTTGTTTGTGCTGTCGGTTTGGAGAACTGGCGCCGCGATGTCTGGACCCAGATCGGTTACTTGAGTATCTCCCCTTTGTTCCCGGAGATGGGCCATCAATATGCTAATAGACCTTGATTTTGAAAACTCACCACTATTCTTAGAAGTCCCCCTATACCAAAAAGGGCCGACATTCTAAATGGTGATCAGGGATTCTCACTCCCCGTCTCCGATGCAAGCTTCAGTGGGTGCCATTCGGGTCAAACTATGTTTTCAAGTTATCCCCTGGTATAACCCATACCTTCACCGAAGATTTCACCTACTTACCACTTAGTAGCATCGATCCTGGGTCCCGCATTGCTAAGTAAGTAAAGTAGACTTTGGAATAACCACTGTTTCAGGTTAAAACGTTTAAGTAATTTTATTATTATAGATTTTTCTTCTCTTTTTAAAAGCTGCAATCACTGTCTTTACAGAAAAGTAAAAAGATCTTGCTTCTGGATCCTTCTGGTTGGTTGAAGGGACCTTCAGGCCCAACTTGACAATCAATCTTCTTTAAAGTCTGGTCTTCTTTGGCTGTATTCGCTGATGAGCTCGGTTGCTGTGTCCTATCTTTCCCATGTACCGAGCTGTGAGAGCTGACTCTGCTGGCTGTCCCCTTTCTTCGGGTTTTTATATATTTCTCACTTATCTAGTTTTTAATGACCTTATTGTAAAGTAACTCTTGATTTCTTTGATTGTAAAATGTATCTTTTGATCTAAACCTTCTAATCCAACTAAGTATTCATTTTGACATGACTTCATCTCATAGATCTGATTACATTGTTTCCTTTGTGATGTACAAAATGCTTTGGTTTCAAGAGGTGTTACTTTTAATTCCTGTCATTTCTATAGTTTTATTTTCCAATTGTGTCCTCAGCTCAATTTTGACTTTGATTTTGGCTTTGAATTATGTTTCTCGGGAATGATAAACCTGGTATTAGCAAATTTTCACACTTAGAATTATCACCAAATTCAACTGAAGCTCATCCATTCTTTTCCAGCTCCTTACTAAGTTAGTTACTTTCAATGAAGGTGTGAGCCATTGTCTTTGGCTTCATTCAAAATCCTGTTTGTCCTGTTTGCTAACCCTGCTTGACCAAGGATACCTGCATTTTACAATCCTTCCCTGGCAGCTGCTGTTAACCCTTTGTGGGATCTTTCCTGTATCCTCTCATGTTTCTCTCAGGCCAAATATTGCCAGACTTCCATGTTTCAAATGATACATCTTTCCATATTATCAATTACAACCTACAGTTTCAGTCTTGTCTGGGAGCTGCGGTTCCAATACACATACACGCTCTGTGCCTGCTTGTTTTCTTAGCATTGTCTATAGCTCCCTGCAATCTTTGCAAACATCCATTTTGTATTCTGGAAGTGGCCATCCCAGATGGCTACACTCCCTCCTTGTGATCCTCAAAGCGAAGCATTTTGTGGGTCGGGAAGGGCTGCCACGACTGAGGGGTCGAGGCTCAAAACTGTGAGCTTCACTTGCTCCTTTTCATCCAGGCCGTACATGGTCGTCTGTTGTTTTACTCTTGCAAAGAACTGGTGGGGGTCTGATGTGGGTAAGAACGGTGTTATTTTATCACACGCGTCCCGTAATTGGGTGATGGTTAACTGGGTGGGGTATAGGAAATCTGGGTCTCCTTCTGTTGTGGCCCTGCGCTGTGTGGTTACAGAGTTCATAGGGGTGTGTTCTGCCTGTGCAAACGGGGGTTGGGGCGCTTTTCGTTTCTGGGGTCTGTCCTGTGTACACGCCGGCAGTCTCATTTAACTCCTGCCAATCGGGGCCATTTTCTTGGTCTAACTGGGGTCCAAACGTGCTCTGAAACCCATTCTGGACAGAAAGCTGAGATTGCAATTCTGCAATTTGCTTCCGGCACTTTACGTGATCTACTGAGCTCTGCCTTTGTTCCGTGGTGGAAGTGTGGAATGCTCGTAGGGCTGCCTTTAAGTCGTTGCACTGTTTCTGCAACTGCTCAACCTGTTGTTCTGTTTCCTGTCTTACCAACACCGCGTGTTGCGTGTCTTGGTAGGCTTTGTCATATTGGGTCTGAAAGCAGCTCAAATGGGCGAGACAAGATTGGTGTGCCCGCTTGGCATCAGCCATCTCCTTGTCCCTCACCGCTAACTGCTCTCTCAGTTCTTTGTTCTCTCTAGCATATCCACTCACATCTCCTTCACTACTCTTGTCTCTCTCCTCAATCTCTCTACGGAGCGTCCTAACGACCTCCTCTGTGCCTCGCAATTGTGCCAAGCAGAACACGATTGCCATCGGCTTGCGAGCTTTCCCTAAGCTCTTCTTATGGATCTCTGTCAGGTTCTCCCACCAAGTATGCCCTCTACTTCCGGGACCTATTTCATCATTGGCGCAGAATTCACTCCAAAGGGGCCATCCTTTCCCTTTGAGATATTTTCTGATCTCCTCTTCCCATACGGGACACTGTCCTACTCTACTGGTCGCTGCGACCTCTAATTCTTGGGGGTTCATAAGGCGTTCCATTGCCTTCATTGCCATTTTTCTCGCTATCTCTGGTCTCTACCGAATTTGGAACAGAGGGTGATAAAGTGGTGATGTAACATGGGTACGGCTTGTGCTAATTTCCAGTCTACAAAACTCCCGTCAGTTTTACGCAACAAAATCTCTCAGGTTTTCCTTATATCCCTGTTAGTACACACTTCCGAATCTTGGAGGTTTGATCAGTATCGTTCTCACACTTGTGGTTTTTCTGTTTCCAATTGGATTCCAATTCCAATTTGGGTTCTCTCGGAGTGACTAGGCCACTTCCAGGTCGAGTCCCGTCAGATGTCGCCAGTAAATGTTGCTCTGTTTATTTGGTTCTAAATATGGCGGTCAATATGGTCGCCTTCCTTAATCCTAATTACGTTTGCTTTAGAGTCGCCAGGTAACTTTCGATACCGCCACAAGGTTCAAACCCGAATACTGATCAAAGAGCCGATACACCAGTTAGTTAGTTCAAAGTCAATACTATTTATTTACACACACAGTAATATCTACTCATGCACAAAGTACTACAAACTAAACTATCTCTACTGCTAAAGCCTATACTTAGCTTCGGGCGCCCACTCAGTCAGAGGAACAATGGCCGTTGTTCGGATCTGAGGCTGCTGGGATCGAAGTGGTACAGGAGAACAGCTAAGGTCGTCCGTCTGGTAGCGAGTGTTGACCTTGGACTTACTTGCTTCTGGTGCAGCTGGTGGAAGGGTCTCTCCGCTTTGAGAGCCAATTCCAAGAGAGCGATTCTCTCTCGGGGACTTCTTCTTATACCTGAAAGGGCTTCGCGCGCTTTTGGGCGGGCCTTTAACCTGGCCCCAATCAATTGGGCCGTACCTTGATCACTCGTATTGATCTTGACCAATAAAGGGGTGGGTGCCCTGATGGCTGGGCACGTATCTCCCCTTTGTTCCTGGAGTTGGGCCATCAATATGCTAATAGACCTACAGTTTCAGTCTCGTCTGGGAGCTGCGGTCCCAATACACATACAAGCTCTGTGCCTGCTTGTTTTCTTAGCATTGTCTTTAGTTCCCGGCAATCTTTGCAAACATCCATTTTGTATTCTGGAAGTGGCCATCCCAGATGTCTACAAGGGGAGTACAGGAGCAGTGGGACCTCGGGGTTAAAGTGCAGAATTCTGTGAAGGTGATCAGGCAAGTTGAAAGAGTTCTTAAGAAGCCTTATAGCATCCTTGGGTTTATAAATAGAGGCTTAGAATATAAAAGCAAGGAAGTGATGCTACACCTCTACAGATCATCGGTCAGACCGCATTTGGAGATTTGTGTTCAGCTCTAGTCACCTTATTTAAGGAAGGATGTTAAAGCCCTGGAGAGAGTGCAGAGGGGATTTGCTAGAATGATACCAGGAATGAGGAATTTTAGATACAAGTGAAGGTTAGAGAAATTGGGCTTGTTCTCTTTGGAGCAGAGAAGATTAAGAGGTGATGTTATTGAGATGTTCAAAATTCTGAACAATTTTGATAGGGTAAAGGAGGATATGTTGTTTCCACTAGTTAGTACGTCAGTGACTAGGGGGTCACAATTTCAAGATGCTCAGCAAGAGAGCTGGGAGTGAGATGAGGAGAAATCTCTTTACTCAGAGAGTTGTTGGGGTTTGGAGTGTGCTGCCTGGGAGAGTGGTGGAGGCGGATTCTACAGGAGGTTTCAAAAGAGAGCTGGATACATATTGGAAAGTGATGAACTTAGAGGGATACGGAAATAGGGCTGGGGAATGGGACTAGCTAGGTTGCTCTTTTGGGAGCCGGCGCAGGCATGATGGGGCCGAATGGCCTCCTGTGCTGTAAATAACAAATAGTCACAAGCAAACATTGTTGGTTTGATAGTCTAAAAGTACATAGGATCCTCTCTTTCTGTCAATGTAATATTCAGTTGATCTGTGTTCGACTAAGTGAGTCTGGTAACTGATCTATGCTCACTGTGCTTGAATGGTTAAGCCTGGGTACGGACTCGGGGCTAAAGTAAACTGGCATCACAGAAGCTGCTGGAAGCTAGAGCTGCAGAATGAGTGCAGGAATTTACTGACAGCAGAGATATTTAAAAACTCTCCTACATAAACCTGCCATAGACTTATAAACTGTGTCATCTCTGCATAGCTCCGCGATATACGAAATGTGCAAGAAACGGGTGAATACCCAGCAGTCAACTATAAAGTCTGTAACTGAAGTAGTGTTCAAGTATTTGATCATGTGAGTCTGTTTACAATTGATGCTCACTGTGGTTGAATGGCTAAGCCTGGGTGTGGACTCAGAGAAAAGCAAACAAAGCTGGAAGCTAACATGAGAGAAGTGTCAGTTTAAAGCACATAGATTCCTATGACACACACACACACACCCAGACTGGTGTGTCATCGCTCCCCTCTGAGGAATTGAGCTTGGCTACATATCAGAAGCCTGGGCCCTTCGCTCTGTGCAACTCAGTAAGTAGCAGCTAAGAAGAACCAACCCATTTTGTGAGAGGAACTATTATGCTGCAGCTTTTATTCGTCCGTTAATAATACAATCTACACGGCTGCAATGGTTACCGTTCCTCTGGCACATCATGTACTTCAGCGATAAAAACTCGGCATCGTTAGCTGTTGTTGGATTATTATCTGATGGGCAGATTTGTTTTGAGGCGATTAAGGACAAATTTTGATCAAATTGAGCTAAAGTTCAATGCAGGGCCCGGCCTTGCAATATCGCAGGTAAAGTGCTTCGTTGATGGGGCACTTGGTAGGAAGTGTGCGGTAAAGCAGTCCAAAGTTAATTAACATCGACATAAAAAGCACTCACCAAACAAGCTCACATCCTACTTACGTGACATTAGCAACATTCCACTTTTGCTGGATTAAGATTGTTGGGGGCACTAAATGGTGCTTTCATTAATGGATCAGGAACATTATATCTCCTGTTCAAATGTAAATAAATTTTAATGTTGTAAATATTCACTCACTGGCCGTGAATTGTACAGTGAAGTGGCAAACTATTCGGGTGGGAGGTGGGAGGTGACACTCCCCGGCAACAGGGAATGATCGAGGATTGGTGGTAAGCTGTTGGACTGCCTGCCGCAAAGGGCGGCACGGTAGCACAGTGGTTAGCACTGTTGCTTCACAGCTCCTTGGTCCCAGGTTCGATTCCCGGCTTGGGTCACTATCGGTGCGGAGCCTGCACGTTCTCCCCGTGTCGGCATGGGTTTCCTCCGGGTGCTCCGGTTTCCTCCCACAGGCCAAAGATGTGCAGTTTGGGTGGATTGGCCATGTTAAATTGCCCTCAGTGTCAAAAAAGGGGTGGAGTATAAAATGAGGGAAGTCTTGTTCTAACGCTACACGGGGCAGTAAGGAGAGTAGTATTGAGGCCATAATCAGATCATGATGTGGAGGTGCCGGCATTGGACTGGGGTGAGCACAGTAAGAAGTCTTACAACACCAGGTTAAAGTCCAACAGGTTTGTTTCGATGTCACTAGCTTTCGCAGCGCTGCTCCTTCCTCAGGTGAATATATATATGTTTCTGGAACATACCTCTTCATTCACCTGAGGAAGGAGCAGCGCTCCGAAAGCTAGTGACATCGAAACAAACCTGTTGGACTTTAACCTGGTGTTGTAAGACTTCTTACTGTAATCAGATCAACCATGGGTCTTTTGAATGGTGGAACAGCCTCGAGGGGCTGAATGGCCTACTCTTGCTCCTATTTCTTTCATTCTTATGTACAGGGCATTGGTGAGACCAGACCTGGAGTACTCTGTAGAGTTTTGGCCTCCTTATTTAGGGAATGATGTACTTGCATTAAAGGAAATTCAGAAATGGGGGGAGAATTTCACCTCACAGATGTTGGAATGGTGTTGGGTACAGAATGTGTCTGTTGAATAAGTAATTGTTGTCTTCTGTATGTTAACAGCCTGTCTCTATTAACTACTTGTAACGATGTCATAGATTATCATAGAATTTACAGTGCAGAAGGAGACCATTCGGTCCATCGAGTCTGCACCGGCTCTTGGAAAGAGCACCCTACCCAAGGTCAACACCTCCACCCTATCCCCATAACCCAGTAACCCCACCCAACACTAAGGACAATTTTGGACACTAAGGTCAATTTATCACGGCCATTCCACCTAACCTGCACATCTTTGGACTGTGGGAGGAAACCGGAGCACCCGGAGGAAACCCACGCAGAGACGGGGAGGACGTGCAGACTCCGCACAGACAGTGACCCAAGCTGGAATCGAACCTGGGACCCTGGAGCTGTGAAGCAATTGTGCTATCCACAATGCTACCGTGCTGCCCACGCACGTGTACAAACATCCAGGAAAGGATGCAGTCAAGGAGCTATCTCCACGTCTTCAGAGTCCAGCACCCGCAGTAATTTACTTTTATCCATGTCTTAACGTGCCCCTGCTCAACACCACACTGGCCTTTGGTCTGGGTCACATGCCTTTCATACGTCACTGTGTGGGCGGTTCTGTCCTCAGTCCCACGTTAACTCTCTCCGTGCCGTACCCTTAGACTATAACAGGCTTGTAAATCAATGGGACCTGTATCCCAGAGGGCAGAGGCTGGGTTGTTGAATTTAATCAAGACTGAGTTTGATTTTTGATCGGCAAGGGAGTCAAGGTTATGGGAGGAAGAAAAGTGGAACTGGGGCCATGATTAGTGAATGGTGGAGGGGGCTGAAGAGCCGATTCCTCCTGTTTCTTGTGCCCTTCTGTATGTTCTACGTATCTGCTGGATCCGACACCACGCGCCTCCTTTTAGATACCGGTTCCGTCAGCCCTGAGAAGTAGGCCTGCAGTTGATAACCCACAGTTAAATGATGGACAGCCTCTCCAGAGCAGCTTACTTGAACACTCCCGAACCCACTCCTGTTAAACCAGAAAAGGACACACATGTGGTGGACTTGGATTGAGTTACGCAGATTTGATGATCTTAAACTTCCTACCCTCTCTCGCTTGTCTTGGGATTGAAGGGGTTTAAACCCCCCCCCCCTCCACACCCATGATTTTGAGAAATATTTTGAATGATGTCCAAGACCCTGAACTGCATTTTATGTGAAAGAATAAGGTTGTGACAGAAATGGAATCATATTATCTGGACGAGCAGTATACCAGCCATCCGTAATTTAGGAAATGCATTGGGAATCAACCGGTGTTTCGAACACTTCTAATGAACCGAGTATTACTGAAAAAAGAGAGATGCTGTCGAAGCTTTTCTTCTTGCACTCAACAGGACAGATGCAAAAGTGCCAAATTTCAAAGGGAGCAATGATTTATAGCGCATGAGGAAATGGTGGTGATTGGTTGGCAGGTTGACTATGATCAATCAAGGTATTGCAGTGGAGAATGCACCAGGGAACTAATGTCCTCCAGGTTTTTGTTTAATTCTAAAAAAGATGTGATGTCTGGACATGTTCCTTTTGCCTGAAGAGGACTGGTCCCTGTGTGTGAATATATGTAGCTTTTAGAAAACTTAAGTGAGCACCCTGTGAGCGCAACTGACAGTCTTAAATTGGTCATTAGTGTAGTTTTTAGCACACTCATGATTGTTCAGCAAGTGAACATAGAACATACAGTGCAGAAGGAGGCCATTCGGCCCATTGAGTCTGCACCGACCCATTTTAAGCCCCTCACTTCTACCCTATCCCCGTAACCCAATAACCCCTCCTAACCTTTTTTTTTGGTCACTAAGGCCAATCCACCTAACCCGCACATCTTTGGACTGTGGGAGGAAACCGGAGCACCCGGAGGAAACCCACGCAGACACGGGGAGAACGTGCAGACTCCGCACAGACAGTGACCCAGTGGGGGAATCGAACCTGGGACCCTGGCGCTGTGAAGCCACAGTGCTGTCCACTTGTGCTACCGTTCTGCCCCGACTGAGGAGGAGCTCAGTCGTGCTGCGGAGGTAAGTACATGAGAACGGTTTGTTCATTAAATGTAGCCTGTACTCTTGTCAAAGATTTTCACCCAATTTATAATGTTCTGCCTCTGGCTTTGACCTGAGGCCAATATTGTTAGCCTGGGTCAAGGTCATCGACCTGAAGCGTTAGCTTTAGTTTCTGTCTCCGCAGTTGCGGTGAGACCTGCTGGGTATTTCCAGCTTTTTCTGTTTTAATCCACATTGAACCAAGTTACCCGTCTAAGCGAATCTGCTGCCCAAACCCTCATCCATGCTTCAGACCTCACTATGCCAACGCTCTCCTCGCCTTCTATATCCTCTATAGCAGCAAATTTAAAATTACGCTACACAAACACATGCTCACAAAGTCCCGTTCACCCATCATCCAACTATTTTTTAACTTTTGTTTCCTCTCTCTCGCTTTGTCTCCTCTCTCTCTCTCTCTTTGTCTCCTCTCTCTCTCTCTTTGTCTCCTCTCTTTGTCTCCTCTCTCTCTCTCTCTTTGTCTCCTCTCTCTCTCTCTCTTTGTCTCCTCTCTCTCTATTGCGTGCAATTCTGGTCGCCGCATTATAGGAAGGATGTGGAAGCATTGGAAAGGGTGCAGAGGAGATTTACCAGAATGTTGCCTGGTATTGAGGGAAGATCTTATGAGGAAAGGCTGAGGGACTTGAGGCTGTTTTCGTTAGAGAGAAGAAGGTTAAGAGGTGACTTAATTGAGGCATACAAGGTGATCAGAGGATTGGATAGGGTGGACAGTGAGAGCCTTTTTCCTCGGTGGTGATGACTAGCACGAGGGGACATACCTTTAAATTGAGGGGTGATAGATATAGGACAGATGTCAGAGGTAGGTTCTTTACTCAGAGAGTAGTAAGGGCGTGGAATGCCCTGCCTGCAACAGTAGTGGACTCACCAGCACTAAGGGCATTCAAATGGTCATTGGACAGACATATGGACGATAAGGGAATAGTGTAGATGGGCTTTAGAGTGGTTTCACAGGTCGGCGCAACATCGAGGGCCGAAGGGCCTGTACTGCGCTGTACTGTACTGTACTGTTCTATGTTCTACCTCTCTCTTTGTCTCCTGTCCCTCTCTCCCACTCTTTGTCTCTCTCTCATTTTGTCTCTCTCACTTTCTCTCTTGCTCTCCCTCTGTCTCCCTCTCTCCCTCCCTCTTTCTCCCCCCTCTCTCTCCCTCTCCCTGTTCATCCAATCTGGGGCTGGTTTAGCACAGTGGGCTAAACAGCTGGCTCGTAATGCAGAAAAAGGCCAGCAGCACGGTTCAATTTGCGTACCGGCCTCCCCGAACAGGCGCCGGAATGTGGCGACTAGGGGCTTTTCACAGTAGTTTCATTGAAGCCTACTTGTGACAAATAAGCGATTATTATTATATTATTATATCTTCCCCCCTCTTTGTTTCACGTTCTGTACCTAATTTAATTTTGAACTCAATATTCCACCAATCCCTGGTTCAGAAAGCAATGAAAGGGTCCCAGATACCCTGAGCTAAGCTTCTGCTAATGTTGCAGATATTCTTGCTGTGTAATATTGTAATTGAAGCATGTGGCCTCATGTCAGAAGGTCACATCCTACCCAGCACAAAATGACTTCCAGATCATTATCTACGGATAACCTTTGGTTAATTAGTAAAAAGAAAATCGCAGGATTTGAGCAAAAACGTTTAATATTGGCATCTCTGCGTGCTGTAAATATCCATGCTTCTATGGACAGGAAAGTGGTTCAGCAGAGGATGGAGGGCTACAGGTTCATCAAGGAGCTGAAAACGAGCTGCAGGAGTCACAATGTGAACATGAACAGGAGATGTGAACTTGATAGTCCATGCCCAATCTGCGGCCGTGCTTCCACCCTATGTTACGTGTATCCCAAAACCCAGTGTGGTCGATTTCTGTTTTCACTAAAATGGGCCGTAATCCGCTGAAGTGTATTTTGCTCCTTTTACAGACCTCACTTGACTTTCGTTAAATTAATTTTGGTGGGATTAAGATATTAGACCGGTTCTACAACTGCAGACTGGCATTTACGAGCAGAGATGGTCGCAGGTAACCTGTTGGGGGAGGTGAGAATTTACCCCAACGTTTTTTTTCCCTTTATCGTGGGGAATAGTTCAGACGAACAATTGTTCGGAAAGCCTTCAATAACTCTGATCAGGGTTAGCAATGAGCAAATCGTCATAACGGGGAATATACGACGCAGAAACAGGCCATTCCGAGGACGCAGAAGTAGGGATTGGAAAACAAGCAGGAACAAATAAATGTTGAAGAATGCAGTCAACATTCTTGTGGGCGTCCTGACTGTGCACAGAAGGGAAATAAAACTCGATGATAATGAATGTTCGTACCATGGGTTACGAAGAAATCTGCAGCCTTATTAAATGAGGGTCTATTTTTAGATGATTAGATTGTGGTCAAAGAGAATCCAATATTTATGCTCCATTCAAACCCCTTCCCATCTTTCCTCATTAAAATTTATCAGCGGAACCTTCAATTCCCTTCTCCCCTAATGCTTCTTTACCCTCTGTGAATGCATCTGTACCAACCACTCCCTGTGGTCGTGAGTTCCACATTCTCGCCATTCTCTTCAGTAAAGAAAGTTTCTCCTGCACTCCCTATTGGATTTCTGGGTGCCTACCTTGTATTGCTGCCCATTAATTGTACTCTCCTTTGTACTTTTGTACCACAGTTGAATAGAAACATTTGCAAAAATGCAGGCCAATCTCCATATTTGATGAGCTCAGGTAAAATAAACAATCACTTCATTGACTAAATCTCTTCTTTTTTTTTTGCGAATGTTTTCAGCCTCAGAAAATGACTCCGGTCATTAGCGATCTCTACAATGATTGTGAAACACATGTTTTAATAAAACAACAACCTTGTAATCCCAAAGAATGATCATAATTGCTGATAAGGAATCCGTGTTTCGAATCACTCAGTTAAAGTCGCTGTTCAGCCGCCATCTATTAGTTAATCTAATAATAGACCCTCATTTATCAAGGCTGCAGATTTCTTTGTCACCCATGGTAGGAACATTCATTATCATCGAATTTTATTTCCCCTCTGTGCAAAGTCAGGACGTCCACAAGAGCCTGTTGACTGTGTTCTTTAACATTTTGTTTCCTGCTTTGATTTCCAATCCTAACCTCTGCGTCCTCCGTCACCTTTGTCAAGTCAGGATTTTCCTGACTGCTGTCGGTGCAGTTTAGGATCAATATTTAGACCTTAAAACATCCTAATTGGAAAAGCCTCGAACTTCCTTGTGTCTGGCAAACACGATCTGGCTCCTAATAGCTGCCTCTTTGCTGACCTTCTTGAAAGTGGTCAATAAAATTGATTTGGCAGAGATTGATTACCTGTCCCTTAACTGATTGGACAAGGTTGTGTGTAATTAACGCCGACCGCGGATCACAGCTTGTTCAGGAGGGCAGCCCGGTCCTTCTCGCCTCTCTTCACAATAATGCCCTCCTGACATTACACTGGGAGTATCGAGGGCACCTCCACCCTCAAACCAGCTACTGACCTCTTCTGCCAGCTTTCTGTTTTAGTGGTTGGTGGTTATGTTACGGGACTGGTGATCCAGAGGCCTGGACTGATCGTCTGGAGTCATGTGTTCAATTCCCACCACGGCAGCTGGAGAATTAAATTAATGAGTCAAGTAAAACGATAGGGCGCGCTTGAACCAAATTGGAACTACGTCCCATAGCGAGCATGTTTAGCCGTGTGTTTCCCTGCGCTCGCAGTGCTGTGAAACACAACGCTATTTAATCTGACTGCGGTTAGATACGGGGCCTCCGCAGGGAATGCGGGGCCACTCACCGAAACTCCTCAGTGCAACCCACGAACCTCCCCTACAAGCCCCAACTAACTGTCAGGGTGTGATGAACGGTTACTGTATTACTGTACCCTTATCATCATGTAAGGTGATGTCCCCTTTAAGACCGGGTTTGGAACCCTGGGGGACTCCGCCTCCGGCTCCGCCCACCTGAGAGTCGTATATAAGGGGCCGCCTTGTGGGCGGCACCCAGTTAGCACCCGTCTCGGCACCAGGCTAGTTCTTAGCTTATTAAAGCCTTCTTTACCGTTTACTATCTAAGGTCATTATTGAGGGTACAACAATTTAATAAGCTGAACTACATCAGGATGGACGCAGGCCTAAAACCAGAGAAGCTCAATCTGGAAGCACGGACACCGGAGGCAAAATATATTTTTAAATACTGGCTCCGATGCTTCGAGGCCTACCTGGACTCCTCAGAGACCTCCATCCTGGGGCCACGCAAGCTGTGCCTACTCCACGCCCGGGTGAGTCACAGAATTTCCGCCACGCTCGAGCGGGTATGAAGAGGCAGTCGAGTTACTCCACAAATGGTTCGTCAAACCCATCAACGAGGTGCACGCCAGGCACCTGCTCTCTACCTGCCGTCAGCGCTCGGGGGAATCGCTAGACGAATTCGTTGAAAAACTCACCACGCTTGCCAGGAACTGTGACCATCAGGATGTGACAGGGGAAACGCATATGAACCTGCACATCAGAGATGCGTTCGTGTCCGGCATCCGCTCGACTTACATGCGGCAGCGGCTACTCGAAACCAGGGCAAAAGATCTCCAGGACACGCTAACGCTCGCCTCCTCGCTGGAGGTGGCCGAACATAATTTGGGCATGTACCCCACGGACTCTGCAAACCCCCTCGGACCTCCTCAGACTCAGCCACGTTACGGGACTGTGCCGCGCGGCGACCCGCTCAGACTGGGGGCACACCGTGCTACTTCTGCGGGCTGGGCCAGCATCCATGCCCACTATCTGCAGCGACTGCGGGAAGAAGGGGCATTTTGCAAGGATCTGCCTGGCGAGGCCCAGGGGCCAGAAACACAAAGAACAGCCGGCCCGAAAATCAGGCTCTCAGGCCCGCAGGCCTCGCAATGCGGCTGCGCATCGACCCGACACGCCCCCTTCTGACACGTCATCCGCCTTGTGCGAATCATGGGAGCGGCCATCGTGTCGGCGGCCATCTTCTCGACCCAATACGTGCGACCGACGGCGGCGGCCATTTTACGAGTCCGACTCGACTGAGGACTCAGACTACCCGCGATTGGGAGCGATCACCCTCGACCAAACTCGGCCAAAACATCTGCACAACCCGATGATGAAGGTCCAAGTCAGCGGGCGCGACACTTCACGCCCCTTCGACTCTGGGAGCACGGAGAGCTTTATTCATCCAGAAACGGTAAGGCGCTGTTCCTTGCGCACCCATCCCGCGTCCCAAACCATAGCCCTCGCATCCGGGTCCCACTTGGTACAAATCAAGGGGTATTGTATAGCGGATCTCTCGATCCAGGGCGCCGAATACACCCGTTTCAAACTTTATATCCTCCCCCACCTCTGCGCCCCCCTGCTGCTCGGACTGGATTTCCAGGGCAGCCACCGAAGCCTGACACTGAAGTTCGACGGACCCTTGCACCCCCTCACGGTATGCAGCCTTGCGACACTGAAAGCCGCACCCCCTCTCTATTTGCGAACCTCACTCCCGACTTTAAGCCTGTCGCCTCCAGGAGCCGGTGGTACAGTGCCCAAGACATGACTTTTACCAAGTTTACTGGGAGATGGGGTCATCGAGGCTAGCAACAGCCCCTGGAGAGCACAAGTGGTGGTAGTACGGTCCGGGGAAAAGAAACGGATGGTCGTGGATTATAGCCAGACCATAAACCGCTTCACGCAGCTCGATGCGTACCCCCTTCCTCGCATCGCGGAAATTGGTAAATCGGATCGCCCAATACCGAGTCTTTTCCACGGTCGATCTCAAATCCGCCTACCTCCAGCTCCCCATCCGACCGAAAGACCGACCCTATACTGCCTTCGAAGCAGCCGGCCGGCTCGTCCACTTCCTCAGGGTCCCCTTCGGCGTCACAAATGGGGTCTCCATCTTCCAAAGGGCGATGGACCAAATAGTGGACCAGTACGGTTTGCGGGCTACATACCCGTACTTGGACAATGCCACCATCTACGGCCATGACCAGCAGGACCATGACGCTAACCTCGAAAAGTTCCTCCAGACCGCCCGAGCCTTCAACCTGACCTATAACAAGGAAAAATGCGTTTTCCACACAACCCGGCTAGCCATCCTCGGCTATGTTGTGGAAAACGGGGTCTTAGGTCCCGACCGCATGCGCCCCCTAAAGGAACTCCCCCTTCCCCGCAGTCTCAAGGCCCTCAAACGGTGCTTGGGGCTCTTCTCCTATTATGCCCAGTGGGTCCCCAAATATGCGGACAAAGCCTGCCCACTCATAAAGACCACGATATTTCCCCCATCGGCTGAGGCTCGATTGGCCTTCAACCGCATCAAGGCCGATATTACCAAGGCCGCTATGCGTGCGGTGGATGTAACTATCCCCTTCCAGGTAGAGAGCGATGCGTCAGACATCACCCTGGCTGCTACCCTCAATCAGGAAGGCAGACCAGTAGCCTTCTTCTCCTGGACCCTCACCGCCTCTGAGATTCGGCACTCTGCAGTCGAGAAGGAGGCACAAGCCATTGTGGAGGCTGTACGTCACTGGAGGCACTACCTAGCCGGTAGGAGGTTCACCCTCGTCACCGACCAACGGTCGGTCGCCTATATGTTCGATAACGCACAACGGGGCAAAATGAAAAATGATAACATTTTAAGGTGGAGGATCGAACTCTCCACCTACAAGTACGATATCAAGTATCGTCTAGTGGAGCTCAAAGAGCCCCCAGATGCCCTACGTCAACGCGCAGGAGGACCGCCTGCAAGCCATCCACAATGACCTCTGCCACCCGGGGGTTACCCGGCTCGTCCACTTTATCAAGTCCCGCAACCTACCTTACTCAACCAAGGAGGTCAAGGCCATGGTCAGGGCCTGCCAGATCTGTGCGGAGTGCAAACCGCACTTCAACCGGCCAGACAAGGCTCAGCTCGTGAAGGCCTCGGGGCCCTTTGAGCGACTAAGCGTGGACTTCAAGGGCCCCCTCCCGTCCACCAACCGCAATGCCTATTTCCTCACCGTTATCGATGAGTTCTCCCGCTTCCCATTCGCCATTCCCTGCCCCGACATGATCTCTGCCACCGTGATAAAGACACTGCACAGCATCTTCACCATGTTCGGTTTCCCCGCTTATATCCACAGCGACCGGGGTACATCGTTCATGAACAATGAACTGCGTCAGTATCTGCTCAGCAAAGGCATCGCCTCGAGCAGAACGACCAGTTATAACCCACGGGGAAACGGGCAGGTGGAGAGGGAGAACGCGACAGTGTGGAAGGCTGTCCTTCTGGCCCTACGGTCGAAAAGTCTCCCAACTACCCGCTGGCAGGAGGTCCTACCCGACGCCCTGCACTCCATTAGGTCACTCCTCTGCACGGCCACGAATGAGACCACTCACAACCGATTGTTTGTCTTCCTCAGGAAGCCTACCTCCGGGGTCTCGCTTCCACCTTGGTTGATGGCTCCGGGACCTGTTCTTCTCCGGAGGCACACGAGGAGCCAAAAACGGACGCCCTGGTCTAGAAGGTCCGATTACTACACGCAAACCCCAGTTACGCCTACGTCGAGTACCCCGACGGCAGGCAAGATACGGTTTCCTTCCGGGATCTGGCACCCGCTGGTTCCCTCACTACAGCCGCCCCCTCCCTCGCAGCTCCCCTGCAGGATCCGGCACCCACTACAACAACCCCCCCTCCCGGCCCCACTCCCCGCTGGTGGGCACCTACCGTGCGCGCCCCCTAGCCCCATCTCTCTACACACCCTGTCGGTGCCGGCACCGCTACCCCCAGCCCCAACTTTTCCCCCTGCGCCCCGATCCCCTACCCCGACCCGGACCAAGGCTCCGACCACCGTCCTCCCGGACGTGCCCTCAACTAAGACGCCCGGGACCGCCGCACCACCGCCCGAGCTGAGGAGGTCGATAAGGGCGATCAGGCCGCCGAGACCAATGGACTTATGATGGCACTTCACCCCCGCCGGACTTTTTTTAAAACAGGGGGTGAATGTGATGAACGGTTACTGTAACACTGTACCCTTATCATCATGTAAGGTGATGTCCCCTTTAAGACCGGGCTTGGACCCCTGAGGGACTCCGCCTCATGCTCCGCCCACCTGGGAGTCGTATATAAGGGGCCGCCTTGTGGGAGGCACCCAGTTAGCACCCGTCTCGGCACCAGGCTAGTTCTTAGCTTATTCAAGGCTTCTTTACCGTTTACTCTCTAAGCGTCGTTATTGAGGGTACAACACAGGGGCTCTCCACACAGGACGTTACTGCCAGGGCACCAGGCTGGTAGTGCCAGGGTGCCCAGGTGGCACCAGCAGTGTCAGAGCACCGCCCTGCCCAGAGGGCATGCACCTGAGGCCCTCCAATCCCCTGTCAGACCCCCACGAGAGCCGTACCGTCTGGTCCCCGTTTGTGGATTTCTCGTGCGGTTTCTCAAAGGAGATACAACCCAACGACTTGGCTACCTCAAGGCACGGCACATTAAAGTGAGATTAGCTGTCTCGCTCTAATATGCAGGTTTGCCAAAAAGTGATCCAGCCCACAATGGCCAGGTTTCACATCCTGACGTCTCGCTCTATCCTCGGAGCGGGGTCTCGTCATTTACCAGCCATGTTGCGCCGCAGGGCGCTGCTTTGTATGTGCAGTGTGGCCAGTAGCGCATCCGTAGTGTCTCTAATGGTGACCATGAAACCATTGGATTTAAAAAAAAACATCTGGGGCGAAATTCTCCGGTTTCGGCGCGATGTCCGCCGACTGGCGCCCAAAACGGCGCAAATCAGTCAGGCATCGCGCCGCCCCAAAGGTGCGGACTGCTCCGCATCTTTGGGGGCCGAGCCCCAACCTTAAGGGGCTAGGCCGGCGCCGGACGAATTTCCGCCCCGCCAGCTGGCGGAAAAGGCCTTTGGTGCCCCACCAGCTGGCGCGGAAATGACATCTCCGGGCGGCGCTTGCGCGGGAGCGTTAGCGGGCGCTGACGGCATTCCCGCGCATGCGCAGTGGAGGGGGGTCTCTTCTGTCTCCGCCATGGTGGAGACCATGGCGAAGGCGGAAGGAAAAGAGTGCCCCCACAGCACAGTCCCGCCCGCGGATCGGTGGGCCCCGATCGCGGGCCAGGCCACCGTGGGGGCATCCCCCGGGGCCAGATCGCCCCGCGCCTCTCCCAGGTCTCCGGAGCCCGCCCGCGCCGCCTTGTCCCGCCGGTAAGGTAGGTGGTTTAATCTACGCCGGCGGGACAGGCATTTTAGCAGCGGGACTTCGGCCCATCCAGGCCGGAGAATCGCGGGGGGGGGGAGGGGGGGGCACGCCAACCGGCGCAGCGCGATTCCCGCCCCAGCCGAATATCCGGTGCCGGAGAATTTGGCGGCCGGCGGGGGCGGGATTCACGCCAGCTCCCGGCGATTCTCCGACCCGGCGGGGGGTCCGAGAATCTCGCCCCTGGTTCATTAACATCCTTCAGGGGAAAAAAAATCTACCATTCCTTATCCAGTCCGGCCTCTGCAGCCAAAGTTTATATTCAAGCTGCCCCCTTATCGCAAGCTGCTCTCGCTCTTTACACCCTCTCGTCATCCATCTATGTCACAAACTCTTTGTCTCTGCCTGGTTTTGACAGGAGGCTGACAGAAAGCAGCTGGACATTTTCTAATCTATGATTTACAAGGGCACATTCCTTGATCCTCCATGGCATTTAATTATCGTTTCCCTTCAGTAATTTTCTTATTTATCCGGAACCTAACTTGCCTGCTCCTAATGATTTTATTACTTAAGAGTTTCTCAATCACGAACATCGCACATTATGATCTAATATGTTCTATTGTTCACTCCATGCTTTGAACCTAGACTGTGGTTAAAAAAAACCAGACAAAGCTTTGTTCCTTCCCTTTAGTTCATTATGTTCCAATTAGTCTTATCACTGTTGCCATGGAAACCTGTTTGCAGTGAAGTGGTTGCCTGAGTTTCTAACTTTGGCCAACTCCACTTTCCCATGATGCTATCCAGCCAGCCATTTTAGGTCAATTTTTGGGGGCCATTTTGTATGAGCATCTCTGAATCCGACAGTGGAGACCTCAAGCCCATGACTTTCTGGGCATTGGCACCAGTCCGCACCTCTCTGTCAGACACTCATGCGCATGCAACATTGAAAGCATTCTCTCACCATCGGAATCACGAACATTTTGAATGTATACTCCCTGCTCGATTACCAGGATCTTAGTTGCGTGGCCCTCTATCAGCTTGTCAGGTATTCCAACTCCGAACCCACTAAAGATTGTGAGGGCCGCAGTGGTCCTGAATTTCCACAGGGTTGTCTCTTGCTGAGACTGCAGCATAACTGGATGAAGGAGCAGTCCCACCCTTGTTTCAGTAACGTCCTGTGAGGAGACTCAGAGAACCACAGCTCCCCCCACCCACCCCACAAAGGAAACTCTGTAAAAGAGTCACCATTCCATCCCACGTAAAACAGAGGTGAATGTCATAATATGCACCCATGCACACAATGAGGTAAAAACAGGCAGTGACAGACACCCAGGTTAGCCAATCAACATACAGGACAGAACACAACCAATCACCAGACAGAAGACCAGAGGGGGGCTTCCAACTATAAAACACACGTGGCATCAGCACTCCGCCTCTTTCCACTGGTGACAACTGTAGTGACAGTCAGGGTGTATATATCAGTCAGCACCTTCTACACGTGGATCAGAGCTAGCCTGGTCTAGTTAGTTAGAGTTAGTACACTTAGAGTAGTGGAGTGTCAACCCACAGCCAGCTCTGTGCATTGTTACAGAAGTTCAATAAAACGTATTGAACCAACACCTACGTTTGGTGTATGCTTTACCGTTCATCTGCATCCTGTTGCAGTCCGTGTTACCCCAGGGTGAAAAACACGACATGATACCAGGAGTCTACTTCATCTGAGTAATTTACCTTGACTAATTCTGTGATGACCAGCAAGTGCCTTCCAGCGGCATGGCGATGATCCAGGCCCCTCCACAGCCCTGGATCTCCGGAAATCTCAGCGCCAACTGACGGGTCTTCAAGCAGAAATTGAGTCTATACATTGAGGCCTCGGGCCTCGAGGATGCGTCCGATGCCAGAAAAATCGTGCTTCTCCTATCGACTGCGGGGGACCAGGCCACCCAAATCTTCAATTCGCACACTTTTGCCGACGGCGAGGACAAGACCAAGTTCCAGGCCGTGTTAGCCAAATTCGCCAGTCACTGTGAAGTCAAAACAAACGAGAGCTTTGAGCGCTATGTCTTCCAGCAACGCCTTCAGGGTAAGGAGGAGCCTTTCCAATCCTTTCTAGCTCATCTCCGCATATTAGCGCAATCCTGGAACTACGGTGACACCGCTGAGTCCCTCATCAGGGATCAGATCGTGTCAGCTCCTAAAAATAGAAAACATGACCCTGCCAGTAGCCATCGAGACGTGTAAAGTGCATGAACAGGTGAAAAGTCGCTACTCCCGTCTTAAATCGTGGACTTCTTCACCAGATGCCCTAGAGCCGTGGTGTGTGATGCGAGGTTGGGAGTGAACTTTCCCAAGAAGTTAACCATACCCAGGAAGCGGAGTACCGCCTTTTTGTCTTCCGGGGTCTCCATGGTGTTGATGGCCTTGACTTTGTCCGAGTCCGGTTGCGCGCCTGCTGGGATATTTGATCACCCAAAATGATCAACGAAGCGATCATGGAGTACGAAGCAGCCGAAGACCACACTGTGCAGGTGCGAGTGGCAGCTGACCGCACTGCGCATGTGCGACGACGCACGGAGCGTTACGATGTCAACGCCATGATGTGCCCGAACTGCGGCACCGCCCATTTAAAGCAGCAATGCCTTGCAAGAGGTAGGCGATGTTTAAATTGTGGGAAGTCTGGCCATTATGCAGCCTTGTGCAGGTCTGCACCTCCGATCGTGGGGCAGTGATCCCATTTCCAACGCAAACGGGTTCGAAGTGTGCAGCAAGGGCTGCTGGATCTGGAACCTGATAACGCCACGGATCCAGAGTACGACTGCCTGGAGTCCCCATATCGTGTGGGCCTCATTCCACCATATGACAAGGCCTCCTGAAATTCAGCAACACGCCTACCCATCCTCAACGTGGATTCTGCGGACGAATGGCGTGCTGTCGTTCACATTAACCAATGCAGCATCCGGGTCAAGCTGGACTCTGGTGCTTCAGCCAATCTCATACCTCAAGCAGATCTTGCTCGCATCCAAAGGCAGCCAAAAATTCTTCCGCCGGCCTGCCAGCTGCTTGATTATAATGGCAATGCCATTATTGCGTTAGGGTCTTGCCACCTGCATGTCTCCAACAAGGCCATCAAAGCCACACTGCGATTCAAAATCGTCAAGCCTGACAAGGCTTCCCTGTTTGGTGCCCATGCATGCAAGCTACTCAATCTCGTCCAGCGGGTACATGCCACGTCCTCTGCCAATGTGAATCTTCAGGCTGACATTGACAAAATCCCGTCACAATACCCGGATGTGTTCAGTGGGATGGGCACGCTGCCGTACTGCTACAAAATCTTACTCAGGCCTGATGCCACGCCTGTGATCCATGCACCACGCCGGGTGCCGGCTCCTCTGAAGGACCGTTTAAAGGCGCAGCTGCAGGAGCACCAAGACCAGGGCATAATCTCTAAAGTGACGGAACCGACTGACTGGGTCAGCTCGGTGGTCTGTGTAAAGAAGCCCTCTGGATCCCAAGGATCTTAACCAAAACATTATGCGGGAACACTACCCGATCCCGAAGCGGGAGGAGCTAACCAGTGAGATGGCACATGCCAAATTCTTCACGAAGCTAGATGCATCGTGTGGTTTCTGGCAGATACAACTGGACGAGTCCAGCAGGAAGCTCTGCACGTTTAATACACCTTTCGGAAGGTACTGTTACAACCGCATGCCGTTTGGTATTGTGTCAGCCTCTGAAATCTTTCACAGGATCATGGAACAGATGCTGGAGGGCATTGAGGGTGTGCGGGTTTATGTTGATGACATCATTATATGGTCCACGACCCCAGAGGAACACATATCTCGTCTCCAACAAGTCTTTAGACGCATACATGCTAATGGCCTCGGGTTGAACAAGGCCAAATGCTCCTTTGACATGTCACCAATCAAGTTTTTGGGTGGTCAAATATCCCAGCAGGCGTGCAACCGGACTCGGACAAAGTCAAGGCCATCAACACCATGAAGACCCCGGAAGACAAAACGGCAATTGCCACCGCTGTATCCCCCAGGATCTTGAGTTACCATTGACCAGCTAACTTAACTTGACCATCCATGTAAATAATATGGTTACAAGAGCAGGTCAGAGGCTAAGAGGTTTCTGCAGATGTATCCAAGTTTGTCAGGAGCTGGTAGAGAGGAATTTGTCCCCAACAATAGTTCCAAATTAAATCACTGGATGTGAAAAATATAGCCAACTGTTACGGTCAGGGGGTTGAGAGATAAACTGAAACCCCCAACCCTTTCTTTACTGTGTGTAATCAGTGCAGTTTAGTTTGAAAAGGAAGGTTTGTGTTCTCTGTGTTGCTTATTTCCTGACGGTTGGTGTAGTGTTCACAAAGACCACAGAATAGCTTTAACTTGAACAAAACTATAAATTTATTAACACTACTAATTTGGATTCAACACTTACTCCTGTATAATACACAGTTGATTATTAACATCTCATCTACTACTAATCTCTACACTATTATAAACTATGATCTGCTCTCACTCACACTATCTTTCCTTCAGTCTGTAATCTAGCTATCTCCTTCACTTCTCTCCCCACAAGGCTTAGCATCAATGTCTTATATACTTGTAACTTTAGCTCCCTCTAGTGGCTGATCTAGACATTTCATTAACCCTTGCAGTTCTTACATTTATGATAGTGCCAATTTAAAATAAAAGCAGACATTTTATTGATCAAAAACCTATCTATCCCTGTCTTGAGACTTGTGCAACCTTTCACTGCCTCACAAACGTCATTCCAGACTGGGATGCTGTGGGATGGATATTACCCCCAGGGGTGGAAAACTGAGGTTGGCATGCTTTTGGCATTCTGCGGAATCCTCCGCACCTTCAGGGGCTAGGTCAGCGGAGGAGTGTTTGGCGCCGTGCCAGCTGGCACGGAAGGACTTGGCGCCACGCCAACCGGCGCCGAAGGGCCTCCGCCGGCCGGCGCAGGTTCTGGCGTCATCCCAGCGTATGCGCAGGGGGTTCTTCTCCGCGCCGGCCATGACGGAGGTTGACAGCGGCCGGTGCGGAGGGAAAGAGTGCCCCCACGGCACAGGCCCGTCCGCCGATCGGTGGGCCCCGATCGCGGGCCAGGCCACCGTGGGGGCACCCCCCGGGGCCAGATCACCCCGCACCGCCCCCCCCCCCCCCCTCCCCGCGGACTCTGCAGGTCGCCCGTGAAGCCAGGTCCCGCCGGTAAGGACCTGTTGTGATTTACGCCGGCGGGACATGCCGAAAACGGGCGGCCACTCAGCCCATCGCGGGCCAGAGAATCGCCGGGGGGCTACTGCCAGCAGCCCCCACCGGCGCCCCGCCATTCCCACCCCCGCCAAAACCCCGGCGGCGGAGAATTCGGCAGCCGGTGGGGGCGGGATTCACACCGCCCCCTGGTGATTCTCCGACCCAGCGGGGTGTCGGAGAATCCTGCCCCAAATCTTTGATCCAATTGGCCGAGAGACAGGCTTGCCATGCAATTAGGGTCGTCCGTGTTAATAAGATCCAAGCTGGTTGATTAAGTCAAAAGCAAGACAGAGCTTTTTATTGAGAGTCCATTGACTTGTTCAGTCTTACAGTTCTCTTCGCACACACACCCAGTGCCCCACCAACCCCCTATTTACATGCGCTTAAAGTACTTAAATAAACAGTGCCCTTCATCTGTGTAGCTCGACAATATCATTAATATCCCATTAACTGGGTGGACTCTCAAAACTGTAGGGCCACTACAAGGCTTTTAAACTTGGGAGCAGCAACAGAATGCTTGGCTATTCCAATGG
Source organism: Scyliorhinus torazame (assembly GCF_047496885.1). Lineage (NCBI taxonomy): Eukaryota > Metazoa > Chordata > Chondrichthyes > Carcharhiniformes > Scyliorhinidae > Scyliorhinus > Scyliorhinus torazame. Next base: position 313,219,427 of record NC_092712.1, read on the forward strand.
GGAAGGTGCTGGTCTAGTGGTATTGCCACTGGTCTTGGAACCCAGAGACTCTGGGCAACGCTCTAGGGACGCAGGTTCAAATCTCACCATGGCAGATGATGCAATTTGAATCCAATAAAATCTGGAAATAAAAGTTAATGATGACCATGAAACCACTGGTGTGCAAAACAACTTTTTCCTTTAGGGAAGGAAATCTGCCGTCCTTACGTGGTCTGACCGACATGTGACACCAGGCCCACGGCAATTGGTTGACTCATAAATGCCCAATTGACGGCCATCCCGAATAGCCCTAGCAAGCCACTCAGGGAAATTAGGGATGGACGGTAAATGCTGATGCAGCCAGGTACAGTGATATCCCGTGGTTGAATAAAAACAACTTATTTAATTAAAAAATAGATTCAGCAACCATGCCACCATTGTGGGGGTGGCGGTGGGGCTGGGGGTACGAACCCCTTGATAGGAGGCTGACAGCTGTCTGAAAGATCCCAATTGGCCTTCTTTAATACCAGCTTGCCACCTCGTGCCGGCAGGTAGCCGCCCCCCCCCCCCCCCCCACCCCCCCAGACACACACATACAATGGGTGGCGTGGTTGCTAAATCTATTTTTTAATCAAATAAGTTGTCTTTATTCAACCACGGGATATGGATGTAGCTGGCTGCACCAGCATTTATTGTCCACCCCTAAGTGGACCTGAGTGGCTTGCTAGGGCCTATTCAGGATGGGCGACAATTGGGCATTTAAGAGTCAACCAATTTCAGTGGATCTGGTGTCGTATGTAGGGCAGACCAATCCTGCTTCTGCCAAAATGGCCTGGAGGGGGGGCCTGCAAGGCTATGTGAGCTTGCAGCTGCCCCCACCCCCCTCCACCCATCCTGGCCCCGGTGGGTGCTGAGAATACAGCTTTCTATCTCTCACGGCAGCCACGGGGTAATTAGTCATCGGGCAGGAGACATGTGGTGTGGGTGCGGCCTAGGCATTGATACCGAGGACGGGAGGCAGGAAGAGGTCAGTAACCAGCTGTGAAGCTGAACCTTCCTACTCCTGTCCGAATTGGACTGCCATTTTGAAGGAGAGACTGGCAGGATGAGCGTTGCATCTTGAATATATATGATCTCCTGGTTGTGGAAGAATAAAATTAAAGCAGAATACTGCGGATGCTGAGAATGTGGAATAAAAATGGAAAATGCTGGGAAAACCCGGCAGGTCCGGCCGCCTCTGTGGAGAGAGAAACAGAGTAAACATTTCGGGCGGGATTCTTCGGAAATCGGCGGGGCGGCAACTCGGCGCGAAGGAGTGGCGTGAACCACTCCGGTGTCGGGCCGCCCCGAAGGTGCGGAATCCTCGGCACCTTCAGGGGCTAGGCCGGTGCCGGAGTGGTTTGTGCCGCGCGGAAGGGGCTTGGCGCCACGCCAACCGGCGGCGAAGGGCCTCCGCTGGCCGGCGCGAGCTGGCGTATGCGTGGGATCGCCAGCGTGTGCTGGCATCATCCCAGCGCATGCGCAGGGGGGGATTCATCTCCACGCCGGCCATCGCGGACCTGTACACCAGCCGGCGCGGAGGAATGGAGTGCCCCCACGGCGCAGTCCCGCCATCGGATCGGTGGGCTCTGATCGCAGGCCAGGTCACCATGGGGGCACCCTCCGAGGCCAGATCCCCCCGCGCCCTCCCGAGGATCCCGGAGGCCGCCCGCGGAGCCAGGTCCCGTCGGTGAGTACCTGTCGCAACATACACTGGCGGGACCCGCTGAAAACGGTCGGCCACTCGGCCCATCGCGGGCCGGAGAATCGCCGGGTTGCCACTGCCAGCGACCGGCACGATTCCCGCCCCCGCCAAATAACTGCCCTCTCGCAAAAGCCTTCTCTCTCTAAAACGTCTCAAAAAATCTGTCAGGCCACCATTTAATACAACTTCCATCAGTTTAAGAAGTTTACAGTGAAAGCCTTATCCCCATTGGCATATCAAATAGAACATTGGAGCCTGTTTCTCCTTATCTTAACCTTCTTGAATCCTGTTTCTCACCAATGTCTTCTTTCCTTACTGGGAACTTTGTTTTCTTTTACTTCTCCCTGTCTTCTCCCCTGTTTTTTTTCTCAACCTCCCCCCGTTTCCCTCTCTTCTTACCGGCTTTTCAGCCCTCTCTGTGTTTTTTGCTCTTTGCGCAGGCGCACGAGGCCTTTATCCTCACCTCCGCGGTCGGCATCTCCAATTCCCTAAGAACGTGGGATCTCCTGCGCGTGCGCCAGCCAGGAAAGGGCTGCGCGTGTTCGGTTCGGAATGCTTGACGTTGGCCATTTGAACCGTGCACTCGCCGGTCGGTCAAGGGCCACGCCTGCGCTCTTCTGACTTGTTTACATCAGTTAGGCCCAAGCGCCTGACCATCAGTTAGGCCCAAGCGCCTGACCATCAGTTAGGCCCAAGCGCCTGACCATCAGTTAGGCCCAAGCGCCTGACCAATGTAAGAAACGCAAACTGCGCATGCGGGGGAGGCCCGAGGTTCATGGGGACTTGGAGATGCCGACCACGGAGCTGATATTGAAGATTAGACTCAGTTGTTTAAATTAACGTTTAATCATTTTGAACTTTATTTTATGGCACACTTGTGAAACCTTGATCTCACACCAGTGAATGGGGAACCTCTGGTCCAGAACACTAAGTCATAAAATTGCCCCCCTTGATGTGTGCGAAAGTTCCTTTGTGTGTTTTAAAAATGTTTTCGGGTCTCTAACGATAAAATAAAGTTACATCGCTAAAGTAAACTCATTTAGTTCTGGAAGGCTGCCTGTTAAAAAAACGGTCCTTTGTTCGATTGTGACAATTCGGCCACAGACTGGGATTTGATCCATTCTTTCTCCGGAACGCTGGCATTAGTGTGAAATGACTCATCCGAGTTTCAGTGGATGCCTGAAGCGGGGATCTTTTTTTTTGCTGGGGCAGAGAAATCAGAAATATATATTGTTGTAAACTCGCCAGCTGCTGCCTGTCAGCCTTTCACCTATTCATCCTGACTATGTCTTGGAGGTGTCATTATCAACACGGAGTTTGATTGGGAGAAGCTGGATATCACTATCCTGGGGTCAGCTGTCTTTAGTATTTGCTTCAAGCAGTTTGGACTTTTTCAGCATTCAAAGTTTGGAAATTATCCCAACGTGGCTTGTAAAATCTTTCAGTGTTCAATTTATACGAGTGCGAAGCCCCCAACTGGGCTACATAGTCTTCCACACATTGCAGGCCAATTCGCAGCCGGAGAACTCTTGTTACCTGCCAGATACATAGATTAAATGGAAGTCCTGGCCTTTGATAACAGACCACCACCCCCGTTTTACAACAAGCGCTCCCGTGGAAATATAGTCAGGATGTGTTTCTGGCATTTTCCAGCTCACCAACATTGGACTCAGTTGTCTCCGAAACAATCTTGTGGCTGACCTTTATCCGGGACGCAGGGCGGCACGGTGGCGCAGCGGTTAGCACTGCTGCCTCACTCCACCGAGGCCCCCCGGGGGTCGATCTCAGCCCCGGGTCACTGTCCGTGTGGAGTTTGCCCATTCTCCCCGTGTCTGCACGGGTCTCACCCCCACAACCCAAAAAAGATGTGCAGGCTAGGTGAATTGTCCACGCTAAATTGTCCGTTAATTGGGAAAAAAAGAATTGGGTGCTCTAAATTTATTAAAAATAAATCTGGGACCTCCTCAGTTCTGAGGGGGTGTGGAGCAGCAAGGTATGGTAAACCTCAAAGCAAAATACGTTCTCTCTCTGTCAGGCATTCAATGTTCTCGTGCAGCATCTTGACGACCCAGAGATTGGTGGTCAGTAACAGTTGAGTTTGTACCCGTGCGTCTGTTTTATGTCCTGGTTACCCATTACTTTAAAATTTATTTCTCAATACATGGTCACTCTTGTGTATTTTATACATTTAATTTTCCTCGGAGCAATGTGGAGATGACACAAGTTTTTAAGTGTGTAACAGGTTTTATTCATTGTCTCTGCAGTCATAACACATCTGCACTCATGCTTACTGATCAACTTCTAGGTCTTTTGTTCAGTTTGTTTACTGCTCTCTGAATTAACACCGAGGCTTAACCAATCAAGCTCAGTGAGCGTAGATCAGGGGCGAAATTCTCCGGAAACGGTGCGATGTCCGCCGTCTGGCGCCCAAAACGGCGCAAATCAGACGGGCATCGTGCCATCCCAAAGGTATGGAATCCTCCGCATCTTTGGGGGCCGAGCCACAACCTTGAGGGGCTAGGTTGATGCCGGACGAATTTCCGCCCCGCCAGCTGGCGGAAAAGGCCTTTGGTGCCCCGCCAGCTGGCGCGGAAATGACATCTCCGGGCGGCGCATGCGCGGGAGCGTCAGCGGCCGCTGACGGCATTCCCGTGCATGTGCATTGGAGGGAATCTCTTCTGCCTCCGCCATGGTGGTGACCGTGGCGGAGGCAGAAGGGAAAGAGTGCCCCCCATGGCACAGGCCCGCCCGCGGATCGGTGGGCCCCGATCGCGGGCCAGGCCACCATGGCGGCACCCCCCGGGGCCAGATCGCCCCGCGCCCCCCCCCAGGACCCCGGAGCCCGCCCGCGCCGCCTTGTCCCGCCGGTAAGGTAGGTGGTTTAATTTACGCCGGCGGGACAGGCATTTTAGTGGCGGGACTTCGGCCCATCCGGGCCGGAGAATCGAGCGGGGGGGCCCACCAACCGGCGCGCCGCGATTCCCGCCCCCGCCGAATATCCGGTGCCGGAGACTTCGGCAACCGGCGGGGGCGGGGTTCACGCCAGCCCCCGGTGATTCTCCGACCCGGCGGGGGGGTCGGAGAATCTCGCCCCCAGTTACCAGACTCTCGTAATTAAACACTGAACAATTGAACACTCCAGTCACTATTTTATTTTGTGCACATGGTCATTCCACAGACGGAGTGATGCGATTGAGATAAACCAGTGGAACTCTGCAGTAGAGCCATTGGGGAATGACTTGTCACTACCTCAGGGATCTCCAACGTCTTGTCAGAAGTCGAACATGGCGTTGCCCGTACAGGTTCCTGCCAAAGCTGCTCTCCTCAAATTACTCCATAGGATTTGTGTAGCTGAACCAGGTATTGTGCCTTTGGATGGCAAAGCACTAAAGGCCAAGGAGATTCCGTTAAGATATTCTCAAAGCTCCTAACTATGTTGGCACTCATCGATCAGGAGCAACTCCACTGGTTTGGGTACACCCGCACGATTGAAGGCAGCACAGGCCTCAGAACTTTCAGTACAGCCACTTCATCGGCTGCGTCCAATAAAATACGGGCCTGGGTCCCACAGTTCACATAACAAGGCATCTCACCCCCCCATCCCACCCCTCGCAGCCCCCACCCTTCAATCACTGCACCAGCAGTGGAAACTCTGCAGCCTCAGAAAAATTGCAGACCGTGTCTCAAGTGAACCCCAGCTCCTTACGTCCTACAGAAGAATCACAGTTCCGAAACGGTAGGTACTATCCACAGGACGCACTGTGCCAACTCATCAAACTTTTATCATTTGCAGCTCCTGCTCCCTGACCTCTACCACAATCTTCAATCTTTTAATCAAAATGCCAATTGGCATTACTTCTCTCCCAGCGGTATTTTGGCTCCGTTGAGCAGAGTCTAGTTGAAAAGTCAATGACGATAGTGTAAGCCGGGGCCAATGTAATAAGTTGAAGGAGAGAACAACGATGATCATCAATCTTAGGGCAGATAAGATTACAATGTTACTTCCTCGTTGTTCTTACATATCTCTCCGAAGCACCTGCAGATCTCGGACTGATCTCCTGTCTCCATTTGTTGGTGGCCGGTACGATGGAACTGTATTCTATTCACAACATGAGAACGTAACGTAAGTAAGGAATAACAGGAGTTTAGCATTCAGCCCTTTGTGGATCCTCCATCGTTAAACTAAAATTATGGCTGATCTTTCCCCTTGACGACACCTTCCCGCACTGTATCCATGTCAATCTCTGACCTGAATATGCCATGCCATCTCACCAGTGCCAGGAACGTGGGTAGAGCTGAAAACCAACTGAAGACTGAGAATAGCCATTGAGCATAAAGTGGCCAGAATTCTCCAGCCATTTGCCGGCATAGGGATTCTTTGATCCCACTGCCATGGATTTCCCAGCGGGATACGGTGACTTCAATGGGAATTCCCATTGACAACGGTGGAAGCAGGAAACACGCAGGTGGGAGGCCGGAGATTACCGCACAACATAAGGGAGGTCTTGCGATGTAGTGGAAAGTGTCCCTGCCTCTGAATCAGAGGCTCCTGGTTCACAATCCACCCCAGGAGTGATGGCAACACTTGCCAATGGCGAGGTGGTAAGAGTGGGAGAGATTCCTGGTCAGCTGTGTGGTCGACAAAAACATTGGGGCCTCTACCATCACTATCCATAAGCTCCAGACCACAACATCTATATAAAAGTGTATGTTGCCACAGCAACTCTGACTCCTTGGGGGATCAGTTTCCTGGACAGCTGGTGTGGATCAGATTGGTGCCAATGGCATGGTGTTGGATCCCCGTTGCGGCTGGGGTGGATTTGAGACCTGCCCCCGCCGGTTGCCGAAGTCTCCGACACCGGACATTCGGCGGGGGCGGGAATCGCGCCGCGCCAGTTGGCGGGCTCCCCCGCTCCATTCTCCGGCCCGGATGGGCCGAAGTCCCGCCGATAAATTGCCTGTCCCGCCGGCGTGGATTAAACCACCTTTTGAACGGTGGGACAAGGCGGCGTGGGTGGGCTCCGGGGTCCTGGGGGGGGGGGGCGCGGGGCGATCTGACCCCGGGGGGTGCCCCCACGGTGGCCTGGCATGCGATCGGGGCCCACCTATCCGCGGGCGGGCCTGTGCCATGGGGGCACTCTTTCCCTTCCGCCTCCGCCACGGTCTCCACCATGGCGGAGGCGGAAGAGACTCCCTCCACTGCGCATGCGTGGGAAACTGTCAGCGGCCGCTGACGCTCCCGCGCATGCGCCGCCCGGGGATGTCATTTCCGCGCCAGCTGGCGGGGCAACAAAGGCCGTTTCCGCCAGCTGGCGGGGTGGAAATTCCTCCGGCGCCGGCCTAGCCCCTCAATGTTGGGGCTCGGCCCCCAAAGATGCGGAGCATTCCGCACCTTTGGGGCGGCGCGATGCCTGTCTGATTGGCGCCGTTTTGGGCGCCATTCGGCGGACATCGTGCCGTTTCGGGAGAATTTCGGCCCACGTTAGTAGAATTGTGCTGTAGAAACTTGCCATTTGTAGAACATTGGACTCCCTAACTATAAAGTGATGAGTTAGAATCCTGGTCAGTGTGTACAGTAGCAGAGTGATTATGTGACTGAACTAATGATCTGGTGACATGAATCCCAGCACCACAGCAGGGAATTTAAATTTGGTTAATTAATTAGGCAAATTAGGAATTTTTAAAAAATGAAACTTCCAGATTATCACAAAACCCCACCTGTTTCACTGATGTCTTTCCAGGAAATCTGTTTCATAGAAACCCTACTGTGCCGAAGGAGGCCATTCGGTCCATCGAGTCTGCACCGACCCTCTGAAAGAGCACCCTACCCAGGTCCACTCCCCCACCCTATCCCCGTAACCTAACCTGCACATCCCTGGACACTAAGGGACAATTTATCACGGCCAATCCACCTAACCTGCCCATCTTTGGACTGTGGGAGGAAACCGGAGCACCCGGAGGAAACCCACGCAGACGCGGGGAGAACGTGCAGACTCCGCACAGACAGTCACCCGAGGTCGGAATTGAACCCCAGTCCCTGGAGGTGTGAGGCAGCAGTGCTAACCACCGTGCCACCCCTTACCCCTTCCTTACCTGGCCTGGCAAAATATTGGATTCTTAATTGCCCCCTGAAATGGTCAAGAAGGTGGCTCCACTGCCATTTTCACAGGGGCATTTGGGGCTGGACAATAAATTCTGAACTTCCCAGTGACCCCCACATTCCCTAAATTGAATTGAAAAAACAGCAATTCATAGTTATGGAGCTAGACGTCTCCCGAGAGCAGTAAAGGACAGAGAAAGGTAATAGGATTGATGGCATTGGACCTATTCACAACTATTATAGAGTTTCTTAAAGTTGTAAATTGCTCTATCCTGTGAGTTCTTGGAAGTAATATAGGTTGTAACCAGAGAGTTAAAGAAATATGCAAGTGACATTTGTTTGTGTGCTTAAATGTTAGATGTAATCTTTTAACGTTTTAATAAGCCAAATGTGGTGTGTTTTATGTACCTTGCTGAGTTCAGAGCGAGACCATTAACACAGAGTACAAATCACTCTGATAAGGCTTTCTAAAGAAAGATTACTGGGATGAAATAATTATTTGTCCTCAAAGAGAACAAGAGATTTGTTTTATTTTGAGGATGTCAGCACCTGGACTAACTAAAAGCCTCATTTACAAGGGTTATTGCCACACTGCATCAATGAGTTAAAGCTTCGGATTTTTGTAGTCTGTTTGGCACAAACACTGTCAATACTATTTAATGATGGCGCTGCAAGTGTTATTGTGAACAAGAAAGGATGTGTTTCCCTCAGTGTAGCAGCAGCTGACTGTTTACATCCTGTCTTCCATTGCTTCCCTTGTTAACCCCAAACTATTCTGGCACACTCATTTCCCAATGTCGCCGTGGAAACAAGTCAGGAGGTGTAAATCTTAGCTTCTTTCAGCAAACAATTAAATTGCCGCGCCAGCTAAATTGTACCATAGAATCCCTCCATTGCAGGAGGAGGCCATTCGGCCCATCGAGTCTGCTCCGACCCTCTGAAAGAGCACCCTGCCTAAGCCCGCAGTCTGGAACCCCACTTGACCTGCACATCTTTGGACTTTGGGAGGAAACCGGAGCACCCGGAGGAATCCCACGCAGACACGGGGAGAACGTGCAGACTCCGCACAGACACTGACCCGAGGCCGGAATCGAACCTGGGTCCGTGACGCTGTGAGGCAGCAACGCTAACCACTGTGCTACCGCCGTGCCCTGACACATTAAACACTAAGCTACCCTGGGAATGTAGCGCTTTTAACTAGTTCATTAAATTTTTTAAAATCCCAAGGATCATATGACATGAAACCAAATCCTGCGGATCAATGTGTACACAACTAGGGCATCTTACATGCTTGAAATTAAGATCATTTGGAGAGGCATGGTAGCACAGTGGTTAGCACTGTTGCTTCACAGCACCAGGGACCCGGGTTCGTTTCCCAGCTTGGTTCACTGTCTGTGCGGAGTCTGCACGTTCTCCCCGTGTCTGCGTGAGTTTCCTCCGCGATCTCCGGTTTCCTCCCACAGTCCAAAGATGTGCAGGTCAGGTGGATTGGCCACACTAAATTGCCCCCTAGTGTCCAAAAGTTAGCTGGGGTTACTGGGTTACAGGGATAGGGTGGAAGTGTGGGCTTAAGTAGGGTGCTCTTTCAGGGGCTGGTGTAGACTCGATGGGCCGAATGGCCTCCTTCTGCACTGTAAATTCTATGATTCTGTGATCATCAAAAAAAAAACAAATCATCTCAAATGGAAGACGTATAATCACCAGGAGATTTCTGGACACTTGCTTTCCTTTGGGACAATGTGCGATCATTCTTGGAGACATGCCATGGTCCCATCGCTGTTTCTGCTCCATGTTCAAGAGACGCGTTGCGTGGCACTGTGCAATTTAGAGAGGATGGCTGCGGAACCTCCAGCTGACACTGTCCGTCACAGAGGATTGTACTCGCTGGGCAAAGACTATCATTTATCGGCAAGGGGATGGGCAAAAGTATTCAATGAACACCCAGCCCTGCGACTTGCTTGACTGTCTGCCTTCAAACATCTTTGTGCAAAGCCTTCAGGAGAGCACTGATGGTAAAACTGTGAATGGACCACTCTGTCAGAGGGTGTCATTTCCGATGCCTAATTAAAAAAAAAAAGTTTAGAGTACGCAATTATTATTTTTTTCAATTAAGGGGCAATTTAGCGTGGCCTATCCGCCTACCCTGCACAACTTTTGGGTTGTGGAGGTGAGACCCACGCAGACACGGGGCGAATGTGCAAACTCCAGACGGACAGTGACCCGGGGCTGGGACCGAACCTCGGCGCCATGAGGCACCGGTGCTAACCACTGCGGCACCGTGCTGCCCTTCCGAAGCCTAAATATAGGATAGCAACTTTACTCCCTTTATTGTCTACGCACAGGGAGGTGGAGAAATTAATTAGTCAGCAGTACACAGACTAACCTCAGTTCCCTGCCAGCTACTATGAATTATAGAATTTTACAGTGCAGAAGGAGGCCATTCGGCCCATCGAGTCTGCACGGGCTCTTGGAAAGAGCACCCTACCCAAGGTCAACACCTCCACCCTATCCCCGTAACCCAGTAACCCAACCCAACACTAAGGACAATTTTGGACACTAAGGGCAATTTATCATGGCCAATCCACCTAACCTGCACATCTTTGGACTGTGGGAGGAAACCGGAGCACCCGGAGGAAACCCACGCACACACGGGGAGGATGTGCAGACTCCGCACAGACAGTGACCCAAGCTGGAGTCGAACCTGGGACCCTGGAGCTGTGAAGCAATTGTGCTATCCACAAGGCTACCGTGCTGCCCCAATTACTATCTGCTCGAAACAGCACCACGTTAATGAACCTCCTCCACGACACCTTTCCACAGCACACATACAGAGAAATGAACAAGATTACCTCTTTTGGTTTCCCTGGGTAGAAACATAACTTTCGCCCAATCCTTCCTCAACAAACCCTCTCTCCACAGGTTATTACGAAAAGGACTTTGAGAGCTTTGTTTGGCACAAACGTTATGCCATGGCAGTGTTAATGTAAACAAGACCCTCGGATAGGTTGTGTTTCCCTCGATGCAGCAGCAACCAACTGTTTACATCCTGTCTTCACCTAAAAGCTGTCCTGGCAAACTGATTCCCCAGTGCTGCCATGAAAACAAGTCAGGGGGTGCAAATCTTACTTTCTTTCAGCAAACAATGAAATCACCGCGTCAGCTAAATTGTATCCTGATACATTAAACCCTCAGGCCCCCCCTAGAAATGAAGAACTTTTAACTATTTAATTAAATTTTAAAAAGCCATGGACCATAGGAGATTGAACCAAATCCTGTGGATCCACAACTAGGGTATCTAACGTCTATCCGCGCTCCACAAATACTGCCTTCTCTCCTTGGGATCTATTCTTCATTTTGCCAATCACTTTGAGCTGCATTGGAAAGTTGGAGGAGGAAGGTGTGTACAGAATGGGCACTATCCCACGGGTGCGTTTCTTCATGCCCTCTTAAATCACCTTAAAAGTACCGTTACAACTTACAAAAACTATTCTCAGGGTGACCATCAAAGGGATAACTTGATGCCTCGACAGAAATTGATGCCTCGTCATCTGATAGAGGAACGGAGTGCTGTGTACTTACCTCCAAAAATGTCAAACTGACTCTAAAGGCAAATCTGTTTTCCTGTAGACCATGGGGGGGGAGGGGAGGGGCGTTGATGGTGGTTCCTTTGCCACTTGGACACCCATGCAAGGCCTGCACGATGTTGTGAAGCCTCCGGTGAGCTTGGGAGATACCAGGTGGCCCAATGCTTGATGTGACCAAGCGATTGGGTCCGCTGCAGTTTCGGAGTTGGGCAGGGAAGGCACCGTCAAGGTAAACACAAAGGCCGGGGAGGGGGACAGGGTGTCATGACCGTAGAGGGTCAGGGTCCCCCAGGGGCTTCACAGACTCGGACCAGTCCCTGTCTAAAATGACGATTGGAGGCCCATTAATGTCTCAGGGCCTCCATTTCCTATGAAAAGGGGGGCCTGTCACTTTGGACACCCACTAGCATCCCCATTGAAAATGGAATTGGCTGTACTGCTGGTCTTAAAGGGTGAGAGGAGGCTGTCCACACTCCCCTCCCCCTTTACCCCCCCCCACACACCACAAACCCACACACCACAAACCCACACTGACCCCAACAAGTCTTTGCAATGTGCCACAACTTCAGAAGCTGCGAGGAATTTTACAAGTTGAAAATGATATTTTACAGCAACATATTCGCATAATAAATTTTCTGTTGCAAATTAACATGCCTGTCGGAATTGTTTACTGAATTGACAATGGCAAACAGAACTAATCATTCTCCCCGTAGACGCTTCCAATTCTTAGGTAGCCGAGCCCTGACTCCAATACGTTTGCTAGATTAGCAACCTTTTAATCAATCTTAATGTAAAATATTTAATATTTAGGTTTTTAACATAAGAGTCATTATTTACTCATTTGGTAAAATTTTAAATGCCTTTTACCATTTAGTATATCTCGCTGCATTAGTTTAACGCATCTTTATAAATGGAGGAGGTGGTGTAGAGGTATTGTTGCTGGGTGAATAACCCAGAGGCCTGGGGTAATGTCCGGGTTCAAATCCCATCAGAGCAGATGGTGAAATTGGAATTCAATAAAAATCTGGGGGTGAGATTCTCCAACCCCCCACCGGGTCGGAGAATCGTAGGGGACTGGCGTGAATCCCGCCCCCGCCGGTTGCCGAATTCTCCGGCACCGGAGATTCGGCGGGGGCGGGAATCGCGCTGCGCCGGTTGGCGGCCCCCCCCCCCCCCGGCGATTCTCCGGCCCGGATGGGCCAAAGTCCCGCTGCTAGAATGCCTGTCCCGCTGGCGTAAATGAAACCACCTACCTTACCGGCGGGACAAGGCGGCACCGGCGGGCTCCGGGGTCCTGGGGTGGGCGCGGGGCGATCTGGCCCTGGGGGGTGCCCACACGGTGGCCTGGCCCGCGATCGGGGCCCACCGATCCGCGGGCGGGCCTGTGCCGTGGGGGCACTCTTTTCCTTCCGCCTTCGCCACGGTCTCCACCAATACGGAGGCGGAAGAGACTCCCTCCACTGCGCAAGCGGCGATGCCGTGAGCAGCCACTGACGCTCCCGCGCATGCGCCGCCCAGTAATGTCATTTCCGCGCCAGCTGGCGGGGCACCAAAGGCCTTTCCCGCCAGCTGGCTGGGCGGAAATCAGTCCGGCGCCGACCTAGCCCCTCAAGGTTATGGCTCGGCCAGTCAAGATGCGGAGGATTCCGCACCTTTGGGGCGGCACGATGCCCGACTGATTTGCGCCGTTTGTGGTGCCAGTCGGCGGACATCGCGCCATTTACGGAAAATTTCCTTTCTGTTGATGGGAACTCTTGGGTGAGGGGACAAGGTGGCTTTACAATCAGAGCCAGGCCATCCAATTAGGAAACATTTTCATGCAAAGGATGGTAAAACTGTGGAACTCTCTTCCGCCAGAAGCAGTGGATGGTATCTCAATTTGTAATTTAAAATCTGCAACAAAACAGTTTGCGATGAAATACATCCAAATAGGCCAACATCTAACCTTACGCACGGACTGAATGGATAGCATGGTGCAGGATCCTTCTTATACTGAGATGACACCTGTGATGCATGTGCCTGACCTCTTCAAGAGGTGGAAAAGCACTTTTCTACAGATCTGGATATTTCAGGCTAAAATATTGATTTCAATTTATTACAAGAAATAAATTCACATAAATACTCCAACAGGACTGTACTAAATTTACTTCCAATTAATTTCTTCACCTGAAGGCAGCACAGTTTTCCAGAATCATTAGCCTTGTTCAGAATTATGAGTATCCAGCATTTTGGGGCTTGATCTTTTGACCTTGCCGTGCCCGACTCGGGACACGACGAGGCCAGTAAATCTTGCAAGAGGCTTCTCGCGTGATTTACTGGCCTCGTCATGCCTCATGAGACCTAATGAGATCTAATGGGATCTCGCGAGGCATCGCCACCTGAAACCCGCCCATTGAGGTCAGGACAGGGTGGTACCCTAGCACACCCCATGCCCAGGTGGTACTGACAGCTGGCAGGGACACTGCCAAGGTGCCAAGCTGGCATTTTTTGCGCTTGCGCGATTGGGCCGGGGTTGCCCACCGTGGGTGTTGGGGTGCCAGGGACCCTCCCATGTTGTGTTGGGGTTGGGGGCGGCGGTCGGGATTTTTTGTGGGCCTTGGAGATCGGGAAGCCATTTTTAAAATGGCGTCCCAATCTGTCGCTACAACGGAGAGTTCTGGCAAGCGGAGCTCCCCGTTGTAAAAAAACGGGGCTCTGTGCGGCCTCGGCCGCGCGTTCCCCGTTTGCACCCCATATTCAAAGCATTGACTAGCCACTGCGAGTACTGGGAAACAAGTGGCTAAACGCGCTCGCTCGTGAACTTTGTTCCCTTTTGGGAAGATCACGCCCTCTGTTTCATTTCCGTTAAATCGTGCACTCGATTTCGACATGGAAATATAGTTAAACTAAGTAAAGTAAACATCATAAAGCATTTATCTAAACATGCCTCTCACTTGCTTTGAAGCGGAGCTCAGCTCTGTCAAGGAAATTCCCAGTTCTTTCTCAATATGCCAGTAATTATAATAATTATATCTATCACTATCTGGAGAGATGTTTACTCGGCTGGACTCGAAACAAATTCTTTTATTAGACAGGTGTTAAATTTGAATTAATGACTGCCTTCCTACCAGGAGACCATCTCCCAGGTCAGCCACTGCACATAATGACGTGCTTCCTCATTTGGCCTTCTTCCAAGTGTGCAGCATTTCAAAAGCCTCAGGAACTTGGCCAGACCATATTGATCTTGTGTGGTTAATGTGGTAATAATTGCAATTCAAAAGAATGCCTGTGTTCTACTCCCCTGAGAGCGCCAGCTGTCCGAGCTTGTACTGTACTGTTGCTGTGGGTGTCCCGTGGCCAGAGGCTAGGGAATCTGTGGCAAGTGGCTGACCTCCTGACTCCGCAAAAGCCTGTCCGCTACCCACAGTAAAATTAGTGATATCTGGCGTTATACTAATTGGGAACATCGAGGGACCAAATATTTCCGACAGCTCAATTTTTAAAAAAACCCATTCGCTCCACTCACGGGTAACCATATCTCTAAACTCACAGTAACAGCACGTTAGCACAGTGGTTAGCACTGTTGCTTCACAACACCAGGGTCCCAGATTCGATTCTCGGCTTGGGTCACTGTCTGTGCAGAGTCTGCACGTTCTCCCCGTGTCTGCGTGGGTTTCCTCCGGGGGCTCCGGTTTCCTCCCACAGGTCCCGAAAGACGTGCTGTTAGGTGAGTTGGACATTCTGAATTCTCCCTCAGTGTACCCGAACAGGCGCCGGAATGAGGTGGGGTGAGCGAGCACTCGAGAACCTGGTAAGAGGTAGGTTGGGTGCAGTGGGGGGTGTCTGAAGGCTGCGGTGGAGTAACTCAGCAGGTTGAAAGATTAGGGTGGCATTTAAACATGGTGCCCCGATCCGCAAATCCTCTTCCTGAGCTAGCCTGTGCAGGAAATGATGTAAGTCATAGAAAATGATATAACGGGGAGTTTGCCACCACAGCCAAGCACAGCGCTTAATCAATGGAACAAGTATGATGGGCGGGATTTAATGAGAGTGTTAGCCATGGCCGCAAATCACATAATGGACGATAAATCTCTTGAGTGGCCAGAAACGGGATTAGCGCTGGCAGGATTTTGGATCGGGATCTTCTCAGCTCCTCCACGATGACATGATCTGCCAGGGCGTGAACCTGATTTGCATGAATTGAGGGTTTCTGTGTAGCGGCATGGCAACAGTGGGGTCTCAGAGTGATGCAGCCTCAGTAACAAAGCTGCCTATTAGCTTTACCAACCCTGAAGCAATAAGAAATTGTGTCCTCGAACCTCCCTGGGACTCATGCTCGTTAGATTAATGGACCATCAAGAGTTAACCCTTGATATTCCAGCTTCCCATTGTCTCAAAGCGGGGTATATCCAGAATGAGGGTATATTGTAGCCCGCCTCCCTTCACGGAAGGGAATGGCTAAGGGCCCCCTCTGTAAATCGAGGAGCTGGTTTCCTCGCTCCCATCCTCCTGGCTTGATTGAGAGCAAGTGCTGTGGAGCCGTTTAAATGGAACATTGAAAGGCTCACATGGTCCCTGGGCGGGAGAATCACATTCTTCAGTCCTCAGGCACAGAGTTTTTCAGGTGGGATAAATATAATTCTTCAAAATGCCTGAAAATTGTGATCCAGAGCACGACGCCAGTCGCTCTCACTTGCTTTCTATCACTCTCACACATGCACACGCACTCACACTCACACATTCACTCCCTCACACTCACTCTCTCTCTCACCCTCTCAAACACACTCACACTCTTTTATACGCTCACGCTCTCTCACACACGCTCTCACACATTCTCTCACTCACTCACTCTCTCTCACATTCACTCTCTCAAACACACACACTCTCTCACACTCTCACTCTTTTATACGCTCACACTCTCTCACACACGCTCTCACACATTCTCTCACTCACTCACTCTCTCTCACATTCACTCTCTCAAACACACACACTCTCTCACACTCTCACTCTTTTATACGCTCACACTCTCTCACACACGCTCTCACACATTCTCTCACTCACTCACGCTCTCTCACATTCACTCTCTCAAACACACACTCTCTCACACTCTCACTCTTTTATACGCTCACACTCTCTCACACACTCTCTCACACACTCTCTCACACACTCTCTCACACACTCTCTCACACACTCTCTCACACACTCACTCTCTCGAACAGACTACAAAGGCCCGTCTTTTACAATGGGGAGCTCCGCTCGCTGGAACTCCCCGTTGTGGCATGAGATTTAAAATTGGCGTCCCGATCTCCGAGACCCCCAAAAGAATCCCTGACCTCCCCACCAGCCCAAATGCATCCCCCCCAAAACCCATACCAGGCAACCCCAGCCCAATCGCACGTGCACATAAAATGCCACCTTGGCAATGCCCTTGCCAGCTGGCAGTGCCACCTGGGCACCTTAGAAGTGCCAGGGTAGCACCCAGGTGGCACTGCCAGGGTTAGGGCACCACCCTTCCCAAAGGGCATGCAGCTGGGAGCCCCCATGCGTGCTGTTCCATCATGTCCCCTTTTTTTGGGACCAGTAGCAAACGGTGTTATCCCAAAGTCTCTGAGGCGAAGGGATTGAATCCCAAAGCCTCAGGTACCTCGGGAATCTGCACATTAGAGTGAGGCTTACTGCCAATGTGGGCAGGGTTCACTTTGCGACGCCTCGTGAGATTGCGTTGAATCCCGCGAGGCGTTGCGAGCCGGGTAGATCCCGGGAGCGGGGTCTCCCGGCTTTCAACGGCCACGCCGCGGCGAGCTGCTTTTCTGGCGCAGTGTGGCCAGAGAGTCGCGCCCTCTGTCTCTCTCTCTCTCGCACTTTCTCTCTCACATTCTTTCTCTCACTCTCTCTCACGATCTCACCCTTTCTCTCATACCCTTGCTCTCACACTTTCTTTCTCTCTCTCACTCACTCCCCTCTCCCGCTCTCTCTCTCTCACTATCTCTCTTTTTCTTTCACAGATTCTCTCACTATCTCTTTCTTTTACACACACGCAAACACAATCTCATCTCTCCCTCACACTCACACTCTTTTTCTCACACTTATACACCTCATGCTCACTATTTTTCTCTCTCTATCTCTCTCACACACGCAGTTTCTCTCATCTTTCTCTTGTGCACACATACACTTCCTCTCTTTCACTCACACGCTCTCTTTCTCATACGCACTCTTTCGTTATCTCTCCTATGCAACACTCGTGCTCACGCTCTCTCTCTTTCTCTCTCTTTTTCCTCCGGGTGCTCCGGTTTCCTCCCACAGTCCAAAGATGTGCGGGTTAGGTGGATTGGCCATGATAAATTGCCCTTAGTGTCCAAAAATTGTCCTTAGAGTTGGGTGGGGTTACTGGGTTATGGGGATGGGGTGGCGGTGTTGACCTTGGGTGGGGTGCTCTTTCCAAGAGCCGGTGCAGACTCGATGGGCTGAATGGCCTCCTTCTGCACTGTAAATTCTATGATAATCACCACCCTTCGTTTGTGGGAGACTTTGATGAAATGGATCATGTTTGAAGTCTTTTCACCCATTATTGAATTTAATACAATTTTGGGAGATTCTCCAGGTGATCCATGTGTCTCACTCCTCATCAGCTGTCCACGGGGCTCAGGGACGAAGGAGAAATGGGAAGCGAAGTTGTGAATGGAGAACAATTGGGGAGTATGGAGTGAGGCACTGTGAAGGGTAAACGGGACCTCCTCTTGTGCAAGGATGAGCCTGATACAGTTTAAGTTGGTGCACAGGGTGCATGTGACTCGGGCGAGAATGAGTGGGTTCTTTCAGGGGGTAGCAGGTGAGTGTGAGAGGTGTGGGCGGGGGCCAGCGAATCACACGCACATGTTTTGAGGTTGTGAAAAATTGGGAAGATTCTGGGCGGGAGTGTTCGCGGTCTTAGCCAGGATAGTGGAGGAGGGAGTGGACCCGGACCCTTTGGTGGCGATATTTGGGGTTTCAGACAAGCCGGAGCTCATGGAGAGGAGGGAGGCCGATGTCTTGGCCTTCGTCTCTCTGATTGCACGGCGGCGGATTTTGCTGGAGTGGCGGTCGGCATCGCCACCGGGGGTAGCAGCATGGTTGGGTGACCTGTATGACTTCCTGCGGTTAGAGAAGATAAAGTATGAGTTAAGGGGCTCAGCAGGGGAGTTTGAGAAAATGTGGGGGACGTTTGTGAACGTGTTTGAGGAGCTGTTCGTCGCAGGGGGACGGGGGCGGGGGGGCGGGGGGGGCGTTGAAAAAGGAGGAAATTCTGTACAAACTGTATAGTTGATTGCTGGGAAGAATGTTTCCCGGGGTGTTTATTTGCTATTTTGACACAAGTTTGAATAAAATGCGTTTCAAAAAAATATATATAATGGGCAATATTAAGACGGTCGGTGAATATTTCATGAGACTAATTGCAGTACACAATTCTGCATAATTTGCTATTTCCAAACGACTTATCAAAAACTCCAACAGTTGGATGTCCAACATGTTGACGTCCATTTCATAAAATATCAACAACATCTGAACAAACCGACCTGATTGACAATTTGCCTTCAATCGTTGAGTTTGCGAAGGAAGACTGTCCTGCAATAAAACGTGACATTTTCTGAATTGCAAAATCTGGCAGAAAACTCTTGAATGAAACCCTACAAATTTTCACTCGCTGCTTTCGCGAGGGATGTTCTGGTTTGTGACTTTCTCCCCCTCCCGGGTGGCGGAATTATCGTTTCAAATGAGATTGTGGGATGGTTTGGTGGGAGGTGAGCTGGAAATGAACTAAAAGGCAATCAGCCGCTTGACACCTCGAATGCGATGGATGTTTATGGCCCAAGAAATGAAACCTGCCCATTTGTCCAACTTCATCAATACTTGAGGAGTCCAATTAAAACTCACAGCCCCCACACGGGCCTGGGGAATTACGGAGCTGTTTTTACACATCCCCAGGTGCTGATTTGAATCCTGCTTCCTTCCTGATTTTTAATTGAAAAAGAGCAATTGTCTCTTTGGGAACCGCCTCCACTTCAAAATCAATTTCCACTTGCGTTGGCCTCTCGATTGACCCGAATCAAATTTCTTGCATCGTAAGGAGACAAAAAAAGCAGACCCTGAAGCCATGAGGTTACGCTTAAGTAAAATGTGCAGACTTATAGTCAGTAGAAATGTTATACTTGCCTAGTTGCATTGCATTAGGGCATCAATAATAACCTTTTATTGTCAGAAGTATGAAGTTACTGTGAAAAGCCCCTAGTCGTCACATTCAGGCACCTGTTCAGGTAAGCTGGTACTGGAATTGAAGCCGCGCTGCTGGCCTCGTTCGGCATCACAAGCCAGCTGTCTAGCCCACTGAGCTAAACCAGCCCACTCTCTGCTTAATGCCCAGGAATGCTGGTGAATCGGAGGTGTGGTGGAGGAGCAAGTGGTTCAGTCGACTCGGCCCCTTACCTTAGAGATGATCGCAGCTTCCGACTACTCACGGTTCGCTAAGTGCACCTTATTCCTGCCGTGGGGCTTTCGTTGTGAAGAAAAATGAAAACACGAGCCCGAGGAATTCTTCTCCAGGAAGCAAGAGTGCGCTCCGTTGCGGATCAGTCCGGGAAATTTAGATCATTTTGCGGCGACCGTAACGGGTAATTATGTACGCAGAAGCATGCGAATCAGGAGCAGCAGTAGGCCATTCGGCCCCTCGGGCCCGCTCTGCCATTCAATAAGATGATGGTTGATCTAATTGCAACCTCCTGCCTACCCCACCCCCCCACCCCCTTGTTTATCAAGAATCCATCTCGCTCTGCCTTATACACATTCAAAGACTCTTCTTCCACTGCCTTTTGAGGAGGAAAGTGACGGAGGCTCACCACCCTCTGAGAGGAAAAACGTTCTCCTCACCTCTCTTTTTAAAAGGGTGACCCCTTTTTTTGTAAAGAGTGATCCTGAGTTCCAGATTCTTCCGCAAGAGGAATCATCATCTCCACCTCCACCCTGCTCAGGGTCCTACCTGCTTCAATCAATCGCCTCTTCCTCTTCTAAACTCCAGCCGATCGAAGCCTAACTGGTCCACGTACATGTCCAAACGGTGCATCTCCGTCACGATCTCGGAGCTGTTGCGCTGCACCTTTATTCTCTCTCTTTTTCTTCAGGCTTCTACGCCATCCTTAAATTTTCTTCACCCTCTCTGCCTTATTTCTGCGCTTCCCTATTTCCTGCCCTATCATTCCTTCATTTTCACTTCTGCAAATCCCATCTTTCCTTTGGATGGTCGGTTTCCTGTACAGGAAACCAAACCTTCGCCGGTTCCGTTTCTCTTGCCGTGTCAACGTCTACTTTAGTTCAAGCGAGCCGTTGTCTAAAAATAATTATTCTTTTGTGGGACGTGGGCATCGTTGGGTGGGCCAGCATTTGTTGCCCATCCCTAACCTCCCAGAACTGAGTGGCCAGGTGGGCCGGTTCAGAGGTGGAGGGGAGGGGGCAGTGAGGCGGCAACACATTGCCGTGGGTCTGGAGTCACGTGTGGGCCAGATAGGGTAAGCGTTCTCCAAGGCGGCCTTCAGGACGCGCGACAACGCAGAATCGCCGAGCAGAAACTGTTAGCCAAGTTCCGCACACATGAGTACGGCCTCAACCGGGGCCTTGGATTCATGTCGCATTACATTCACCCCCCACCACCTGATCTGGGCTTGCGAAATCCTACCAACTGTCCTGGCTTGAAACAATTCACACCTCTTTTGTCCCTCTCTCCATTTGCTCCGTCTGGACCTGTAAAGACTTAATTACCTGCAAAGACTTGCATTCAAAGTAATGCCTTGCATCATTGACTTTGACTATATATGTTTCTGGAACCTACCTCTTCATTCACCTGAGGAAGGAGCAGCGCTCCGAAAGCTAGTGATTCAAAACAAACATTCTGGGCTTTAACCTGGTGTTGTAAGACTTCTTACTGTGCCCTTGAGAAGTTCATTGCAGGAGGTATGCTGGCCTTGTTGGGACAGGTCATTGTCAAATCACACACGGGCAATCTCACTGAGTTGGACTGGGGAGGAGAGGTGCTGGTGGGGGCGGGGGGGGGGGGGGGTGTCGACCATGTTGAAAAGAGGTGTCAATTATCACCATCACAGAAGATAATTGATGGTGACTTTGATCAAAGCAGCTGCAATGTTGTGAGTGACAGAAACTAGACCAAATGGAGTTGTGTGAGAAAGGTGCAAGCCATTAAAAGCAATCAACACATTCACCCGGAATACTAGGACAGATTAGAATTGGTTTGTAGCCGGACAGGTTTTTTGAGAAGGGGTGATGACGACAGATTTGAAAGGAAGAGGGACAACTCCTGGACAGAGGGAACCATGGACAATGTCAGAAAAGGTCATTCAGCATTTAGGTTTTGGATGGGGGAAGAGATGAAAGGGGCAAGAGGCAGGTCTCATGGAAAAGATGAGCTCGGAGAGGGTGCTGAGGACCAGAGGGAGCTGCAAGGTGATGGACGATCAGGATTTCAGTTGGGATCATTGAGAAGAGGAAGACAATGGCACCCGATTAATCAATTTTAGACAAAGAAACCCATAAACTACTCAAAATTGGCACGGGACACGAGAGAGCTGAAGGCACAAAGGAACAGAGTTGGAAAACACAGCTGGGCAGGATTCTCCACCCCCGCGCCGAAGTGCCCACGCCGTTGAGGTTCACGACGGCGCGAAACAGCCCCTATCCCAGGCCCGATAATGGGCTAGGAGCGGGGCCGTGTCATTCACACGCGCCAGGCCTTGTCGCCGCGTAAAGGCGGCGCCGCATAACTGGCATCACCCGCGCATGCGTGGTTGCCGTCCTCTCCGAGTCCGCCCCGCAAGAAGATGGCGGACGGATCTTGCGGGGCTGCGGAGGAAAGGAGGTCTTCCTTCAGAGAGGACGGCCCGCCGATCGGTGGGCACTGATCGCGGGCCAGACCCCATTTGAGGTACCCCCCGGTGCAGGATACCCCCCCCCCCCCCAGCAGGCCACCCCCCCAACGTTCCTGCGCTGTTCCCGACGGCAGCAACCAGGTGTGGATGGCGCTGGGGGGGGAACCCGCCATTTTGGCCTGGCCGCTCGGCCCATCCGGGCCTGAGAATAGCAGGGTAGCCGGACAATCGCCATTTTGGGTGTCTCGGGCAATTCTCCGGCCTGCGCTGCGCGGAACCCGACGGGGCCGTTCCCGCCGCTTGGGAGAATCGCGGGAGTCGCGGACCGGCGTCGCGGGAAAATTTGGCGGCCCAGGCGATTCTCCCAATTGGCGCGGGAGCAGAGAATCGCGCCCAGCTGTTCTTGACCTTCAGGGTAACTCAAAACAAACAGGAGAATATAGCAATAATCCGAAGCTCATTATTCTGTTCTCTGGATAATGGAGCACTAATTGGATGACAATTAGAAAAATACACTTCTGTTTGTCCAATGTAAAATGTAACACCCAGATCGCGCTCGAGTTTCATTGCAGCACCCATGGAAGTGAGGAAAAGATAACAAAATGGATTCTTTGCAAGGTTTATAGTTGCTGGCTCATCTTAGCGAAGGTGTTAATTCTGCTGGAGAAATATCGCTAGAGACAGAACCATGAAAGACAACCAAGATCTAAACACTCAGCCTTTTGAAGTTTAGTAATTCTCTTAATGCTATTCTATTACAAATACTGACACACTTAGTTTGGGGGGGGAGAGCGGTTGTTGTTGAGAGAAGGGGGCAGCCAATAGAATCAGAGCTCACATTTACAAAGCCTTCTGTCTCTTTGATGAAACTGGGACATCAAATCTATTTTGTATCAGCTACACCAAGACAACCTCAACACTGGCAAACTGCTGATAAATGTTCCGTTGCTTTGCCAAGATGCAAAAATAACTGCTTCAGAAGCTTGAATTACAGAAGATGTGCTATGTATAGGATTTTAGAAGTCCTACAAAGACCTTAAGTACCATACTGACATCACTGAAGAACAGTTGAAACTGTTTCAAAGCTGCAATTTCATTTTTGGTATTTGCTTGAGGCACGGAACAGTGAAAAGGCTGTTCAGCTGAGCTTGCGATGAATGTCGCCTTCATACTCCTGTGTCTACAGATACCAATATGTCCCCTCCCGTTCCCCATTTACATCCTGGTCATTGACCCCAGGGGACAGCTAATAGTTTTCCAGGGACCCCTCTGGTCGTGCATTGCAGGTCGGGTAGATGAAAGCCCATCTCTGGACTGGCAAGTGGATTGAAGATGGCTGCCTGGTGACCAATGGTGGCGTCTGGTGCATTCAGTACCGAAGTACCAACGCTGTTAAAACTGACCAGGGAAAGTCTGGCTTGAGCATAACGAGGGGCTGACTTAGCACAGTCGGCTAAACAGCTGGCTTGTAAGGGTAATCAATTCCCGTACCAGCCTCCCCGAACAGGCGCCGGAATGTGGCAACTAGGGGCTTTTCACAGTAACTTCATTGAAGCCTACTCGTGACAATAAGCGATTATTATTATTATGAATGTGTGGTCGTTCATCTTCAGCATGGAGAACCGTGTCATGACCAGAAATCTCCACGAGACGTCGCAAAGATGATGCGTGCTGTCTGGTAGATGTTTGACCCAATATTAATAACTAACGGATCAGTATTCTGGTGAAATTAAAGGAAGTAAAGTTGCCATAGTCCCAGATGGCTATAGGCTGCTTTCCCCTTTGAGGGGGGTGAGCTGACTGGTGGTGATTTAACCTGAGGGTCACCACACCTCAGGCGAGGGGCAAGGTTGAGAAGATGGAGCCTTCATGAATAACCTCAGCCGGTACGGGATTCGAACCCACGCTGTTGACCTCGCTCTGCATCACGATCCAGCCGCCCAGCCAACTGAGCTATTTCTTTTTTTAAAATATTTTTATTCTCCTCCTTTTTCACATTTTCTCCCAAATTTACACCCTACAATAAACAATAATCAGTAACGAATGCAATGTCAATCTTCATATCAATAACAATGATCCCATCCCCCCACCAAATCCCAGACATTGGCCCGCATGTTAACATAAACAAATGACAAAAAGGAATCAGGAATCACCCACAGTCACCGTTAACACACACAATCCCCCTCCCCCAACTCTCGCTCGCTGTAATCCAATTCTCGAAAGTGCGTAATGAATAACGCCCATGAATTGTAGAACCCCTCCATCCTTCCCCTCAGTTCAAATTTGACCTTTTCAAGCGTTAAGAATTCCAGCAGGTCCCCCCCGCCACGCCAGGGCACAGGGTGGAGAGGTTGATCTCCACCCCAACAGGATCTGCCTTCGGGCCACCAACGAGGCGAAAGCTACAACATCTGCCTCCGCGCCCGTTTCCAACCCCGGCTGGTACGACACCTGGAATATGGCCTCCCGAGGGCCCGGGTCCAGTTTCACATGCACCACTTTAGAGATTACCCTAAAAACCTCCTTCCAGTAATCCTCCAGCTTTGGACAGGAACAAAACATATGAACGTGATTTGCCCCCCCCCCCCCCCCCGCAACATTCACACACATCTTCTACCCCCTCAAAGAGCCGGCTCATCCTCGTCCTTGTAAGGTGCGCTTCAGCAGTATCAGCCCCACACACGAGGTGGAGGCATTCACTCTCCGGAGCACCTCACACCAGAACCCCTCCTCCATACCCTCTCCCTACTCTTCCTCTCACTTTGCCTTTATTCCTTCCAGCGGTGCCTTCTCCTCTTCCAAAAGAGCCCTGTAAACCGCCGACACTACCCCGGTCTCCAGTCCCCCTGTCGTCAGCACCTCCTCCAGCAATGTGGAGGCCACCTCTACCGGGAAGCTGTGTATCTCCTTTCTGGCAAAGTCTCGAACCTGCATGTATCAAAATATTTCCTCCTGCTCCAGTTCATAATTTGCTCCCAGCTCCTTGAATCCTGCAAACCGACCCCCAAGAAACAAATCTTTTAGTGTCCTAATTCCTTTCTCCTCCCAGCTCTGAAAATTTCCATCCCACTTCCCTGGCTCAAACCTATGGTTCCCCCGAATCGGCATTTCCCTTGACCCTGCCTACAACCTGAAGTTCTGGCGAAACTGCCTCCAAATGCTCAAGAAGCTATTACTACCAGACTCTCTGAGTATCTCGGCGGGGCCGTCGGGAGCGGCGCTGTCGCTAGCGCCTTCAATCCCGACCCCCTACCCAATCTCTCCTCCATTCTGACCCACTGGGAATCAACCCCTCTGACCCAGCTCCGCACCTTCTCCACATTCGCCGCCCAGTAATAATACATCAGGTTCGGAAGACCCAAACCCCCTGCCTGCCTTCCCCTCTGTAGCAGCACCTTTCTCACTCTGGCCACCTTCCCTCCCCATATGAACGAGATAAGCATCCCTTCAATCTCTCGAAAAAAATGCCTTTGGCAGGAAAATCAGCAGGCATTGAAAAATAAACAGAAATCGCGCCAGCACGTTCATTTTAACCGCCTGTACCGCCAGTGACAGAGGGAGACCATCCCACCTTGCCAGATCTGCTGTCACTCTCCCCACCAAACTAGAAATGTTGTACCTGCGGAGCTCCCCCCCCCCCCACTCCCAGGCAACCTGCACCCCCAGGTACCTAAAGTGAGTCCCTGCCCCACGGAATGGCTGCCCGCCCCACCCCCGGCCGACACACCACAAATATTCACTCTTGTCCAGATTCAATTTGTACCCCGAGAAAGACCCAAACTCCCAAAGCAGCTCCAATATTCCCCCTATCGACACACTCGGTTCCAGCACGTATAACAGCAAGTCATTGGCATATAAGGACACCCGATGCTCTGTCCCCCCCCACCAATCGGGACACCCAATGCTCTATCCCTTTCCATACCCCCGAATTTCTTTTAAAAAAAATTTAGAGTACCCAATTCATTTTTTCCAATTAAGGGGCAATTTAGCGTGTTCAATCCACCTACCCTGCACATCTTTGGGTTGTGGGAGCCAAACCCACACAGACATGGGGAGAATGTGCAAACTCCACGTGGACAGTGACCCAGAGCTGGGATCGAACCTGGGACCTCGGCGTCGTGAGGCAGCAGTGCTAACCCACTGCGCCGCCGTGCTGCCCTCACAAACCCACCATAGTTAAGGCCCTGGTTTCTAACCAACTTTCTGTGGCTTGTTGCCCATCCTCCTGAAAAGCCTCTGCAGCTTGTCACACCTCGTGAATCACCTTGAGACCTTTCTCTGGATTTAAGGCGCCCTAAGAATGCAGGTTGCTTTTTACACATTTTCAATTGAGCCAAACAAGCTGCATCACACATTGAGCGTTGTTGGTTAATGGTATTGATGAGGTGGGCGCGGAAAGGAGGTTTCGTCTTGTGGGTGAGTCCAGAAGCAGGGGGCACTGTTTTAAAATTCGGGGGTCACTGTTATTGTAAATAGTTGAGGAGAAACGCTTCTCTCAGTGTGAAAAAATGAAAATGAAAATCACTTATTGTCACAAGTAGGCTTCAAATGAAGTTACTGTGAAAAGCCCCTAGTTGCCACATTCCGGCACCTGTTCGGGGAGGCTGGTACGGGAATTGAACCGTGCTGCTGGCCTGCCTTGGTCTGCTTTCAAAGCCAGCGGTTTAGCCCAGTGTGCTAAACCAGCCCCTGTCGTGTTGTGTGCGACTTTGGAATTCTCTGCCGCAGAAAGCAGTAGAAGCGGGGTCGCGAATATTTTTAAAGCAGCGGTCGATGGATTCTTGTTGGGGAAGGGAATCAATGGTTATCAGGTGGAGGTGGGAATGTGGACATTTGGAACGCAAACATAGCCACGATTTAATCAAATGCTGGAGCCACATCCAGGGCCAAATGGCCTCCTGTTTCATACGTTTGTATCACAGCAATCAAACCTGACAGAAAAGCTCGGCCTAGGAGATAAGCTGACCTTTATGTCACACCATTCATGGCCCAGCGGTTTACTGCTGCCCATTCACAAACAGGCCCTTCCGTGCAATCAAACTGACAGGTGATTGTCGGCCGCACTTGCTGATTTCTCATTCCTCCCAGTGTGCTTTTCCCCAGCGTGCGTGGATGGCACCTCCCTTCTGTGTGGTTAAATATGCCGACCAAAGCAGGTTCGCCACCGGGGTCCCCGCATAACCTTCAATTAACCACCTGACAGTCCGCCTTCAGTTCCTATAGTAACCAGTGCAACTAAGTATGGACTGGTGACAGGGACAACGGATAGTGCCTCTCACTTCCAGCCAGTCTGATGTGTTCCAGAATAAGCAACACCCACCGATCAAGTGAAGATACCCGCTACTCGTCAACTATTTAAAGCCTTTCCTCCCTTTTATCTAATCCTTAACGAAAGCAATGCAAAGTTCTTGAAAGACTGTTGGACTGAACACACACAACACATCCTGTTTCCCCGGCAGCAGTTTACCCTGTCAGATCTGAATGTAAGTGTCTTTAATAAATGCTTTAGAAACCCTTGACATTGATTTATCCATTTTGGTATGCAGGAACATTGAGTTATTTCACCGGCGTTAAGGGCTGCTAATAGCAGGGCATCCAGATCAGGTCACAATGTCCAGGTACAACAGCACATTACTGACTTAAAGACGTCCATTTATGTAGCACCTGTCACAGACACAGGACGCCCCAAACGCTTTATGGCCAATCACGTATTTTTCATGTGTGGCCCTGTTGAAACGTGGCAAGCAACTTGAGCACAGCAAGCTCCCACAAACAGCAATGTGATCATGACTATAACTAGGCGACTGGATAATCTATTCACTCGGATGTTGATTGGAGGATAAGCATTGATTTGAGTCTCCCTTGAAGCGAGGAGGACCCTTGCTACAGCGTCCAGCCTGTGACAAGAGCTGGCGTGTGAATCTTTTGATGTGGGGGATTGCTGCATTGCAGATACCGCAGGGTCCTGTGTGACCACGAGACCCCCCTTGTCTTACCACCAGCTGCTGGTGTGTTTGAAAGGATTTGCAGGTTGACACACTCAACTTGTTTGGCCGTGTTATGAGCGCACCTTCCGTGGCCGTCAAATCCCGGGGTGGGGCTCAGAGCCAGAGCTTCTAGCTCAGAGGCAGAGACAATACACACTGCTCCACAAGAGGATAAGATGAATTGTGGTCGGGACAACAAGGATAGCTTCCCGGCTCTCCTCCGACACCGTGCTATGGCGTATTTTATGCCCAACCAAGAGGGAAGTCAGAGCTTGAGTTCAGTGTCTCATTGTAAAGGCAGCACCTTCAGCCAAGCCTCACTATTGCACTGGGTGGGTCCAGATTGACTTTTGTGCTGAAGTCCAGGAATGCGACTTGAACCTTGGGCGAAATTCTCCACCAACGGCGTGATGTCCGCCGACTGGCGCCAAAAACGGCGCCATCAGACGGGCATCGCGCCGGCCCAAAGGTGCGGAATGCCGACGCCGGAGGGATTTCCGCCCCGCCAGCTGGCGGAAATGGCGTTTGTTGCCCCGCCAGCTGGCGCGGAAATGCGGCACATGCGCGGGAGCGTCAGCGGGCGCCGGCAGTTTCCCGCGCATGCGCAGTGGGGAGAGTCTCTTCCGCCTCCGCCATGGTGGAGGCCGTGGTGGAGGCGGAAAGGAAAGAGTGCCCCCACGGCACAGGCCCGCCCGCGGATCGGTGGGCCCCGATCGCGGTCCAGGCCACCGTGGGGGCACCCCCCTGGGCCAGATCGCCCCAGGATCCCGGAGCCCGCCCACGCCGCCTGGTCCCGCCGGTAAATACCAGCTTTGATTTACGCCGGCGGGACAGGCAATTTCTGGGCGGGACTTAGGCCCATCCGGGCCGGAGAATTGAGCGGGGGGGGTCCCGCCAACCGGCGCGGCCCGATTCCCGCCCCCGCCCAATCTCCGGCGGGATTCACGGCGGCCAGCGGCCATTCTCCGACCCGGCGGGGGGTCGGAGAATGACGCCCCATATGTCTCAAAGGCGAGACTTAACCTTTTCTGAAATCAAATGCCTGTTTTTGACTAACCCCATAACAAACGTTACATGTCTATGTTTGCTTCAAATATTTCAAGGAGATTGTAGGTATTATTGTCAGAAAAAGTGGCTTTCTCCGAAATCACCTTTTCACAGAGGACCTGCAAACATAGTGTCTTGAGAATTGTGAAGTAGCGAGTGTTCAGGTAGATTGCAGGTGAGAGAGCGAGCAGTCAGGTAGATTACAGGTGAGAGAGCGAGCAGTCAGGTAGATTACAGGTGAGAGAGCGAGCAGTCAGGTAGATTCCTGGTGAGGGAGCGAGCAGTAAGGTAGATTGCAGGTGAGAGAGCGAGCAGTCAGGTAGATTACAGGTGAGGGAGCGAGCAGTCAGGTAGATTGCAGGTGAGAGAGCGAGCAGTCAGGTAGATTACAGGTGAGAGAGCGAGCAGTCAGGTAGATTCCTGGTGAGGGAGCGAGCAGTAAGGTAGATTGCAGGTGAGAGAGCGAGCAGTCAGGTAGATTACAGGTGAGGGAACGAGCAGTCAGGAAGATTACAGGTGAGGGAGCGAGCAGTCAGGTAGATTACAGCTGAGGGAGCGAGCAGTCAGGTAGATTGCAGGTGAGAGAGCGAGCAGTCAGGTAGATTACAGGTGTGGGAGCGAGCAGTCAGGTAGATTACAGGCAAGGGAGCGAGCAGTCAGGTAGATTACAGGTGAGGGAGCGAGCAGTCAGGTAGACTACAGGTGAGGGAGCAATCAGTCAGGTAGATTACAGGTGAGGGAGCGAGCAGTCAGGTAGATTACAGGTGAGAGAGCGAGCAGTCAGGTAGACTACAGGTGAGGGAGCAATCAGTCAGGTAGATTACAGGTGAGAGAGCGAGCAGTCAGGTAGATTACAGGTGAGAGAGCGAGCAGTCAGGTAGATTACAGGTGAGAGAGCGAGCAGTCAGGTAGATTACAGCTGAGGGAGCGAGCAGTCAGGTAGATTACAGGTGTGGGAGCGAGCAGTCAGGTAGATTCCTGGTGAGGGAACGAGCAGTCAGGAAGATTACAGGTGAGGGAGCGAGCAGTCAGGTAGATTACAGGTGAGGGAGCGAGCAGTCAGGTAGATTACAGCTGAGGGAGCGAGCAGTCAGGTAGATTGCAGGTGAGGGAGCGAGCAGTCAGGTAGATTACAGGTGAGGGAGCGAGCAGTCAGGTAGATTACAGGTGAGGGAGCGAGCAGTCAGGTAGACTACAGGTGAGGGAGCAATCAGTCAGGTAGATTACAGGTGAGGGAGCGAGCAGTCAGGTAGATTACAGGTGAGGGAGTGAGCAGTCAGGTAGATTACAGGTGAGGGAGCGAGCAGTCAGGTAGACTACAGGTGAGGGAGCGATCAGTCAGGTAGATTACAGGTGAGGGAGCGAGCAGTCAGGTAGATTACAGGTGAGGGAGTGAGCTATCAGGTAGATTACAGGTGAGGGAGCGAGCAGTCAGGTAGATTACAGGTGAGGGAGCGAGCAGTCAGGTAGAATACAGGTGAGGGAGCGAGCAGTCAGGTAGATTACAGGTGAGGGAGTGAGAGGTCAGTCAGATTAAAGGTGAGGGAGCGAGCAGTCAGGTAGATTACAGGTGAGGGAGCAAGCAGTCAGGTATATTACAGGCGAGGGAGCGAGCAGTCAGGTAGATTACAGGTGAGGGAGTGAGCAGTCAGGTAGATTACAGGTGAGGGAGTGAGCAGTCAGGTAGACTACAGGTGAGGGAGCGAGCAGTCAGGTAGATTACAGGTGAGAGAGCGAGCAGTCAGGTAGATTACAGGTGAGGGAGCGAGCAGTCAGGTAGATTACAGGTGAGGGAGCGAGCAGTCAGGTAGATTACAGGTGAGGGAGTGAGCTATCAGGTAGATTACAGGTGAGGGAGCGGGCAGTCAGGTAGATTACAGGTGAGGGAGCAAGCAGTCAGGTAGATTACAGGTGAGGGAGCGAGCAGTCAGGTAGATTACAGGTGAGGGAGCGAGCAGTCAGGTAGATTACAGGTGAGGGAGCGAGCTGTCAGTTAGATTACAGGTGAGGGAGCGAGCAGTTAGGTAGATTACAGGTGAGGGAGCGAGCAGTCAGGTAGATTACAGGTGAGGGAGCGAGCAGTCAGGTAGATTACAGGTGAGGGAGCGAGCAGTCAGGTAGATTACAGGTGAGGGAGCGAGCAGTCAGGTAGACTACAGGTGAGGGAGCGATCAGTCAGGTAGATTACAGGTGAGGGAGCGAGCAGTCAGGTAGATTACAGGTGAGGGAGTGAGCAGTCAGGTAGATTACAGGTGAGGGAGCGAGCAGTCAGGTAGACTACAGGTGAGGGAGCGATCAGTCAGGTAGATTACAGGTGAGGGAGCGAGCAGTCAGGTAGATTACAGGTGAGGGAGTGAGCTATCAGGTAGATTACAGGTGAGGGAGCGAGCAGTCAGGTAGATTACAGGTGAGGGAGCGAGCAGTCAGGTAGAATACAGGTGAGGGAGCGAGCAGTCAGGTAGATTACAGGTGAGGGAGTGAGAGGTCAGTCAGATTGAAGGTGAGGGAGCGAGCAGTCAGGTAGATTACAGGTGAGGGAGCAAGCAGTCAGGTAGATTACAGGTGAGGGAGCGAGCAGTCAGGTAGATTACAGGTGAGGGAGTGAGCAGTCAGGTAGATTACAGGTGAGGGAGTGAGCAGTCAGGTAGACTACAGGTGAGGGAGCGAGCAGTCAGGTAGATTACAGGTGAGAGAGCGAGCAGTCAGGTTGATTACAGGTGAGGGAGCGAGCAGTCAGGTAGATTACAGGTGAGGGAGCGAGCAGTCAGGTAGATTACAGATGAGGGAGTGAGCTATCAGGTAGATTACAGGTGAGGGAGCGAGCAGTCAGGTAGATTACAGGTGAGGGAGCGAGCAGTCAGGTAGACTACAGGTGAGGGAGCGAGCAGTCAGGTAGATTACAGGTGAGGGAGCGAGCAGTCAGGTAGATTACAGGTGAGGGAGCGAGCAGTCAGGTAGATTACAGGTGAGGGAGCGAGCAGTTAGGTAGATTACAGGTGAGGGAGCGAGCAGTCAGGTAGATTACAGGTGAGGGAGCGAGCAGTCAGGTAGATTACAGGTGAGGGAGCGAGCAGTCAGGTAGATTACAGGTGAGGGAGCGAGCAGTCAGGTAGACTACAGGTGAGGGAGCGATCAGTCAGGTAGATTACAGGTGAGGGAGCGAGCAGTCAGGTAGATTACAGGTGAGGGAGCGAGCAGTTAGGTAGATTACAGGTGAGGGAGCGAGCAGTCAGGTAGATTACAGGTGAGGGAGCGAGCAGTCAGGTAGATTACAGGTGAGGGAGCGAGCAGTCAGGTAGATTACAGGTGAGGGAGCGAGCAGTCAGGTAGATTACAGGTGAGGGAGCGAGCAGTCAGGTAGATTACAGGTGAGGGAGCGAGCAGTCAGGTAGATTACAGGTGAGGGAGCGAGCAGTCAGGTAGACTACAGGTGAGGGAGCGATCAGTCAGGTAGACTACAGGTGAGGGAGCGATCAGTCAGGTAGATTACAGGTGAGGGAGCGAGCAGTCAGGTAGATTACAGGTGAGGGAGTGAGCTATCAGGTAGATTACAGGTGAGGGAGCGAGCAGTCAGGTAGATTACAGGTGAGGGAGCGAGCAGTCAGGTAGAATACAGGTGAGGGAGCGAGCAGTCAGGTAGATTACAGGTGAGGGAGTGAGAGGTCAGTCAGATTAAAGGTGAGGGAGCGAGCAGTCAGGTAGACTACAGGTGAGGGAGCGATCAGTCAGGTAGATTACAGGTGAGGGAGCGAGCAGTCAGGTAGATTACAGGTGAGGGAGTGAGCAGTCAGGTAGATTACAGGCGAGGGAGTGAGCAGTCAGGTAGACTACAGGTGAGGGAGCGAGCAGTCAGGTAGATTACAGGTGAGAGAGCGAGCAGTCAGGTAGATTACAGGTGAGGGAGCGAGCAGTCAGGTAGATTACAGGTGAGGGAGCGAGCAGTCAGGTAGATTACAGGTGAGGGAGTGAGCTATCAGGTAGATTACAGGTGAGGGAGCGAGCAGTCAGGTAGATTACAGGTGAGGGAGCGAGCAGTCAGGTAGACTACAGGTGAGGGAGTGAGCAGTCAGGTAGATTACAGGTGAGGGAGCGAGCAGTCAGGTAGATTACAGGTGAGGGAGCGAGCAGTCAGGTAGATTACAGGTGAGGGAGCGAGCAGTTAGGTAGATTACAGGTGAGGGAGCGAGCAGTCAGGTAGATTACAGGTGAGGGAGCGAGCAGTTAGGTAGATTACAGGTGAGGGAGCGAGCAGTCAGGTAGATTACAGGTGAGGGAGCGAGCAGTCAGGTAGATTACAGATGAGGGAGCGAGCTGTCAGGTAGATTACAGGTAAGGTAGCAAGTAGAGTAAACTGTGCATTAATTCAGAGGAGAAGTTACGATTGATACACTGTTAGAGGTATCCTTTTCCAGTGTCTATCATCAGAGTTACACGAAACTCACAGCAGTAACTGTTCCCTCCCTCCTGGGATCAGTCGCTCGGTGGTTTTGTGTTGTAGCTGAGATTTGAGTTGGTTTGGAGGCAGGATTTGAATTCTAGTCCACACTGTGTAAATCTCAGTGCGTACGACATGAAAGCATAATATTGCCGCTTCAGGTCAATGACCTTTCATCACAGCATCTGACAAAAGGTCATCGACCCAAAATGCTAACCGTTTCTCTCGCTCCGCATTTGCTGAGTATTCCCAGCTTTCTCCATGTTCATTTCAGATTTCCAACGTCGGTAGAGTTTTGCTTTTGTACAGGAAAGATTCCTGATCTTGGGAACCACATCAGTTCTTGGTACAGTGGGGGGCCTGTTAGCTCAGTCGGCCAGCATGGGCGGGTTTGAGTCCCGTTCTTGCTGAGGTGGACTTTTGACCTGCTTCCTCGGCCTGCACCCGACAGTGGCAACAGCAAACCATCACTGACAAAAACTGCCAAGAACACACACGATGAGCCAGAAAGCTGCCTGGGGCAGAGCACACATGAAGAGCTTCTTAGTATCGCGAGAGGTGCGATTGATTCCTTTTGTTAGTAACACTTCCGTCAGCTTCAGGGCGTTAAATTCAGGGGCAAAACATTCTCGACCTGTTGTTTAAATTGAAAGTGCTCATTTTGTTCTTCGTTTCAATCCTGCAAAACTCTTTTGCCTCTTTTAAATAGTTCTTCAGTGAACTTGGCAGCACTTTCCTCATTGTTGGTCTTAACTTTTCCTCCAGAAACCTTGTCGGCTCAAATGGGAATTCTGACCTATTGGAACAAATGGGGTTCCATTAGCATCGGTAATGGCAAAATGTTGGGAGGACTGAAGGCAATGGGTGCGATTTGCCCAAAAGGGAACCAAGCCCCGAGCGAGCACGTTTAGCCGCGTGTTTCCCAGTGATCGCAGTGCCGGGAAACGCACGGCTATTCGACGCGACTCGCGTTGTAAAAGGAGCCTGAATGAGGAACACACGGCCGAGGCTGCATACAGCCCCATTTTGTACACTCGCTGGAACTCCCCAGTGTTTAAAAATGGCGTCCTGATCTCCAAGGTTCCCAAAACAATCCCTCCCCCCCCCCCCAGCTCCCAGCCTGAACGCACAATGGGAAGGAACCCTGGCCCATCCCCCACAACTTCCCAACATCCACACAGGGCACCCCCAGCCCAAAAGCGCACAGGCAAAAAATACCAGCTTGGCAGTGGCAGGCTGGCACCCTGGCAGTGACCATGCCAGCTGGTACCCAGGTCCACAATGGGGGACCAGATGGAACGGCACTCGTGGGTGTCTCTATGGGGAGAGGATGCCCCCAGCTGCAAGCCCTTTGGGCAGGGTAATTCCCTGTAACAGATAGTGCCATCTTGGCACCCTGGCAGTGACCATGCCAGCTGGTACCCAGGTCATGTTGGATCTTGCGAGGTGTGTCGAGCCGGGTAGATCCCGAGAGTATCCCTTCTTTCATCGGCCACGCTGCTTTTCCGGCGCAACATGGCCATTGGATCGTGCCCATTGTTTCCAGTCCCTGCTCCCAACTCCGTTCCCAAACTCCATTCCTCACCCTGCAACAGCTTGCGATTTAATCAGTCCGTTTGCAACCTTGCTGTCCTGTTTCTTCGACCTCATATTTGTGCTACCACTCTGACTGCTTACTTCTATCTCTGCAACCTTGCCTGGCATTGGCCCTGCTCCAGTTTGTCTGCTGAAGCTCTTAGCCACGCCTTTCCTGCCTCTGAAATTGGCTATTCCAACAAACCCCTGGCTGGTCTCCCGTGCTCTGCCCTCCAAACACTTCAGGCCGTTCAAACCTCTGTTGCCCCTGTGCCAACTCCCACCAAGTCCCACTCCCGGACCACTCCCCGTGCTCTCTGACTTACATCGGCTCCCACTTAAGCAATGTCTTGATTTTAAAATTCTCATCCTCGTGCTCAAATCCCTCCA
Organism: Scyliorhinus torazame; assembly: GCF_047496885.1. Lineage (NCBI taxonomy): Eukaryota > Metazoa > Chordata > Chondrichthyes > Carcharhiniformes > Scyliorhinidae > Scyliorhinus > Scyliorhinus torazame. The sequence goes on from NC_092712.1 coordinate 313,255,154, forward strand.
CGGCCTTCTCTCTCCCCATGTCTGTAACCCCCTCCAACTCGGAACCCTCCGAGGCGTCAGCGCTCATTTCCTCCGATTTTAATCGGCCCACCACTAGCGGCTGTACCTTCAGCTGCCGAGCCAACAACCTGTAGGATTCCCTCCCTAAATCTCTCCGTGTCTCTTTGTCGCTTTCCTCTTTTAGGACATCCCTTATAACCTAGCTCTTTAGCCAAGCTTATGACCTAATACCTCCTTACACAACACAGTGTCTCATTTTACTTTATTGTGCTCTTGTGAAGCACCTTGGGAAATTTCATGAGGTTACAAGGAGCGATATAAATATGTTATTATATTGTTCATGGATTTGTTTTATCACAATCAGATGCACCTTTGGCAATAAGATAATTAACCTCCCGAAACACTTCCTTTAATTGCTTCCTTTGGGTGGTTGACGCTGAAAGCATCAACAGCTGGAATTTGCTGTTGACGTTTGCTCAAATTCAGTAAATTAGGGGGAATTTCTGGAGGATCCCGTCTCTGACCAATGGCGGGCCTCTTCCCGTCACCGAGGAAACACGCCGCAGAGGGCGTGGAAACCCCCCGCCCCCCCACCCCACCATTTTCCGACACCAATTTTAACTTTTCCTTAATTTCCTTTGGAAAACCTTTCCCAATTCTGCTCATTGACCTGAAACGTTAACTCTGTTTCTCTCCCCCCCCCCCCCACAGACGCTGCCAGGCCTGCTGAGTATTTCCAGCATTTCCACTTTTTATTTCAGATTTCCAGCTCTTGCTTTGCTCTTGGGAGTTGTTAGAATGTTACATCGTCTGCACCGATACAACATGGGTATAATGCGGCAGCACGTCTAATTTTATGTGTGCACGCAGTCGTTTCATGGCAGCAGTTTTACATGGCAGTGGAGAGGGTGAGGCGGTCCCATTCAATAGGTTTAACCCTGCTATTGTTTTGCAGCAGCTTCTGGAGTTGAAAGAGTTAATCACAGCCATTCCCGAGTGATGAGTGAAGCTTGGTTAAAGAGGCTTTAAACAAATTGATTTGAAGCCCTTGAAAAACTAACTGGAGTGAACAGATTATTCATGCTACGCATTGTAAATTGACATTTACCCTGGGGAAGAAGCTAAATACATCGGACGCCAAGGACTGAGTTGCCATGATTTCAGGACAGTAAAATTATAAATGATACGGGCTATCAATTGACAGGAGATGCTCACGGCAGGATATTACAGACAGCCTGAAGTGTTGGAAGTAAGACGGAGAGCCCTGCACTAATGACACAGTGACTTGGTTTCGGCCTTATACCTGAGCGAAGCTGACCAGCAAAATAAGAACAGCATCTGAAAGATGCATAACAAATGAGAAGCAAATTTATCAAACAAACCTAATCTATGGCCATTGTACAAATGGCCCTCTCCTCTACAGACACAGGTGTCCCGAGGAAAACCAATTGAAAAACATCAGGAGACAATTTACATCGTTAATTTCTTTACTTCTGTATATTGAGCGCTGATGTAAAGCGCGGTGTCGGAAGAACTCGAGAGCAAACAAAGAAGTAATTTAAAAATAATAGAAGCAAATTACTGCGGATGCTGGAATCTGAAACCAAGAGAGAAAATGCTGGAAAATCTCAGCATCTGTAAGATGGGAAAAGAGCTACTTTTCGAGTACAGGTGACCCTTTGTCAAAGCATTGTCCTCAGAGCATTACTCTGCGTTTCTGGATTACTAGCCCAGTGACAACACCGCCTCCCCCTGGCAGTCAGTGAAACTGCTTTTAAAGGGTGGTCACTGTTGTAACGTAGGAAACATGGCAATCGGTTTGTGCCTCGGTTCTTAAGTCTCTGGAATGGGAATTGAACCTCCGCCTCAGACTCCGAGGCAAGGCTGCTGCCAACTGAGCCACAGCGATCAGAGGGGGGAAAGAAAGGGTCTCCGAGGTTTTCCAGAGCTCACAATCGAGAGCCATGACTCAGCATAAGAATGTTATTGTTCAGAGGCCAATTACTGTTAATGTGTGGCAAAGCAGCGCTCAAACATCCCGTGCGGTGCAGTCGGAATTGTGGGATTTGCAGACGGTTTGCTCCCTAAAATGGCAACATTCTTTTGACCCCCACCAACAACGCTGGCACAATGGCTTTTAAAAAAAATTCCCTCCAGTGCTCTTTGTTTCTTATTCATCCTTTCAAGCGGCGTCATTCGTTACCCATCCCTAATTGCCCCTGGGCTTTTTTACAGAAAGTTAAGAGCCACCCACACAGCAGTGGGTCTGGAGTCACAAGGGCGTTAGTGAACCAGATGGGTTTTTGCAACAACCGATCATAGTTTTCATGATCCCCTGAGACTGACTTTATGTTCCAGATTAATTAATTGAACTTAAATTCCAACAAACTGCCACGAAAATGAAAATCGCTTATTGTCACAAGTAGACTTCAGTGAAGTTACTGTGAAAAGCCCCTAGTCGCCACATTCCGGCACCTGTTTGGGGAGGCTGGTGCTGCTGGCCTGCTTGAAAAGCCAGCGATTTAGCCCACTGTGCTAAACCAGCCCCTGAGCCTCAGCCATGGTGAGATTTGAACCTGTGTTGCCAGCGTGTTAGCCTGGGCCTCTGGATTGCTAGCCCAGTGACATAAACACAACGCCACCACCTCCTCCATGCTGTGCTCTGAGGTGTCAGATAAGACCTGTTTGTTAATGCTTTTAACTGTGTTAAGATCAGGTAGGCATTATGTAGTCAGATCGCTGTATAATTTGGCAGTCGTGCTTAGATTTAAATTTTTGAAAAGGCAAACAATGCTATAGAACGAGCTGGGAGTCGGAGCTGAAGCATGGAGCAGACATTTTAAAGCACTGTCAATAAAAGGGCAGCACGGTAGCACAGTGGTTAGCACTGTTGCTTCACAGCGCCAGGGTCCCAGGTTCGATTCCCGGCTTGGGTCACTGTCTGTGCGGAGTCTGCATGTTCGCCCCGTGTCTGCGTGGGTTTCCTCCGGGTGATCTGGTTTCCTCCCACAGGTCCCGAAAGGCGTGCTTGTTAGGTGCATTGGACATTCTGCATTCTCCCTCCGTGTACCCGAACAAGCGCCGGAACGTGGCGACTCGGGGATTTTCACAGTAATTTCATTGCAGTGTTGATGTAAGCCTGCTTGTGACAATAATAGATTATTATTATTAAAACCTGTTACACACACAGAAACGTGTGTCTTCTCTGCCTTGCTCTGACAGACACATAAAATCTGTAACAGGTCCATTGGACTGCTGCTCATTCTTTGTTTTGGAGTAGAGTGCTCCAGATTATTCAATCTTCTCTGATGGGTAAAACCTCCCAGCTCTGCTATCATTTTGCATTCTCTCTTTATCCATTTTCATAACATGGAAAGCTGAACTATGCAGGGTGCCTCAAACGTGTGACCGAAGCAAGGTTCTGCATAGGTCGAACATAACTTCCCTGCACTGCAAGTTACCCTCATCCACCAAGAACATAGCGACTGGAGAAGGCAACTCAGCTCCTTGAAACTGTTCAGTGAAATGATGGCTGATTCGTCACCTTAACTGCCTTTCCTCCCTATCCCTTAATGCTTCTGGATAACAGCCTTCCATCAATCTCATACTTCTGATTAATAATTGATCCAGCATTAACTGCCCTTTGTGAGAGATAGTTCCAAACCGCTACCCAGCTCTGCATGAAGCATTGTTTGCAAATTTCACTCCAAAAAGGCCTGACTAACTTTTCTGCCATGTCTCCTCATCTCTCGACGCCCCAACCAGTGGAAATTCTGCAGCGTTTACTGGAAGCGAACCAGTGTTGACGTTTGCACCGCTTGACGTTTGGTGGGGAGAAAGAAAACATTGCTTCCAATCTGGATGTTGGAGAAAATGTGAGGTTGCAATCCTCCCAGGGACCCGATAATTAACAAAACATTTGGATTTCATTCTCTCAGTCGGATTGCTACTTTGCCATGCCCCCCCCCCCCCCACCCCACCGTTATACCTTATACGAGAGTCACGGGACCGGACCGATCAGGTTTCCAGTGACCATCGAAGAATATGAACTGTCCCACTAAAGGACTGGAGTTCCCTTCGCGAGCGGCATCAACCCGGATATAAAAACTCCGGCCTGGATTTGGGGATGCGGGAGTCCCTTTGGGGAGTGGTGTGTATAGAGTTTTCTCGTGATCATTAAACCGTGGTCGTTTCTCTCCCAGTGCTTGCTTCCTCAAGACTTAACATTTGTCATTCACCATAATTAATTGAGGTGTCGATTCGCAGATTGAATAGAAAAATTAGGATATTATTTCAGTGAACGGCAAAGTTAGAAGCTATCGATTTTAAAAAGTTATCTCACAGGATGTGGGCGTGGCTGGCTGGGACGGCATTTATTGCACATCCCTCATTGCCCTAGCTGCTTTCTTGCATCGCTGCAGTCCATGTCAATTGGCGGGTTGATGAGCTGCAAGAAACGCATTAGCTTAAGGATACCACTCACCTGGTTGAGTTTAACTGGCTGTGAATGAGCTGCTTTCAGAGAACATTAAGCCCAGCACAACTAATTGCGTAAGGATTGATTTTTCTTCTGTAACTAACATGAGACAAGATCAACAGCTCTTTTAAGAAGTTCAAATTATGGTGTCAGTTGATCAAGTAGCATCTTCTCAAGAAGCTCAACTAATAAAAGTAAAAATTTTGTTTTATTCAAATTAATATAATCTTAAGGCTTGTGTCACCAAGGAAGGGGTTCGTCCTTTAGAGAAATAACTTTAGTCCATCTTCATTTGCCAAGAATACTTGCATTTGGAGCAGAAGATTGTAAGGAATGGAAAAATGAACTGTGTTTGGAAGGACCGTGGAGGCAGGCAGGCCCAACTCATCCCGCTGTCGACTGCCATACCGGTTCGCTGGAATCTCACTAAAATGCCTCTGTATGATGTCAACCTGAATATTAAGCCTGAAGCTGAAACCAGGCTGATGAATTGAGGCAGCTTCCCAGACCATTGAGGCGACCAGTGCTCCATCTAGCCTCCTATTGGCCCACTAACCTCAAGAACCCCCCAGTAATTGGCCAATTAATTGGATACCTCTTTGAAAATTGCTTCCAGGGCCCCTCTGCCGGCAACGCCGGGTTTCCAATCTGGGCTTGGATCTAGTGCTAGGATTGTGACCCTGGAATGATAATCCAGCCCAGTGTGTGTTGGCGTGCATTTGCGTGTGTGTGAGTACACATTTGTGTTTGTGCGTGCTTGTGCATGTGTGTGCCTGCATTTGTGTGCGTGTGCGCTGTCATGGGTCTGCCCAGTACCAGGTAGAAATCTGCCTAGTAACAACAGTAAAACAAATGTAACAAGGCATGGTGGGATGAGATTTTAAAAGTAGCGAGATGCCGGTATCTAAACAAATTATATATAGTTGCTAACATTCTGAGAAGCAGAGAGGCATAACATTGTGGTGCAGTGGTTAGCACTGCAGCCTCATGGAGCTGAGGAACCGGGTTCGATCCCGGCTCTGGGTCACTGTCCGTGTGGAGTTTGCGAATTCTCCTAGTGTCTGCGTGGATCTCACCCCCACAACCCAAAGATATGCAGGGTAGGTGGATTGGCAATGCTAAATTGCCCCTTAATTTGAAAGAAAATGTTTTAAAAATGTAGCAGAGGGGCAGATTACATCTAACTGCCAGAGGGGCGAGTTTGAAATCTAACAGCCAGGAGCCTAGACTAGCACCTAAGTCTGAGGTGCTTATGGTGGCACTGAAACCTCCATAAAGACAAGTTAATTATGTTCGCTGGACCAGGAAAAGATGTTTCCCAGACTTGACTACCCCACTGTCTTGTGTGGTAATTATAAGCAGGATTCCACTTAGAGATTTACTTAAATTTGGATGTTGTTTGGAAAAGGGAAATTCTTGAGGAGTTCAGGGATCTTAGATATAACTGGAATGTGGCGACTAGGGACTTTTCACAGTAACTTCATTGCAGTGTTAATGTAAGCCTACTTGTGACAATATTCTTCTTATTATTCTTATTATTACAATTTGGAACAAGAGGTACATTCTACATTAACTGTGTGTGTGTGCAAGGGTGGCATGTAGCGCAGTGGTTAGCACTGCTGACTCATGGCGCCGAGGACTCGGGTTCGATCCCAGCTTTGTGTCACTGTCCATGTGGAGTTTGCACATTCTCCCTGTGTCCGCGTGGGTCTCACCCCCACAACCCAAAGATGTGCAGGGTAGGTGGATTTGCCACGCTAAATTGCCCCTTAATTGGAAAAAAAATAATTGGGTACTCTAAATTTTTTTTAAAAACTGTGTGTGTGTTTAGTGATTCATGTACTTGGTTGTTCTGGAGTATGGCAGTCCTGTTTGTGTATATTTGGCATTTCTTTGATTTACTAAGTAGTTGTTAATAATTGTTACAGGCAACTGGGCTGGTCCTTCACTCTGAGCCTTCACTTGCCTCCTCACACCATTCAAAAAAACCCAGAGCTCCACACCCCCACGAACCGGTGTTCCAAGTTAGGATACCCTCATCAGCGTGATTCGTGACAGCGCGCTGGGCATGTGCGCGCTGGCATCCGTGTGTGCGCGTGAGTTCGCGTGTGTGCTTGTGCATGTGTGTGCGTGTGTGGTTTTTTTTTACAAACTCAAAACACCCGTTCTAATTTCTGCCATGTTCGTGTTTTTCAAGGGAGAAGCGAGCAGAGAAAAAGTGTCCATTTAAATAAAGAAAGGTTGGCTCATGGCTGCTTGAGCGAACTTTGTAATGGGGATCTTCGACTATCAATGGCAGATGATGAAAATGTCACAAATGAGCTCAGTGATCATATTCCTCCATTGTTTATAAACAAGTTGCCTGAAGAAAAAGGTCGGTGATGTGTTAGGCAGGTTGGTTCGATGTGGACTGCACTCAATGCAGGGAAGTTAGAAACAGACGTCTAACACAGGAGAAGATCCAACACTGTTTTATTCAACTAGATGAACTGCTGTACATATTCAGCTGTGGGTCGACACTATACTGATCTGACTAGTGACCTTGTAGTAGCCTGACCAGACTTACTAGCTACCGCATGGTGTTTGCACTTGCTAGCTCGTGGACTCTGACTGTCTCAGTAGCTGGGTCCCGGGAGAGCGGGAAACCTAGTGCCCTCTGGCTTTATAGTGGTAGTGTCCTGTCTGGTGATTGGCTGTGCTGTGTTGTGTGCTTGCTGGTCACCCTGTGTGCATCTCATTATATACATGAGTGGATATTATGACAGTCAGTAACCCAAGTTGGCAGAGAGAATCTGCATTGGCGCGATTCAGATTACTTGTTTTGACAGGTTTCAAGATCAGCTGTAAGAATCAGATGTTGTGACGAGAGTTCTGAAGTGTCAGTGTGATTGTTGCTGGTCCCCGTGACAGAGGAACCAGAGGCCGGGGGCTGAAATCACCCAAGTGGGAAGAATTTAGATGTGTCTCATGTTGGAAGTAGACCTCTGTTTGTTTGAGCACAAGATCATAAAAAGTAGGAGCTGAAGAATCAGGAGCAGGTGGAGGCCATTCAGCCCCCCGGGCCTGCTCTCCGCCATTTGATAGGATTATGGCTGACCTGAATATGGCCTTAACTCCACATTCCTGCTGTCTCCCATGACCCTTGACTCCCTTGTCGATCAAAAACCTGTCGAACTCCGCCTTGAATATGTTGAATGACCCTGCGACCTCTGCTCTCTGGGGAAGAGGATCCCAGACTAACGGCCCTCTGGGAGAAGAAGCCTCTTCACCTTCATCTTAAATAGCAGGCCCCATATTTTGAAATAGTGGCCCCTGAAGGAAACATTCCTCCCCCCACCCCTCTGCCCCCCCAGCACCTACCCCGTTAAGACCCCTCAGAATCTTTTATGTTCTAAAACCATCACATCTCATTATTCTAAACTGCAATGAGTATGGGCCCATTGAGGCACGATCAATTGGACAAAGACGATAGTTGAATCCAACTGAGGCTTTATTGCTATCAGATGTGTGGCCTCCCACAGCAGCTGGCGAAATGGCTGCTGGCTGGAGGACACACATATTTATACAGGCAGGCACTAATGGCGAACCTGTAATATAGGTCCTACTGTACAACACCTAATACAGGTTCAACAGTGGTTTACCACATTCACCCCCTGTTAAAAATTGAGTCCGGCGGGGATGGTGGATAACTATGTACAACAATGAGTTAATATTTACAAGATTTGAGCAAACAAATGTCCTTTGATGTCCGGTGGACCGGTCCGAGGTTTAGCCGGTCTGGGGCCTTGATGTTCCTCTGGGAGTGACGCAATGGTGTCAGCGAAGTTGGTGCCGATCTGGTCGTAGGCGACTCCCGGAGCGTGCTGAAATCCTCTTCATAGATTCAACTATCGTCTTTGTCCAATTGATCGTGCTTCAATTTATTGCTATCAGATGTGTGGCCTCCCACAGCAGCTGGCAAAATGAGATTTGATCCAATTCCAGTCACAAAAGCGTCCCGCATAAGGAGGTCTGTGTGTTCCTTGGCCATAACGGCCTGACAGTCACAGTCCCAGACTAGTGGGATTAGGACCCACCAGAAGTCTTCTATGGACTCACCGGGGAGTTGAGAGCGAGTGGTGAGTGCGTGCCTGGTGAAGAGCGTGTTTGTTTTCTGTGCGTAGTTGTCCTTGAGTAGAGTCATGGCTTCGGCGTAGTTCGGCGCGTCCTGGATTAACGGAAAGACTTTGGAGCTCAACCTGGAATATAAAATCTGAATCTTCTGAGCCTCCGGAACAGGGGTTGGCGCCGCGTTGATATACGCTTCGGAGCAAGCTAGCCAGTGCTGGAAGTCCTTTCTGGCGTCGCTTGAGTGCGGATCCAGCTGCTGGCGATCCGGTTTGATACGGAGGTCCATCCTTAGAAACTGATAGCAATAAATTGAGGCACAATCAATTGGACAAAGACGATAGTTGAATCCAACTGAGGCTTTACTGCTATCAGATGTGTGGCCTCCCACTGCAGCTGGCAAAATGGCTGCTGGCTGGAGGACACGCATATTTATCCAGGCAGGGACTACCGGCAAACCTGTAGTACAGGTCCTACCGTACATCACCTAATACAGGTTCAACAGTGGTTTACCACATCCAACTTGCTCAACCTTCCCTAAGACAAATCCCTTTGTCTCGGGGATCAGCCCAGTGAACCTCTTCTGAACTGCTTCCAATGCAAGTATATCCTTCCTTAGTGAGGTGACCCAAAAGGATAGTACTCGAGCTGGGTTCTCACTGGGCCTTCCCGATCACACCATGATGAGTAATATGTCTCCAGTAACTTCAAAGTCTCCAATAATTTTAATTACTAATCCAAACGGCTTGTAAAGAGCTGAATTGATTGTTGGGCAAAATATAGACGGTTGTCTCTGTATTGAAATGCGTCGGTGTTAATTAAGTACACTAACCCCTTATTACCTCATTGGTTCCAAGGTCAGGACTATAATTAATGATTAATTTGCGCAGGCAACAAGAGAGGCCTGAGTGATGGGCCGGATGCGTCAATGAATCATGGAGCTTTGCCTCCATTCCGGCTTTTCCACAAAACTTGCATTTTCTTTTAACCGGCTTTGAAAAACATGAAGGAAAATACAATTGATTGGACAAAGGCCTACCGAGGTATTTCCCAGCTTGTAAAGCCTGCTGGGGCGATTAGGACGAGGGCTGACGATGAACGGAAAGGGAAAGAAATGTCAAAATGAAAGCATCTGTGGCAATCGTAAGGGAGAGCACGTCTTTAAACACCAGGGGGCTGTTCTTCTCTGCTGGCGAATGACTCTCTCGCGAGCATTGAATCGTGAGCACGTTCGGCAGACTGCAGAGAGGGGCAGTTGAGAGTCCATCACGTTGCTGCGGATGTGGAATCACGGACCGGGCAAGGACAACAGATTTCCTTCCCTGAAGGAGGAATTCTGGGATGAGGGAATGGGGCTGACTGACTGCTCGAGAGAAAGTTAGCATGGACCCAATGACTTGACTCTATGACTCTGACCTTATTATACTGAGCATGACTTTGCGCTAATTCGTACTCAATCCTTCTACAAGCAGCATGTTATAAATTGCAGTGCACATTACAAGATAACCTCAGCCAGTGCAGTGCATGGGATGCCAGGTCAGTGGAATATTAATGCCAGTGGCAACTCGCCAGCCTGGTGAGCCATGCCCACAACGCCTGCGCTCATTAGTAGGAATGAAGGGTTTTAGTTTGAGTCAGACTATGTATCTCTCTGATCTCTCAGGAGATTATCTGCGTGGTCCTTGTGGATATTTATCTCCTGCCTCCAGTCACCTGGGTGATTGTTTGGTGGATTCACATCTCTTTTGTAATATGGTGACGAAAGAACGTAGAACATACAGTGCAGAAGGAGGCCATTCGGCCCATCGAGTCTGCACCGACCCACTTAAGCCCTCACTTCCACCCTATCCCCGCAACCCAATAACCCCTCCACTAAGGGCAATTTAGCATGGCCAATCCACCTAACCTGCACGTCGTTGGACTGTGGGAGGAAACCGGAGCACCCGGAGGAAACCCACGCAGACACGGGGAGAACGTGCAGACTCCGCACAGGAAGTGACCCAGCGGGGAATCGAACCTGGGACCCTGGCGCTGTGAAGCCACAGTGCTATCCACGTGTACCGTGCTGCCCCAAGAGAGGGAGGGATGTGACCTTTTGGGTGGTCCAGGATTGCCTGACACCTGCAAATGTAAGGATTTGAGCTGTCTGATTTTCCGATAGATGCAGAAACTCCCTGATGGGTTTGTCATCTGATCCCTAGCAACCTGATGGAAGGATCTGGTCAGCCTTGTACTTCTGCACACATCTCTGCCAAGCTCCAATCATCGCACTCAGGATCAATCATCAAATGGTTTAATGGTTGAAAAACCACTCAATCCTTCGGATGAAGGTAACTGAATGAGAGTTCAGGAGAAAGTTTGGTTGAGACTATGCTAATGTGAGTGTACCGTATATAGACTATACGGTACACTCTACACTACATATGCGGTGGTCACCTGACCTGAGTTAAAGGTCTGATTGAATATGTTAGAGATGGTTGGGATAAGGCTTCAGATGCATTGCAGACGTGTTCATGTCAGGAAAATGTGCTATCAATAAAGTTAGTTCAAAAGTGGTGGTGTCAGTCGGAGCATCATAGAAACAAGACATGCTGTCGGAAGTCAAGGAAACATTACAATGGAGACTCTGACAGAGCTTGGGTTTGGGAGCAATGCCGCTGAAAACTGGAGGAGATTCCGGCAGCGCTTTGAGCCGTATCTCACAGCGATGAGCAGTGATCAGAAAGATCCACAGGGACAACCTTCCATCTTTTTTCACATTGCAGGGAGAGAAGGCCGAGGAGTCTATAACACATTCACATTTGAAAGTGACGACAAACAAAATAACTTGAAAGAAATCATGGGAAAGTTCGAAGCTCACTGCAGGAAAACAATCCCCTAGCATGCAGGGCAGTGACAACCCCAGTCAGTACGTAACTGTGCTGAGCAAAACCGTGTGAATTTGGAGAGCTTGAAGAATCAGTCATCTGGGTTGGAAGAATTTGCTGGATCGCAAATGATTCTCCGAGGAAACGTTTCAAGCTGGACAAAGCAATAAATACCTGCAGAGTGGGCGAGACAATGACATGCCAGATTATACAGATGATAGAGTGCGAGAAACTGAACACGGTCAAGCAGTTAAACAGAGGCAGTGCCAGGGAATAAAAAGGCAGCCTGAAGGTAAAAATAACATTGTGCAGTCAATGTGGAGCAGAGCAGTTACCACGTAGTTGTCCGGCCTTCAGAGAGCAATGTAACAGCGGTGACAAACGTGTGAATTGAAGAAAGTGCACATGATTGCAGGTATAACGCAGCCACTCAAACTGAACTTCTTATTGGTGCAGTAACGACAGATTCTAAAGAAGTCAAACGGAAGGTTGGTTTATGAATTGCCAACATGCTGGTGAGTTCCAAGCTACAAAACAGGGTAGGATGGGCTTCGGTCGTTTTTGTGGGAACAGGGGCGACATAATCGAGGTGTACAAGATTGTGAGGGGCATGGACAGGGTGGATAGGGAACAGCTGTCCCCCTTAGTTGAAGGGTCAGTCATGAGGGGGACACAAGTTCAAGGTGCGGGGCGGGATCGGGATGTGAGGAAAAACATTTTTACCCAGAGGGTGGTGGCGATCTGGAACGCACTGCTTGGGAGGGTGGTAGAGGCGGGTTGCCTCACATCCTTTAAAAAGTACCTGGATGAGCACTTGGCACATAACATTCAAGGCTATGGACTCGCAGAGAGTCCACACCCAAAATCAAGTGCTGGCAAATGGGGTTAAGTAGGTAGGTTGGGTGTTTTACACGTGTCGGTGCAGACTCGATGGGCCGAACGGCCTCTTCTATAGAATTTACAGTGCAGAAGGAGGCCATTCGGCCCATCGAGTCTGCACCAGCTCTTGGAAAGAGCACCCTATCCAAGCCCACACCCCCATCCTATCCTCATTACCCAGTAACCCCAGCCGACATTAAGGGCAATTTTGGACACTAAGGGCAATTTATCATGGCCAACCCACCTAACTTGCACATCTTTGGACCATGGGAGGAAACCGGAGCACCCGGAGGAAACCCACGCAGACACGGGGAGGACGTGCAGACTCCGCACAGACAGTGACCCAAGCCGGGAACCGAACTTGGGACCCTGGAGCTGTGAAGCAATTGTGCTAACCACTATGCTACCGTGCTGCCCATTGTGATTCTGTGAAATGTGAAGCCGTCCACTTATACAGATGAAGAAGTTGCTGTTGAAGGTCAATCCACACTTAAAGTGAACTACAATAATTAGATTCACCTATTTCCATTCGTAATGGTGGAAAATGACGCAACACCCATTCTTGGAATCAAAGCTTGTGAAAATCTGAAGTTAGTCAAGAGGACGACGACAGTGACCTCTGATGACATCCTGAGTGAGGACAGCAATGTGTTCCAGGGGATTGGTTGCCTAAAGGGAAAACACACCATCAAGATTGATGAAACTGTGACACCAAAAGCACACCCACCCAGGAAAGTCCCAGTAATGCAGAGAGATTGACCGAAAGCAGAGTTGGACAGAATGAAGAAAATTCCGGCGGGAATAACCGGCCATTCGCGCCGGCGGGAAATTCCAGTCCCACGTCGGTGCACCAGGGGCGAGATTGTCCGACCCCCCCCCCCGCCGGGCCGGAGAATCGTCGGGGGGCAGCGTGAATCCCACCCCTGCCGGCTGCCGAATTCTCCAGCGCCGGGATTTTGGCGCCGGTCGGCGGCTGAAGGATTCCACACCTTCCGGGCGGCCCGACGCCGGAGTGGTTCATGCCACTCCTCGGCGCCGGGACCGCCCGCCCCACCGGGTAGGGGAGAATCACGCCCAGCTTCCCCGTGACGAGCGGTCCTGTCAATGGGAAATGCCGTTGACAATGGCGGGACCGGTAGATCCCGCTGACTGTCCGCCTCCCCTGCCGACAAACACGCGGTGGGATGGTCAGTAAATCCCACCCTTCACGACACCAAGAAGCTTGAAGAGCCAACAACGTGGGTTAATCCAATTATAGTTGTAGAAAAATCAGATGGGAAACGGTGAACCTGTCTGGATCCCAGAGATTTCACAGTATCATAGAATTTACAGTGCAGCCCATTCAGCCCATCGAGTCTGCACCGGCTCTTGGAAAGACCACCCTAGCCCACGCCTCCACCCTATCCCAGTAACCACACCTAACCTTTCTGGACACTAAGGGGCAATTTATCATGGCCAAGCCACCTAACCTGCACATCTTTGGACTGTGGGAGGAAACCGGAGCACCCGGAGGAAACCCACGCAGACACGGGGAGAACGTGCAGACTCTGCACAGACAGTACAGTCACCCAAGCCGGGAATTGAACCCCTGGACCCTAGCTATGAAGCAGCAGTGCTTTTTATTTTAATTTTTAAGAGTAGCCAATTCTTTTTTTCCAATTAAGGGGCAATTTGGCACGGCCAATCCACCTAACCTGCACATCTTTGGGTTGTGGGGGGGTGAGACCCACGCAGACACGGGGAGAATGTGCAAACTCCACACGGGCAGTGACCCAGGGCCGGGATCGAACCCGGGTCCTTGGCGCCGTGAGGCAGCAGTGCTAATCACTGCGCCACCGTGCCGCCTGTAAAAGAAAACATCCCTCGAGACGGATGATATAAGTGGCCACTTCAAGAACCGGCCTGGGAGCTGCCCTCTTGCAAAATGAAGCTTCAGTGGTGGAAACGTCAAAGACAATGACTGAAAGACAGCAGCATTCTACCCCAGAAGAGGGAGAAATATCAGCAATTGTATTTGGCCCAGAGCGCTGCCACCAGTTTGACGATGGAAAAGACATGGAGGTAGAGTCTGATCATAAGCCTTTTGGGAGTTAGACTTAAAAAGCCCCTGCACTATGCATTACCAAGAATCCAAAGATTACTAATGTGTCTGCAGAAGTAGCAGGTCAGAGCTACATACAAACCGGGCAAAGTAATATATATTGCAGACACTCTGTCGCCTGCATAAAAACCCATCACTGAAGAAGAGGGCGAGGAAACGGAAGCACAGGTTCACGTGCTGACAAAGAACTTACCTGCGGCTGTAACCAATCTGGGTGAGATCAGTAAAGTGGCCAAGAACGACGCCACCCTGAGTAAACTGCAGCAAACTGTGCAAATGTCAGTCCCACGCGTCGGAGCGGAGCCCCTTCTGCTTGTACAGGAGCACTGGAACTTTCTTCAGGAACTTCATGGAGGAGAGGGAATACATCTTAAGGGAGAAAAGATAATAATTCCTGCAACGTTGGAGAAAGAAGTACATTGGAAAGAAGAAGTACATTGAAGTCACCTGGGGATAGAGACGTGCAGGAGAAGACCTCGAGATGTAATGCATCGGTCTGGAATGGGAGCGCCAATCGGGGAAATGCTGAACGGGTGTTCAGTGTGCCAAAGATACAGTGAATCACAACAAAAAGAATCACTTCGACCACACAGTGTTCCAGAGGGTCCCTGGCAGACAACTAGAGTGGACTTGTTCACATTTGACACAGTGAGTAGCTACTAACGGTAGATTATTACCCTCAGTTTTTCTTTTGAGCCTGTGCTGCTCAGACATGATAGTCAGGGCATCATTGCAATAAATCATTTGGAATCGATATTTGCTTCCCACAGCATACCTGAAGTGCTCATCTCAGACAGGAAAGGGATAGGCTGCATGGAAGTGCTCATTGCAAATTGTTTCCTTTGAGATGCAAACTTAGATACATCAAGGTTGTAAATGAAGTAAATCAACACGGTTTTGAATGTCCGTAACCCTCATGCCCTGCGCTCAACCCCACGCCTTGGGTTCAGATGTCGTAGCAACCGACTGCCATGCTGAGCTCTGGCAATGCCCCACTGGGGAAGGCCAAGTCACCCGTCAAAATTTGGAGAAAGGTCCTCTGGCTTCCAAATGTCTTCCTCTTCCTTAAAGCCTGCCATGGCTATCTCCTGTATCACTCACCCCCTGCACACCCTTGACCATTTTGCAGCGAGTTAGATCAAAAAGGGGGAAGAGTTGGATTTGATTCCTCCGCACGGGTCTGTGAATAAGAAGGTGACTGGAATATCGAAACTGAGTTCTGAGCACGCACACACATTCATAATAAAACTATTTATATCAGGCTTTTATTGACTAGAAGTCATGGTGAATTCTCCAGAATGATTCTATTTTTAGTGTCATATTTTTGATTGAGTTATAATGAACAACTAGCTGTATACTCACTCGGCTGATAGAATGTTCAGCAGCACCTACTGGTGACGTGGACGTTTTCTGAGGGCAGATATTGCTGCTGACAGTGGCAACATTAAAACAATTAACACGTTTGTGCCCAATTCCTCATCGACTGTTTTACTTGGTGGGTTAACTCACTATAAAGTAAAAGCATTAAATGTTCATAAATGGTGCGATGCTGTCCACGTCGTGGACAGCATTGCAAAATGGTAGAAATGCTGAAGTTAATGAGGAAGAATTTTTCTAGTTGATATCGTACATTATCTACGGAGCCAACAAGGAAAGTCGAATAATCAGCAATTTGTTGGACTTTGATTTGAGAGAACAAGAGGCTTGACACGGAGACAAGATGAGCTTGGAGAAGGCACGGGGTATTGAGAAAGAAAATGAAGGGGCGGCACGGTGGCACAGTGGTTAGCACTGCTGCCTCCCAGCGCCAGGGACCCGAGTTCAATTCCAGCCTTGGGTCACTGTCTGTGCGGAGTTTGCACTTTCTCCCCGTGTCTGCGTGGGTTTCCTCCGGGTGTTCCGGCTTCCTCCCACAGTCCAAAGGTGTGCCGGTTAGGTGGATTGGCCGTGATAAAATTGCCCCTCGGTATCCAGGGATGTGCAGGTTAGGTTACAGGTTACGGGGATAGAGCAGAGTGGACTGGGGAGTGGACATGGGTAGAGCTCCTTCAGAGGGTTGGTGCAGACTCGATGGGCCGAAGGAGGGATTCTATGATTCTGTGGGGTTCTATGAAACGAGAGAAAGACATGGGCCTGGATTTTCTCCAATATTGGCAAAAGCCGTGTCAGGTGGGTAAAATGACTTTCTCTACCACATAGTACGGCACTTAGAAAGAAAACGTCACGGGTTCCATGCCGTATGGCTGGCAGACAGCCTCTGAGTGGCCCACCCCACCATCAAATCAGCGACATGAAGATCCTGGTGTCACTTTTAAAACCCACCCCAGCGCAGAGCTAGCAAATCAGAAAACAACTTTACCAAGGTGCACCCCTTGGCATCTCCCCTGCCACTACTCTGGCATCAAGCTGGCACGGCCGTGGCATCCAACTGGCATGACCTGGACACGACCCAGGCATCAAGCTGGCACACCCCAACAGTACCCAGCCATGACCTTAATACTGCCCTCCACTGCACTTACCCCCGAGCTCCACTGGGAGCACTGCTTGCCAGGTGCATGCCTTCTGAGACCAGCCACGCCGCCGTGGATAGATTTCTTGACGTGGGGGGGGGGGTTGATTCCAGAATATGAGCCTGATAATGCTATGTTAAATTTATTACAATGTGGTTCCCAATGTACATGGCCTATCACTGACTGGGGGGAGGGGGCCATTGCTTCCTGGTTTGATGTCGCCGTGAAATATGACTTTGGCCGCCTTGTGATATTTTCCGCTCCTGCCGCTGAACCTGCCCGGTGCAGAAGGAAACGGAAATTCCTGGCCCTTGGAGTTCAGAGCTGGCGTGAGAGGGGGATTACTGGATGGGGGGATTGACTTGATGGGGAAAGGAAAAGAAAACAACTGAACCAGCCGAATGTCAGGTGCGTTAAACTCCGCTCTGTGCATTTAGCAAGTTGAAAGCAAAACGGCGAACCTGAAGGAATGGATTTTTGTTACATTTGGGGAGGAACAAATGATATTTCAAAGTGCAGCTGAAAGAGAGAGATCTGCAAGTTTGCTACTGACCTCACTGCGGCAAAGGTATAAATGCCTCGAATGCAAAGGAATAGAATTCAACTCATTATCAGCTTCCCAGAAACATTGGAGATAACTGCCTCAGTTTGCAATATCATGAGCCTTTGGGCTAATATTATCCCTGTCTCTTCTTTTATTATTTTTAGCCTGTTATTTGCATTAGCCAACTGAAATGAAATTATGAAATTTGAATTTGAATTTGATGTGCTGTGTGACATACTACGCCATAAACCTCCAGGGCAGAGATGATTATACTGATGACAGTAATTCTACGACAGATATAAAATAGCTTTTTTTAGGAATGGAGTTCCTGTAAGTGCCAAAATCTACTTGTTTCCATTCATCCACTCAGCCTGTTACATCCTCAAAGAGCTCTGATAAATTATTCAAACACGATTTCCCTTTCACAAAACCATGTTGACTCTGCCTGATTGCATTATGATTTTTGAAATGTCCTGCTGCATGGCTCCTGGGTAATGGATTCTAGCGTTCTCCCCAATGGCAGACTTTTGACTGACTGGCCAACTCGGTCAGATGCCTAACATCTTGGTCAAAGAGATAGCTTTTAAGGAGTCTCTTAGGGGCTGGTTTAGCACAGTGGGTGAAACAGCCTCCCGTACCAGTTCCCGTAGCAGCATCCCCGAACAGGCGCCGGAATGTGGCGCCGAGGGGCTTTTCACAGAAACTTAATTGAAGCCTACTTGTGACAATAAGCGATTATTATTATTAATGGATGAAAGTGAGGTAGGGAGACAGGGAGGGAACTCGAGAGCTTAGAGTCGAGGTGACTGAAGGCACATCCTCCAATGGGGAAGTGATTAGAATTGGAAGTGCACAAGAGACTAGAGGAGCCGATATCTCAGAGCGTTGTGCGACTGGATAGGGAAGAGTGAGACCATGGAGGGATTTGAAAACAAGGATTCAAAACATCACTTGATTTGGAGCTAAGACAAGATCATGATTTGATTTTGTTATGTTTTGAGTGTCGATCTTCCTTAGAATAGTCATCTACAGGGGTGGCACATGACGCAGTGGTTAACACTGGGTCTGCGGCGCTGAGGATCCGGGTTCGACTCCCGGCCCCGGGTCACTGTCCATGTGGAGTTTGCACATGTGGTAGTATGCATTAGGGGTCATGTGGGACTGTGAAGCCGTGATGCCATTGGCTGACAGATCCCGGGTCCTGGTTGGCTGTTGATCTCTAGCTCCGCCCTGAAGGCGGAGTATAAGAACCAGGAGTTCTCCCCGCAGCTCCAGTCTGTTGCTGAACTGCGGGGAACAAGTCACGCTTAATAGAGCCTCATCGACTTCATCTCTATTCGTCTCTCGTAAGTCATTGTGCGCTACAATTTATTAAGCGTGCTTAAAGGACGATGGAGCTCAGGATCGCCCCGGAATGCCTGCGGATCAGCCCCCACGCAGTGAACGCGGCAGCAGTTTTTAAACACTGGCAAGCTTGTTTCGAAGGCTACCTCCGAACGGCCCCCGGCCGGATCACAGAAGACCAGAAACTGCAGGTCCTGCATTCGAGGGTAAGCCCGGAAATTTACCCTCTCCTAGAAGACGCAGAGGATTTCCAGACGGCGTTCGCAGCACTAAAGAGCGTCTACGTTCGCCCAGTGAACCAGGTCTATGCACGCTACCAACTCGCAACGAGACGGCAAAGTCCCGGAGAATCGCTAGACGAATTCTACGCCGCGCTGCTAATTTTGGGACGGGCCTGCAGCTGCCCGCCGGTAAACACGGCTGAACACACTGACATGTTAATTCGCGATGCGTTTGTGGCAGGTTTGAACTCTCCCCAAATCCGCCAAAGAGTGTTAGAAAAAGAGTCGCTAGGACTCTCAGAGGCACGGGCCCTAGCAGCTTTCCTAGATGTGGACGCGCAAAATGCCCGCGCGAACGGCCCCGACCGCGCGGCAGCCCCTTGGGCTCCGTGGACCCCCGTCACGACAAACCCCCCCCCCCCCCACAGGCTTGCGCGGTTCAGACGCCAGGTCATCCCGGGGGGGCCCACTGCTATTTCTGCGGGCAGGCGAAACACCTCCGGCAGCGCTGCCCGGCCCGCGCAGCGATTTGCAAGAGCTGCGGCAAAAAGGGCCATTTCGCGGCTGTGTGCCGGTCCCGGGGGGTCGCCGCTGTCCCCGGAGAAGAAAGAGTCCAGCGCATCCCAAACGCTCCCCAACCCCCCCAGCGCCCCATGTGCGACCCGCAGGCGCCGCCATTTTGGGTCCCGGCCACCACGAGGGGAGGATGGGCGCCGCCATCTTGGGACCCCCCAGCCATGTGCAATGCATGGGGGTGGCCATTTTTTCCACCCCCGCCGCCATCTTGGGACCCCCCAGCCATGTGCGATGCATGGGGGCGGCCATTTTGTCCACCCCCGCCGCCATCTTGGACGACAACAAAGGACCCCAGCATCGACGGCTCCACGGGGTTCGAAGAAGACGCTGAGACACTGCGACCACATCTGGCCTCGGTGACGCTGGACCAAGCACGGCCCCGGACGCTCCAGACGCCGAAAACAACGGTGCTGATCAACGGACACGAGACACCATGCCTGATCGACTCCGGGAGCACCGAAAGTTTCATCCACCCCGACACGGTAAGACGCTGTTTCTTGACCATCCGCCCAAGTATGCAAAAGATTTCCCTCGCTGCAGGATCCCACTCCGTTCAGATCAAAGGGTTCTGCATAGTGACCCTAATGGTACAAGGGAGGGAGTTTAAAAACTACAGGCTCTACGTCCTTCCCCAGCTCTGCGCGCCCACATTACTGGGATTAGACTTCCAGTGCAACCTGCAGAGCCTAACATTCCAATTCGGCGGCCCAATACCCCCACTCACTATCTGCAGCCTCGCAACCCTCAAAGTTGAACCCCCATCCTTGTTTGCAAACCTCACCCCGGATTGCAAACCCGTCGCCACTAGGAGCAGAAGGTACAGCGCCCAGGACCGGACATTTATTCGGTCCGAAGTCCAGCGGTTGCTGAAGGAAGGCATAATCCAGGCCAGCAATAGTCCCTGGAGAGCACAGGTGGTAGTAGTAAAGACAGGGGAGAAGCAAAGGATGATCATAGACTATAGCCAGACCATCAACAGGTACACACAGCTAGATGCGTACTCTCTCCCCCGCATATCCGACATGGTCAATCGGATTGCCCAATATAAGGTCTTCTCCACCGTGGACCTCAAGTCCGCCTACCACCAGCTCCCCATCCGCCCAAGTGACCGCAAGTACACAGCCTTCGAGGCAGACGGGCGACTATACCACTTCCTAAGGGTCCCATTTGGCGTCACAAACGGGGTCTCGGTCTTCCAACGGGAGATGGACCGAATGGTTGATCAACACGGGTTGCAGGCCACGTTCCCGTATCTCGACAACGTAACCATCTGCGGCCACGATCAGCAGGACCACGACGCCAACCTCCAAAAATTCCTCCAGACCGCTAAAGCCTTGAACCTCAGATACAACGAGGACAAGTGCGTGTTTAGCACAAACCGGCTAGCCATCTTGGGATATGTAGTGCGCAATGGGATAATAGGCCCCGACCCCGAACGCATGCGCCCCCTCATGGAATTTCCCCTCCCCCACTGCTCCAAAGCCCTGAAACGCTGCCTGGGGTTCTTTTCATATTACGCCCAGTGGGTCCCCCAGTACGCAGACAAGGCCCGCCCCCTAATACAGACCACTACCTTCCCCCTGTCGACAGAGGCTTGCCAGGCCTTCAGCTGCATCAAAGCGGATATCGCAAAGGCCACGATGCGCGCCATCGACGAGTCCCTCCCCTTCCAAGTCGAGAGCGACGCCTCCGACGTAGCTCTGGCGGCCACCCTTAACCAAGCGGGCAGACCCGTGGCCTTTTTCTCCCGAACCCTCCACGCCTCAGAAATCCGCCACTCCTCAGTGGAAAAGGAAGCCCAAGCCATAGTGGAAACTGTGCGACATTGGAGGCATTACCTGGCCGGCAGGAGATTCACTCTCCTCACCGACCAACGGTCGGTAGTCTTCATGTTCGATAATGCACAGCGGGGCAAAATTAAAAATGACAAGATCTTAAGGTGGAGGATCGAGCTCTCCACCTTCAACTACGAGATCATGTACCGTCCCGGAAAGCTGAACGAGCCGTCCGATGCCCTATCCCGCGGCACATGTGCCAACGCACAAATAGACCGTCTCCAAACCCTCCACGAGGACCTCTGCCACCCGGGGGTCACTCGGTTCTACCATTTTATAAAGTCCCGCAACCTCCCCTACTCCGTGGAGGAGGTCCGTACAGTCACCAGGAACTGCCACATCTGCGCAGAGTGCAAACCGCACTTTTTCAGGCCGGATAGAGCGCACCTGATCAAGGCTTCCCGTCCCTTTGAACGCCTCAGTCTGGATTTCAAAGGGCCCCTCCCCTCCACCGACCGCAACACATACTTCCTGAACGTGGTGGACGAGTACTCTCGTTTCCCTTTCGCCATCCCCTGCCCCGACATGACAGCGGCCACAGTTATTAAAGCCCTTAGCACCATATTCACACTGTTCGGTTGCCCCGCATATATCCATAGCGACAGGGGGTCCTCCTTCATGAGTGACGAGCTGCGCCAGTTCCTGCTCAGCAAGGGTATAGCCTCGAGCAGGATGACCAGCTACAACCCCCGGGGGAACGGGCAAGTAGAGACGGAGAACGGCACGGTCTGGAAGACCGTCCTACTGGCCCTACGGTCCAGGGATCTCCCAGTTTCACGGTGGCAGGAGGTCCTCCCGGACGCTCTCCACTCCATCCGGTCGCTGCTGTGTACCACCACTAATCAAACGCCCCATGAGCGCCTCCTTGTCTTCCCCAGGAAGTCCTCCTCCGGAACGTCGCTGCCGACCTGGCTGGCGGCCCCAGGACCCATCTTGCTCCGGAAACATGTGCGGGCGCACAAATCGGACCCGTTGGTCGAGAGGGTTCACCTCCTCCACGCGAACCCGCAGTACGCCTACGTGGCGTACCCCGAAGGCCGACAGGACACGGTCTCCCTGCGAGACCTGGCGCCCGCCGGCAACACGCACACCCCCCCGACACCGATCACCCCCTCCCTGCCACCGGCACACCCCGCGACCGCCCCCTTCCCGGGAGGATCGGTCCTCCTCCCATGTCCAACCAGGAGTTAAGCAGAAGCAGACACCGTAAAGCTCCCGGAGACGACAACGCTGGAACAAGCACCTGCACCACCACCGGGGCTAAGGCGATCGACAAGGAAGACCAGACCGCCCACTCAACTCGTGGCATCGGTGTAACACAAGAGTGTTGTGGGACTATAACCAGAAGGTTCTGTTCCTCTTACGAATATTGTAAATAGTTCACAAACCCTGTACATAGCCCAGTGTAGGGCAAAGTGTAGGGCACTGTAATGACATGCAAATCGTTTTTTTCCTCCCAGGACCAGCCTTGTAAACCCCTACCACCATGCGATGCACCACCCCGCCGGGTTCATTTTTAACAAGGGGGGAATGTGGTAGTAGGCATTAGGGGTCATGTGGGACTGTGAAGCCGTGATGCCATTGGCTGACAGATCCCGGGTCCTGGTTGGCTGTTGATCTCTAGCTCCGCCCTGAAGGCGGAGTATAAGAACCAGTAGTTCTCCCCGCAGCTCCAGTCTGTTGCTGAACTGCGGGGAACAAGTCACGCTTAATAGTGCTTCATCGACTTCATCTCTATTCGTCTCTCGTAAGTCATTGTGCGCTGCAGCACATTCTCACCATGTCTGCGTGGGTTTCACTCCCACAAACCAAAGATGTGCAGGTTAGGTGGATTGGCCACGCTAAATTGCCCCTTAATTGGAAAAAAAAACAATTGGGTACTTTAATTTTATTAAAAAAAGAATAGGCACCTGCCTCATTTAAATGATACACAGACACATGGAATTACATTGGGAAAAGCAAATCCACTGCGTGGAAATCAACACCATTATCCAGGTATAAAAAATACAAAAAGCAGCTAAATTTCAATGATTAACATCCAACACCCCAAGAACCTCTGAAAAATGCTCCGCCCAAAATTTAAATTGGGCCATTTTTCAGACGCCGGCTGCAGAAACCAGGCATTGGGCCCTTTATATATATAGTTCGCACTTTTAGGGCAGCAGGGTGGTCCAGTGGCTAGCACAGCTGCCTCACGGCACCAGGGACCCAGGTTCAATTCCGGCCTTGGGTGACTGTCTGTGTGAAGTTTGCACGTTCTCCCCGTGTGTGCGTGGGTTTCCTCCGGGTGCTCCGGTTTCCTCCCACAGTCCAAAGATGTGCAGGTTAGGTGGATTGGCCGTGATAAATTGCCCTTAGTGTCCAGAAGGTTAGGCGGGGTTACGGGGGCGTGGACCTTTCTGAAGGCCGGTGCAGACTCGATGGGCCAAATGGCCTCCTTCTCACATAGATGTTGATTCTTGCGGCCGAGGTAATATCAGCCATCAACCATTCTTGGATCTTGAACTTGGTACATTTTTCTGCTGTTCGTCACTCTCACTGTCAGATCAGGCTTCAAGGTTATGTGATTCCAAATGGTGTGTGTGTGGGGAGGGGGGGTGGGGGGGGTGCTGGGGGTGGTGGAGGGGAGGGGGGAAGAGGGGTAAAGGAAGTCTGCTGACATACCTTTGGAAAGAGTTTAGTGACACCATGGCCCCGATAAAGATGGACTATGTTTATGTTTCTGCCAGTCTCCCAATGAAGATAAACCGGTCTTTGCGAGATTTGTTTTGGAGTGGGGATGGTGATGAATATTTATATGTGCCCATATTCTCCACCCCGCCACATTTCTGCCCCGACCGGCCGGCGGGATTCTCCGTTACGCCGGCCAGACAATGGGGTTTCCCGTTGTGGGGCAGCCTGATAGATCTACCAAGCGGTACCAGCAGCACTTTGCGATTACTAGAACTCAGTAGAAATTTAAGTTAAATCTTCTCAGGTGCAAATAAGAATCATTTTATTTGTCTTCCATTGATTACAATTGAGAATCATTTAAAAGTCTAATTCTTGAATAAGTCCAGCCAGCATAGGACTCACAGAGAAGCAATTGGGAGACAATTGAACTTTCAAAGAATCACAGAAATGATTTTCTTGCTGAGGCAAACAGTTCGCAATAAATTCAAAAGTCAGTCAGAAAGTGAAATATGAAAGGCAGCGAATCGTTATGTCAAAGTATAGATTGATTCCGGAAAGAGAGAGGGAGAGAATGATCCAGAATGATCCGGAGAGAGTGTAGAATGATCTGGAGAAAAATGGCCGAACGAAACCTCACAGTTATACTGCATCATATCTGTCTTCAGCCATCTAATTACACCCCTACGTAATCCAAATTGGTTTGGGTTAGAGTCAGATACATTTGATTTGATGGTAAGCTGTCCATCTTTAATATGCAACATGAACCTAAAATGTTTCATCGATGAATTCCTGTATGAGTTATGGAATGCGATTTAGCGCTGTTCTCGCAAGCGGCCTGAACTGGTTTGTTGCTGAGGACAATAGTGCCTTTAGGTTCCTGCCCTGTTGTCACGGAGCCTGCCCTGCCCTTGGTCACTTTATCTTGCAAATGTATTTGTTAGCTGAATAAGAATGCTGTTTTAATCTATCTGCTTCTGTGTTCTGTTGAAGCGATGTTTTGAAATGCTGAATGTGTGCTTTGAAATGACCTGAGGTTATGAGTGAGTTTTAAAATGGTATTTAATAGACTATGGGCTTAATGCTAAATAGCTATCTTTTACCTATAGATCATATTAGGAAACAGAGGGCTTCTACACAGCCCCACGCCGTTGGAAACCCCCCGGGCGCCGACATAATGGAGAATCACCCCGGCGGAGAATCCCAGGGGAATGTAATGTAAAAGAAGGGGAGTTACACTACAGTTGGACAGAATGTTGGTAAAAGAACATCTGGAGTTCTGTATGCTATTTTGGTCTCTTTAGTTTGGAAGGGGTAGAATTGCATTAGGAGCAGTTCAGTTCCACATAGTTCCCTTGACTGATACCTGGGATGAAGGGGTTATCTTCTCAGAAAAAGTTGGGTCTTAACCCATTGGAGTTTAGAAGGAGGAGAGGTGATCTTATTGAAACATATAAGATCCTGAGGGGATTTGATGGGTTGGAGGCTGAAAGGATGTTACCCCTCGTGGAGGAGTCTAGGACCAGGGGATAATTAGGGGTCTCCATCTAAGAGGGGGATAAGGGGATTTGTTTTTCTCAGACCTTAGTCTGTGGAATTCTCTTCCCCGCAGAGCAATGGAAGCTGGCTCGGTAAATTCACTCGAGGCTGAGTTAGACGGAGTTTTGTCGACAGGAGAGTCCAGGGTTACGTGTGAGAGTGGTGTTGAGGCCACAATCAGATCGGCCACGAGGTTATTGAACGGTGGGGCAGGCTCGAGGGGCCGAATGGCCTACTCCTGCTTCTGTTTCTCATGTGTTGTGTACATTGCTGGCTCAATGAGCAAATGTGTTGGATCCAAAGATCAAGCGAGATTGCAGTATCTGCTTGCTTTACTGGCAGTTTGCAAGGTCAGCAGGACTAGTGCAGTGGATGGCTCCCAGGAGGATTCCTCGTGGGTAGTCGATGACACTGCTGAAATTCCTGTGTTTCAGACACTTGAGCGACTAATATCATTCGATCGGCGATGATTGCTTGTTTTAATTTGCAGCGTTTCCTCGTAATGTAGTTTGTGCCTGCATTGCTTTTAATTTCCTGCAGTTGTGTCTGCAAGGTCCTTGGGCAATAATCAATAGCAGAAAGCCTGCATGGATTTACTGAGGGCAAATCACGTTTGGCTAACATAACTGAGCTTTTTCTGAAGCAGCAGAGAATGGGGATGAGGGCAACACAGCTGATAATGCTTTTATGGACTTTTGAAATAGGTTTGATCAAATACTTGTTGCAATAGAGAGGTGTATAAAAGTAGGAAGTCTACAGCTCTACAGAGCATTGGTGACACCACCACTGCAGTACCACGTACAGTTTTAGTCTCCTTATTTAAGGAGGGTTATACCTCCATTGGAGGCAGCTTAGAGACGGTTCACCAGGTTGATTCCTGGGACAAAGGGGTTTTTGAGGAAAGCGGAACAAGTTGGACCGATTATTCATTGGCGTTTAGAAGAATGAGAGGTGATCTCATTGAAACATGAAGATTCTGAGGGGGCTGGACAAGTTAGATACTGAGAGGCTGTTTCCCCTCATTGGACATCTATGACTAGAGGGCACAATTTCAATCAAAGGGGTCACCCATTTAAGATGGAAACAAGGAGGAATTTCTCAAGACAAGGGTGACGGGGAAGAGACTGGGAGAGAGTTGAGACCAAGATCAGATTGGCCAAGATCTTACTGAATGGCAGCCTAATGGAGCTGAATGGCTGAATCCTCCTACATCTTATGCCCTTATGTCCTCGGGTTATTGAAGTTCCATGGGATTATAAGCAACAGTAGCAGCATGGATACAAAATAGACCGAGATAGAAAACAAAGTTGTATTGGACTGAGGGAGATAATCTTGTGGGGTTCCCTGGGGTTTAGTACTGAACCATTGCCGTCTTTGATATATACTAAAGACTTGTGGGACTTGGGGGGCACAGGGCACAATTTTGATACATTAACGGTGTTCAACAGACATCTCGACAAATACATGGATAGGATGGGTATAGAGGGATACGGCACAAGGAAGTGCTGAGGCTTTTGGCCAAGGGTGGTATCATGACCGGTACAGGTTTGGAGGGCCGAAGGGCCTGTTCCTGTGCTGTTTTGTTCTTTGACACAAAACTTGGAAGCACAATGAACAGTGAGAAGGATAGGGATGGACTTCAAGAGGGTGTAGACAAGCGAATGGAATGGGTGAGCAGACGGGAGTCGATGCAGAAAAGTGTGAGGTGATACATCTTGGTTGGAAGAATGAGGAGCGACAGTATGAACTAAATTGTATAATTTTAAAGAGGGTTCAAGAGGCGAGAGCCCTGGGAGTGTTGGCGCACAAATCTCCGAAGGTGCAGGAAAGGTTATCAGAGATTTAATAAAATGTCTAGGACACTGATCTTTATAATTCGAAGCAGGAAGTTCTGCTGAATCAGTAGAAAGCACTAGTTCACCAGGTGGATCATTGCATCCAATTCTGGGCATCAAACCTCAAGAAAGATTCGTCGGCTTCAGTGGAGCATACCGGAGAGATCCGCTAGCATGCTTTTGATAATTACAGAAATAATAATAGCTTATTGTCACAAGTAGGCTTCAATGAAGTTACTGTGAAAAGCCCCTCGTCGCCACATTCCTGCTCCTGTTCGGGGAGGCCGGTACAGGAAGTGAACCCACGCTGCTGGTCTTGGTCTGCATTACAAGCCAGCTGTTTAGCCCACTGTGCTAAACCAGCCCCTACAAAGTGGATAGACTGGAGAAGCTGGGCTTCTCTTCAGAGCAGAAGAGGCTCAGACGAGATATGGATGAGGAGTTTGAATCATGAGGAATTTCGGTGGAGTAAATGAAGAGCAATGGCTGAAGGGCTAATAATAAGATGCAGAACTTTTCAGGGGATTGGAAAAAGAGCCAGAGGCGGCTTGGGGAAAAACTTTCTTATACACAAGTGATTCGGATTCAGAACGCACGGCCTGATAGGGCAGTGGAGGCAGATACAAACGCAGCTTCAAAAATGTATTGGATAAATATTTGGAGGCAAACGACTTGCAAGGATAGGGGGAAAGAGCGGATTAATGGGGCTTACTGGATTGTTCTTTGAAAGAGCCAGCATAGACTCATTGGGCTGAATGGCCTCCTTAAGTGCTGTATTATTCCAAGACTCACCTTTGAGAGAAGTAAAGAGGGGAGGAAAACAATGCACAGGTTAGTAATAAATAGAAAAGAGATTAACACCACTGAACGTTGACAAATCACCTGGAATGCAGTCCAACATCCTGAAAGAGGCTTAAATAGAAATAACAGAACATTGGTCACAGTTTTTTAATCCTCTTTCGATACAGGAGTAAGTTTGGAAGTTTATTAATGTTCTGCCAATATTCAAAAAAGAGGGACTTTGTTTATTCATGGGATGTGGGCCTCGCTGGCTGGGCTAGAATCTTTTGCCCATCTCCAATTGCCCTTGACAGGAGAGGCTTGTTTTCAGAGGGCAGTTAAGAGTCAACCACATTTCTCTGGGTCTGGAGTCACATGTAGGCCAGATGTAAAGACCGCAGATTTCCTCCCCGAAAGGGCATTAGTGAACCAGAAGGGTTTTTGCAAAAACTAGTGCAGTAAGGGCAGCACGGTAGCATTGTGGATAGCACAATTGCTTCAAAGCTCCAGGGTCCCAGGTTCGATTCCGGCTTGGGTCACTGTCTGTGCGGAGCCTGCACATCCTCCCCGTGTGTGCGTGGGTTTCCTCCGGGTGCTCCGGTTTCCTCCCACAGTCCAAAGATGTGCAGGTTCGGTGGATTGGCCATGATAAATTGCCCTTAGTGTCCAAAATTGCCCTTAGTGTTGGGTGGGGTTACTGGGTTGGGTGGGGATAGGGTGGAGGTGTTGACCTTGGGTAGGGTGCTCTTTCCAAGAGCCGGTGCAGACCGATGGGCCGAATGGCCTCCTTCTGCACTGTAAATTCTCTGATGATAGTTTCATGGTGACTGCTGTCGAGACTAATTTTAATATTCCTGATTTATTCATTGAATTTGCATTCCACCAACTACCACATTTTGGGGGGGGGGGGGGGGGGATTTGAACCTGTGTCCTCACAGCCTGGGTCTCTGGATTGCTAGTCCAGCGGCATTACCACTTTGCCACTATCTACCTCATGCAGACTCTTCAGCCTAATGTGGGTGGTGGGGGAGCTGTTAGAAACCATCGTTGAGACAAAATAAGCTGAAATCCTCATCACATCTAAAAAATATTTGGAAAAGCACTTGGAGTGGCCTAACCTACAAGGTCATGAACAAGCCCTGAAAAGTGGGTTTTAGCTGAAAAGCTGTTTCTCGGCCAGCACAGACACAATGGAACGAGTGGCCACCTCCCGTGCCGTAAATCAGTGCAATTCAGTTGGAAAGACATGGATTAATCGAGGATAGCCAACATGAATTTGTTACAGGCAAACCACGTCTGAGTAACTTGACTGAATTATTTGATGAGAAAGTCGATCAAGGTAGTGCAGTAGATGTTGTATATATGGACTTTCAGAAGGCATTCAACAAAGTGCCACACAGGAGGCTTATTAAGAGTGTGATGAATGCCAATGGAATTAAGGGGAAAGTAATGTTGTGGATAGGGAAATGATCCTGTGACAGGAAAAGAAGTGTGGCAGTGAATGGTTGTTATTCAGTCCAGGAGGTGTTTTGCTTTGGTCTTTCCCAACATCCAGTTCTGGGTTCATTATTCTTTTCAGTTCTTATAAACAGCTTAGAGTCAGCTGCAGGGAGCAGCATTATAAAGTTTGTAAATGGCACAAAACTTGGCAACATAACAAATGGTGATGAGGATAGTCACAACTTCAGAATGACAGAGACAGGATGGTGAAATTGGCAGATTAAGGCAGATGGAGTTCAATGCGCAGAAGTGTGAAGTTGTGTACTTTGGGAGGACTGATATAGAGCATTACAGCGCAGTACAGGCCCTTCGGCCCTCGATGTTGCGCCGACCTGTGAAACCACTCTAAAGCCCATCTACACTATTCCCTTATCGTCCATATGTCTGTCCAATGACCATTTGAATGCCCTTAGTGTTGGCGAGTCCACTACTGTTGCAGGCAGGGCATTCCACGCCCTTACTACTCTCTGAGTAAAGAACCTACCTCTGACACCTGTCCTATATCTATCTCCCCTCAATTTAAAGCTATGTCCCCTCGTGCTAGACATCACCATCCGAGGAAAAAGGCTCTCACTGTCCACCCAATCCAATCCTCTGATCATCTTGTATGCCTCAATTAAGTCACCTCTTAACCTTCTTCCCTCTAATGAAAACAGCCTCAAGTCCCTCAGCCTTTCCTCATAAGATCTTGCCTCCATACCAGGCAACATTCTGGTAAAACTCCTCTGCACCCTTTCCAATGCTTCCATATCCTTCCTATAATGCGGCGACCAGAATTGCACGCAATACTCCAAATGCGGCCGCACCAGAATTTTATACAGCAGTGGCCTGGCACCATTTTAAAACTGTAGGTGAACAGAGAGACCTTTGTGACGATAGACACAAAACCTTAAAGGGGGTAGGGAATGTTGGTAATGTGTTTAGTAAAAAAAATGGGTTACTTGGGTTGATCAGTAAGAAGAGTCACAACACCAGGTTAATGTCCAACAGGTTTATTTGGAATCACCAGCTTTCGGAGCGCAGCTCCTTCACGTTTATCAGGAAAAGAGAATACAAAAGCAAAAAGAGATCATACTAAAACATTCTAAATCCACGGTTCGACCTTAGCTGGAGGACTGTGGACAATTCTGGGCTCCTAATGGCCGTCAAAAAGGGTACAGAGTAAGTTTACCAGGATAACATCCTGAATGAGGGAATTCAGTTACGAGGAAGAGGTTGGAAAAGTCTGAGCTGTTCTCTGTTGAATAGAGAGAGTTAAGAGGCGACCACATGTTTCAGACGGTGAGAGGTCTCGATATCTGCCTGGGGAGTGGGTTAATAACCGGGGCTCATGAGATTCAAAATTGGGACCCAATCCGATGGGATTCCGGGGAGTGGCACCAGGTTAGTTAATTCTTTGGAAAGCGGGCACAGACAGGAAAGATCAGATGGCCTTCTGTGATTCATGTATGGCCATTCCGTGAAAATCGATGGAAGAAGATCTCAAGGGGCAGATGATGAGAAATGTCGTTTTCAGCCGGAGAGCCGTTGGGATTGGAAAATCTCGACCTGACAAGGTGATGGGAGCTGTTACCATGGATAATTGTGAAAGGGCGATAGATGGGGATTTGAGGATGAAGAACTGACAGGGTCACAGATAAAAAGCAAGTGCTTGAGGCAAAGCAGGAGGATTCTTTCAGAGGGTCAGCACAGACGTGTCTAGACAAGTCAGTTGTTATGATATGAATTAGAAAGTGTTGCACCTGTCTAAACCACAGTGTGTCTTAAACCATATATGGTGGACAAATTACTATGAGACTCAGTTTATAAAACAGAATAATATTGATTTAAGAGAATTCTTCGAGACAGGGTCTACTCCCATTTGGAAGCAAGTGGGCGTATTAGCGAGAGGCAGCACGGTTTTGTGAAGGGGAGGTCGTGTCTCACTAACTTGATAGAGTTTGTCGAGGAGGTCACAAAGATGATTGGTGCAGGTAGGGCAGTGGATGTTGTCTATATGGACTTCAGTAAGGTCTTTGACAAGGTCCCTCATGGCAGACTGGTACAAAAGTACAGAAGTCACACAGGATCAGGGGTGAGCTGGCAAGGTGGATACAGAACTGGTTAGGTCATAGAAGGCAGAGAGTAGCAATGGAAGGATGCTTTTCTGATTGGAGGGCTGTGACCAGTGGTGTTCCGCAGGGATCAGTGCTGGGACCTTTGCTGTTCGTAGTATATATAAATGATTTGGAGGAAAATGTAACTGGTCTGATTAGTAAGTTTGCGGACGACACAAAGGTTGGTGGAATTGCGAATAGCGATGAGGACTGTCAGAGGATACAGCAGGATTTAGATCATTTGGAGACTTGGGCGGGGAGATGTCAGATGGAGTTTAATCCGGACAAATGTGAGGTAATGCATTTTGGAAGGTCTAATGCAGGTAGGGAATATACAGTGAATGGTAGAACCCT